>NC_064922.1:469200555-469825555 GCF_023897955.1 Schistocerca gregaria
ATTTGATATCCACGTCTTCACAAATTCTTTCCTCGTGGTTCTCCATGAAGTACAAATTTCCGGATTATACTTACATGTCGGACCTGCGAGTTGTGATGTCATATTCCCTTCTTCCATTCGGTCGTTGTCTCACATATATTTAAATTCAGCAATAAATTTCATTCTATCATCATGACGTCTGGCTGCATATCGCGCCCACCTGTAAATCGTTTATATTACACCAATTATCAGTTTCTCTAATACATATAACGTTACTATAGTCTTAGCAATTTTAAACAGGCACATCTTCATGTTTAGTTGATTCGCTGTAAATTTAAATGATTTTAGTCTAGAACAGGCATGTCTCGTTGCCATGAGTCAAAACTGATAGAACTCACTGAATGTGAACTTATCGATTCAAATCCATCAGGAGTAGATTTTCGGAAAAATGTCATCTTCACAGTCTAGATAAATGTAAAAAATAAAGTACAATCAATATCGAAACTCAGGTAACAAACTTGCTGACAATAATAATAAACAGAAGAATGAAAGAAAATTGATGTTATGTTAGATGGCAAATCAGTTTGGCATTAGAGAAGATAATTGAACTAGGGAGGAAATTGCAACTTGAATGATAATGGTAGGAAGACTTAAGAAAGATCAAGATCCATTCGTGGGATTCATTTACCCTGAAAACGCGTTCAGCAATATAAAATGGTGCAATAAGTTCGAAACTCACAGAAACGTAGCTGTGAGCTATCTGGAAAGACGGCCAATGTACCATCTGTACAAAAACCAAGAGGGAACAATGGCAATGGTAAGCAATGGACGACGTGCTAAGGCTAAAATGGTGTAAGAGGGGAATATAGTTTTTCGCCCCCGCTGATCAATCTATCGAATAACCCGTGACGCAAATAAAAGAACAGTCAGCAGTGGAATTAAAATTAACTTTTATTTTCTAGTTTTTTACTTAAGGTATGAATATGTTGCAGTTAAATTGTAGACTACATAAAGAAGAATAAAAGGAATGAAAGCAGTAATTGTGAATAATTGGAAAAAGAGTTACAGGACCTCGTAAATGCAATCAACAGTCCAACTAATAAAGAGTATGCTTGAGGGTAAACCGACTAAAGACGAGAATAATGAAGAGTAGAGGAAGCGATGTCAGTGATAAATGTAAGATGAAAATAGGAGAGGGCAAAATACATGAATTAGCAGCAAAGCAACACATAGCGGACGAAGCAAGGAAGGCACTGAGAGAAGAGTAGCACCGAACAAGGAGAGCATTTATGGTCAAGAGAAGTTTAATAGCATTAGATATTGGTCTTATGAATCGAAGCGTTTGGGATCAAAGCTATAGAAGATGTTGCAAAGTAATCGATAAGCTAAATTCTGCGTAGAATCAGCGAGGAACGGAACTTATCGAGAGTACTGAAAAGAATGAATAAAATGAGAGGACATGTATTAAGACATTAGTGAATAGCTTCCACGGTACAAGAGGAAGCTGTAGACACCAAAAACTGAAGTGAAAGATAAGGATTGGACTGTATGTAGCAAATAACTAAAGAAGTTGGGTTCAAGTGCTGCTCTGAGATATACATCTACACTCCTGGAAATTGAAATAAGAACACCGTGGATTCATTGTCCCAGGAAGGGGAAACTTTATTGACACATTCCTGGGGTCATATACATCACATGATCACACTGACAGAACCACAGGCACATAGACACAGGCAACAGAGCATGCACAATGTCGGCACTAGTACAGTGTATATCCACCTTTCGCAGCAATGCAGGCTCCTTTTCTCCCACGGAAACGATCGTAGAGATGCTGGATGTAGTCCTGTGGAACGGCTTGCCATGCCATTTCCACCTGGCGCCTCAGTTGGACCAACGTTCGTGCTGGACGTGCAGCCCGCGTGAGACGACGCTTCATCCAGTCCCAAACATGCTCAATGGGGGACAGATTCGGAGATCTTGCTGGCCAGGCTAGTTGACTTACACCTTCTAGAGCACGTTGGGTGGCACGGGATACATGCGGAGGTGCATTGTCCTGTTGGAACAGCAAGTTCCCTTGTCGGTCTAGGAATGGTAGAACGATGGGTTCGATGACGGTTTGGATGTACCATGCACTATTCAGTGTCCCCTCGACGATCAGCAGAGGTGTACGGCCAGTGTAGGAGATCGCTCCCCACACCATGATGCCGGGTGTTGGCCCTGTGTGCCTCGGTCGTATGCAGTCCTGATTGTGGCGCTCACCTGCACGGCACCAAACACGCATACGACCATCATTGGCACCAAGGCAGAAGCGACTCTCATCGCTGAAGACGACACGTCTCCATTCGTCCCTCCATTCACGCCTGTCGCGACACCACTGGAGGCGGGCTGCACGATGTTGGGGCGTGAGCGGAAGACGGCCTAACGGTGTGCGGGACCGTAGGCCACACTGGTGTCAATGTGTTCTTTTTTCCATTTTTAGGAGTGTATATCTATACAGCTACATCTACATACATATTCCGCAAGCCGCTTTACGGTGCTTGGCGGGGAGTACGCTGTACAACTACTAATCATTTCCGTTCCCGGTCCACTAGCAAATAGCGTTGGGGGAGCGGGCAAGGGGGGAAGGGATCACAACGATTGTCTGTGTGCCTCCATAGGAGCCCTAGTTTTTCTTATCGTTGTGGTCCTTACGAAATGTACGTTGACGACAGGAGAATCGTATCCTAGTCAGTTGCGAATGTAAGCTCTATAATTTTTCTCAATATTTTTCCACGAAAAGAACGTCGCCTCCCCTACAGGAATTCCAGTTTCAGTTCCCGAAGCATCTCCGTAATAGTTGCATGTTGTCTGAGTCTATCGTTAGCAAATCTAGGAGCCTGCGTCTGAAATGGACTGATGTCTTACTTTAATACGACCTGCTGCTTAACACGAATACTCGATCAGTACTCAGAAATGGGTCGCAATTGTGTCATTTATGCAGTCTCCTTTACAGATGAACTAACCTTTCCTAAAATTCTCTAGCTTAACCGAAATCGACCATTCGCCTTCCGTATTATAGCCCTTGCATTTCTGTTCCGTTTCATGACGCTTTGCAGTATTATGCCCAGATATGCAATAGAGTGACTGTGCCAAGCAGCACGATACTAATGGTATATTCGAATATTAAGGGTTTGTTTTTCCTGCCCATACTACATTTAGAGTTAGCAGCCATTCACGACAATTAGAAATTTTCTCCAAGACATATCTTCCTACAGTCACTCAACAACATCAGAGCTTATCAGCATACAGCAGCAAATTGCTTCTCATCCTGTCTGCCAGATCATTTATCTATAAAGAAAACAACAGCGGTCCTATTACACTTCCCTGGGGCACCCCAGACGATATCCTTGCCCCTTATGAACACTCGCCGTCAAGGACAATGTACTGTGTTCTATTTCTTTAGAAGTCTTCGAGACACTTACATACCTAGGACCATGTTCCTTACGCTCATATTTTCGTTAAGAGTCTGCAGTGAGCCACTGTCAAGTGCTCATCGGAAATCGGGGATATTCTTCTGCCTGTTACTCTCCACCTATAGTTCACAGTATATCGTGTGAGAAAAGGGATGACGCTTTCTAAAACCGTGTTGATTCGTGAACAGAAGCTTTTCCAACTCAAGGAAGGTTTATTATCTTCGAACCAAAGACATGTTCAAGAAGTCTGCAGCAAACCGGTGTTAAGGATATTAGCCGGTAATTTTTATGGTCAGTTCTTCTACCCCTCTTATGTACAGCAGTCACCTGCTTTTTTTTCCAGCTGCTAGGGACTTTGCTCTGGACGAGAGATTGCTATAAATGAAAAGTAAGTATAAGGCCACTGCTGTAGAGCACTCTTTTTGAAACCAAACTGGGATTCCATCCAGACCTCGTAACTTGTTTACTTGCCATTTATTCATTCGGATGTTTAATACCATGCCCTCCATACGGGAGTTGAAACATTGAAACGATGGTATGTTTGTACGATTCTCCTGCGCGAACAATTTCTTAAACGCGAAATTTAAAACTTAATCTTTCCTTTTGCTCTCTTCAACTGGAGCACCAGACTGGTCAACGAAGGACTGGACTGAACCCTTAGAATAAGTTAGCGATTTTACGTAGGACCAGATTAAGAAGTTTGGTCGTCGCCTGCTGCAGCAAATCAGGGAGAACACTGAGTACACGGATAAAAACACCTTTCCTTGTTATCCGACCGAAGGATTTATCGTTCCGAAAAGGAAGTCTAATTTTTTGGATGACTTCATTGATAATTTGTGTAACATTTATTTCAATGTGATGAATGTACGTCATTGTAGCATCTGGACAATAGTTTTGAAGACAAACTATCGAACAAGATCTGATTCTTTCACGATTAGTTGTCAAATGTTTCTGCACTAGACGGAGACAGTACGAGATCATGATCAAAGCAGAGGTGGTTGTAGTGTACTCCGATGTCATGCACCTCTTTTTCTGTGTCCAGTTGAAGGTTTTTGCAGGTTTCCTATACAGCCGTTAAGGACAGTCTTGGTCATGTAGGGGTTCTTCCTTTGTGACTCATCTTTCAGTTGTGTATTTTCTATTATCCTTGTCAGTATAGTAACACTGAAGGAGCCTTCGCCTCGATTCTTAAGGGCTTATAGAACAGCATTTGTAGGAATTGGTTCCAAGTCGTTGTGAAAGTCTACAAATCTTAGAAAAATTATTTAATGTAGGTTGGTGGCGTCTGCAAATCTTCAATTGTACTATATCCTTTTGTACAGAGAGCTCTTTCCGTTGTTTGATTTTGATGTTGTTTGATTTTAAAACAGTTACTTTTCGAAGTGAGTGGTGAATATCTGGAACATTACAGAGACGAAGCAGATTTTTCTCGAACTTGTAGTGTTTTATTTTTAGGTTGAACAATTAAAAATTTGCACGCTGTGTCGAAGTATTGTCTCCTTTTCAGGACATCACCTGAAAAGCATTAACGTCTGTCCTGTTTCACTCATAGCCTCTGGAGGAATCATTGTAATGAAAAATGATTTTTCACTCACCCGTTGACTGACCACTATTATTAAAATTTCTGATAGATTATAGACCACATTACAGTTTGATCAGTTGCAGTCTTTCACCGATAATCATAGGAATTTTAGTCTAATGGGTTCGTTAGACATTTATGAGTCAATACGTGAATAAATAGATATCAACGTGGCATCAGGCGCCCTTAAAAATTTCGAAATTCCGTGGAGCGAGTTTCCTAAACCTATTTTGCGCACATCACGATTAATTTAATTCATCGAGGACAGAAAGAAGTTATGAGACGTCGGAGTGTAGAAGAACAGCTATTTATTGCTGCAGGTTTATTTTACATGGATTAATGTAACATCAGATGGCACAAGAACGCTGAAAAAAAAAAAGATCTAGAAGAATATATCAGTGACAGTGTGATTCCGATGACAAACTCGAGTTGGAGGGCGAAGATGAGTGGGTAAGAGATCTTTTCTTTGGATGCAGAAAGCGCGCATCTTCTACTTCCTGGAGTCCGGCCAGTCGCAGCCGTTGATATTGGAGTTCCAGACGAGTCCGTCGGGGCACACCATGTGGACGGCTTTGCCGTTGCTGCACTCCCAGTAGCCGTGTGTGTCCGTGTCGTCTGGAAAGTAGACGGGCGTTGCGCCGTCGTCCTCGGGACACGTGGGCGTGGTCGCCGTGGCCACTGCTGCCAACACACTCACCACCAGAAGGCCTGCCAACACTGCACCAAAACAATTCGCATGGTGAGTCACATACCTCGAGCAAGATACATAATGTGGCCACCTCTGTTTTTTAATTGGTTCCAGATTTCCCCATCTCTTTTTGAAGTCACATGCACTACAGAAAAGGCAACTTGAGGAAAGACATTGAATATATTTACGACGCAGAAGTAAGATAAAGTGACGATGAAATTTGCGGCTTAACGAGTAATTAGAAAGTTCAGTTACTCTTACTTGTGAAACCATGATGTTCTAGGGTACGATATTTTATTCATCATGTTTGATAAAAGGCTTGTGCTGTTTACAGGCCTCTGCATTATATCGATTTTCATGAAATTCTACCAATATGTCATATATAACCGTAGTAGTCTCGTTTATTACATTGCTGTCTTCCTAGTTGGAGATTATGGGTTCTAATCAAAGTTACCCCTTTAGATTTTTGAGGGACTGATTGCCTAGGACTAGCTATCTTCACTTTGTAAGGACAAAATGGCCGAATTAATGGGCAATTCTAGTGAATTGCAAACTGCGAAGTGGCATTAAATCTGAAGTTTGCCGGCTACTTGTGATCCACATTAACTGATAATACGTGATTCTACGTTACGTTCTTATGATTCACACAAATTCAATAAATTGATCAGGAATTGTCTAAATTTTCCACGCCGAATTCTTCCAAATTGTATTGTGTCGATGTGGAACGTGTACTTCTGGCCAGTGATAATGTTGGTCTTAATAAAAAGACTGCGACCAAGACCTGATGCTAAACGCTTACACTTCACATTTAACTTCCTTCTTTTTCATCTCAGGTAGAACGTAATCTTTGGGAGTTTGTTCTATATTTTAGCAACGGAGCTCAGTTATTCAGTTATGTGTGGCGTTTTGCATTATTAAGTAATTACTGAACTACTAGCAAATTAAAAATAAACCTTCTGTTTTTCAAACACCTTTTAGTTTCTAACTGTCGCAGAGTCTATTTAATAGTCTTTTATACGATACTCACTCTTCATTATGACAGAGATGCTCGTGAAGTCAGTTGAAAAGAAACTGGACTGATGTCTTGTGTTAAGCCGAGGGAGCCTTATATAGACAAACTAAATGACGTTATAAAGAAAGTGGGGCGAACGTCACTCTGCGTTGTAATATCCGTGATAACAGTCGGTAATTACCTTTCTGAACTCTGATCTATATAGATATAAAATTTCCATGACTGTTTGTACTGATTATGCACACCGTTTGTTTTCCGCCAAACCCTTCACGGTCTGTCAAGCACATGTGTTTTGCAAGCAGCAGTTCAGAAGTGGGCCACAATTGTTACTTGAGTACATTTTTAAAATTATTTAATTAATTCAGTTATTAGAAAAGTAATTTGTCTAACAAGATTGTGTTCCATTAACTGTTACTGTTTGAGTAAAAGAATAAGTTTACAAACAAAACAGAGTACAATACAGCAATAGCTACCAAAACCTGACTGCATTCGACGCACTTAGCAATCTGCAGTAAACTATAGTCAATAACTTCGATAATAAAATTTGCTTAACATTGATGGACTAAATAGTACCTACAAAATGAAGAACGCGTACGTTAACAATTAGAGGTACAATGATACAACGTTCCCTCGGACATGCACGTCTGAAGAAACACTGCCACATAATTCTTAAAAGTATTCATGATTGTCTGAAGGGACATTGCATTGTACTTCTTAATAACACAAACAGTGACATTTCGTATTTATTCACCAATACCATGAGCTCGGCTCTTAATAAATATGTACTTCATGGACAGGAATAAACTTAACATACGGTTGCAGGTTGTGGCACATGGATGACGACATATGGAACTGTGCCTCTGACGGTCATTCGTGCTCGGATGACCGAAGCAATTACGGTGACCGCTCGCGAGCAGTAGGAAATCCGGGTTCGAGTTCCTGACCGGAACAAATTTTCACTATAGGCATTGCAATATACAGCCGAAGCTGGTTCATATTCGCATTTCCGAATACATTTCCCGTTAAATTAATTCACAGGACTTTATTTTAAATTAATTCACAAGACTAAATTTAGTATACAAATTAAGAAGCAAATTTTCGAAAACATATAACTACTATCTGCTTAGCTCCCTATTTATCGAAATATGCCATCACTAATTCAACAAAAGACATCTGCATTTTGAGTCATGTTGGCTTTCGAGTATTATGTATTCAAGGTTAGACTAAATCAGGTTTCAAATCACTGTTTACTGACATGTATATAACGAGCAGAAAGTCGGGTGGTACTTGACAAGAGAGATACACTCAACAAGTTCATGAACCCCAATGTCAAAAACGCTGCAAGAACTGCAGGAACGCATCAGTGCTGCTGGGACAGACATTGACGGAAACATGCCAGTGAAAGTATGGACGGAACTGGTTAGTTTCGATGTGTGCCATGTGACATACCACAGTGGTATAAGTGAAATGCTTGTAGTCTATCAAGCCAGAAAACAGACTCGAACTGGTCCAGACAATGCATCTAAGCTACACGGCTAGCACGCCACATGACATTTTAGCTAAAATCGCTATTATTGCACTTACAAAACGGAGTACTCAAGTTCCTATAAATTCTACCTCAGAATATTATGAATTTCAACAGCATTTAGTTTATTAACAATTAAATCGTTTTGTTTGGGTGGCATTCTTACTACGAAACTATTATGATTGTAAGGATTATTGTGATCATTTGTTACATAACATTTACAGAAGTATTTTCTCTCCCATTATTCCGAAGGTAAGTTTAAATTAATAATGTTGACGGAAATTCCCGACGAGGTCCGCAACATAAGAAAGCGTGATGATATTGAAAATCTTGCGCGGCGAGTATGCGCTATAGGTTAGGTGGTTTTTTATAGGCAAATTTAAGGTGATTTTCCGACTCGATACTCTACATGAAGTTGTTAGTTTCGACTTCCTCTATACTAATATGGTACGTTGTACACAGTTATCGTTTACACCCTGGGTATTTATCAATCAATTAATCTTACTGTTCATCTTTTACTATCTTGGTTCAGTAGTTTAATATTTAAATAGCTAACACGTTCAACATATTCTGTAATGGGTATCTGTCTGGCTGTATCACTTTTCTGCTCTGCATTCCCTTTCAGCGCCAGTTCAGTATTCCTCGATACGATAAAAGACGTGCCACCAACTTCTATCTTCCTCTGATATGATTCCTCCATAGATATCTTTCGTAACCTACTGCGTTTTCTCTGGGGAGCTGCCTGATGGTAATTACTGAATGGGATAAATAGAAAGATATACAAACTAATCCATCATGAAACTGGAATGGAATACGTAATTACGAGAGTAATGAAGGTTAATTGGAGGTTTGTGGGGCATATGACGATATACGTGGTCTAAGACAGTTCTTTCCTTAAATTTAAGAGATAATAAGAGATTGATGCACCATAAAATGCCCACATCTCGTGGTGGTGCGGTAGCGTTCTCGCTTCCCACGCCCGGGTTCCCGGGTTCGATTCCCGGCTTTGTCAGGGATTTTCTCTGCCTTGTGACGGCTGGGTGTTGTGTGATGTCCTTAGGTTAGTTACGTTTAAGTAGTTCTAAGTTCTAGGGGGCTGATGACCATAGGTGTCGAGTCCCATAGTGCTCAGAGCCATTTGAGCCACCATAAAATCAACAAGGATGCGAATATCTGAAGACTGTAATGCATACAATGTAGAGAAAACCTACATCGAATGGGTGTGAATGGATAACTTTCTGGCTACATTGTTAGTTCCAATGTGTTCCCTCACTTTTGCAGTTCGACAAAGAGATTTACTGCATCGAATAAGTTCTCTTTCCTACTTCACACTGAGAATGATCGTCAGTCCAACGCAGGAAAACTACAACCTTATTCTCAGCACGGTGTTTAAGATATCATCTCTGGTGACTGGGAAAGCAGATGCGTGGTAATGTCAATGGAAGTTCTTGGTCTAGCTGTGGGAAATGCTCGGACAGCTCGTTTGGTAACAGCGATGGCATAAGGGAAAAATCCAAGTACGCACCCTCGTACTGAAGTGTGAGGAGATTTAAGTATAAGCACTGACTGTACGCTGTATACCATAAAGTGGAAAAGCGACTGATGTGAGCAAAATAACCGTAGTTCGATATTATTTGGTCAAGGAAATGACATAGAGCTATGACTCGTATAGCGAAAGTATCATTTTTTGGATATATGTGACGTGAAAAGTGGTGCCTAGCAATATGGAAGTAGTTGATGTCGAGGCAGTAAAATAACGCCGGTATGCAACATAAAATCTGCCCACAGGAACGCCAGAACAATTAGCAAACGGTATAACAGCAGCATAACATGAACCGCATGAAAACTCTACAAATATTTTCCCCCCACTGTCATTGCTAATAATAATTCGGGTCGAATGTAACGTTCTCGCCTCGTTATTTGACTGCAAAGACGACACGTCTAACTGAGCTCCAGTATCGTTCTTTCTATGTTTAAGAAACATTGCTTTAAAAAAAGTGGTTCAAATGGCTCTGAGCACTATGGGACTTAACATCTGTGGTCATCAGTCCCCTAGAACTTAGAATTACTTAACCCTAAATAATCTAAGGACACCACACACATCCGTGCCCGAGGCAGGATTGGAACCTGCGACCGTAGCGGTCACGCGGTTCCAGACTGAAAAACATAGCTTTTAACAAGGAACGACCGTCCAAATACTGTGTTGATACCGTCAACAAGATCACCTTGCAAATTTTATACTGCGCCATTAGCTGTCAAATAAGAGCTGATTATTTCGAAATAACATCTGGTCTTTAACTGACATCAGGACATGTTTTCCTCGTGTAGTGTTCACGTCTTGATAACACTTTTCCTTAATCTGTTACTAGTAAGACTACACAGCCGCCAGTGAATACGAGTTTATTTAAAAGTATTGTGGCCCTGTCTACCCATCTCCATACATATCTTGGTAAGATAACTTGGGTGAACTCAATTGTGTTTGTAGAAGTGAGACACTTGACAGCACAAACAATAAGTGAAGTACAGATGTGTACGTATCCTGGAATGGAAAAGTGTGCTTGCAGAATGACCACAAAGTAATTGAAAGAAAGCGGTTCAGTTTTCATCAAGTAATGCTGCATGATGTGTTATGTATATGTTAACAATTTGCGTCCAATGCACCATTTAGATAAAGAGTAAAACCTTATTGGGAATGCCTGACAGTGCATTTAACATTCATCCGTTTTTAAAAACACATTAACTTGTACTATCATATTTATTATTTATTAGCCGGTATGCCTAACAGAGCATTCTGTTTTCATATTTCCAAACCATAAATAAACATTTCTTAAAATGAAAAAAAAACGAAGATCATTCTACTTGTAACTACAATTAAAGAATATATTTGGTCTCTTTCTCCTTTCGTCACAACGTCATGGACAACTCATAAACTAATAGCAAATATCACGGATAATTATATTAATAATGGTGTTAAACGGGACGGCGTACCTGGAAGTTTCCATTTCTATGCTGCATCAATATGTTTTTGAAGTAATATATTACATTGTCTCTCGACTACTGGGTAATTTTTTTGAGGTCTGGAAAATGACAAGAGACAAACGAAACGCCAATATTTACAGCACTTAAAATTTAGGACTACATTAATTTTATTACAAAAGTAAGTCTGACAACGGATTAGTATCGTTAAGAAAGTACACACTTTATTTTATTAATCTAATCTTAAATACCATATCTAATGCATAGTTGCAAATATGGGTAAGCGAAATTACACTATAAGAAAAAAAAAAAAAGAAAAGACACACCACGAAAAATTACCCGAATGGGACGGAGAGCGGTGGATGCTATTTAATTGTACATACCAACATATCATTACAGTCTCAGAATAACTGGATGATTTATTCAAGAGAGGCAGATTCACAGATAGATGAAGTCAGTAATGTGTTGGTATAGCAATGGCCCTCATGCGAGCACTTATTCGGCTTAGCGTTGCTTGAAGGGGTTATTAGCCGGCCGCTGTGGCCGAGTGGTTCTAGGTTCTTCAGCCCGGAACCACGCGGCTGCTACGGTGGCAGGTTCTAATCCTGCCTCGGGCATGGGTGTGTGTGATGTCCTTAGGTTTGTTAGGATTACGTATTTCTAAGGCTAGGGGACTGATGACCTAAGATGTTAAGTCCCATATTGCTTAGAGCGATTTTTTATAGAGTTATTGGATGTCATTTTGAGAGATATAGTGCCAAATTCCGTCCAATTGGGGCGTCGAATTGTCAAAATCCCGAGCTCATTGGAAGGCCCTGCTCATAATGCTCCAAATGTTCTCAATTGACAAGATATGTGGCGATCTTGCTGGCCAACATAGAGTCTGGCAAGCACGAAGACAATTAGTAGACAATCCCACAGTGTGCGGAAGGGCATCATCTTGCTGAATTGTGAGCCCAGGATGGTTTCTCATGAAGAACGAGACTGCAGCGGATGAATACCAAAGAGGTCCTGCTATGAAATGAAGTGGCACCTCAAGCCATCACTCTTCGTTGTCGGAACGAGTGGTGAGTGACAGTCAGTTTGGTATCCCAGCGATGTCAGGGACTTCTCCACACACGACTTGTCTAGTCATCAGGACCTGGAATGTGACCGACTGAAATAAAATTGCTCTTGGTGATGAGTTCTGTTTCGAACTGAGGCCCGGGAGCATTACACACTTTCGTAAATGTATCACGTCATTCATATAAGGATAGTGTAATATAATTTGAGAGCCTGAAACATCACAGAGCTTCCAAGCAACCTTAGGTGAGTGTCCCCATGATAGCGATGACACAACAGGCCTGTATGCGTGGAGCAGTGGATGTGTCAAGCAGCCTTTCGACTGGACCATGGCTTATCTGGAGACGACCATCGACCTGTTGTAGTACGAAAAGTGATTGATGCCATCAGGTGACACATACGCAATGATTAACTACCGAATCTCTTTGATCCCGTCCCCACATCAGTCGTTTTTTACGATGTCCTTGGTTCGACGAGGAATGGTATATGGAGCCCAATTTTCAACAATATGCACAGGACGTAACACGTTTGCATGCATTGGCATTGTACTCTGTTGCAGATCTGCTACAGATGCCCTCCGGCGCTGCCTTACAGAACGTGCAAGCTTTCAACAACCAGTTCTCTGACGTGGCTTGAGCGTCCAATGCCTTGTCGCGTACTCATGACTTCAGCATCCATCAACGACATTCCGTAGATGCTCACGACAGTAGCAAACGAGCAGCCGGCCAAGTTCCTAAGTATTTGCGTGTAATAATTTGTCTTTTGTCAGAGATGCATGCGTCAGTCGATGTCCCCCTTCGCGGCCTGTATCGTCGCTAGAATTATTCCCCATATGTCTCTGCTCCGCTTATACACAACGTGTCCGAGTTACATTAGGGCTGCTTGTGTTAAGTACCAAACTGGAAGGCTGTCTCGTGGCGAGTGGTGTTACACTGTTTGACGTTTCAACAACAGCTGCGGAGAAGATCAAAGGTCTAGCATTACTGGGAACGTAACTGTGCGTCTCTGACGCTCGTCCGAGAAAGGATGTGGAGCAGCAAGACAACATCAAGTTTTTTGATCAGTTTTCTGTTTGTGGGAAAGAATTCGACGAATGTAACACAACTACCGAGAGGCAGGCTCCAGCTCTCCCTCCACGACAACACTCCAGCCCACAGAGTGCAGATCGTGCTCGAGGCTTTGGCCAGCAGACGCATCACCCTCCGGGATCACCATCAGTATTCGTCGGATTTTGCACGGCCATCTTCTGCTTGATCCCCAAACTGAAATTGCCAACGAAACAACACCATTACTACGAAATTAAAAACACCCAAGAAACTAGCACTACAGCATTAAATTTAAGTCCAAAACAGGACAACAGTCTCTTCCCAAAATACTTTTAAAGCGAATTCAGCTTTGTATTGATTAAGGGGGAGATTATTTTGAATAAATACAATGGTTTTGTGAACATTATTATATATGAATATTGAATCTGTTCTTTCGGAAGAAAGACTTATTATATATGAAGATTGTATCTCTCCTTTCCGAAAGAACAGATACCATCTTCATATATAAAGGCTCACCCGCCATTTGGCCATTTTCTTTTGTGCGTATGCATAAACAGTGCCCGACCTCTTACGGGAATCGGCCGAGAGTGTCATGCGCCGAGAGTAATGAGTATAATGGGCAGAGGCACTATGACTGTAGTGCGGGACAATGAGTTGCGAATGTGGGTCACACGGGAGGCGTGCTACAGATAAGTCCCTCCAGTCCAACTATCCTCTGTGTCCTCGGTGGCTCAGATAGATAGAGCATCTGCTACGTAAGCAGGAGATTCCGTGATCGAGTCCCGCTCGGGACACACATTTTCAACTGCGCCCGTTGACTTATATCAACGCCTATATGCAGCTAAGGGTATTCATTCCATTGTAACATAATTATTGACTAACACTTTTCATAGTCACCGTTCTAACGGGACTGGGACACATTGTGTATACTTTACGTAGCGCGTCATGTGCCTGCAGCTTCACCACCCTGCAGTGAATCTCGAGTTGGGCAGTTACAATGCTGTTTCGGATCTTCAGTATATATTCTGAAATCACGCATTGTTACGAGGTCGTGCTGAAAGCAATACCTCGGAACTTTTTAGTTGAAAACTTTTAAAACTTTTGAAATAAAGTCAACATCGTTCAGAGCCTACGTCTTTATTCTTCATGCGTACTTATCTGCAGCCCTGTGTCACTAGAGGGGTCCGATTTCTAGCTGTAACGTGGCGGTGTGTAATGTAACTATGTCGGCGCGTGAGAAACAGAGTGCTGTAATCGAGTTTCAAATACTAGGAGTTCGTCCACACATGCAGCGCCCTATCCTTCAGCATGATAGCGCCAAACCACGCACGAGCGCTGAGACATCTGCAGTAATCTGATGCCTTGGGTTCACTGTCTCGAGTCTTGGTCTGGTACACAGTTTTAATCTGCCAGGAAGTTTCATATTAGCGCACACTCTGCTGCAGAGTGAAAATCTCATTCTAGAGGTGAGGTTGTGGCTCCGTTGACAGATTCATTCTACAATGACTGTATAATAAACTAGTCTTTCGTTGAGGAAATGTGTGCATTGCCAGGGTGCCCATGTCGAGAAGTAAATACGTAGGTAGAATTGAAGAATAAGGACGTAGAAAGTCAGTAAAGTTTGTTTTGTTTGAAAAGCACTTACAGTTTTCGCATTAAAGTCGAAAGTACTACTACTTTTCGGCACCTCCTCCTACACTGGATTCAATAGTGAACTCTGAATTTGATCGAATACATATAAAGTCGACGTAAGAAACTGAATTAATTTCTCTGTCCGATGGGAAAGACGTCGGCGGTTTATGTCAACAATTATCAGAGTCTGTACAACATTTACGACTAATCGTGAAGTACAAAGGTAAAAATGTGTGTTAAAGAAGTCTTTCGAAGTTGACTCCATTATGCCATAGCAAGGTTTAGTGTTATTATAAATTCGTATGGCCGTCGTCACTCGTGATAAATATTTTTTTAGGTATCAGGCTGCGTAATATTCGTCTCTGAACTTCTTCTTTCTCGATGATTCCATTCTTCCTGGGATCTTCCTAAGGATGCCACTGGTGTCCCTTGATGGCTGAGTGCCTAGAATTTTATCGAAGCAAAATCGTTTATAGAATGAGATTTTCACTCTGCAGCGGAATGTACGCTGATATGAAACTTTCTGGCAGATTAAAGCTCTGTGCCGGACCGAGATTCAATCTCGTGAGAGACCTTTGCTTTTCACGGGCAAGTGCTCTACCAACTGAGCTACCCAAGCACGACACAGGCCCCGTCGTCACAGCTTTACTTCCGCCAGTGCCTCGTCTCCTGCCTTCCAAACTTTACAGAAGCTCTCTCTGAAAGAAAGGATATTGCGGAGACATCGCTTAGTCATGGAAAAAAATGACTTAGCACTTGCCCGTGAAAGGCAAAGGTCCCGAGTTCGAGTCTCGGAGCGGCACGCAATTTTAATCTGGGAGGAAGCTTCAAAATCGTTTATGTTCGCAACACTTTGCTCAGTTGCTACTTCAATTACACTGTACTATGTCGGTAAAAACATCTCTCTTTTGTGACTGCATACTTTATTTCGTTTATTTACTCCACCTACAAAAGTTAGAACTTTTTCTTATGTGTACAATAGAACGAAATCTGTCGAAGAACTACGAACGCTAAAAGTTCTAACACTGCAGCTTGTGACGGATCGCTAATATCGATCGGCATGTCGACTTTTAATACTGGAGTACGCAATCTAGTTCCCAAGATTTTAATAACACAGGTGCTAAGAGGTCGACGAACCACCGGCGAGGGGGACGTTCTTTGCATTAAATGGATTAAAACTGTTTCAGAAAATTGTAATTGCTTGAGCTGCGCTGCCACACTCACCAATTCTCAGCAGCGAGCTGATGAAAGCGAGGCAGTAATGCTGAAGTGATCGAAGTACGCCCGACTACGTCCGCAGTTGACTAAACTTATTAAATAATTTTGTTACAAGCCAGTCTTGTGTTATCATGACACGTGTCTTATATTGCATGTATGCGCCAGACCAGGTTCGCTTGATAGGAATTTCAATTGAAGTAACGCTGACTGCCGATTGGCAGGGAATTACAGAGCGATATCTGAATGAGAATAAGAATAATAATTTACATCATTTGTTGCCTCGCTGTTGATAGGTGACTTTATTGAGTGAATTTATTAGGAAGCTTGCTTGATTGAAGATTGAGAAGGTGCTTTCTTCATTTTGCGTGAAAATATTTATTTGAGAGTGACAAAGTGTGTTGTCCTTGAATGAAGTGAAGGATCCGTGGAGGCGGTAGTTTTTTTGAGTTTGATTATTATTTTCCCTGTTAACTTGTATCTTCCACAGATAGGCATCCAGATTCTGTATGAAAGAATAAGTAATTAAAAGTACAAAATAAATAATATCAACTGGAAATATCACGTATAAAAATAGGAAGCCTCTGTTTACCATCAGTAATTCATTCCATATGAGCAGTCAACATTCAACAACGTTGGCCGCGCGTGGTAGCCGTGCGGTCTGAGGCGTTTTGTGACGAGTCGCGCGGCTCGCCCCGTCTGAGGTCCGAGTCCTCCCTCGGGCATGGGTGTGTGCGTTGTCCTTAGCGTAAGTTGGTTTAAGTTACGTTAAGTAGTGCGTGCGTCTAGGGACCTATGATCTCAGCAGTTTGGTCCCATAGTCGGTACCACAAATTTCCAAATTTTTCATCAATGTTCTAATGAAGTCACACATTAAAATAACACGTCGCAATTGTGAAATTTAAAGTTTTTTTCTGGCGAATTAAATGTTCACTGAGATTTCGGGATTGTAGCTGGTCATCGTAAACTTCACTCCACGATGGCAGATGTCTAGTCAAAATATGGTGGAGTAAGTTTACGACGACCGACTGCAAACTCTAAATCTCATCGAACACTTCGCAACTATTTCACAAGTCCAATTACCTACTCGTAGACGCAGTTTGAGTGGCTAGGTTCCTGTAGTGTGCATAGTCCGCCCTTTTGTGACGTGTTTCGATAGGTCTCAGTGTAATTAAGGATAACTATTCTTGACTTTATATCTGTTGCCATTGACCATAACAGGTTAAAAAAGGAGCATATCATATCAGCGCATAGTTGTAATACTTCGTTAGACGAGGCCCACATAAACAGAATAATTCCATCCTTCACATGAGCCACAGATTTTTTTGTTTCTTTTTTTCCTTACAAGTGGTTACGGAACATTTAATGCTCCAGGTATACTCCATGCATGTCCTATCTATCTTACTTCGTATATTTGTATACGCAGCAGAAAGTTTACAAGCATTAGCTAGACTATTATTGAAATTGGTTTTGTGAAGAAAAAGTTTACCGTTAGCAGTCACAGATCGTAATTTCCACGACGCGTTTTGCAGTTTTGGACCTACATTATTAGAAGGCTTCACTTGGATCAGTACGACACGTATTTGTTGAGTTACGACTTCTGGGTAAGCGTTCAGCACTATCTCAGGTGGTCAAGGGCCACATCACATACACCATCACAATTTGTAAACACTGAAGGGAGCATAGATGGTAGCTACAATTACGTATGACGCTATACATGGTGATTATTATTAATGTTTAAAAACTATGGAAGCGACGTAGATGAAGCTAAAGCGAGTAATTTCATATACAAGACACATGTGGTAGCAAAAGTGAGTGACACATGTTGAAGATGTGACGTCACCAGATTAAGTACTTCATCGCACGTGCAGCGTTTTGGCTTGTCGATCGTACTCGAGCTGGTATAGGACGGTGCTACACATCATTCCGTTAGGCTACTCTGTTTCTGTGAATGTGAACCTATTGATATTACCCCTTTATTACCACTGCCGTGAGCTATATTGTATCACATCGGATAACGCAGGAACGAATACAGATTACTCTAGTCGAGCAATGTATAGCTCTCAATATACGCATTGAAGTTCCGTAATGTAATTCTCCAGTCCTCTTAAAACATCTGTGAACTTTTTACAACCTACCATTACAATTCAAATTGTTCTTCAGGGTATCCGTTATTACGATTGTTCTTTTGCATAAGGTTTTTTATAGGACTGCAATCGCAATGTCAACAACTGTAATAATAACTCCATGAATGAGTATTCTATGCCAAATATATAAAAATAAAGAGCGTAAAAAGAACACAAAAAACAGACGTTTCCCGGAAACCTGTAGTAGATGTATCGGTCCGTCTGGCAGATATAATTTTCTCATAGTCATCCTTTATTGTGACTGTAATTAAGTCGGGTGATGCTGAGGGAATTAGATTAGGAAATGAGACACTTAAAGTAGTAAAGGAACTTTGCTATTCGGTGGGGAAAATAACTTATGGTGGTCGAAGTAGAGAGAATATAAAATGTAGACTGGGAATGGCAAGGAAATCGTTTCTGAAGAAAAGAGATTTGTTAACATCCAGTATAGATTTAAATGTCAGGAAGTCGTTTCTGAAAGTATTTGTATGGAGTGTAGCCATGTATGGAAGTGAAACATGGATGGTAAGTAGTTCGAACAAGAAGAGAATAGAAGCTTTCGAAATGTGGTGCTGCAGAAGAATACTGAAGATTAGATGGGTAGATCACATAACTAATGAGGAAGTATTGAATAGGATTGGGGAGCAGAGGAGTTTGTGGCACATCTTGACAAGAAGAATGGACCGGTTGGTAGGACATGTTCTGAGACATCAAGGGATCACAAATTATCGTTGGAGGGCAGCGTGGAGTATAAAAATCGTAGAGGGAGACCAAGAGATGAATACACTAAGCAGATTCAGAAGGATGTAGGTTGCAGTAAGTACTGGGAGATGAAGAAGCTTGCACAGGATAGAGTAGCATGGAGAGCTGCATCAAACCAGTCTCAGGACTGAAGACCACAACAACAACAACATCTTTTAATGTCTACCAGTTTGCCCTGCTCAGCAGCAACCGCAGTTGTTGTTGAGTGGACGTGTTTGTCTATATGTATATAGCATTGTGGGCAATTATTGTACTGTGATCGCTGTGTGTTGCTCTGTCACGTACTTGCCAGTCAGTTATATGCGCTACACATGTTCCGTTTGCTAATGAAATGTCTCTGTTACTGATATATTCGACATTGCCAAGATACGTCGGGGCTTGTTCTGCCTATTTGAGCACAAAAAGGCTGCACTGCTTAGGGAAGCCCGCCATTATTTGTACTTCGGCATTTTTCCTGTGAACATTCCAGAGTGCTGAGCGCGCGCTAATGTCCTCGATGAAGAATAGTCTTTTCCCACTGGAGAATTCTGCTGTTTCCCTAACTAAGTTTGGAAAAGTTTCAATGTCATATGAGTACTGTGCATGGATTTGTTCGACAATCCATGATTCCTTTCCCAACGTAATTTCTACTGTTAAAAGGTGGTCAGACCATAGTCACGCTATTATTATCAACGATTTTTAGCAACTTAATTTGTGTGTTTGTTACAAAGATTGCTATGGTATGCTTTACGCCTATAATTTTGTTGGGAGACCATGTACTTTACCGTTACGCATGTAGGGTTCCTGTTAACGAGTAACATCCAAATGTACTTAGTCCATCAACTAGTTTAGTTCGTAATAACCTTTCTACTTCTCATACAATTAAGTTTTACGATCTTTACGACGAGTGGTATCTTATGTATGCATAGCTCTTGAGTCCAGTTTCTTTAAATTGGAAGTAACCGCGTCCGTGGGCTCTCACTAATTCCTTGTAGACCCTGTTTTGGTCAAAACCCTCTCCAACTCCCCCCTCCTTCTACTCCCGTGTGCATACCAACCCCAGGAGTCGTTTGTCAGTTGGGAGGGTTTGTATTTGAATTTCATCTCTGGTTACGAACCTGCTTATGCGTAGAGTCTCCTCAAAGTCCCTGTAGTCAGTTGTTGTTCCTTTATCAAGTTCCTGTTTATTGTACGAATATTGTGCTGGTTTGCTCATTTGTGTTTGTCGTTAGTGCTTCTGTGATAGTCATATTTACCTTTGTTATTTGTTCTCTGTTATATGTGTCTTGTAATTAGTCTTGTTTTCTGTCTGTGTTTGCTATTGGTGTATTTTTAGTAGTTTTATGTTTGTTGCTTGTTAAGGGTTAAGTTGTGCATGAGTTCTTGTTTTATATTGATACGCGTATGTTTTCCACATGTTGTAGTTTGTGTCTTTGTGACGTCACATTCTGTTTGTTTCTGTTGTTTTAGTCTCAGATTATTTTCTGGTTGAAGCCTGAGTCCTTGATCTACGAACAAAGTGTTCTGCTTTTATGTATAATTTGCACTTTGGAGTGTTATTTTGGAGTTCGATTGTTGATGAATTGTGTTGTTTTGTATGCTTGTCTTTGTTGTTGTGTTTTTTTTTGTTGAATTTTCTTGTGTAACTGGTGACTGGTGATTTTCGTAGTCATGCTGTCAGTCTGTATGAATGTCCCTCAGATGCCTTGATGTATATGCATGTTTGTCTCATTCATGTGATTTGGTTGATTTTTTGTTGTCCCTGCGGACGGCGTCGTCTTCCAGCTCGACCATTTTTTGTGGAATCGCAGTCTGGAAGGGCTCCCACTGAAATCATAATTACGCCTCCTAGCTACATAGTTGTTAAAAAAAAGGTTCAAATGGCTCTGAGCAGTATGGGACTTAAAATCTATGGTCATCAGTCCCCTAGAACTTAGACATCACACTCATCCATGCCCATTCGAACTGGCGACCATAGCAGTCGCGCGGTTCCGGACTGCGTGCCTACAACCGCAAGACCACCGCGGTCGGCGCTACCTAGTAGTCAATGGCAGCTTTTATACAAGTGTCACCAGTGTAGTCTGTAATATGTAGCTATTTGTCGTGCACTATTGCAGATAATGGTATTAATGGCACTGGGCAGTGCTTTGTAGTAGCCCTGTTTTCTGTTTCCAGGCTATCGCATTCTGCCAAGCTCTTGTTGTGGTGCATGGTGATTTTGTGTTTAGACCTGCTGTCGTGATAAGAAGGTAATGTGTCTTCCTTGTAGGTGTGTCCCAAATCAGTGAACGTTGTTGACATCGTATTCCGAATGATGATCGCAGGCTCTGTTCCGCTATTTACAAGGGATGCAGTCATGTCCTCTCGACAGTCTGCCTCTTTGTGTCCAGGCTTTGCACATTCGGCACACACTCACTCCTGATGGGGGGGGGGGGGGTAGGAGGAAAGGGAACATTGAGGGAGGGAGTATGTTAGTAACAGTACGCTTCCCCTTTGGTCCTGTCTTAAATTTTTTATACTTCTTTCTTCGAAAGATGTTCACTCAAGTTTATCTCGTAAACTTCTTCTGGGAAGTCTTCATCTTTTAGTGTAGTATGTAACTGATAGACAGCTCGATATGATCAAAGTTTTCTGGGTTCCTCGTAATTGATATTTTTTGCAATTTTATCATTGAATTTCCTTTTATCCTCATTTGTCTCCACATCCAGAATTACTTTATTTACTGTAGATCTGATAGCCTTAATTTTGATCTTAGCGTGTCTGGAGATGATAGTGTTTGTTAAGACACAGCTTTGCATCTTGATTATCTGCTGTCTTGAAGAATCACTGCCTCAGGGGATACTGGGACCGGCTTGATAGTTCTAGTTCTAAGTATTTGGTTCTCTTCTTTAAAGTCTTTTATTTCTGCCTTCAGCATCCGAATTCTGTCCTGTGTATCTGAGGAATTAGCAATGTCTGGGGGATTGACAATAGACAGGTCTTTTCGCGGTCTCTGATTCTGTTTACGAAGTTCTTCTATTTGGGCTTCTACTCTACATTGGATAATAGCAAGCGCCCATGTTTTGTTTGCGACATTGGCTGAATTTGCAGTGGATGCCCTCTTGCGTCTTAATTCACTTAAAAATTCAGCCAATATGTCGTCAACTACAACGACCTTGTCTAGGTTTTATGCATCTAAGAGCTAACCGGTGTTGCCGTATTAGCATAATTACGTCGTCTCACTGCACCGGTATTACGTGTGTCATTTTCACCCTCTGAGACTGTGGCGAACACAATGCTGGGAGTTGCTGTGGCTGCCGCCGAACGGATAGTCAGATTTTTATTAACTGAATTACTTCGCCTGCACTTTGAAAAATAATGTAAAGTATGTGAAAAGTTATTCAATTGTACTTGTTGGCCTTCTAATGACATATTTTAAAATAACACAGTGAGGGAATATTTGTATACACATTTCGCGGAAGAATCGGATACCCTCTAGGTATTTTATTTTATGGATTTTCTCTTTGTACTCTTCATGCGTAAAAACTGCTATGAAAACTTAAGGACAATGTAAATAAGATACCATAACATATTAGCTACACGGCGGCAATGAATGTAAGTGTGGGAGTATATTGCCAGAGGTCTATCACTAGTGCACTGAAAGCTGGTCGTCAAAGGATGTGATGTCAGCGTGACTAAAGCACCGAATGGACTACCCTGCAACACGTGGCCGTTGAAGGGTCGGGAAAAGACAGTGTGTGTGTCAATCAGATAGCAGGAACTGTTCACTGTACTGGTGTTCTTCATTACAAAATTACCTGTGCACATAACTTTTATGACTCACACGGGGAAGAATCATCGGAAAACTGGAAGAAGGACGAAGGGTAACGAGTGTAGCCCAGGAATATGGTATTACTCACGTCCTACTTTCACGTGCATGAGGAGCAGTGAAAGCCACAGACATTGCCACCAGAAGGAGAGTAGCTGGTCGAACACGGTCAACTGGAGCTGCAGAAGACCGCCACACTATGCAACAACGAAGAACGGACCCACGTCAAGCAGGGGATGCATTTACAATCACATTTCAAAGTACTCAAGACACGCAGTCTCACGCTTTACAGTGGCACGGCCACTGCATGAAGGTGCTCCCTTTGCCCAACGCGTTTGCAGTACGTTGAACTACGTTGCGAGTACGCAGTACGATGTACGTTGGAGAACGTTGTGTTCCACTGACACCTTTACATCGGTGGCACACCGTTTGCAGTGGTACCAAAAACATACGAACTGGACCAACGAGGAGTAGGATCGCGTGTTATTTTCAGATGAAAGCAGATTCTGAGTAGTGAATCTGGACGTATCCTCATACGGCGGGAAGGGGGAAGACCTAATTCACCCAGGAACAATGTCGAATATAATGGTTTTGGTGTTCCAAATGTTATGGTGCAGATCGGCATAATGTAATATGAGCGTACTGATCACCAAATGTTTTAACACGATTCACTCACTGGTATTCCTTCCCCAAGTGCTTCTTTTCTGGGATGCATACGTGATTGACTTCATTGTCATGGAAGAAAATACGCGCCCGCTTCTCTGAATAAAAGTGTCATTTTTGTTGGTTTTATTGCATGTTTTTTTTTCTTTTTTAGTTACCTGCTATAGTTTACTGCACCAGTTCTTTCTATGTGTGGTCCAAGTTTCATCGAGCTGTGTTACCTGACAGTGGCAAAGGTTACTTTGGAGTATATGGATGGGAAAGGTCAATAACTTTGCCATATTGGTAACTGCCACTGGAGTTTGGTTTTTAACCTTGTTCGTAGTTTCCATAGTTGTGGAAACTCACGATACAATGAGCTAAATTGCAATAAAACTCGCTAAATATGTGTAGCGGAACATTAACACAAACAATGTCCGTTATCTTGTCGTATATGCTGTCAATCATAATTTTTCCGATCTGTGTTTGAAAAACACGTCAAACCGTACCGTATGTGATAAGATATTTGACAAAGCCAGTAACGGTTGACAACTATTGATCGGTACTGGGGTCTTTATTTTAGAAGTGGATGCTACGAAAGAAGTAGTGGTGTGAAGATTACAAGGACGGTACAGCACACCTTCAGCCAACCCCACGAGATGTACAGCTACAGGAAACCTCCGCGGCTGCCAAATCTTCACCGTCACCACTAAAACGCTTCCCGTTTGCTCTATCCTACACTCGTTCGTTGCGTGCTAAAGTTTTGTTTAGATTTCTTACAGTTTGTGGCTAATACACTACCTGTTACTGCAATTATTTGTTGAGTGCTGTGTGATACTAAACTCCTTAGGAAGACAAAGTTTTAAGCGTGGCTGCTTGGTTCAGTGACCATTTATAAATTAAAACTGAAACAAATTAGCCCTCAGTCACTATTATTTTTAGTCCCATTGACCAGGTTTCAACACTTCTAAGAGTGCCTTCATCAGAATTAAAACGATTAAAGTGGCCTACAACATAGTTACAAATTTATAGGAAAATACATTTTTTAAATAAAAAGAGTGTAAGTACTGACTAGCAATAAAAGACAGATGCAATACTTACATGTCACGTATAAAATAATTAACAGGTCAGAAGGGCTTTAGTCACAAAATATATAGAAAGGAATGTGTGAAGGCGAGCGACTATGGGATGCTCGTACCTGTACAGCTACATGTTTCAAGGGACTGAGGCGCCCGCGTTAACAAGTGGGAGCAGGTGAACGTGGCATTGCATCGTGAGTGCCATCTAGTAGCAAAATGGTTCGAATGGCTCTGATCACTATGCGACTTAACTTCTAAGGTCATCAGTCGCGTAGAACTTAGAACTAATTAAACCTAACTAACCTAAGGACATCACAAACATCCATGCCCGAGGCACGATTCGAACCTGCCACCGTAGCGGTCGCTTGGCTCTAGACTGTAGCGCCTAGAACCGCACGGCCACTCCGGCCGGCCATCTAGTAGCCACAGGTACAACTTGCCTACTTAACATTCAAGTGTAGACAGACGAAAATTATAATAAATATTGTTCACTGCATAATGTGAAAAGCAATATTTTGTTTCACAGCGACAGATAAAGTAACATTTTGTCTGCATCAGAGCTTAGAAGTACAGTTTGAAGCGTAAAAACGTCATTATAGGAAATACAGGAAGGGCTGAGTGACACAGTTGGTAGAAAATGGTATAACATGAAATACAGCCAATAAACCTTTCAGTAAACAAAAAATTGTGAGTGAACTTAAATGGAAAAAAAAATCATTTCAGTAAACTGCACAAGGTGAACCGAAATTATATGTCGAGTAACGGCTTTATACCTTTGAAAAAAAAAAATTGTTTTTGCACAACTGCAGGTGTTCATTGATATGAGACTATGATTTCGAGAAAGGTGTTTAAGAACCTCTACTTCTTCCAGAACATCTAATTTACGTCCTATCTTCCCGGTGTGCAAAATGTTGGTATCGCGAACAGCTTTAGGCGCGTGACCTGTAGTCAGAAGGTGGTCGGCAAAAGACGAATTTTAGGGGCTAGTGCCATTTTTTCTTAAAAGGTGTTCTTTATATCTGGTTGTAAAGGCACGTGCTGTTTGTCCTATGCAGTAAGAAGAGCAGGTATCACAGACAATCTTATAGACGCCGCAACTTTCTCAAGGGGAACGAATTGATTTTAAATTATGATAAGTTTTTTTTTCAAATTATTATTGGTGTTCATTTTTCGCACTTGTCATTCGAGAGTGGAATGATAAAGATATAGTCCGAAGATGGTTCGACGAACCCTTTGCCAAGCAATGAGTTGCGAATGGCAGAGTAGTGATGTACACTCATGATTGTAAATTAAGGATAATGCTGATACATGGTGAAGCAACGCTCTGGCGGGCGGTTTGCGGGTTTAAATTACCTCGGGGTATGACCTTCGGTCGTCGCACGGTGGCGATGGCAGCAGTACACATACGCAGAGGTGTGTTGGTGCATGTCAGAGTACGGTGCAGCGAGTAAGTGCGCAGACGTATTCAGACGTGGGAATGGTGACTGTGTATTAAAAAAGGAATCAAAGAACACATATTGCTGACGTTATGTGTGGTAAAATCGTAGGGCGACTGTAGGCTGGTCAAGCACAGCACGTCGTATCATGGGACCTCCGTGTACAACAAAGTGTGGTCTCAAAATTATGGTAACGATTCCAGCAGACAGGAAACGTGTCCATGCGCTACAGTACTGGACGTCCACGGTGTACAACACCACAAGGAGACCTCTATCTCACCATCAGTGTCCGCAGACAGCCACGGAGTACTGCAGGTAGTCTTGCTCAGGATGTTACCGCAACCACTGGAATAGTTGTCTCCAGACACACAGTCAACAGACGACTGAACAGACATGGTTTATTCGTCCAGAGCCTTCCAAGCTGCATTCCACTGACCCCTGGTCACAGGAGAGCCCGTAAAGCCTGGTGTCAAGAACACAGTACGTGGTCATTGGAACAGTGGTTCCACATTATGTTCACGGACGAGTCCAGGTGTAGTCTGAATAGTGATTCTCGCCGGGTTTTAACCAGGGACCAGATACAAACCCCTTAATGTCCTTGAACGGGACCTGTATGGAGGTCGTGGTTTTATGGTGTTGGGGGTGGGATTATGATTGGTGCACGTACACCTCTGCATGTCTTTGGCAGAGGAACTGCAACAGGTCAGGTGTACCGAAACGTCATTTTGCACAAGTATGTCCGTCTTTTCAGGGGTACAGCGGGTCCCACCTTCCTCCTGATGGATGGAAACGCATGGCACCACCGAGCTGCCATCGCGGAAGAGTACCTTGAAACAAAAGATATCAGGCGAATGGAGTGGCCTGCCTGTTCTCCAGACCTAAACCCCATCGAGCACGTCTGAGATGCTCTCGGTCGACGTATCGCTGCACGTCTTCAAGCCCCTGCGACACTTCCGGAGCTCCGACAGGCACCGGTGCAAGAATGAAAGGCTATACCCCAGCAGCTGCTCGACCACCTGATCCAGAGTATGCCAACGCGTTGTGTGGCCTGTGTAAGTATACATGGTGATCATATCCAATACTGGTGTTGGGGTACATGCGCAGGAAACAGTGGCGTTTTGTAGCGCATGTGTTTCGGGACGGTTTTCTGAACTTATCACCAATACCGTGGACTTACAGATCTGTGTCGCGTGTGTTCCCTATGTGCCTATGTTATTAGTGCCAGTTTTGAGTAGTGCCACGTTGTGCAGCAGACCGGAAGGAAGAGATAATTTGCTTCAGAATTGAAACATGGAAATAAATGATAATTTTAAAAAAAGGTGGAGCTTGTAGAGTTAATATCTCTCCATAAACTAGAGTTCACCATATAAAAAATCGACGAACTGGAGAAAAAACATACGGGCATTCAGGCTTTGGCTGTGATGTTACCTCTGCCACTTCAAGCCAGTTGATATGGCAGTTACGTTGCCAGCAATGATAAAATATAAAGTGCGCAGCTTGAAGTGGAGGCACTTAGAAACAAAGCTATTAGAGAAGTCACCTTTGACATTGGACGAAAGCCGTGAATCACACACAGCACATAATGACAGAAGCATGGCACAATGAAGCTATTTTAAAAATTGTCGCTACAGGAAATGACGCATCATTAAACAACAACAGTGACAGTGCTACTTTGAGTATTTTTGGCACCAGTGAGAGTAAGGTCAGTGGCGTTTTTCCACTGTCATCACAAGACAAATTCACAACCTGATTCAGTAGAATGTTGAGTGCAGTTGAAGTAGCTGCATAAGAAAATTATATGTATGGAACTTTTGAGTGCGACGGCTATTTTAACCAACCTCTGATTGGTCGCGAAATGGTAACCACAGTGACAGTAAAAATGTTTCATTTGCAACATGTAGCTAAACCTTCTAGCTGCTTCTGTTGATAGTCGTCGCTCAGACTTAGACGTTTGTTGTATCGGTATCAGCTAGTGTTGCCAGACAATTATTACCTTGTAAGGGACAAACAGTCAGTTGGCCAGGAAAATGGGATTTAATTTTTTTACTAGGGAGAAATGAAAAACAAAATTATTTTTGCTTATTATATTTTAATGAAGAATGTGTAAGTTTCAACATGCTTTTGTTTATATATGGTTTATATATATATATATATATATATGAATACGGATAGGTGGCGATGGGTGGAGTAGGGGTCGGCCTAAAGGCGTGCCAAAATAGTCCACGCACTTACGATGAAAAGTGTGCGCGTAGAGCAGTAGGTTAATGCATCTGCCTCGTAAGCAGGAAATCGCAGGTTTGAATCCCATCCGGCACACATTTTTCACTCGTCGCCGCTAATATCCCACAAAGTCCTGAAGCAGTTGACATCAGTGGTTCCTTTCCTTTCTTCTCCCCTGCATCCTCCATTTACTTATAATGCCTTTTTTTATTCCACATATTTAAAGAAATCAATGCAGTTATAATCATAGTTGAAAATGATCATTAATTCTGTTTTTGCCAAATTCAGTGCACATTTATTTCGTACATCAATTCGATTTAATGCCATCTTTGGGACAAAACCCTTTCTACGGAGCAGCTGGAACATGGGACACTAAAGATGATAAGACCTGAAAAATATTAGTGATTTCGTTGTCGGAAAACTCTGCCATGATTTTCTTCCATTTCTCAAAAATGGTTCAAATGGCTCTGAGCACTATGGGACTTAACATCTTAGGTCATCAGTCCCCTAGAACTTAGAACTACTTAAACCTAACTAACCTAAGAACACTACACACATCCATGCCCGAGGCACGTTTCGAACCTGCGACCATAGCAGTCCCGCTCCATTTCTTAATCGCGCCCTTATCTCTGTCATCAAAAGACTCTGCCATGACCAGCATTCTCTTAATTATTTGAAATTCTTCGTGTAAGGAGTCCACGGTCAGTTGATCGATCCACACAAGTTCCGCAGCGTTTTGAAAATGGTCGTAATTTATTGATGATTTTAAGTTTGGAAACAACGTCTTGGAAAGGAAGTTGTTTTCTGAGAAACCATGTCGCCGTAATAAATAAATATCCTACACAATTGGTGTAGCACTGTAGAAAATAATACCGAATAAATGCTTTTGCGTTGGTGTTTAATGCACCAAGTATTTACCTTGTCTCATTTACGAGGAGCTGTCTTTTATTCCTTGCCCAATCTTGTCATGAATCCCGTACATTTCAGCATGCGACAACTGACAGAGAATCTGATTCACTCTTATTGACTGTTGTTTGTACCCCAAAACATTACGTTATGCAGAAACGACACATATGCTATTTTTTCTCTCTTCTTCTTCAAAAGTGGTTATCTTCCTAATAAACTTCGACATTCATTGCGGAATCCAAGAAAGTGAGATTTTAGTGCAACCATTATTTTTAAGACTGTTTCGACATCAGGAGCAGAGATAAAAATCTCGTGGCAACATGTTTCATAATTTCTTCCCAATGCGTCTAATTCGCTTCAAATTGGAGTTGCAAGTCCGCTCTTTTTTCGCAGATATACTGAAATGACTATGTATTTTCAGTATCAAACTTCCTACATCCACCTCATGTTTATCAGTACGGTTTTTTGCAGTATTGTGGGGAATATGGACGGGGCAACAACCAGCATTGACAATTTTATCATTTTCAGCTAAAAGAAGTTTGTAAATTTAATGGTTTCTGTCGAAGTTTACATTAGTGTTGTCAGCGGCGAATATCGAACTTTATTTAGAGACAGTTCATTCGCCTCCTGGGTGTGTAATAATAACTTATAAACTTCATATGCATTTTCACCGTTACATTCTACAAATTCCAGTTAATAACCTCAGCATCATAATCAAAGAATCATAAACAAATTGCAAACATTTTTCATTTTTTTCTTACTTGTATCTGTCGCTATAGCAAAGTATAGATTTTTTCATGAATATTCTTTAAAATATTTTTAACGTATGTTTTGGCCAATACTTTGCACACAGTTGCTTCCGCTTTTGTTCTTCCTCAGCTAAGTCGCGAACTATTTATGAATCACTGCAGATACATTGTGATAATTTGTGTGAGCAATACATACTACTGTAACTAAGACAATGCTTTACCGATTAATAAGCAGCTGAAAGTTCTCCAGCAGTAACCTTGTCTGTCTCGGAGGCAGATGGCTCAGGTTTCGAGAAATATTAGGATAAGGTGCTTGATGCTCTGTTGCTAACATGTCACGTGAGATGTAGTAGATACATGTTGTTTTACATAATCAACTCTTCAATGAAAACTCAAGAGATCTTTATTGCGCAGGCGATAGTATAGCTTGTACGAGTTTCGTTTTACTTATCTGAACCAGGAATAGTTATTTTCCCAGTTCTTACACTCTGGAAGCATTTTGGCTTTCGTAGAAGGATTCCACCACTTCTACATGAATTATCTGTATCACTATCACTTAAGTCACTCATTTCGTGTGTAGTTTTAGAAATATTTCACAAGCGTAACACATTCGACACTCAGTAGTTCTCGCAGAAGAATGAACGAAATTTTAAACTAGAATGTCAATAGAGATTGAAATTACAAACTGCATAACACGTGTCGGCATAGCATTTAAACGAGTTAACGTACGAACGACAATGTTAAACACTAAATTGTATAAAGAAGAAGAGGTGGATTACAAAGAAATAGAGGAATGTAGAACAAACAGAGAGAGGCAAACAGAGATACGAAGCTCCACGCGAGAGGGTGGAACTCGGTAAATATGGGCCCCGTCTGATATTGCCATGCGGTGCATGCGTAGAGAATATGTACTTGCCAGCTGTAGCACGAAAAATTTCGCAATAACAATCGAACAAGGTTGAAATAAGGGAAAGAACCTGCCCCTCCGGGACATTTAAAATTATGCCGGAAATGCGGGACGTCTCGGCAAATTCGAATACGTGACGTCTGGCAACACTACCGCCGACAGCTTCGTCGTAGAAGGCATCCGCCTGTGATATCTACCAATTTCCTTCACTGGTCTCTTCACCGAAATGCACTCCTCATAGCCAGCGTTTCACGTGGGCAAAGAGATGAAAATCAAGGGGAGCCATGTACGGTCTGCGTGGTGAGTAATCAAACACTTTCTATCGAAAGCGCTGCAGGAGCGTCTACGCTGCACCTGCGTCTGCGGCCGAGAATTGCTATGAAGTAGAAACGCATGACAGTTACATTATGAAGGCTGCATGAAACAGGGTGAAACATCTCAGCCGGCACTCCACACTTGATGGCAGACACTACCTTCTAGGCATCTTTACTTGCTCACTGTGCACTCAGAACTGAAAAGTGCGACGTTCCACTATAGACGGGCATAACACAGACAATTCGCTTCAACGGATTTTCAATGTGGTTTTAATTTCGTAATGATTGGAAGCTGAAAAAAATAGCCCTCGTATTAATAAACTGGAATACTCTTTCAAATTCTAAAGTTGGCAGGGGTAAAATACAGGGAGCGAAAGGCTATTTCCAATTGTACAGAAACCAGATGGCAGTTATAAGAGTCGAGGGGCACGAAAGGGAAGTGGTGGTTGGGAAGGGAGTGAGACAGGGTTGTAGCCTCTCCCCGATGTTATTCAATCCGTATATTGAGCAAGCAGTAAAGGAAACAAAAGAAAACATCGGAGTAGGTATTAAAATCCATGGAGAAGGAATAAAAACTTTGAGGTTCGCCGATGACATTGTAATTCTGTCAGAGACAGAAAAGGACTTGGAAGAGCAGTTGAACGGAATTGACAGTGTCTCGAAAGGAGGATATAAAATGAACATCAACAAAAGTAAAACGAAGACAATGGAATGCAGTCGAATTATGTCGGGTGATGCTGAGAGAATTAGATTAGGAAATGAGACACTTAAAGTAGTAAAGGAGTTTTGCTATTTGGGGAGCAAAATAACTGATGGTGGTCGAAGTAGAGAGGATATAAAATGTAGACGGGCAATGGCAAGGAGAGCGTTTCTGAAGAAGAGAAATTTGTTAACATCGAGTATAGATTTAAGTGTGAGGAAGCCATTTCTGAAAGTATTTGTATGGAGCGTAGCCATGTATGGAAGTGAAACATGGACGATAAAAAATTTGGACAAGAAGAGAATAGAAGCTTTCGAAATGTGGTGCTACAGAAGAATGCTGAAGATTAGATGGGTAGATCACATGACTAATGAGGAAGTATTGAATAGGACTGGGGAGAAGAGAAGTTTGTGGCACAACTTGACCAGAAGAAGGGATCGGTCGGTAGGACATGTTCTGAGGCGTCAAGGGATCACCAATTTAGTATTGGAGGGCAGCGTGGAGGGTAAAAATCGTAGAGGGAGACCAAGAGATGAATACACTAAGCAGATTCAGAAGGATGTAGGTTGCAGTAGGTACTGGGAGATGAAGCCGCTTGCACAGGGTAGAGTAGCATAGAGAGCTGCATCAAACCAGTCTCAGGACTGAAGACAACTACAACAATACTGTTTATCTTCGTGACATAGGCACAGCTATCCTTTACATGTGTATAATGTACACCACGCGCCTTCTGCTGTTCTGAAAATGGCCGCACCTCCTAGAGGGTTAATTTAATTCGTGATAATAAGCCTTACTCATCTCCAGAAGTCATGACACTCATGACATGTAATACCGCCTCTAGTCTTTGCAGTGGATTCAATTCGACCAGGAAGAGAGTCCACAAGGTTCTAAATTTATGACAGATTCAGCTTAGGCAGCTCATTTCTATTTAGCTTCCGTAGAGCTAGCAACCTGCAGTGATATTTATTGCCAAATTTCATCCGATATTCAAAACAGCCTCAGTCATTAAGATCGGGTGATTTACTAGGCCGGTTGTGACGGGGTTGCTTGAGTGTTCGTCAAACCATGAACCCATGATTAAACACGGCTGTTGTCCACAGTATACTTATCATGAAAATGTGGAAGAAATCGCATCTCTAGATAACTTAGATTAGCAAAATAAACAAGGCGATTCAAGTTCACAAGCCATCTTATGAAATGGAAACTCTTCTGAAAGAAGAGGAAGATATTTCCACAGAACGTGGAAGGAGGAAAGAGAGAAATGTTGAACCTGTCGTTTGAAACAGTCGTCAGTTGTCATGACGCGTAAATACCGGCATGAACAGCGAAGAGGCCCCAATAGACACACATGTGCTAGAGGACGAGACGAATATACGTAATCGAGAGAATTAAGGATGGGGAATAGAAGAAGATAGTCTTAAACTAGAACAGAGCAGTAAAGAAGCAAGAAAAACACAAAAAATGTGTACAAAAATGTTAACATAATCACTTAAGAAATAATAACAATATTAAGAGTCGATCAAGTTACTGCCAACATGTAAACGAAACAGGAATACGCTGCAGTAACCTAGTAGATGCAGGAGCTGCAATTACGATAAAAGAGCGTAGACAATTAATGCATTACAGGATAAACGAGAAACCATAGTTGATACCGATGAAACTGGGTTGGATGGAGTCATCATTATATCGCAGCATGGAGCAAAAGACGAGTTCAAAAGGCAAACACAAGTATATATCAAAGAAGACGTGCGCCAAGAATGGAAGAAAGATGAAGGAGGAGGGTGGAGGAAATGCAGTATGGTGGGAGGCAGAGCGAAGCAGGGGAGTTTATAACGAAGAGATTAGCACCATCCGAAAAGTCATTTGACGACTATGTGCTTCGGAAGAGACAAGACACTGAAGAAGTGCAGTACCCAGGATTAATCAGTATTTGCCTATTGAACTTACGCGTTCTCAGCAAGTCCAGGTTTAATATGTAAATACATATTTTCGTTTTTAATAATTATCATTCTTTTGTCGTTTTCTGCATAAATCATGATATTTGGAGTCTGAAAATATAACTTTCATTTTACATATTTTTTCATATTTCAAAGTTTAGTCCTTGTTTTTATATCGAAATAGCATAAATCCATATTCTCAATACTAAGTTATATAAAACTGACTTTTCAAAGCATTAAAAAAATCATTAAATGAAAGTTCTAAGTGCCATTCATGGCCTCGGAATGGACGAGCCGAAAACAGATCGTACCATGTGAAGCAGCCTAGTCTGACTGAAATGACGAATGATGTTTTCGGAGTGGTGGAGACGGGAGAGTAGTTTTTGACATTTTGTCCACTACTGTCAACACACCCTTCCCTAACAGTCATCTCCTGTAGTCAAAATGTCTCACGGAAGCTACAAGCTTTCGTGAGAGCACATTTATAAACAAGCTATTATCAAGTGTGGTACTGGTTTGTAGTAATGAAGATGATATTAAATTAAGGCAGCTAAAACGCAATTTCTTTCAGTGGCAAAGATTATCGGCACCCTCGACATCCGTGAAATCCACCAGTCGAAACTAAGGTGTAAGGGCTCACTAAGAAGTTTACTAACGTTACTTTACATGTCAGCTTCATCATAGGTATGTTACATAATTTCCATTCCGCCACATTTTGTTTCGTCATTCGATTGTATTTCGCGTGGAACGCAAAACAGTTTGTTCTTACAATCAAGCGGGTTCGTTCATGGCAGCGATGCTAACAATAAGGCCGCAGCATTAAACGTTTCCTCGTCGTTATACTCGACTGTTTCGTCCAACGCGCAACGTCCGACTCGCGCCTTCCCAATAGTACTGTAGCGGTATGTACCACTCCATGTCTGTGTCAGTCACTGTTGATAATGACAAGGTTTGCCGCTAAGCGTCATTGTGTTATTTCCGCATCTACGTTCTTTCAAGTAAAAAAGTTGGGTTTCAAATGGTTTACTTGGCTCTAAGCACTATGCGACTTAACATCTGAGGTCATCAGTCTCCCAGACTTAGAACGACTTACACCTAACTAACCTTAGGACATCATACACATCCATCTCCGAGACAGGATTCGAACCTGCGACCGTAGCAGCAGCGCAGTTCCTAACTGAAGCGCCTAGAACATCTCAGCCATAGCGGCCGGCAGTTGCGTATCTCTGGACGTGTATGGTCTTTTAGATATACATAAAAATTCGATAATAGGAAAAGGAAAAGTAGTAGTTGAATATGGAATTGGGGTAAGGAAAGAAAGAGAAAGCCTCCTGGTAGAATTTTGCACAGAGCATAACTTAACCATAGCTAACACTTGGTTTAAGAATCATGAACGAAGGTTGTATGCGTGGAAGAGACCTAGAGACCAAGGTTTCAAATAGATTAAATAACTGTAAGACAGAATTAGGAACCAGGTTTTAAGTCATTTCCAGGGGCAGATGTGGACTCTGACCACCATCTATTGGTTATGAACTGTACATTAAAACGGAAGAAACTGCAAAAACTAGAGAATTTAAGGAGATGGGACCTGGATAAACTGATTAAACCAGAGATTGTAGAGAGTTTCAGAAATGGCATTATGGAACAATTGACAAGAACGGGGGAAACAAATGCAGTAGAAGAATTAATGGGTGGCTTTGAAAGATGACATAGTGTAAGCAGAAGAAGATGACGTAGGTAAAAAGACGAGGGATAGTAGAAATCCTTCGGTAACTAGAGATATTGAATTTAATTGACGAAAGGAGAAAATGTAGAAATGTAGTAAATCAAGCAGGCAAATAGGAATACAAACGTCTTAAAAATGAGATCGACAGGAAGTGAAAAATGACTAAGCAGGGATGGCTAGAGGACAAATGTAAGGATGCAGAGGCGCATATCACTAGGGGTAAGATAGATACTGCCTAAAGAAAAATTAAAGAGACCTTTGGAAAGAAGAGAACCACTTGTATGAATATTAAGAGCTCAGATGGAAAACCAGAAGCAAAGAAGGGAAGGCAGAAAGGTGGAAAGAGTATACAGAGAGTCTATACAAGGGCGATGTAACTGACTGCAATATCATGAAAATGGAAGAGAACGTAGATGAGGATGAAGTGGGAGATATGATACTGCGTGAAGAGTTTGACAGAGCACTGAAAGGCCTAAGTCGAAACAAGGCCCAGGGAGTAGACAACATTCCATTAGAACTACTGGTGGTGGTTGGTGGTTAGTGTTTAACGTCCCGTCGACAACGAGGTCATTAGAGACGGAGTGCAAGCTCGGGTTAGGGAAGGATTGGGAAGGAAATCGGCCGTGCCCTTTCAAAGGAACCATCCCGGCATTTGCCTGAAGCGATTTAGGGAAATCACGGAAAACCTAAATCAGGATGGCCGGAGACGGGATTGAACCGTCGTCCTCCCGAATGCGAGTCTAGTGTGCTAACCACTGCGCCACCTCGCTCGGTAGCTAGAACTACTGATAGCCTTGGGAGAGCGAGCTGTGACAAAACTCTTCCATCTGGTGAGCATGATGTATGAGACAAGCGAAATACCCTCAGACTTCAAGAGGAATATAATAAATCCAATCTCAAAGAAAGCTCGAGTTGACAGATGAGAAAATTACCGAACTATCATTTTAATAAGACACAGCTGCAAAAGTACTTAGAGGATTTCTTTACAGACGAATGGAAAAAGTTGCAGAATTCGACCTTCGGTAAGATCAGTTCGGATTCCGTAGAAATGTTGAAACACGTGAGGAAATACTGACCCTACTAGTTATCTTAGCAGATAGATTAAGGAAAGACATACCTACGTTTCTAGCATTTGTAGACTTACAGAAAGCTTTTGACAATGTTAATTGGAATATTCTCTTTAAAATTCTGAATTTGGCTGGGGTCAAATACAGGGAGCGAAAGGCTATTTACAATTTGTACATAAATCAGATGACAGTCGTAAGAGTCGAGGGGCACGAAAGGGAAGCAGTGGTTGGTAAAGGAGTGAGACAGGGTTGTAGCCTATCTCCAATGTTATTGGATCTGTATACTAAACAAGCAGTAAAGGAAACAAAAGAAAAGTTTGGAGTAGGAACTGAAATCCATGGAGAAGAAATTAAAACTTTGAGGTTTGCCGTCGAGACAGCAAAGGACCTGGAAGAGCAGTTGAACGAAATGAACAGTGTCTTGAAAAGAGGATATAAGATTAACATCAATAAAAGCAAAACGATGATAAAGAAATGTAGTCGTATTAAATTAGGTGAAGCTGTGGGAATTCTATTACGAAATGAGTTTTGCTATTTGGGAGCAAAAAACTGATCATGGTCGAGGGTACAAAATGTAGAATGGCAATGGCAAGGAAAACGTTTCTGAAGAAGAGAAATTTGCTAACATAGAGTATAGATTTTTCTGTCAGGAAAGTCTTTATGTGGAGTGCAGCCATATATGGAAGTGAAACATGGACGACAAATATTTTAGACAAGAAGAGAATAGAAACTTTCGAAATGTGGTCATACAGAAGAAAGCTAAAGATTAGATGTGTAGATCAGGTCACTAATGAGGTACTGGAAAGAATTGGGAAGAAGAGGAATTTGTGGCACAACTTGACTAGAAGAAGGGATCGGTTTGTTGGACACGTTCTGAGGCATCAAGGGATCATCAGTTTAGTATTGAAGGGAAGCGCAGAAGGTAAAAATCGTAGAGGGAGACGAAGGCATGAATACATTAAACAGATTCAGAAGGATGTGGGTTGCAGTAGTTACTCAGAAATGAAGAAGCTTGCACAGGATGGAGTAGCATGGAGAGCTGCATCAAACCAGTCTCTGAAGACCACAACAGCAACAACTGACCTCTGTGTATTATACACCGTAATTATCACGATACTTTTTCAATAACATATGTCCGAAATTAGACATTACATGCTATCCACTCACATTATTGTGACCACCGGTCCAAAGCCTGGAGCGAGACGTGCGGGGAGACACTGAGATTCTGTAAGGTCCTGTCGGGGATGTGGAACATGCCGACTCCAGTTCTATCTCCAGTTGCGTTATATTTCTCGGTTGAGTCTCCATGGCGTGTAAAGCGAGGAAGCACGGCACGGCAAACTCATCCTGGTACTCTTCGAACCAAGGACATATTCTGCGAGCAGTTGACATGTTGCATTGTCCTGTAGGTAGATGCCATCGTGCCGAGGAAAAACAAACTGTATATGGGGTCGGCCTCCTCCTGCCTGGTTCCTCCGGAGATTGTTGCAAGGTGTTGGCTTTCAGACGTTTCATTTCGTACACACCAACGGTCGCCTGTCCGTTGGGGCATAAAACTTGATTCGTCTGGAAAGGCCCATGTCGCCAGCCAATGGACGTCCAGCTGCGGCCCTGACGTGTAAAGTCGATCCTTTGTTCCCATGGGTGCGAGAACTCGGTTCCCGCTGCGGAGGCCGACACGCAGCAACCTTCATTGAATGATCATACAGGAGAAAGAGAAACTACATAAGCTGTCTCTAAAAACTTGTCTGTATGTTAGAAAGCTGAATACATTGATTTCAAAAACATTCCCTCTTGTAACGTATGCTCTAGGTATCGCATTCAACCGCTGAGCAAAACTGGTTGTTGGTTGGTCCTGTGTTACGCATGTGAACGGCATAGTGAAATTAAACTTTAAACTTCATGAAATGCAAAATGAAATAAATCTAATTAAATGACAAAAGAAAATAGTTTCGTGCTCAATGAAAACTATATAGTCCGCAGCTCGTGGTCGTGCGTTAGCGTTCTCACTTCCCGCGCCCGAGTTCCCGTGTTCGATTCCCGGTGGGGTCAGGGATTTTCTCTGCCTCGTGATGACTGGGTGTTGTGTGATGTCCTTAGGTTAGTGAGGTTTAAGTAGTTCTAAGTTCTAGGGGACTGATGACCATAGATGTTAAGTCCCGTAGTGCTCAAAGCCATTTGAACCAAAACTATATAACTAAACCTCAGTAACAAAGTCCCTGATATGAAGTGCAATATTGGACTTGGAATATCCACAAAAAGAAATTACTGCTCTACTCGGTAGAAAGTAACTGTTTGAAATTACCAACCCTTTTCACAGAAAATTAACCGATGTGATGGCACGACAGCTCAGAATCCGGACTACACAATGACTGCTCACGAATGGTAGGTGATGGTTCAAATGGTTCAAATGGCTCTGGGCACTATGCGACTTAACTTCTGAGGTCATCAGTCGCCTAGAACCTAGAACTAATTAAACCTAACTAACCTAAGGACATCACACACATCCATGCCCGAGGCAGGATTCGAACCTGCGACCGTAGCGGTCGCTCAGCTCCAGACTGTAGCGCCTAGAACCGCACGGCCACTCCGGACGGCAATGGTAGGTGAGATCTGTCCTGAAATAAAAGTGACTCGCCTCTTGCTCAGCATGCTGTTCTTGTGTCTGGAGTACTGAATTTGTCGAAAGCAAATACAGATGTGATACAGCAACTAGAAATAAATAATGTACTCTAAATTTTTCTACTTGTCAGAAACAATCTGTTACTGCGTGTGGCGTAATGTGCAATGTACACTCGACAGAATATCTAGAACTTTACTACGAATCCTGGAGGTGGGTTTAACTTCAAAGAAAATCATTTTTGAAATATGAAACTCTGATTATTGACAAAAACACTGAGGAACACAAGAAGGCTCTAACAATTACAAAATTCTGTCAGTACAAAGAAACTACAAATATACCTTCAAGATTCATTCAAAATCTTTTCTATCGACACGAAGAACAAGAAAATATTATAAAAGAGTTTTCATCTCCATAATAAAGTAGTCCAGCTAGTTTGTCCCACAAATAACAGATCTCTTTCTCTGGTCCCTACTACGCCTCAAATAAGAACGCCCTAGCGCTACACAACTGACTTATTAACAAGGCAGCCACAGACAAAACTAAATACAGGGTTAAGGTTCTTATTCACTGCTCACGCTGTGCACTGATTCACCTTTGTTCCAGAACAATAAAGGTAAATTATTTACAATAGCAGAAAACACATGAGAACCTTACAACTGGTAGTAGCCCCTTGGTTTATCTGTACGGTCAGTTGCTCAACAGCTGCACGTCTGTTCGCTGGTACACATATCCGCAGTAATCGTTCACCCCTGTCATCTATGGCGCATGATGTATCACAATTGCGTCAGCATTGGTTTTTTGATAGCGGTAAACCTTAACCACTGCACGTGCACAGTTTAGAAACTTAGCCTTCTCGGAAATGATTCCACCGTTGGTCTGAAAGCCAATGCTCATCCCCTGCTGGATAAATCGCGAATCACAGGGTAACAGAATTAAAACTGCACTAAAAATGTGCATCAAACACCACACTCAATATGACACAAAGTCTGTTTGAGGCATTTACGAGGATTTTTCATCTGGTAGTATAAACTCAAACGCACCAGATAACGTGTAAACTAAAAGCCAGACTACTCTCCGAAGTGTTCTAACGCCAGGGTCATTTAATTTGGTCTTGCAGAGGTAAGATGTTTTGCGCCTCGTCAAATTTCACTTGACCATAGTTTCCGAATATTAAGAGATATTTCGGATAGTTTTCTACTCATATGTTTTCCTTTAAGATTACGGTACCGCTAAATGCTGAAAACACTTTTTACGGCAGTTTTTTTCTGTCTTTTTGTATTTACTGTTCGAGGTGGTAGTGAAAAACTGTATCGATAGCTTTCTCGAAGTCGAGAAGTACAGATTCAACTTGGGCTGCCCTATACTGCACCATTCTAGGTCTTTGAACGAATAGAGCAAGTCTCGGTAAACAAACGACACTTTCGTAATCCACAATGATGCTTACAATCATGTCGTCAGAGGCGTACCCTATATAACTAACTGAAGTTGGTTCAATTCTGTTTTCAGATCCCTTGTAAGAATTATACAGAATTAGGATCCAATACTCCTGTCTGCCTAGTGCTACACGTTCTAGTCGATTGACGAAACTAGCGTCGTACTTTCTTGGTAACTAATGTCTTATATTTCTTCTCTACAGGTTGTTTACAAATAATTTCATCCAATTCCGCGTTATATTTGTTAATGTAATCACTTTACGTGATGATTTCAGCCACACACTATGGGATTATTAAGACACTTTTACAGTTGTCACTTGTGATGTTTCGGTAATGAGTGGAACATGTAGGAAAATTATCTTAAACTCAGACAACTTTGTTTGCTATGCATTTAATCTATTTACTTAGTTCTTTTGCTCTTAGTACTAGTGATGTGATCGGTAATGAGTGAAACATGAAGGAAAGCTATTTTAGTCTCAGTCTACTGCTTTTTATCTCTAATACTTGAGCTGTGGTTTTTTTTCTCTGATTTTTCAAGACTGTAATCTATGCGTCTTTTGTAAGAGAATGTCTGCTTCGCTTGGTATCTTGTTTACAGGATGTACTCAAGTTTCCAACACGTGACAATCGAGATCAGTATCAGCACAAGAAGACCGCGCAGGACGCCCATGACGTCAAACGGAACATCTACGCACTTGAGACATCAGAGGAAAGATATATTGGTCTTTGTGGTTTTTCACACTAGGTATTACAAAAACCAGAATTTTAATAATATTGTTGCTGCGCTTATTACTTGCAGAGAAAATAATTTTATTTCCATTCAGATTTTACAAACATACACACATCCATCTCCTAAGACATCGCTACAGTGATTACCGTACCAAGAGTCTTTCTCTCTTCCAGGTTACGTGACTCCGGCAAATGAACGAGTAGAACTTCGAGGAAGGGGACAAGCATTAAATGGTAATGATGATACAATAAGAGGTCAAGAAACAGAGAAAATGTACTCGGATTGAACGACTATTTCATTACGTAAAAGAAGATGCTTATTTAAAACCATTGGCAATTGGAAGTTGTAAAAGAAACGGTTTCAGAAGAATAAGGGCTAAGTAAGAGAAACGATACAGGAGAAAGGCTGAGTTTTGAAATAAATTTAAGCCACTAATAACTAATGAAAAGCTCAAAAGTCACAGAGGAGGAGATATAGTTGGAAAAGGCCTGGGTATACGGGAAGATTCCTGCTGTTAACTTTATGGCGAGGCAGAAAATCTGAAATCAGGTAAGGCGTACCGAGGAGCAGCCATAGACTCAGACCACAGTTTAGCAACAATTAAGAGCAGGGTGAAGTCTAAGAGTGTCGGGTCGAGGGAACCTTTTTGTAGGAAGTCGGTTATGATGTACTCAGGACACACGAGACTCATTTGAAGTTCTCAAAGACCATTATCATTGTGATGATGAATAATTCCATAGACGGTTCAGTCGGAAAGGAGTGGAAGTATATACAGGGTGTTACAAAAAGGTACGGCCAAACTTTCAGGAAACATTCCTCACACACAAAGAAAGAAAATATGTTATGTGGACATGTGTCCGGAAACGCTTACTTTCCATGTTAGAACTCATTTTATTACTTCTCTTCAAATCACAGTAATCATGGAATGGAAACACACAGCAACAGAACGTACCGGCGTGACTTCAAACACTTTGTTACAGGAAATGTTCAAAATGTCCTCCGTTGGCGTGGATACATGCATCCACCCTCTGTCGCATGGAATCCCTGATGCGCTGATGCGGCTCTGGAGAATGGCGTATTGTATCACAGCCGTTCACAATACGAGCACGAAGAGTCTCTACATCTGGCACCGGGGTTGCGTAGACAAGAGCTTTCAAATGCCCCCATAAATGAAAATCAAGAGGGTTGAGGTCAGAAGAGCTTGGAGGCCATGGAATTGGTCCGCCTTTACCAATCCATCGGTCACCGAATCTGTTGTTGAGAAGCGTACAAACAATTCGACTGAAATGTGCAGGAGCTCCTTCGTGCATGAACCACATGTAGTGTCGTGCATGTAAAGGCATGTGTTCTAGCAGCGCAGGTAGAGTATCCTGTATGAAATCATGATAACGAGCTCCATTGAGCGTAGGTGGAAGAACATGGGGTCCAATCGAGACATCACCAACAATGCCTGCCCAAACGTTCACAGAAAATCTGTGTTGATGACGTGATTGCACAATTGCGTGCGGATTCTCGTCATACCACACATGTTGATTGTGAAAATTTACAATTTGATCACGTTGGAATGACGAAACTAAAATGAGCTGTAACATGGAAGTTAAGCGTTTCCGGACACATGTCCACATAACATCTTTTCTTTATTTGTGTGTGAGGAATGTTTCCTGAAAGTTTGGCCGTGCCATTTTGTAACACCCTGTATACAGGGAGATTACAGAAGCTGGACTGACAATCATAGGCAGAAGGAAGATAACTGCGGTGAAACTTTGGGTATCAGAAAACATATTTCAGTCTATCGACTTAAGAAGGAGGAAATGTTCAGGGAAATTGAGGAATACACATATATGTCATTTAGTTTGCAAGAAGAAGGATGTGCAGGGAAGGAAAAGGGAAATGGTACGAGAAATATGTGAAGAAATAGAAAAACAAATGGACGTGCGAAGGGCTGAGTCATATGTTGAAAGAGCAAAACAACCTTCGAAGAAAGCGCGGGCATCAACATTAATATTACAACGAGATTTCCTCTGTTAAGCGCAGAAGAGAGTGTGGATAGGTAGAAAGAGTACACTGGAGGACTCTGCGAGGGGTGTGACTTGTTTGATGACGTTCTTTAGGGACATACAACAGTAGATACGGGAGGGGATGCAGTATTAGAGTGATAGTTCATTTAGATTTGGAACAAATTGCATCATATAAGGAAAAAGGGTTTAATAACATTCCTCAAAAGCTTCTTTAACCACTGGGGGCTATTCAGATTGGTGTGTGGGCACATACATTAGCCCATTACAAACAGTAGCCCATTACAAACAATATTGTAAGGTGCTTAAAAATGTTATCAGCAAGGCAAAAAGTATGTGGATTGCAAATAGAATAGCTAATTCACAGGACAAAATTAAAGCCATATGGTCAGTTGTGAAGGAAGTCTCTGGTCAGCAGCACAAGGTTCCCGATATAAAGTCAGTTACAGTAATAATATTTCTGTTACTGGTAAATCAGATATATGTTCAGTATTTAACAACCATTTTCTGAGCATTGCTGGTGAATTAAATAAAAATTTTGTATCTACAGAAAATCATATAAATTTCTTAGCAAATGCCTTTCCGAGATTGACGTCTGAAAAACTCCTCTGTGATACAGACAAGAGGGAGATTGAGACAATAATCAAATCACTGAAGACTAAGGACTCTCGTGGTTATCATGGAGTGTCTAGTAGGTTATTGAAGTACTGTGCTGCACATGTTAGCCCTGTATTTAGCCATATTTGTAATTTTTCCTTTACAAATGGTCAGTTTCCTGAGCGATAAAAGTACTCAGTAGTAAAGCCTCTTTATAAAAAGGGAGAAAGGGATAATGTAGATAATTTTAGACCTATTTCTATGTCATCAGTGTTTGCAAAAGTTATCGAAATGGCTGTGTATATAAGGTTAATTGATAATTTTATATCACACGATTTGCTATCAAATGTACAGGTCGGCTTTAGAAGTCGTTTGACATCTGAAAATGCTATATTCTCTTTTCTCTGTGAGGTACTGGATGGGCCAAAGAAAAAGTTTCGAACGCTTGGCGTATTTTTTATTTAACAAAGGCATTTGACTGTGTTGATCACAGAATATTGCTCCAGAAGTTGGACCGTTACGGATGAAGGGGAGTAGCTCACAATTGGTTCACCTCTTACTTTAGCAACAGGCAGCAAAAGGTCATTATTCACAATGTTGATAACGGCTGTGATGTTGGATCTGAGTGGGGTACTGTCAAGTGGGGGGGAGGGGGGTGCCCCAGGGATCAGTGTTGGGGCCTGTTCCTTATTTATATAAATGATATGCCCTCTAGTATTATGGGTAACACTAAAATATTTATGTTTGCTGATGGCACAAGCTTGGTAGTAAAGGATGTTGTGTACAACATTGACTCGGTTTCAAGTAGAGCAGTACATGACCTCAGCTCATGGCTTGTAGAAAATAAACTAACGTTAAATCACAGTAACACTCAGTTTTTACAGTTCCTAACAGACAATTTAACAAAACCTGACGTTTTAATCTCACAGAAGGGGCATATGATTAGTGAAACTGTACAGTTGAATTTCCTAGGTGTTCAGATAGATAGTAAGCTGTCGTGGAAAGCCCACGTTCATGATCTTCTTCAAAGACTTAATACTGCTATTTTCACTATTCGAACGGTATCGAAAGTGAGTGATATTTCGACACGTAAATTAGTCTACTTTGCTTATTTTCATTCACTTATGTCGTATGGTGTTATGTTTTGGGGTAATTCTTCCCATTCTAGAAGGATATTTTTGGCTCAGAAACGGGTGGTTCGGGCAATAAGTGGTGTGAGTTCACGAACCTCTTGTCGACCTCTTTTCACGAGTCTGGGTATTTTGACATTGGCCTCTCAATATGTATATTCCTTATTGTCGTTTCTTGTTACCAATATTAGTTTATTTCCAACAATAAGCAGCTTTCACTCGGTTAATACTCGGCAGAAATCAAACCTCCATTTGGATCGGACTTCCTTAACTCTTTTGCAAAAAGGTGTGCAGTATACTGCTGCATCCATTTTCAATAAGCTGTCACTCGAATTCAAAAATCTTATTAGTAATCCACGCGCCTTCAATTCGAAACTGAAGAGTTTCCTTATGGGTCACTCCTTCTATTCTGTCAAGGAGTTCCTTGAAAAATTAAGCTAATTCGTATTGTATTGCTGATAGCGTTCACTTAAACGTATGGACTGACTTTTTTCAGGTTCATGAACATTTATTTTTCTCTGTTATTACATTTGTTGTAAGTTCAAGTACTGACATGTTCCATGGCCTTGGAGATTTGCTCCTCAATTTGGGCCTACAGAACTTGACGTGTAAATAAATAAATAAATAACTAAATACCGTAAGGTTTAGGGAAACATCATCCACACAATCCAGAAGGGTGCAAAGGGAAGTAACTATTATACAATCGGCTTAGCGGATTAAGAGTCCAAGTTGCTGACAAGAGCTATACACGGAAGAATGGAAAAGAAAACCAGGGAATTGTTAGATGATGATCAGTTTGTTTTCGGAGAGGTAAGGGAATCAGGGGCTCAGTTCTGACGTTGCGCTTGATAATGCAAGCTTAAGGATAAAAGACATCTACACACCATTTATAAACCTAAAAAAGTCGTTCAACAGTATAAAATACTCCAAGATGTTGGAAATTCCGAGACAAATACTAGTACGTATGACCTACAACAAAATAACAACACGTGTCTGCCTTTCCCCGCACCGCTGAAACAGATAAGCCACTTGCGCTATCAATGCCACCGTCGTCGAGTCAACGCACCGAGATATCATTTCCTTGTATAAGCAGGTCACACCCTTCACCACTTGGCCTTTCATACACCTGCCGCTACAACGTTAGGATATTACGTGGAAACGGAGATGCTCTGAGTTCAGTATGTAGTGGATGAATTAATTAAAGGTCCTTTTAGCGCTCATCCATGTTTATTTCCACAGTTACTTCTGACCAGTTGCATGGCGGAGACATGTTGAATAAATGAATAGAGAAGTAAAAAAGAAATTTTTGTATCCTCACTAGGACCTTCTTCTTCCGCACATCACATGCTTCGTCAGCAGAGAACCACACTAACATCCAGCCAACATCTCAAGCCACTTCCAGTTATCGTCTTGAAAGCTGCTGATATGAAGGCGAAGATATAAACCGGAAGACAGCAGCCAGTGCTATGGTTCTGTAACAGCACCTTTCCGAAGGAGGAAGCAAACTGGATAGTGAGTGATGATGAATAATCTTGCATAATGAGGTATGTAACTAGCAACCAAAACTTCAATTTTCAAATTTTTTCTCTTGGGATTCACTACACTCTTTGGTTTGAACTTTTCCTGCATTTGTCTATAATATCGGAATAACATACCACTGTAGTGTTGAACAGATAATTGCACCATCCAAGAAGAAATCTTGGGAAGACTTTGGAAACAGTTGGGAGACTATGGGTCAAGCTGCAGGAAAACCATTCTGGAGTGTAATTAGCAGTCTTCCAAAGGGAGGTAAGAAGGAAATGACAAGTATTTTGGACAGGTCAGGAAAACTGATGGTGAATCCTCTGGATGCCTTGGGCAGATGGAGGGAATATTTTGAAGAGTTGCTCAGTGTAGATGAAAATACGATCAGCAATGTTTCAGATTTCGGGGTAGAATTGGATATGAATGATGATGCAAATAGGATCACATTTGAGGAAGTGGAGAAAATGGTCAATAGATTGCAGTGCAATAAAGCAGCTGGGGTGGATGAAATTAAGTCGGAACTCATCAAATACAGTGGAACGTCAGGTCTTAAATGGCTACACAGGATAATTGAAATGGCCTGGGAGTAGGGACAGGTTCCATCAGACTGGACAAAAGCAGTAATCACACCAATCTTTAAACATGGAAACAGAAAAGATTCTAACAACTACAGAGGTATCTCTTTAATCGGCGTAGTGGGTAAAATCTTCTTAGGTATTGTTGAAAGGAAAGTGCGAGTATTAGTTGAGGACCAATTGGATGAAAATCATTGTGGGTTTTGGCCTCTTAGAGGTTGTCAGGACCAGATCTTTAGCTTACGGCAAATAATGGAGAAGTGTTATGAGTGGAACAGGGAACTGTATCTATGCTTTATAGATCTAGAAAAGGCATATGACCGGGTTCCTAGGATGAAGTTATTGTCTCTTCTACGAATTATGGAATAGGAGGCAAACCTTTGCAAGCAATTAAAGGTCTTTACATGGATAATCAGGCAGCAGTTAGAGTTGACGGTAAATTGAGTTCATGGTTCAGAGTAGTTTCAGGGGTAGAACAAGGCTGCAACTTGTCTCCATTGTGGTTCATATTATTTATGGATCATATGTTGAAAACAATAGACTGGCTGGGAGAGATCAAGATATGTGAACACAAAATAAGCAGTCCTGCTTATGCGGATGACTTAGTTGTGATGGCAGATTGTATTGAAAGTTTGCAAAGTAATATTTCAGAGCTAGATCAGAAATGTAAGGACTATGGTATGAAGATTAGCATCTCCAAAACGAAAGCAATGTCAGTGGGAAAGAAATATAAACGGATTGAGTGCCAAATAGGAGGAACAAAGTTAGAACAGGTGGATAGTTTCAAGTACTTAGGATGCATATTATCACAGGATGGCAACAGTGAAAGAACTGGAAGGGAGGTGTAGCAAAGCTAATGCAGTGAGCGCTCAGCTACGATCTACTCTCTTCTGCAAGAAGGAAGTCAGTACCAAGACTAAGTTATCTGTGCACCGTTCAATCTTTCGACCAACTTTGTTGTATGGGAGCGAACGCTAGGTGGATTCAGGTTCTCTTACCAACAAGGTTGAGGTTACGGATAAAAAAGTAGCTAGGATGATTGCAGGTACTAGCAGATGGGAACAATGGCAGGAGGGTGTCCACAAACTAGGAAATTAAAGAAAAACTGGGAATGAACTCTATAGATGAAGCAGCCAGAATGAACAGGCTTAGATGGTGGGGTCATATTACACGCATGGGAGAAGCAAGGTTACCCAAGAGACTCATGGGTTCAGCAGTAGAGGGTAGGAGGAGTCGCGACAGACCAAGGAGAAGGTACCTGGATTCGGTTAAGAATGATTTTGAAGTAATAGGCTTAACATAAGAAGAGGCACCAATGTTAGCACTGAATAGGGGATCATTGAGGAATTTTATAAGGGGGCTATGCTCCAGACTCAACGCTGACAGGCGTAATCAGTCTTAAATGATGATGATGATGTTGATGATGTAGTGTTGGTAAGCGACTGAAGTCCAATATTATCCTCACAATAAATTTTACCTTGACACACCATTCTAAGAAAGTCCATTAGTCTGTTGGGCACAACGCCACCCAGTGTCGACGGTACGCTCTTAGTATTAAGCCAGAACAGGATAAGGTTTTTATCGTAAATAGGAAATGTACACTCCTGGAAATTGAAATAAGAACACCGTGAATTCATTGTCCCAGGAAGGGGAAACTTTATTGACACATTCCTGGGGTCAGATACATCACATGATCACACTGACAGAACCACAGGCACATACACACAGGCAACAGAGCATGCACAATGTCGGCACTAGTACAGTGTATATCCACCTTTCGCAGCAATGCAGGCTGCTATTCTCCCATGGAGACGATCGTAGAGATGCTGGATGTAGTCCTGTGGAACGGCTTGCCATGCCATTTCCACCAGGCGCCTCTGTTGGACCAGCGTTCGTGCTGGACGTGCAGACCGCGTGAGACGACGCTTCATCCAGTCCCAAACATGCTCAATGGGGGACAGATCCGGAGATCTTGCTGGCCAGGGTAGTTGACTTACACCTTCTAGAGCACGTTGGGTTGCACGGGGTACATGCGGACGTGCATTGTCCGGTTGGAACAGCAAGTTCCCTTGCCGGTCTAGGAATGGTAGAACGATGGGTTCGATGACGGTTTGGATGTACCGTGCACTATTCAGTGTCCCCTCGACGATCACCCGAGGTGTACGGCCAGTGTAGGACATCGCTCCCCACACCATGATGCCGGGTGTTGGCCCTGTGTGCCTCGGTCGTATGCAGTCCTGATTGTGGCGTTCACCTGCACGGCGCCAAACACGCATACGAAAATCATTGGAACCAAGGCAGAAGCGACTCTCATCGCTGAAGATGACACGTCTCCATTCGTCCCTCCATTCACGCCTGTCGCGACACCACTGGAGGCGGGCTGCACGATGTTGGGGCGTGAGCGGAAGACGGCCTAACGGTGTGCGGGACCGTAGCCCAGCTTCATGGAGACGGTTGCGAATGGTCCTCGCCGATACCCCAGGAGCAACAGTGTTCCTAATTTGCTGGGAAGTGGCGGTGCGGTCCGCTACGGCAGTGCGTAGGATCCTACGGTCTTGGCGTGCATCCGTGCGTCGCTGGGGTCCGGTCCCAGGTCGACGGGCACGTGCACCTTCCGCCGACAACTGGCGACAACATCGATGTACTGTGGAGACCTCACGCCCCACGTGTTGAGCGATTCGGCGGTACGTCCACCCGGCCTCCCGCATGCCCACTATACGCCCTCGCTCAAAGTCCGTCAACTGCACATACGGTTCACGTCCACGCTGTCGCGGCATGCTACCAGTGTTAAAGACTGCAATGGAGCTCCGTATTCCACGGCAAACTGGCTGACACTGACGGCGGTGGTGCACAAATGCTGCGCAGCTAGCGCCATTCGAAGGCCAACACGGCGGTTCCTGGTGTGTCCGCTATGCCGTGCGTGTGATCATTGCTTGTACAGCCCTCTCGCAGTGTCCGGAGCAAGTATGGTGGGTCTGACACACCGGTACAATGTGTTCTTTTTTCCATTTCCAGGAGTGTATAAAGCAAATGTTTTAGGATGAGAAAGGATAATAGGAGTTACTTGGAGATTACTATTCGGCAATTGGCATCATGTAGGATTTAAGATCACGACTAAATCATGATCATTATGAGATATATAATCTGGAAACTGTGACGTCCAATGAAAGTAGTACACATGTACTTGGTCAGATAGGTATACACCTGGATAAGATACCGATAAAGCAGAAGAAGAATGAAGAGCTGCAGTAGTATGCTTGGTTAGGTTTTACAGTCTTGGCGTCATGTGGCATGGTCTCAAAACAGCCAAAAAGGCTTAGGTATCGTATGAATGCGAGATTGCCATTATACATAATGCTATCATTTATAGCGCACAGATCCCTCGAGAAGCTATACTTTTGGTAGCGGTATATCCACCAGCTATATGCGATCAAGCAAAGAAGAGAAATAATGGGAAAGTTTATCAGTTGTTGGAACGTTTGTATCGTTAAAAGAATTACAGGAACTTTTTGTAGGATAATTATGGAGAATTATAGGTTTTTGTAAAGAACAGGTAGGGCTAGGATAGTGCCTGCAGCTGGCTCACTGGTATCGGTGAGCAGTTGAAGCGGGGACACTTCATAAAACCCTCAGAGCGAGAGCAAACAAAGAAGAGTGATAGGTTGTAGGCATTTGGATAGATCCTGCAGTCACAATGTCTTAAAACCATGACAAAAGCAACGTTATCATGGACTTTCTACTGCTGTAAGTAAACTTCTCCGAATTGCTATGATATAAGAAAGCAGAGCACATCTACAGAGCACGAATTGCAGAGTTCTCGTAGACCAGCATCGTGAAACGATAGGGAAATGCATGAACCATCCTGTTCAAGTAGGTCAGTTTGGTTCCCTATAAGGTAAGCTATTGTTTAGTCCACACTATATATAGGATTGGCGACTAAAATGTTTCAGCGCAAAAATCTCTGAAACAAAGGTAAATGTTGGAAAACGACCTCTGAGTGAGGATGTAAGGGAAGAATGTAAAGCCGGGCTCACGAAAGTATATTCTATGAGACATTCTAAAACGCAAGCAAAAATTTTCAGCACAATCTTACGTTTTAAATGGGCACCCCATATTATTTCTTGCGCAATGAAAAATCACAAAAAGGAATTGATTGCATCACAATATATCCAGTATATCCTGAGGAATTATAAAGTGAAACTGACGCTTGAAATAAAGGAAACGTGCCGCAACTGCACATCCTGAGATGCAAGCGTGAACCCGTCCTACCAATGTTTGTGTCAGGAAGCCCTATTAATACTTTCTGCACTCCTGACAACATAGGAAGTAAGATTAAATACGTCAGTGAAATCGCGATTTTGACCAATGTGGAGTTCAGTCATGCATCTCGCGGTGTGCCGTAGACGCACGTTTCGTTTACTTCAAGTGTCAACTTCGCTTTGCAATTTATCGGGATGTAATTTACATATTTCGATGCAATCAGTGACATTCTCTTTGTGATTTTTCATGTTAATGACTGTTTAAGAAATAACGCAGGCTTTCCATTTAAAAAACAAAAGTTTGTTTCGAAACTAAAACTTGCTTCCGTTTTAAAATTTCTCATAGTAATTATTCCATGAGCCCCTGCCTTTCATAAATATCAGTGATAGTCTTTTATCAATATCTATTTTTGTTCCAGAGGTATTTGGGGTGAAACGTTTAAGCGGGCCACCCTGTATATTCTCCATGTTAGGTCTTAATAGCCTAAACTTGTAGAGTAATGTACGAGGAGGGTCAAGTAAACTCTGATACCTGTTCCCTCTCTAGTACTGCAGCCAAGATGCTGATAGGAAGCAATTTGAGACGCTGAACTATGAACAAACCCTTCTGAGAAGTCGGACAGAAAGTGAATATAGTAAAGATACAAAGCGACTCCATGAATGGAGGTAGTAAAGTGTAAATAACTGGTAACAGATCAGTGTCTGTGTTTCAGCAAATTGCGAAGGCGCATTACGTCCTGAAAAGGAACAGGTGGTAATGATTTAAGCCACAGCCAGTCCAAGTGCCGTATCTGGAACGCCAGCATCCACGGCAAACGTTCCGCTGACCGAAACAACTGCTTGCAGTCAGTGGTCTTCTACGTTGACACACTTCTGTGTGTCGATGACCTGGACCTCTAGGAAATTTCTACAGTTTGACACATTGTCGCCTGACAAAGGACGAAGGGCGGCCACTGACCTGAGGCTTAGGGCCTTGCATCGCGCCTTTGTAAGTAAGAAACGGTAGCAGACAGACAGCTTCATACGTGAGTCATGCCACGCATGAAAGATGCGCTGTGATCCGACCCAGTAGGTTGCACTGCAGCAAGTAGTTTCGGCTGTAGTCAAAGGTGTCAGCATCTTATGGACTATGAAATTATCAAGTAGCTAAACTTTGGGAAAACAAAACCGTAATTGCGATTAATACGGTTTCCTTTAAATATTGCTAATTTGTTTAGTTATTAGTGTTAATGATGGTGCGACTTCGAAGTTTTAAATACATGGATATTATTATGTCTGTTAACTGAGTATACTTTAGCGTGAGAAGTGTGTACTGAGAGAATGAATCATACTGAAGGGAAATTGTTAAGTGCAATTAGCCAATCTATGGGATTGAGGAAACAAGACACATTTAACGATAATTTTGTTCATAAGAACTATTAAGCTGTGACTTGTCCAAATGTGAAAGACGATTGATTTCGCGGTTTAATATCAATATTGGTTTGGTTACGAGATATATCAGCCAATCAGAAGACAGTATGTTCGTGAGTGTTTTGTGGGGCAAGTGAATTGCTATCTGAAGCTCACATGCAGCTTGGATCTCAGCTGTGATCATGTTCGAAAATGGATGTAAGGAGCTCTGAATAGATGTGAAAATATTAAGGAATAATGGTTGAAACTTGACAGTGATGTGCTGCAACGCGAACGTGTGAAAAAGACGAACTTTGACTTCAGATTAACCAAAATCCACGCGGAGTGTTATACAACGCGTGAGCGCAAACTGAGCATTCGTAGGTCAAACTGTGTAATACCTTACAGAGCATTGTCACAGACAGTAGGTTTGTTAATCCTTTTGGTAACAGTTTTGTTTAATTACCATAAGCTGCGTATCATGAGTGAGAGTGATTGCGTGTGAATGACGAAACTGTAACTTAAGATTAACACGGGACTGGCGGTGTTTAGTATAAAACAAGTCATAATATACTGAAGTTTTTGCTCGCAAACTGCCTTTAAAGTAATCGATCAGCTAACCTGACACTGATAAACATTTTTATGCAACCTGTAGAAATGAGTAGTGTAGCTAGTTCCCGCTACAGCTTTTTACAGCCAACAAACGTCACTTATGTTTCTAACAGGAAAGGCGTGTTGACAGCACTGTAAAAGAAGAAATCAGCGAGCGGTGAGTGGCACTGTTTTCTGTAAGACGAAACACAAGTAATTACGCCGTTACAGACCCTGCTCTACACTTCTCCACGGTGACACACAGACGCCGCCCTTCCACGAAGTCAGTGCCGTAAAGGTGATTTTAAAGCTAAGTGTAGCTGAGGACGCCATCACGGGTGCAGAAGGACCACACAAAACGGCTCCTGTCGTGTGTCAGTTGTCAGTACGAGTGTACTGGCGCAGCCTTGGACACGTCGCCGTAACTCTGCCGCCGTTGTCGGGTGATTCACGAACCTCTGCCTATCTGCCCACCATAGGTAGCAAAGCTACACAAGGCGCTTGATACTGCTTTTCAGTGTCGGTCGAGATTTCGAATCCGCCATCGCCGCGCCTCCGGGACGTCGTATCCTACAGCAAAGTAAAAGACGCCAGTGACTTGCCCAGCAACGCAGCCGCAGCTTGTTCACTCACGCTGTCCGTGTTTAGCACCGAGCACTAGGTCAGAATTCCCCTGTGTAAGCGGCTAACGTCTCTGTGCCTCTGGTGGTTACTACGTCTGCTGCTACAACGCCAGGGTATTACGAGAAGCCGGCAACACACTCTGACGTATGTTTGAATTGGATGAATTAATTAGTCTTGTTTGCATTCAACGTCGTACATGTCTGCAGCCATGTCTCATCAGTTATATGGTGGAGTCAAATTGAGTAAACTAATAAAGAAATAATAAAGAAGTAATTGTATCCTCACAATTACCTTTCTTGGCTGCACATCACATCCTCCTCCAACAAATAATCCCCCCCCCCCCCATCCACCATCCCACCCAGCTAACATCTTACCGTGTTACTGAAACGCCCGCTAAAACCGCTGGGCAGAACAGGTGATCAGGGCCAAATAAGGTTAGATTAGATTAGATTGATTATTCCACAGACCCATAAAAGAGGGAATCCTCCTGGGTGTGGAACATGTCAGTGTCGGTCAGTTTCATTTCAAAATTGTAATTTATTTTAATTTATTAACGCCTTTAAACCATAACAGCACATAGGCGGACCTTTACAACTAGAAGATTCAAAATTCAATTCTTACACGGCTGAAGGAATCCAGACAAGAAATCTTAAGAGCAACAAGATAAATTTCAAGTGACTGAAGACAGGCACTTAAAATTGCAAATTGCAACTAGGCGGAAAGCCTCAAGGCAAAACGAACATATACAGGGTGCAATGCAAACGGCTGAAGGCCACACTTAATTTTCAAAACTTTAAAATATATTACCATAATCTTTTAAGGCAGAAGGCATCAATGTTTTCGCTTAAGGGAAAATTTTGAGAATAAGGCTTTAATCGGCTGAAGGTCCACAGTTGATTTTCCAGAAATTCAAAAATACTTTAACCTTTAAGGTTTCAATGGCCAAACACACACTAAATGAAAAAGCAACTCAACGACAATAACTAAAGTTAAGAATAAGGTTTTAAGTGGCTGAAGGCCCACAATTGACTTAAATAAATCACAATAAAAATTTTTTCTTTCGCGATAATAGACTACCAACAGAACTTTAAAAACACCCATGAAAAGGACAGTACAGGCAACGGTACTCAGACGCCTCCAGGGGGGGGGGGGGGGGGGGGGAGGGGGGCACTCGCTCGAAACAGGTGAGGTGAGACAGGTGGTGGGCTCAACTACACTTGATCCGTCGGTAACCCAAACAGTAGATAGTCACAGACCAACCGATCAATCGACTTGCTAGCCACCAATCGGTACATAAAAACTCAAAGACCAAACTGTTATGGACGTAATTATCCACAATGAAATATGTATTAAGCTCTCAAAAATATGTACCATGTTGGACAGTGACCACAGGTGAGGAAAAGATACTGCCTGAAATTAAGTCAGTGGCCAGAGCAGGTAACCGAAACACTAACGGCCACAGGGCAGAAAATTTCACTGGTACCCTTGAATTGAAATAAGGTAATGTTAACTTTACCAAAAAGGAACACTGCCTGAATTTACGTCAGTGGCCAAGGCAAGTAACCAGAACAGTAACGGCCACAAGGCAGAAAATTGCGCTGGTGCCCTTGAATTGTAGAGAACCAATATAGTTAATTCCACCCCACAGCGGATCGATTTCAGCACTACAAACAATCCGTGTTGCTCTCAGGAAAAGCTCCCCAATAGCGAACCACTGAAACGAACGACACAACATGAACGGACGTGGCTTGGGTACTTAACACACCACTCAAATTTGACGTCCTGGGTCGGTGAGCCACGAGGCTCGTAGCGATCACACAGCTCCACACACTCTCCGACACTGCGCAGGGACCGCCAGTGGAGGCAGCCGACTGCACCGATCGGAGATCCTACCGGGTCCACACCAACCGACCGGCTACCTTCAGAATGCCGACGACATTTAAAATAGTCGTCAGGGGAAATAACGCCAACTACACATACAACCTGGCAAACACTCGCACGAACACCTGAACGATACCCAACAGTAACTAGCCAATCATGAAGACCAATCAGGTGTCGATGCAAACCCACACACCCACCCACCCACACACACACACAGCCAACTCATGAACGACCAGCGAGCCAAAATGGGTCGTCCGGTAGGTCGAGCGACGGACGATCCACCAAGAGCGTGGCCCAGCTCAAGTGATGCGTGGAGGCAGTGGACGGGTGAACCATGTCGCCGCAGACCTCTCAGCTCCAACCCGACTGCACTAGTGCCGCATTGAACCTCCCCGACTGGCAGGTGCTGACTGCGCTCCACACGCGTTCCAATTGACTGGCAGTCCGAACTCACGATCCAAGCTGCTTACGACAGAGAGTGACCGGCTGACAACTACGGCATTTCCAAAATTGCGCTTCAGCGGGTGTTCAACTGCATTTGCAACGTACGGAGATGTGTCATTTTGCATAAAAATGATTCCATCCACACATCCACGCTGTCGGAGACCCGCAATGACGTCGCCTCACATAACTTTGAATTCAACAAGAAACTTCCGTCTACCATCAAGACGGCTGGCTGCATACCATGCCCACCTAGAATTCGTTTTCATTACATGTGATAGCATAAGCTGTCGCCAGTGCACCGGTCGGCAAAGATGAGGCGCGAAGATCGATAAGTAGGTGCACGATCAAGAAGCCCTATCACGAGAGAGGCCAGAGAGACACACCTGCTAGCAACAAGCCGCCAAAGCTCTCTCTGCAGCTGGTATTCAGGACGCCGCCGCTGACAAAAGAGCCTCATCGACTCACTCATCCAGTTGGAGCCTGTCAGTTCACTTGCAGAGCGGGTCGCAGGCTACTAAATTACATAGCGACCAGATGAGTGACTATAGCAGGACTAGCAGTGAGACTGAAGTTTGTAATAGCAATATTACCGGTATTGTCTACTGATGAGCTTGTACCACAGAACATGAGCTCTATTCCAGTTAAGTTAATGTTCATGTAACTAAAGAACCATATCAATCCACACGTGATTTTGTATTGTGGAAAGAGGATAGCGGCTGCCCACAACAATATCCTCTCCCTTGCTTCCTTGCTGTACAAGACTCTACAGTACACTCGTAATTGCGGCAACGTCTCTAATACACATACAGTTACTATTGTCCTAGTAATTTTAAACAGTCATCTCTTCATCTTTCATTGACCCGCTTTCAGTTTAAATGATTTTCGTCTTAAACAACCACGTCTCGCTACCATGAGTCACAATTGGTTGAACTCACTGACTGTGAACTTGCCAACTTACATCAAGAGCAGATTTTCGGAAAAATATCATCTTCACAATCTGGATAACTGTATGAAATATTTGAGTCATGGCTGGCTCATGCTATGCATTGGATTCAACATTGGTTGCTATTTTGTGCTTAGTCTCTCATGGTTATCGCGATTATGCTGTTATGTCTCTTTCCACGGGTGGCAGACAGCTTAAAATGATTTTTGTATAACTTTTCTCAATAGTGTTTCTCGAAAACAACGTCGCCTTCCCTCCGGGGATTCCAGTTTCAGTTCCCGAAGCATCTCCGTAATATTTGCATATTGTTTGAGCCTTTCATTAACAAGTGTAGCAGTCTGCCTCTAAGTCATCCTGTAATACGACATGGTACGTAACACAAACATTCGAGCGGTGCTAAAAAATGGGTCGCACTTGTGTTCTGTATGCAGTCTCCTTAACACATGATCCACACTTTCCTAAAATTCTCCAGATTAACCTAAGTCGACCATTCGTCTTCCTTACAACAGTCATCACATGTTTGTTCCATTTCTTGATCCTTTACAGCGCTACGCCTAGACCTACACTGGACGTGACTGTGTCAAACAGCACACTATTAACGCTGAATTCGAATTTTAGGGGTTTATTTTTCCTATTCACACTGGTTTTCTTAGATTTTTCTACATTTAGAGCTATCTACCATTCATCACACTAATTATAAACTTTCTCTAGGTCATTTTTCATCCCGCTACACTCAGCAACACCACCATCGATATTGGCACCTTGGTCTATCTTTGTGGTGGCGCTTATAGTTTTTGGCTGGGCTGTGTGCCGGAGGTTGGCTGATTGACGCGGAGCAGCGAGGAAATCTTCACGGCCTGTAGTTTGGCCGGGCCCACTGGCGGCCTTTATGCAGTGTCGGAGTGTGTGGTGCTGCTCCCATTGCTACTAGGTTCGTGGCTCACCGATCCTGGACGAGAAAGTTGAGTTTTGACTTAATATACCAGCAAGTCCCGACTGTTCACACTGTGTCGTTTGGAGTTCGTTGTTGGCTGGTGGGATATTCCCGTGAGCAACAACGTGTATTTTCAAGTTGCCAAATTTCAGCCATCCTCCGGTGGAGTTTAAGTGTAGTTGGTTATTTGAACTGAAGTGCACCAGCGGAATCCTCTGCCTTGCGGCTGTTAACGTTCGGGTTCCTGCCCTTGCCGTTGACGTAAATTCAGGCAGTGTATTTTCCTCATCGTGTTGTCGCTTTCCAGCACGGTGTGTAGATTGACATCTCTATCTATAATTGGTTCTGTTCGCTAATACCTTCTGCGTTGTTTCGTTGTGTGCTGGTCGGGTAAGGCGGAGGTTGTCTTGTCAGTGGGTCCGTTGACTGTCTGTCGATTGGATTATCGTCGGATCGACATTGGTTGGGCTGACTGCCTGTCACACCTAAGAGAGCGTCAGTGTTTGAATTCCAGACCGACCCTCGGAACTTCTGAGTGCCCTTGGGTGTACTGCCTTTTCTTGTTTGTTCTTGTTCTTTATACTTGAATGGCTTCTAGCCGATTTTTAGATTAAGGTTGTTTTGCCCTTAAGGTCTCATATGGCTTGGACCTTCACCCTAATTTGAGAACTGTTTTACGTAAAGCCTTTTGCATTTTTAAGACTAATGTTGTTGAGCCTTAAGTGTTGGGCCTTCAGCCGATTTTGAATTTAAGTTGTTTTGCTCTTAAAGTGTCAAATTCTTTGGGCCTTCCGCCGAGTTTGGAATAAAATTGTTCTGTCCTTAAGGTGTTAGATGGTGTGGGCCTTCAGCCTAATTTAAGAAGTGTTTTACGGAAAGCCTTTCGCATTTTTAAAATTAATGTTATTGAGTCTTAAGTATTGTGACTTCAGACGATTTTGAATTTAAGTTGTTTGCTCTTAAAGTGTCAGATTCTTTGGGCCTTCAACCTAATTAAGGAACTGTTTTAAGATAAGGATTGTCTTTTAAATTTCTGATTTTAGTTGTGCTTTAAGTTGTGGGCTTTCAGCCGTTTTAAGTTAAAGTGGTCTTAGCCTTAAGGCAGGAGATTGTACGCCGCATTCAGCCTCTAATTAAGATCCAAAACTAAAGCTCTGTTTCTTTTTTAAAAATTTTCTTGGCTCTTGTATAGTTTGATCAAATAAAATGTTTTTGTTCTAGTGTTACCGACAGTTTCTTCTTTTGGCCCCTTTTCACAACTTAAACTACCTGTCCTGTCCTGCAGGTTTAGCAGGGCGTCTCAATATTGTACAATCAATATAAAAATTTTTGTAACAACGTTGCTGACAATAATAATAAACAGAAGAACGAAAGAAAATCGATATGCTGTTAGATGACGATCAGTTTGGCATTAGGGAAGGTAAACGAACTAGAGAGGGCGTTCAACGTAATTGATAGTGGTAGGAAGATATAAGAAAAATAAAAACGCTTCCATGGCATTTAATGACCTAGAAAAGGGTTTTATCAACGTAAAATTGTGCAAAATATCTTAAATACTCAGAGAAATAGCTGTGAACTATACGGAAAGACCAGCAATATACAATATGTTCAAAAACTAAGAGGGCACAATAACAATGGGAAACAAAGAACAATGTATTCGTATTAAAATGGGTGTACGAGGGGAATACAGTCTTTCGTGCTTACTGATCAATTTAACTATTGAAGAAGCAATGACGGAAATAAAAGAAAGGTCCAGGAATGGACTAAATATTAATTTTTATTTTTTTCCTTTTTGCTTAAGACATGAATATACCATGGTTAAGGTGTAGATTAAGTAAAGGAGAATACAGAGAAGGAAAATTGTGACTGGGAATAATAGAAAGAAGAATTACAAGACCTGTTGAATGGAATCAACGGGCCAACAAGTACAGAGTATGCTTGTGGGTAAACTGACGAAAGACGAAAGTGTGAGTAGTAGCGCAAGTGATATCAGAGGAAAATATAACAATAAAATTGGGCTGGTCAAAGCAGATGAAGTAGTTGCAAAGGAATACGTGGCGCACGAAGCAAGGAGCACATTGAGAGAGGGGTAGCACAGGCAAAGAAAGTTTAATAGCGTCAGACATTGGCCTTAATTTGAGAGAAAAAGTATCATAGGATGTACGTTTGTTGCACGGCATAGCAGTAAATTCCATCATAGACTGTAGGAGAAGCAGAAGAGTATGGAATTGAAGTGTTTGAGATACGGTGCTGTAGAAGGATGTTGAAAAATTAATTGGATCGATAAGACAAAAAATGAGGAGGCTCTCCGCAGAATCGCCGATGGAAGGAACACATGGAGAACTATGATAAGAAGGAACAGAATGGTAGGACATGTTTCAAGACATCACAATGTATCTTCCATGGTACTAGAGGGAGGTGTAGAGAGGAAAATCGGAAGGGAGAGACAGGGATTGGAATGTGTAGAGCAAATACCTGAAGAAGTTAGGTTGAGGTGCTACTCTAAGATATATATCTACGTCTATATATCCCTTATATATCTACACATATATTCAGCAAGCCACTGTACGTTGCGTGGCGGGGAGTACCCTGTACCAAAATTAGTCACTGCCTTTCGAGTTACACTCGCAAACATAGCGAGGGGAAAATGACTGTCTATATGTCTCCATAAGAGTCCTAATTTTTCTTATCGTCATGGTCCTTGCGAAATGTGCTTATCTGCTACTCATTCGCTCAACCAACGGCACTATTCTTTGTCAAAATCAGTGAGAGGCGAGAAAAGAGACAATGTATTTCTAGCGGCGTAATTGAAACTACTGTCTTGTCTACTGTTTGTTGGTGTGTTAGTGAGTCCCGAGAAAAGTATTTTGTGATTTATGGCAGCGAGTGTTGTAAAGACTGAGTGTGAGGGTTAGAATGAAGCGTCTTGATGTGCAGAATATGATTTGAGGAGGGAATATGTAAGAAATGAAGGCCACCTTACAAGAGGACAGATTTATTTGATTTAGTTCTCCACAGAGACATCGTCCATTGGTGCATGTCTTATGGATTGATTGCAGACACGCGGAAATGTATCAAATGTGGTGGTTCGTTCTGTGCAAGCACGCTAAGTGGGTCAATGTTCTTTAATTAAATCATGGGAAAAGGTAGGTGAATCAATGTTTAGTCTAATGGCTCTCATGTTCGATACGTTAATAAAGACTGATCCATCTAAATTCTCCCATGATTAAAAGACATTCATCCACTTACTGAGAGTGCTTGCGCAGATCGATTGTGTAGCTTTTTCGAATATATCGTGGGTTGCTACACTGTAATTTGTTTGCAGGTACATGCTCAGTTTATATAGCTGCGAATCAGACAAGGAGCAATTAAATTTAAAATCCTCTTTTAGAGCAATGTTTCACCCTTTCTTCCAAATGAGTCACCTCGAAACACGTCGTATTCCTGTATCTCTCTCGTTGGCTTCTTAACATTAGCAGCTGACACACCTACTTTTGCTCCCACCATATCACATGGCAAGCGCTGACAACATTCCTGCACGGAACACGTATGTACGCCACCGGCTCTATCCTTTTCTTTTACCATACTTTGACTGGTTGAAAATCATTCTATAGTCAGTTTCAAATACTTTTTGTATACATTTTCTCAATACTGTTTCTCGAAAAGAACGTCGCCTTCCATCCAGGGATTTCAGTTTGAGTTCCCGAAGCATCTCCGTAATACTTGCATGTTGTTTGAGCCTATCGTTAACAAGTGTAGCAGTCTGCCTCTGAAATCGATCTAAGTCTTCCTGTAATACGACCTTGTGCGTAACACAAACATTCCAGTGGTGCTAAAAAATGGATCCACTTGTGTCCTATGTGCAGTCTCCTTTACAGATGATTCACACTTTCCTAAATTATACAGATTAGCAGAAGTCGACCACTCATCTTCCCTACTTGTTGCTTTACAGCGTTGGGCCTAGATCTACACTTTACGTGACTGTGTCAAACAGCATACTACTAATGCTGAATTCGAATTTTAGGGGTTTATTTTTCCTATTCGCCCTCGTTTTCTTAGATTTTCCTACATTTAAAGCTATCTGCGATTCATCACACCAATCATGAATTTTCTTTAGGTCATCTTTCATCCTGCTACACTCAGCTACAACACCATACCGTACACCACAGCATCAGAAAACAATAGTACATTTATGCACACCCTACCCATCATTTCATTTGTCTATAAAGAAAATAACAGCGGTCCTATCACACTTCCCTGGGGCACTTCTCTCGATACCCTTGTCCCTGATGAACACTCACTGTCGAGGACAACGTACTGGGTACGGTTACTTAATAAGTCTTCGAGCATTGACATATCTAGCGACGTACCTCCGTTAACAGTCTGCAGTGAGGCACCGTGTCAAATGCTTTTCGGAAATCCGGGGATGCGGAATCTGCCTGTTGCCCTCCATCAATATTTTGCAATGTATGATGTGAGAAAAGCACTATCTGAGTTTTGCACCAGTGAGGCTATCTAAAACCGCGCTGTTTCGTAGACAGAAACTTTTCGATGTGAAGGAAAATTTATTGTTTTAGAACTGAGAACATGTTCAAGAATTCTGCAGCAAACCGGTGTTAAGGAATTGATCTGTAATTTTTCGGGCCCGTTCTTTCACCATTCTTATGTAAAGGAGTCACCTGCGTTTTTATTTCCCCAGTCGCTACAGACTTTGAGCTGGACGAGAGCTTCGCTATAAATACAAGGTTAGTAAGAGGGCAATGCTGTAGAACACTCTTTGTAAAACCAAACTAGGATTCCATCCAGACATGGTAACTTAAATGCTTTAAATTTTTTCAGCTTTGTCTCTACACCTGGTATGTTTATCACCATGTCTTCCACCCGGGATTCTGTGCGACGTTGAATCGACGGTACGTTTGTACGATTTTCCCCCGCGAACGATTTCTTAAAGGCGAAGTTTAAAACTTAGAGTTTCCTTTTGCTGTCTTCTACTGCAACATCGGACTGATCAACGAGTGACTGGATTGAAGCCTTAGACGCGCTTAGCGAGTTCACGTAGGACCAGAATAAGAAATGCATTATAATAAATAGTCCATTACATTTCGGGCATGCAGTCGCGCAAATAAAATTTCTTCCCCTGTGGAAACGCCCGAAATTTAATGGACAGAATAAGAATTTTTGGAGTAAAAAGTCGCCGGCGGTGACATCAGAGCAGTCACAACGCTGAATACAAGGATGAAAAACACTTTTACTTATCATCCGACCATAGTAGCTATTCTTTCTTAAAGAAAGAACTAATGGTCTGAAATGCGTCTTTGGTAATTTGTGTAAGTTTCCTTTCAGTGTGTTGACTGCATATCAGTGTAGCGTTCTCACAATAGTTCAAATCCGATCTGTTTCTTTCTCGATTAGTTTTTCAAACATTTGTGCGCTAGACGAAAACAACACAAGGTCATGATCGAAGCAAAGATGGTTGCAGTATATATCATTATCACACATTTCTTTTCTTGTTCCCAGTTCAAGGTGTCTGCAGGCTTCCTGCACAGCGGTCGAGGCCAGTCTTGGTCATGTAAGAAATCTTCATATAAGACTCCTACTTCACTTGATCGTCCTCGTCAGTATACTAACATTTCAGGAATCACTGCCTCGTTTCTCAAGCACATTTGTAGAAACTCTATAAACCTAAGGCAAATAAATTCATAGTTGTTGGTAAATACAGAAATTTTGTTCGCGTCTGCAAATATTCCATTCTACTATATCTGCTTCTAGAGGCAGCTTTTTCCATAGCTTGATTTTAATACAGTTACTTTTGTAAGTAGGCAGTGAATATCTGAAACATCACAGAGACAAAGGAAATATGTCTTGGATTTGTAATATCCTATTTGTGTGTTCCCTTTTTAAGTTGAACAATAATACGTATCCTCTAGGTTCTGATGAATTCTCTGCATTTGCAGACATCTCCTGGGGAGCATTAACATCTGTCCTTTAACGCCTGCAATCTCTAGAGTCATCAAAACAAAATTCTCACTAAGCATTGGAGTAATCACTATTGCGAAAATTTGTGATTGGTTCTGGGCCAGAGTAAAGTGTGTTGAAAGGTGACGGCGGAGGGAAATAATCACAAGATTGTTTATTGTGATGTGTTCGATATACATGTAAGAGTCAAAATGTGAATGAACATGTATCAATGTAATATAAGATGTCGTCAAGGAATTTCGAAATTTCCTGAAGAGAGTTTTTCTAACCCTATTTTGCATTAGAACTTAATTAATTTATCGAGCATAGAAAGCAGTTATGAGATTTTGGAGCGTAGAACAACAGTTATTTACTTATGTAAGTTTATTTTAGTTGAATTAATGTAACATAAAATTTTACAGGGACGTTTACCATAAACAGAAGATCTAGGACGAAACGTCAATTTTAGAGAAAAAGTCTTGTTGTAGCGAGGGGGTGAATGGGTCAGGTCTATTGTCTTTCGATGGGACAAGTGCACATCTATTTCCTGGAGGCCGGCCAGTCGCAGGCGTTGATATTGGAGTTCCAGACGAGTCCGTCGGGGCACACCATGTGGACGGCTTTGCCGTTGCTGCACTCCCAGTAGCCGTGGGTGTCCGTGTCGTCTGGAAAGTAGACGGGCGTGGCGCCGTTGTCCTCGGGACACGTGGGCGTGGTCGCCGTGGCCACTGCTGCCAACACACTCACTACCAGAAGGCCTGCCAACACTGCAGGAAAACATATCGCATGGTGAGTCACATACACCGAGCAAGATACATAATGTGGCCATCTCTGTTCCTGATTTCTCCATCTCTTTTTGAAGTCACATGCAGTAGAGGAAATGCAACGTGAGGAAAGATACTGAACATATTTACGGCGGAGAAATATGATAAAGCAACAATGAAATTTGCTAATCAAATAGTGATTCGAAAATTGGATTACTCTTAGTTGTGTAACCTTAATGTTCCAGCGTATGATAGTTTATTCATAATATTTGGTAAACGGCTTCTGGTATTTACGGGCCTCTGCATTTCATCGATTTTCGTGAACTCATTGAGCGGATGTGTCATATATCATCTTAGTTGTCTTGTGTGCTACATCGCTGTCTTCCTTCTTGGATGTTCTGGATTCGCATCAAAGTGATCCCTTTATACGTCTGTGGATTTAATGATCTAGGACTATCTATCTTCACATTGAAAGAACGAAGAACCAAATGACGGAATTAGTAAGCAGAACCAGTGAATAGCAGATCTTGAAAGTGGCGTTAGATATGAAGTCTGACAACTGGTTGTTAGCCACACTGACTAATCCACCTGGCTACATTACGTTATTGTGATTTATTGAAATACAGGAAAGTGATCCAGAACTGTCTACATTTTTCACAACGAATTTATCGAAACTGCATCGATCAACGTGCAGAATGAACTGCTAGTTAGCCAGAATGTGGGTTTCAACCTATTTCCCAGACATGCTAGGAACATCCTGGACGAATAAGCTTATACCGGGTGATAAAAAAGTCAGTATAAATTTGAAAACTGAATAAATAACGAAATAATGTAGATAGAGAGGTACAAATTGAAACACATGCTTGGAATGACATGGGGTTTTATTAGAACCAACAAAATACTAAAGTTCTGTTCATCTGATCAGAATAGCAACAATTAGCCTAACAAAGTAAAGATTATCTTCTTCTCAAGAAATGCTGAATATGTTCACCATCATTCCTCAACGATAGCTGTAGTCGTGGAATAATGTTGTGAACAGCACTGTAAAGCATGTCCGGAGTTATGGTGAGGCATTGGCGTCGGATGTTGCCAATAATCGTACGGACTGAGGTCTGGGGACCTGGGAGGCCCAGCATGACGAAAGTGGCAACTGAGCACAAGATCATCAACAAACGACGCGCGCAAGAGATCTTTCACGCATCTAGCAATATGAGGTGGAGCGCCTGGTTCTAATAAAACCCCATGTCATTCCAAGCATGCGCGCCAATTTTTACCTCTCTATCTACATTATTCAATGGTTTAATAAGTTTGCAAATTTATACAGACTTTTTGATCACCGGGTATATAACAGAAAATAGGTAATAGACCTCACAGGTAATATTTGTGAAGAGTAGGTCTTTACCCTATTTGACCTCATGCTTCGTCTCTAATGACTGCGGCAAAGACATGACGATAAATATTTATCCCTCACATTGTAATTCCTTCTTCTTCAGATCACATAGACCGTAACTTAAGTTATAAAGGATAACAGGAACGTAGTTCAATTACGTATGATATTCTGCGTTCTTAAGCAACTATTGAACAACTAGCACATTGTAAATTCTGGTTCAAAAATTTCTTTTCAGTTCCTAACTCATCAGCGGGCAGCTAACAGCATCTTAAATGATACTGACCTTTCATGGTGATTGTAGTAATCGTCGAGTAGGTTGAAAACAAACTGGACTGATGCCGGGTGTTAAATGCATTCGGCCTTATATAGTCAACAGAATGACATTATAAAGGAAGAGGTGGGGTGAACGTCAATGTGCGCCGTAATACCTGTGATAACGGCCAGTAATTAGTTTTCTGAACTCTGCTCTACTTAGATATAAAATTTCAAGAACTATGTCTACTGATTATGTACACAATGTACACAATCTGTTTTCCGCCAGATTCTGTACGGTATGTCAAGCGTATGTATTTTGTAAGCGATGGAAAAAAGTGTGTATTAATTCGTAAGGGAGCAAACTGCTGAGGACACCGGTCTCTAGAGTTAGACACTACTTAAACTAACTTATGCTGAGAACAAAACACACACACACACACACACACCACACACACACACACACACACACACACACACACACACACGCCCGAGGGGGGTACCGAACCTCCTGTGGAAGGGGCCGCGGAATCCGTGACATGGCGCCTCAAACCGAGCGGCCACTTCGCACGGCTCAACATTTTCAAATTCTACATCTACATCAACATTTATACTCCGCAAGCAACGCAACGGTGTGTGGCGAAGGACACTTTACGTGCCACTGTCATTACCTCCCTTTCCTGTTCCAGTCGCTTATGGTTCGCGAAAAGAACGACTGCCGGAAAGCCTCAATGCGCCCTCGAATCTCTCAGATTTTACATTCGTGATATCCTCGGGAGGTATAAGTAGAGGGGAGCAATATATTCGATACCTCATCCAGAAACGCACCCTCTCGAAACCTGGACAGCAAGCTACACCACGACGCAGAGCGCCTCTCTTGCAGAGTCTGCCACTTGAGTTTGCTAAACATCTCCGTAACGCTATCACGCTTACCAAATCACCCTGTGATGAAAGCGCCCCTCTTCTTTGAATCTTCTCTGTCTCCTCTGTCAACCCGACTTAGTACGGATCCCAGATTGATGAGCAATACTCAAGTATATTCCGAACGAGTGTTTTGTAAGCCACCTCCTTTGTTGATGGACTACATTTTCTAAGGACTCTCCAAATGAATCTGAACCTGGAACCCGCCTTACCAACAATTAATTTTATATGATCATCCCACTTCAAATCGTTCCGTACGCATACTCCCAAATATTTTACAGAAGTAACTGCTACCAGTGTTTGTTCCGCTAACTGTATTAACGGTATTATTAGAAAATATAATTGACTTAATAAGAATGTAGTTGATCAGTAGTGACTCTGTGAATATCAGAAAAATTGTACAAGCAAAACAGTAGGAGTGTAATACAGCGATTAGTAAACGAAGCCATCATATCTCGACTACATTCAACGCATTTAGCAAACTGCAGCAAACTATGAACAATAATTTAGAATTTAGCTGCAAAAGTTTGTTTAGTATTGCTACGGGGAAAAATAATATAAACGCAACAATAATTAACCACAAAATGATGGACGTATCCATTAACATTTATGGAGCAATAAGCGCTAGGAAATAATTAGTTCGATTACAAAAACATTAATTAGTTCGTTCTTCGAATTTCTGTTCCAGTCGCCTCGTGATAAATAGACATAGACTCTTGCAGCTCTTACATTAATTACGAAATAGTAGTGCCTTCGTTATTAAGAAGTTGCCCTAAGGAACATTGCACCGTACTTCTTAAAGGTCACCATGCCGTCCGAAGAAACATTGCGCCGTATTTCTTAATATCACGGGCACTACTATTTCGTATTTATTCGCCTGCACCGAGCACTCGACTGTCAATAAGTATGACCTTCCTACACAGGAATGCGCGTAACGTATGAGAGCAGGTTGTGGCACATGGGCGACTACGTATAGTAGTTTGGGTGTGGCCGTGATTCGTGCTCGGATAACCGAAGCCATTAAGGCTCATAAAGCGGGAAATCAGAGTTTGAGTCCCAGTCCGGCACAAATTTTCGTTGCTGTCATTCCAATATAAAGCTGAAAGTGGTACATACACTACTGGTCATTAAAATTGCTAGACCACGAAGATGACGTGCTAAAGACGCGAAATTTAGCCTAAGGAAGAAGATATTGTGATATGCAAATGATTAGCTTTTCAGAGCATTCACACAAGGTTGGTGCCGTTGGCGACACCTACAACGTGCTGACGTGAGGAAAGTTTCCAACCGATTTTTCAAACACAAAAAATCAGTTGAACGGCGTTTTCTGGTGAAACGTTGTTGTGATACCTCGTGTAAGGAGGAGAAGTTCGTACCATCACGTTTCCGACTTTGATAAAGGTCGGATTGTAGCCTATCGCGATTGGGGCTTATCGTATCGAGAGATTGCTGCTCGCGTTGCTCGAAATCCAATGACTGTAGCAGAATATGGATTCGGTGGGTTCAGGAGGATAACGCGGAACGCCGTGCTGGATCCCAACGGCCTCGTATCACTAGCAGTCGAGATGACAGGCATCTTATCCGCATGGCTGTAACGGATCGTGGAGCCATGTCTCGATCCCTTAGTCAAGAGATGGGGACGTTTGCAAGACAACCACCATGTGGACGACGTTTGCAGCAGCATAGACTATCAGCTCGGAGACCATGGCTGCGGTTACCCTTGATGCTGCAACACAGACAGGAGCGCCTGCGATGGTGTACTCAACGACGAACCTGGGTGCACGAATGGCAAAACGTAATTCTTTCGGATGAACCCAGTTTCTGTTTCAGCATCATGATGGTCGCATCCGTGTTTGGCGACATCGCAGTGAACGCACATTGGAAACGTGTATTCGTCATCGCCATATTGGCGTATCAGCCGGAGTGATGGTGTGGGTTACAAATCTCGGTTACTTCTTGTTCATATTGACGGCACTTTTGAACAGTGGACGTTACATTTCAGATGTGTTACGACCAGTGGCTCTACCCTTTATTCGATCCCTGCGAAACCCTACATTTCAGCAGGATAATGCACGACCGCATGTTGCAGGTCCTGCACGGGCCTTTCTGGATACAGAAAATGTTCGACTGCTGCCCTAGCCAGCACATTCTCCAGATCTCTCACCAATTGAAAATGTCGGTCAATGGTGGCCGAGCAACTGGCTCGTCACAATACGCCAGTCACTTATCTTGATGAACTGTGGGATCGTGTTGAAGCTGCATGAGCAGCTGTACCTGTACACGCCATCCAAGCACTGTTTGACTCAATGCCCAGGCGTATCAAGACAGTTATTACGGTCAGAGGTGGTTGTTCCGGGTGCTGACTTCTCAGGATCTATGCACCCAAATTGCGTGAAAATGTAATCACATGTCAGTTCTGGTTAATATATTTGTCCAATGAATACCCGTTTATCATCTGCATTTCTTTTTGGTGTAACAATTTTAATGGGCGGTAGTGTATTCACAACTGCGAATACATTCCCAGGGAAATTAATTCTCAAGACTAAATTTGGTATACAAGAAAAGAAAATAATTTTCTGAATCAGCTGCCTACTACTTAGGTTCTGACTGAACCATAGTATGTCATCATTAATCCAACCAAAGATATCTGCATTTTGAGCCATACTGATTTTCGAATATCATATACACAGGGTAAACCTAAACTGGGTTTCAGTATGCTTTTTATTGATAAGTAAACGATGTAAAAAAGAAGACGGGTGATAGATGACAGTAAATTCACCCACAATGCCAATAACGCTGCAAGAACTCCAGTAACGCATCACTGAACGCGTCACTGTTGCTCAGACGGACATTGAGAGATACTTGCTAATGAAAGTATGAAAAGTGTGGACAGAACAGGATTACCGTTCGGAAAGCTGCCGGGATACCAGTGGTCCACACATTGAACACTTGTAGAATGTACCAAAGAATTGGTGAGTGTATCAGTCTTTTCTTGTATCACCCGTTTCTGTACGTTGTACACTTGTAAATAAATAGTGCTTTGAAACCTGATGAACCACTACCCTGTATAATCAGATTTATTGGAATCTGTAGACACTAAATAAGTGTGCAGACCAGTTAATCGGCGTGGACAACGGTTGCTTTGAAGCAATACGTTCAACTTGCTGGTACTAAAAAGTGGTCTTAGAATAATTCGAGCTTAGCCCTACCAATATGAATCAGTTCAAGTAAACAACTCTTTGGTTTTTGGCAAACTGATGTACCATCGCAGCTAGCTCTTTCCTCTGTGGCAAACTAATGTACCATCGTAAAGTTACGAAAAGGCTATTCCGACAAGTGAAATTTGCTCGGACCTTGATACTCATGACCGATTACACGAAGCATACGACCTAGGCCTACAGAAAATGATTTCAGGCCACGAGGCACACACCATTCTAGAACCGACACATATGTAGCATAGTACGGAGAAGGATTAAGTAAGATAAAATAGAATACACTAGAGTTACCAAATGAAGGGAGAGAAAAAATACTAAACGTAATTTAAATATGGACATGAGCTGTCCCACAAAGGAAGAGGATATGATTGAATTCTGATGAATGTATCACTGTAAAAAAAAAAATTAAATTTAAAATTGTTTGATAGATGTGAAGAAATACCAGTGTCAGACATAATGGTAAGAACTGTTTTAAAAGGAAACAACTGGTATTCCCTGGAAATTATTCAAGACTTACGTACTGACATACGGTCTAGTGATGAATTTGGGGAGATCCATTACGGAGAGTTAAATATGCTAATGAAACTATGATAATGACTGATTAAGTTACTTGATGAGAATGAAAGGTTTTGAAGAGAACAAGTTGGAAATGCGAAAGCACCTCTTCGTCATAGGTATATAAAGAATTAACTGCATTAACTCTCCATCAGAGTTACAGGACTGCAAGTTGACCACCGCCCGTCGTGTCATCCTGAGACGTACACTGACAAAAATCATGGTTTAATGATATATACACACAAAGGACGGTAGTATCGTGTACACGAGGCATAAAAGTGTAGTGCATTGGTGGAGTTGTCATTTGTACTCAGAAGATTCATGTGAAAATTTTTCTGAAATGATGGCCGTACAACGCGAGTTACCAGACTTTGAACGCTGGATGCTAGTTACGCGTGGGATATTCCATTTTGGAAGTCGCTAGGGAATTCAATGTTCCGAGACTCACAGTGTCGAGAGTATGCCGAAAATACCAAATTTAAGGCATTACACGTAGCAACAGATAACACAGTGGCTGACTGACTGCACGTAACGACAGAGAGCAGGGGTGTTTGCGTGGTCATTGCTAAAAGACAAGCAACACTGCGTCAAATAAATCAATGTGGGACGTATGAGGAACGTATCAGTTAGGACACTGCTGCTGCTATGGCAGCAGACGGCCTACGCGAGTGCCTTTGCTAACACCTGGACATAGCCTGCAGCTCCTCTCCTGGGTCCTCATGGAGAATCTAGACGACTGGAAAACTGTGACCTGGTCAGATGAATACCAATTTTATTCATTTCAGATGTAAGAGCTGGTCGTCGGGTCCTACGAAGGCATGGACCCAAGTAATGGCTCTGAGCATTATGGGACTTAACTTCTGAGGTCATCAGCCCCTAGAACTCAGAACTACTTAAACCTAACTGACATAAGGACATCATACACACACCCATGGCCGAGGCAGGATTCGAACCTGCGACCGTAGCGATCGTGCGGTTCCAGACTGCAGCGCTTAGAACCGCTCGGCCACTCCGACCGGCCGACCGAAGTGGTCAACAAGGCACTATTCATGTTCGTGATGGCTCCATAAAAGTTTGGGTTGTGTTTACTTGGCATGGACCGTGTCCTCTGGTCTAGCTGAAATGGTTATGTTCGACTACTTGGAGACCATTTGCAGTCATCATAGACTTCATGATGCGCCATGTCACTCGTACACAATTTTTCATGGTCAGTTGGAAGAAAATTCTGGGATTAGAGTGAATGATTTGGTCACCCAGATCACTTGACATGAATACCGTCGAAAATTTACGAGGCATGACTGAGAGGTCAGTTCGTACACAAAATCTTGCGCTGGGAACACTTCCGCAATTATGGGCGGCTATAGAGGAAGCAAGGCTTAATATTTTTGCACGAACCACTTGTCGAGTGTGGGAAAAATTAGAAGGTACGATGATCTTTGTCACCTCCTCACCACAAGGCTCGATGGACACTATACCGCCCCACCACCAAGAAAAATCACTGTCTGACTCGGGCTTTAGCCTAGGTACCACGCATGGGAGATGGACACTGAGTACACAGCTCTGAAGGAATCTATATGTGTAGTGTAAACGGTACAACATATCGCAGTGGTGTACGTGAAGTCGAGACAAAAAAAAAAATGATGTAGACAGAAAGAAAGAGAGGAATTTTGTTGTTGCACTAAGAAAATGGAAAACTGAAGTTTATATAAATTTTACCCTGATGTATTGTGAATTTTAACGGCGATTAATGCTGTTGTTGTTGAAGTAGTAAGTCGGAAGACTGGTTTAATGCAGCTCTCCATGCTACTCTTTCTATGCAAGCCTAACCTCCGAATAACTACTGCAACTTATATCCTTCTGAATCAGCTTCCTATATTTATTTATTGGTTTCCCTCTATTATTTTAACCCCCAATGTTTCCTCCAATACTAAACTGGTGATCCCTTGGTGTCTCAGAACACGTTTCATCTACCCATACCTTCTTCAAGTAATGCTGTGGCAAGAATTTCTTCTCTCCTCAGTATTATTCAGTACCTCCTCATTAGTTATGGAATCTACCCATCTAATATCTAGTATTCTTCTGGAGCACCACATTTCAAAAGCTTCTGTTCTCATCTTGTCTAAATTGTTAATTGACCACATTTCACATCCTTACATGGCTACACATCATACAAATACTTTCAGAAAAGACTTCCTAAAGCTTATATCTGTATTAAATGTTAATAAATTTCTTTTATTCAGAATCGTTTTTCTTGCAGTTGCCAACCTGTATTTATATCTCTGCTTTGCTCATCATCAACTAATTTGCTGACCAAATATGAACACTCATTTACTACTTTAAGTGCCTTCTTTCTTAATCTGATTCCCTCAGCATCACCTTATTTAAATCGACTAGATTCCCTTATTCTTGTTTTATTTATGCTCATCTTGTACCTGTCTTTCAAGACACTGTCCATTCATTCAACTGCTGTTACCAGTCATTTGCTGTCTCTAACAGAATTGTAACGTCATCGGCATACCTTAAAGTTTTTATTGCTTCTTCCTGAATGTAAATACCTACTCTCAATTTTTATTTTGTTTCGTGCACTGATTGTTCAATGTATATATTGCATAACATGGGGAATACGATACAATCCTGTTTCTCTTCCTCCTCAACTAGTGCTTCGGTTTCATGCCCTTCGACTCGTATAACTGGTTTCTATAGATGTTGTAAATAGTCTTTCGCTCTCTGTATTTCACCCCTGATACCTTCAGAATTTAAAAGAGAGTTTTGCAGTAATAATTGTCAAAAGCTTTCTCTAGGTCTTCAAATGCTATAAACGTAGGTTTCCCTTTCCTTAATCTATCTTCTGACGTAACTCGTATAGTAGGGTCAGTATTGCATCACATGTGCCCACATTTCTCCGGAATCCAAACTGATCTTCTCAGAGATCGGCTTCTACCAGTTTCCCCATTCTTCTGTAAAGAATTCGTGTCAGTATTTTGCAAACATGACTCGTTAAACTGAGAGTTCTGTAATATTCACATCTGTGAGCACCTGCTTTCGTTGGAATTGGAATTAATATATTTTTTTCGAAGTCTGAAGCTATTTCACCTGTCTCAAACTCTTCCACACAAGATGGAATTGTGATGTCGAGGCTGGCTCTCCCGAGGGTGTCAGAAGGACTGGCGGAATGTCGTCTACCCCTGGGGCCTGGTTTCTATTTACTTCTTTCATTGCTCTGTCAAAATCTGTCATGTCTCCCATTTACTCTTCGTCTACGTCCTCTTCCATTTCTACAGAACTGCCTTCAGATTCATCTCACTTGTATAGACCCTCTACATACTCCTTCCACTTTCTAGCTTTCCCTTCTTTGTTTACGACTAGTTTTTCATCTGAGGTCTTGATATTCATACAGCTGTTTCTCTTTTCTCCAATGCACTCTTTAATTTTCCTCCAGACAGTATCTATTATCCCTCTAGTTATATGTGCTTCTGTACCCTTACATTTGTTCTCTGGCCACTCCTGCTTAGCCATTTTGCACTTCCCGTCGCTCATTTTTTTGTCGTTTGTACTCACTGTCGCCTGCTTCGTTTGCTGCATTTTTATAATTTCTCCTTTCATCAATAAGATTAAATACATACTGTGTTACCCAAGGATATCGACGACGCTGTAATTTTTTTTCTTTTTTCTTTTACCTATTTCATCCCTTGATGTCGCTAAAGCTATCCATTCATCGTGTACTGACAGTCGTTCCTAATGCTACCTCTGAAACTCTCAACAACTTTTGGCTCTTTCAAATTTTGCAAGTAACATCTCCTTCACTTCCTACCGTTTTTGGAATTTATTCAGTTTTAATCTATAGTTCATGACCAATAAACTGTGGTTAGAGACCACATCTGCCCCTGTAAATGTCTTCTACACTCCTGGAAATTGAAATAAGAACACTGTGAATTCATTGTCCCAGGAAGGGAAACTTTATTGACACATTCCTGGGGTCAGATACATCACATGATCACACTGACAGAACCACAGGCACATAGGCACAGGCAACAGAGCATGCACAATGTCGGCACTAGTACAGTGTATATCCACCTTTCGCAGCAATGCAGGCTGCTATTCTCCCATGGAGACGATCGTAGAGATGCTGGATGTAGTCCTGTGGAACGGCTTGCCATGCCATTTCCACCTGGCGCCTCAGTTGGACCAGCGTACGTGCTGGACATGCAGACCGCGTGAGACGATGCTTCATCCAGTCCCAAACATGCTCAATGGGGGACAGATCCGGAGATCTTGCTGGCCAGGGTAGTTGACTCACACCTTCTAGAGTACGTTGGGTGGCACAGGATACATGCGGACGTGCATTGTCCTGCTGGAACAGCAAGTTCCTTTGCCGGTCTAGAAATGGTAGAACGATGGGTTCGATGACGGTTTGGATGTACCGTGCACTATTCAGTGTCCCCTCGACGATCACCAGAGGTGTACGGCCAGTGTAGGAGATCGCTCCCCACACCATGATGCCGGGTGTTGGCCCTGTGTGCCTCGGTCGTATGCAGTCCTGATTGTGGCGCTCACCTGCACGGCGCAAAACACGCTTACGACCATCATTGGCACCAAGGCAGAAGCGACTCTCATCGCTGAAGACGACACGTCTCCATTCGTCCCTCCATTCAGGCCTGTCGCGACACCACTGGAGGCGGGCTGCACGATGTTGGGGTGTGAGCGGAAGACGGCCTAACGGTGTGCGGGACCGTAGCCCAGCTTCATGGAGACGGTTGCGAATGGTCCTCGCCGATACCCCAGGAGCAACAGTGTCCCTAATTTGCTGGGAAGTGGCGCTGCGGTCCCCTACGGCAGTGCGTAGGATCCTACGGTCTTGGCGTGCATCAGTGCGTAGCTGCGGTCCGGTCCCAAGTCGACGGGCACGTGCACCTTCCGCCGACCACTGGCGATATCATCGATGTACTGTGGAGACCTCACGCCCCACGTGTTGAGCAATTCGGCGGTACGTCCACCCGGCCTCCCGCATGCTCACTATACGCCCTCGCTCAAAGTCCGTCAGCTGCACATACGGTTCACGGCCACGCTGTCGCGGCATGCTACCAGTGTTAAAGATTGCGATGGAGCTCCGTATGCCACGGCAAACTGGCTGACACTGACGGCGGCGGTGCACAAATGCTGCGCAGCTAGCGCCATTCGACGGCCAACACCGCGGTTCCTGGTGTGTCCGCTGTGCCGTGCGTGTGATCATTGCTTGTTCAGCCCTCTCGCAGTGTCCGGAGCAAGTATGGTGGGTCTGACACACCGGTGTCAATGTGTTCTTTTTTTCATTTCCAGGAGTGTAGCTTAAAATATGGTTATTAAATCATTGTCTTCTTCTTATGTAATGAATCTGATGCCTTCCGGTGTCTCAAGATCCCTTCCACGTATACGACCTTCTTTCATGATTCTCAGATCTGAAATTATCATATTTGCAAAATTCTTCCAGGCGGCTTCCTCTTTCATTCATCCCCCCCCCCCCCCCCCCTCCTCCCAGGCCATAGTCACCAAACAATTTGGCCTTCTCTTCCTTTTCCTATCAAATTCCAGTGCCGTGTAACTATCAAATTTTCGTGTCCCTTAACTATATCAATAATTTCTTTTATCTCATCATATATTTCTTCAATCTATTCATCATCTGCAGAGCTATTTGGGATATAAACTTGTATCACTGTATCGGGTGTGCGCTTCGTGTGTATTGGCTACGGTAATACATTCACTATATTGTTCATTGTAGCTTGCCCGCATTCCTATTTTCTTAGTCATTATTAAACCTACTTCCGCATTATCCCTATTTGATTACATATTTATAACCGTGAATTCAGGTGACCAGGAGACCTGTTCCTGCTTCCACCGAACTTCACTGATTCGCACTATATCTAACATCAACGAAAGCATTTCGATTTTTTAAATCTTCTAACGTATTTGCCCAATTAAGGGATCTAACAATTAATGCTCCGTTATGTAGAACGCTAGTTTTGTTTTTCCTGATCACGATACCTCCGGAGACCAGTGTGGGGGACTATTTTACCTCTGGAATATTTTATGCAAGAGGATGCCATCGTTATTTAACCATATAGTAGAGATCATTCCCTCGCGAATAGTTACGGCTGTTGTTTCCCCTTGCTTGCCGTTCGCAGTACCAGCACATCGAGACCGTTGCGGTGGATGTTGCAAGGCGAGATCAGTCAGTCATCCAGACTGTTGCCCCTGCAGCTACCGAAAAGACTTCTGGCCCTCTTCAGTAACCATACGTTTGCCTGGCATCTTAGTGGATACCCTTCCGATATGGTTGCACCCACATCTATCTTCTGAGACACGCAAGCCTCACCACCAGCAGTGTGCTTCATGTTCAGGGGGAAGGGGGGGGGGGGCATTTAATGTGTTAATAATTAAACCATTTTGTTTAGCTGTCCTTCTCGCTACGAAAATACATTGCTTGTAAGGATTAACGGGTTCAGTTTTTACTTAACCCACACAAAGTCTTTTCCCTTCCGTTATACTGAACGCAAAGTTTACACTAATAATGTCGATGAAGTAGCCAACTAACCTACTAGCATAAGAAAGCGAAATGATATTGAAACCCTCGCACGACGCGTACGCTCCCTAGGTTAGGTGGTTTTTTTCTTGTCATTTGATGTTATTTCCTGGCTTGATAAGACAACAAGTGTCTTGTATCAAATCGTTCGTTTCGACTTCCCCTATACCATTGTGATACCTTGTGAACAGTTATTGTTTACAGCCTATGTACTGAATAACATCTTTCAAGTGGTATATTACTGTCCATGTTTTGGTGTGATGGTACAGTCGTTTAATTTTTAATAGCAAATCCATTCAGCATATTCTATAATCCGCACCTGTCTGGCTCTACTTCTTTTCTGCTCTACAGCCCCTTCCAGCACCATGTTAAATATTTCTGCATAAGTTACAAGACAACTCACCAAATTGAACTTTCAAAAATGGCTCTGAGCACTATGGGACTTAGCTTCTGAGGTCATCAGTCCCCTAGGGCTTAGAACTACTTAAAACTAACTAACCCAAGGACATCAGACATATCCAAGCCCGAGGGAGGATTCGAACCTACGACCGTAGCAGTCGCGCGGTTCCAGACTGTAGCGTCTAGAACCGCTCGGCCACTCCTGCCGGCAAACTGAACTTTCGTTTGACGTGGTTCTTCCATTGATGCCTTTCCTCACCTACTGTTGGGAATTACAAAAGGGCTTCATAGAAAAAGAAAGAAAAACAAATGCATCATAAAACTGGAATTACTACATAATTACCAGTGTAATTAAAATGATGTATAGATTCATGGGACATGTGGTGAGGTAAGTTCTTTGCTGAAGTCGAAGTGATAATAAGAGATTGATGCATCATGAAATCAACATGAATGCGTGTAGCTGGAGACGGTGATGAAGGTTAAACCTACTGAATGGTTGCCATATGGGTGACTTTCTGGCTACACATTTAGTCACGATGTGTACCCTGACTGTTGGAAAAAAAACTCAGGAGTACGAGTAAGCTATAAACTGAAATAAGACAACCAGAAAACTGTCATATGCTCATTGTTTTGGAAGTGACAGAGCTAATCGTAAACGTTCTTGTCTGAGGAAGCCATGCTCAACCACGACTGCAGAATAATCATATTGTAAAAAACTGAGGAACTACAGCAATTAAGTTTCCTTTCCTACTCCGTACTAAAACGTATCATCAGTACAATGCCCGAAAACCTTAGTCTCAGCATTGTGTTCATGATACGCTCTCTGGTGACCGGAAAACTAAGATCGAGATTGTGCCAATGAGAGGTTTTGGTCGAATTATGGAAGGTGCTTGGACAACTCATTCGGTAATATTGTTGCCTGCACAAGGCAAAAGTGTAAGTTTGCCCCCTGTTTTGAACTAAGAGCAGATGTAAGCATAAGCGCTAACTAAACCAGATACCACCAGTCGGAAAAGCGAATCAAGGGACAGAGGTAACTGGTGTTTGACATTATTGGGTCAAGTCTTTTCGACATATGGCGTGAAAAATGGCGCCTAGCAGTATAGAAGTGGTCGAAGTCGCAGCAGGTAAACAATCTCGGTATGTTATCTGAAATCTCTTTCGTACAGAATGCTGAAGTCAACTTCAGCCAGCGGAATTAGCAAACGGTATACATGCAGCATACCATGAGTCGCACAGAAGCTCATGAACAATTTACCTCACTCCCCATTATTAATAATAGTTCGTGTTGAATGTATGGTTCTCGCCTCGTTGTTTGACTGAAGAACGCAAATACCGTTCTTTCTGTGTATGACTAACATTGCTTTTAACGAGAACGACCATCCAGATACTTTGTTGATACCCACAACAAGATCACTTCGTAAATTTAATGCTGCGCCATTAGCTTTCTAAATCAGAGCTGATTATTTAGAGATAATACGTGGTCTTTATCTGACATCAGACCTCATGTTTTCCTCGTTTGGCGCGCACGCATCGATAACAGTTTTCCTTAATCCACTACTGGTGAAAACTAGGCAGCCGCTTATTTAAAAGTGTTACGCAGCTGTGTTTCCATCTTAAAAGATTTCTTAGTAAGATAATCTGCGTTCTATTTATTGCAGGAGATTACAGATGGGTTTGCAAAAATGAGAAACTTGACAGCTTTAACAGTAATTCAGTTGCAGGTATCTCCCTGCCTTGGAATGGAAATGTATGCTCGACTGCGTCCACCTAGCAACTCAAATACAGCGGCTTTAATTTTTAACAAACAAAGCTAAATAATTTGTTATTTATATGTAAAGTTTGGATCCAGCGCTCTGTCTAAATAAAGATTATGGCCTCAGTAGGACTTCTCGACACTGAAGCTTACATTCATCAGTTTTTAAGAACACATTCGTACTATCAAACACGTATTGTTTCTTAGCAGATATGTCAACCAGAGTTTAAAAAAATGGCTCTGAGCACTATGGGACTTAACATCTGAGGGCATAAGTCCCCTAGAACTTAGAACTACTTGACCTAAGTATCCTAAGGACATCACACACATCCATGACCGAAGCCGGATTCGAATCTGCGACCGTAGCAGTCGCGCGGTTCCAGACTGTAGCGACTAGAACCGCAAGGCCACTCCGGCCGGCTGTCTACCAGAGTATTCGCTTTTTCTATACGTCCAAAGCATAAATTGATGTTTCTACGAATGTAAAAAGTATTATAATTGTAATATAAAAAATCTATATTTGATTTCTTTTCCCTTTTCGGACAACGTCAGTTATAACTCATAAATTGACATATAATATTAAGGATAATTCTATTAAATATCATTTTAAAGAGGGAGAATTGGGCGGAAATCTTCATTTCTAGGCGCCATGAATAAAGATTCGAAGTAATATATTCTACTTTCTCTCGACCGACGGGTACATTAATTGAACAATCGCAAACGACAAGAACAACGAAATATTCAACATTTACGTTTAAAACTCAAGACTTCAGTAATTTTGTTACTACATTAGCACAGTGAAAATGGATTAGTATTGCTAAGGAACTGCCGGCCTCAGTGGCCGAGCGGTTTTAGGCGCTTCAGTCCCGAACCGCGCAACCGCTACGATCGCAGGTTCGAATCCTGACTCGGGCATGGATGTGTGTGATGTACTTAGGTTAAATACCGATATAACGTTTTGCTGCAAATACCGATCAGTGTAATTTTTACGGACTTGAGTGAATATACCACGTCATTTATGTATTAATATGGTAAAGTCATTTCAAAGCCTTAAACTCCACAGAGGGCCCACGGAAGCTCAGGTGAGTGTTCCCAATTGAGTAGCGATACTCAACTTGCGCGGATGTTTCAAGTGGCCGTTCGCCTGAATGACTGCGTATTCTGAGAGGACAATGGACGTGGTGTAACAAGAATCGTGTTTTATCCGATCAGGTGACACATTTACATTGAATCAAGGTCAAATTCTCACTGATTCCGTCCCCACTTCAGTCGTTATTGAAGATGTTGGCTGACTGTGGGAATAGGTAGCGGTGCTCCTCCATGGAGCCCCATGTTCAATAGTGTGCAGTGAAGGCAACACTTGCACCTGCACCGGCAGTGTACGACGCTGCTGGATCTGCCTGCTTTACTGATCGGTCAAACTTCCATCACCCGGTTCTCCTGACGAGACGTTGCATAGTCGTGGCTTCACCACCTTTCAACCATATTCCATAGATAATGACGACAGTAGGGCGCGAACAGACAATTTCGCGGGCACTGGACTATAACAATCAGACTTTTGTCCAAGCAGTATGCATCAGACGATTTCACTGCTCGCATCCCGATTCATTCCCCATACATCCTTCCCATCCTCCTATACAGTGTGTGCCAGGTCCGTTAGACTGCTTGTGTGAAATTCCAAACTACGATTCTATCTCGTGTCGAGTTGTGGCGTCACGATCTTCGCAGCTTCAACAGCAGTCGTGTAGATCAAAGCGCTGCAGCAGGTATCCTGGTCACGAATACAATAGTATGCCTCTGACACTTGTCGGAAAATGTCGGCAGAGCAGCGAGGCAGCATCAAGTCTTGTGTTAACTTTTCTGTTTGTGGGAGAGAATTTGTCGAATTTAACCGAGAAGCAAATTCCTGGTTGACCCCCGCGACACACTCCAGCCCACAGAGTGAAGATCGTGAGCGAGTTTTTTGGCATCAGATGGATCACACTCCTGGATCACCCACCGCATTGGTCGAATTTGCCCCAGGCAACTTCTGCTTCGTCCCCAACTAAAAGTTGGCTATGAAAGGACGCCGTTACGATGCAGTTGAGAACGTTCAAGAAAACTGTACTGCGGTACTAAATGCAAGTCGGAAACAGGACTGAGGTGTCTGTTCGAAATAACACTTTTAATACGATTTCAGCTGTGTGTTGATTCCGATTGAGACTGTATTGAATAAATACAGTGGTTCTGTGAACATAATTATTAACCTATGTGTTTCTCAGTAACAGTCCTAACGAAATTGACACTTTACGTATTTTTCACTGATCACCCAGAACATTGACATCTACCCAATACCACGTTTGGCACGGACAATAGCGGCAACGCGCAGTGGCATGGAAGCACTGAGGCCTCAGTAGATCGCTGGAGGGTGTTGGCACCACATCTGCACATACGTCATCGAACTCTCTTAAATTCCGGGAAGGAGGCAACGAACTCCTCTGACGCCACGTTCAACCACATCCCAGATATCTTCCACTGGGATCAAATCTGGTGAGTTTGGGTTTTGGGAGGGAGGGGGGGGGGGGCAGCACATCAGTTATAACTCGCCACGGTGTTCTTAGGAGCACTTCATCACACTCTTGACCTTGTGACATAGTATCTTGCCCCAAAATGACACTGCTGTCGCTAAATAACCAGTGTACGGCACTCCTTCGCCAACATGGTGCCTTATAGGAGCTCCACTGCAAACATGGATGCCCATTGAATGTTCCCTGAATATAATGGAGCCGCCGCCATATTTTTTTCGTTCCGCAGTACTGGTGCTAAGGAGCTGTTCCCATGGAAGACGACGGATTCGCACCCTCCCCTCCGCTCTGCCACTGTGCCAGCGTCCAGTGCCAACGTCCAGTGTTGATGGTCACGTGCCCATTCAGTCGTAACAGCCTATGTCGTGGTGTAAACATTGGCAATTGCGTGCGTCGTTGGCTGCGGAGGCTCATCATTGTGTTTGGTGCACTGTGTATTCAGACACACTTGTACTCTGCCCAGCTTTAAAGTCTTGTGTTAATTCCGTCACAATTCGCCGCCTGTCCTGTTTTACCAGTCTGCCCAGTCGACCACGTCCAACATCTATCATGAAGGGTGGTCACCCAACCGCACGACGTCTGGACGTGGTTTCACTTTGGTTCCGCCATGTGTTGAAGACCCTCACCACAGCACTCGTGGAACATCCGACAAGTTGTGCAGTTTCCGAAATATTCATGCCGAACCTCCAAGCCATCACAATCTGCGTCCGGTCAGACTCGGAAGATGGCGCACCTTCCCCATTCTAAGCAGACAGCACGCTCACTTTTACTATGTGAACCATATGTGTGTCTGACGAGCAGTCATTTCTCGTCAGGTGACGCTGGTATCCCCTGCACAGGTCTACATCGACAGTAGATCGTTCGTCATAATGTTCTGGCTTATCAATGTACTTACCGCATCACAGTGTCACCTGGCTGAATTCAATCTCATGTTGGGCACATGTAATGAGGTTTCAGACCAGTCTATGTTCTGAAATCATGCAGTAATACTAGGGCGTGCTGAAAAGTAATGCCTTGGAACTTTTTGTGTGAAAACTCCCATGGATTCTAAATAAAGCAAATGTTATTAACATTCTACGGTTTTATTCTTTATGTCTACGTATTTACAGCTGCCTGTTGCAAGGGGGATGTGAGTTCTAGCGTGCAATAAGGCAGTATGTAACATAACTAAGTCGCTGCGCGAGAAACGGCGTGCTGTAATCAAGTTTCGAATTCGAAGAGTTCGTCTACATAAGAAGTACCCTCTCGCACAGCATTACAGTGCCAAACAACACACTAGGAGTGCGACATCCTCAACAGTCCCACGCCTTTGCTTCATTGTCATCGACCATCCAGCACACTGTTCCGAGTTGGCTTCATCTAATTTTCACGTTTCGAAAACTTAAAGAACACCGTGGAGCACCTCACTTGGACAGTGTCGAAACGACACAATCACAGGTGAAATTGTGTCCCCGTCACCAAAGCTCTACTGTGACGGTATAAAGAAACTAGCATGTCACTTTGAGAAATTTGTTCGTCCCCCGGGTGACTATGTCGAGAAATAAATAATTAAGTAGAAATGAAGAATACAGTTGTAGAATGTTAATAACATCTCCACATAAAAAGTTGGAGGAAATTACTTTTGAGCACACCATAGTACATCGGATTCATTAGAGGTCTCTAAATTTGATCGAAAAGATATAAAGGCCATGTAAGTAATTGGTTTCTCTGTAGATCGATGGGAAAGATGTCCGGCTTTTGTTAGCAGTTATGAGATTTGAGTACGTATGCTTCTACGGCCGGTGTCATTTTGGATGAAGTAATTTAGTATTGGGCAGCGTCATAGTAAACTACTAAAATAACTAAATTGCCGACGTTTACACCAATTTGTTGTGGTCCACCCTGATGACGACCACAACAAGTCGGTCGCAACGTTGGAAATTTAACTGTCTTAGTAGTTTACCATGACGTGGCCCAATATTCAAAATTATTTTATCCTAAATTACTAGATTCTGTGCAACATTTATGATCAATCGGGAAGTTGTTGTTGTTGTTGTTGTGATCTTCAGTCCTGAGACTGGTTTGATGCTGCTCTCCATGCTTCTCTATCCTGCATAAGCTTTTTCATCTCCCAGTACCTACTGCAGCTTACATCCTTATGAATCTGCTTAGTGTATTCATCTCCGATACTAAACTGGTGATCCGTTGATGCCTCAGAACATGTCCTACCAACCGACGCTTTCTTCTAGTCAAGTTGTGCCACCAACTCCTCTTCTCCCCAACCATAATCAATACCTCCTCATTAGTTATGAGATCCACCCATCTAATCTTCAGCATTCTTCTGTAACATCACATTTCAAAAGCTTCTATTCTCTTCTTCTCCAAACTATTTATCGTCCATGTTTCACTTCCATACATGGCTACACTCCATACAAATACTTTCAGAAATGACTTTCTGACACTTAAATCTATACTCGATGTTAATAAATTTCTCTTCTTCAGAAACACTATCCTTGCCATTGCCAGCCTACATTTTATATCCTCTCTACTTCGACCATCATCAGTTATTGTGCTCCCCAAATAGCAAAACACCTTTACTACTTTAAGTGTCCTAATCTAATTCCCTCAGCAGCTGACTAAATTCGACTAATTCCATTATCCTCGTTTTGCTTTTGTTGATGTTCTTCTTATATCCTCCTTTCAAGACACTGTCCATTCCGTTCAACTGCTCTTCCAGGTCCTTTGCTGTCTTTGACAGAATTACAATGTCATCGGCGAACCTCAAGGTTTTTATTTTTTCTCCCTGGATTTTAATGCCTACTCCGAATTTTTCTTTTGTTTCCTTTACTGCTTACTCAATATACAGATTGAATAACATCGGGGAGAGGCTACAACCCTGTCTTACTCCCTTCCCAACCACTGCTTCTCTTTCATGTCCCTCGACTCTTATAACTGCCATCTGGTTTCTGTACAAATTGTAAATAGCCTTTCGCTCCCTGTATTTTACCCCTACCACCTTTAGAATTTGAAAGTGAGTATTCCAGTCAACATTGTCAAAAGCTTTCTCTAAGCCTGCAAATGCTAGAAACGTAGGTTTGCCTTTCTTTAATCTTTCTTCTAAGATAAGTCTTAAGATCACTATTGCCTCACGTGTTCCAGTATTTCTACGGAATCCTAACTGATCTTCCCCGTGGTCGGCTTCTACTAGTTTTTCCATTCGTTTGTAAAGAATTCGTGTTAGTATTTTGCAGCTCTGGCTTATTAAACTGATGGTTCGGTAATTTTCACATCTGTCAACACCTGCTTTCTTTGGGATTGGAATTATTATATTCTTCTTGAAGTCTGAGGGTATTTAGTCCGTTTCATACATCTTGCTCACCAGATGGTAGAGTTTTGTCAGGACTGGCTCTCCCAAGGCCGTCAGTGGTTCCAATGGAATGTTGTCTACTCCCGGGGCCTTGTTTCGACTTAGGTCTTTCAGTGCTCTATCAAACTCTTCGCGCAGTATTGCATCTCCCATTTCATTCTCATCTACATCCCCTTCCATTTATTGTCCTCAAGTACATCGCCCTTGTATAGACCCTCTATATACTCCTTACACCTTTCTGCTTTCCCTTCTTTGCCTGGAACTGGGTTTCCATTTTAGCTCTTGATGTTGATACAAGTGGTTCTCTTATCTCCAAAGATCTCTTTAATTTTCCTGTAGGCAGTCTTTATCTTACCCGTGGTGAGATAAGCCTCTACATCCTTACATTTGTCCTCGAGCCATGCCTGCTTAGCCATTTTGCACTTTCTGACGATCTCATTTTTGAGACGTTTGTATTCCTTTTTGCCTGCTAGCCCTCGTCTTTTTACCTACTTGATCCTCTGCTGCGTTCACTACTTCATCCCTCAAAGCTACTCATTCTTCTTCTACTGTATTTCTTTCCCCCATTCCCGTCAGTTGTTCCCTTATGCTCTCCCTGAAACTCTTTACAACCTCTGGTTCTTTGAATTTATCCAGGTTCCATCTCCTCAAATTCCCAACTTTTTGCAGTTTCTTCAGTTTTAATCTACAGGTCATAACCAATAGATTGTGGTTAGAGTCCACATCTGCCCCTGGAAATGTCCTACAATTTGAAACCTGGTTCCTAAATCTCTGTCTTACCATTATATAATCTATCTGAAACCTGTCAGTATCTCCAGGGTTCTTCCGTGTATACAACCTTCTTTCATGATTCTTAAACCAAGTGTTAGCTATGATTAAGTTGTGCTCTGTGCAAAATTTTACCAGGCGGCCTTCTCTTTCATTTCTTAGCCCCAATCCATAGTCACCTACTACGTTTCCTTCTCTCCCTTTTCCTACTCCCGAATTCCAGTCACCCATGTCTATTAAATTTTCGTCTCTTTTCACTATCTGAATAATTTCTTTTACTTCATCATACATTTCTTCAATTTCTTCGTCATCTGCAGAGTTAGTTGGCACATAACCTTGTACTACTGTAGTGAGTGTGGGCTTTGTATCTATCGTGGCCACAATAATGCGTTCACTATGCTGTTTGTAGTAGCTTACCCGCAATCCTATTTTCCTATTCATTATTAAACCTACTCCTGCATTACCCCTATTTGATTTTGTGTTTATAATCCTGTAGTCACCTGACCAGAAGTCTTGTTTCTCCTGCCACCGAACTTCACTAATTCCCGCTACGTCTAACTTTAACTTTTCCATTTCTCTTTTTAAATTTTCTAACCTACTTACCCCGTTAAGGGATCTGACATTCCACGCTCCGATCCGTAAAACGCCAGTTTTCTTTCTCCTGATAACGACATCCTCCTGAGTAGTCCCCGCCTGGAGATCCGAATGTGGGACTATTTTTCCTCCGGAATATTCTACCCAAGAGGACGCCATCATCACTTAATCATACAGTAAAGCTGCATGCCCTCGGGAAAAATTACGGCCGTAGTTTCCCCTTGCTTTCAGCCGTTCGCAGTACCAACACAGCAGGGCCGTTGTGGTTATTGTTACAAGGCCAGATCAGTCAATCATCCAGACTGTTGCCCCTGCAACTACTGAAAAGGCTGCTGCCCGTCTTCCGGAACCACACGTTTATCAGGCCTCTCAACATACCCCTCCGTTGTGGTTGTACCTACGGTACGGCTATCTGTGTCGCTGAGGCACGCAAGCCTCCCCACCAACGGCAAGGTCCATGGTTCATGGGGGGCAATCGTGAAGTAGGAAGGCAAAAATGTTGGTTAAATAAATCCTTTTGAGTTGACTCCATTTTGTCGTTCCAGTTTTAATAGTCATGTAAATCTACGTTGCCAATCCCACTGATGATTTAAATCTGTGAGGTATCAGGCGGCATCATATTGCTCTTCAAACTTCGTAACTACTCGATGTTTCCATCTCTGCTAGGATCTTCCTCAGCATTCCATTGGTGTCTCTTAATGGCTGAGCACTTTAACTTCATCGAAACTGTATCGTTCATGTGACTACGAAGGGTTTCCCGGCGTAGTAATTGATAATATTCTTCTTGGGTATGCAGCCGGATCATAACGTCTTCATGACACAATATTTCCTAGGTCCAACTGGCCGCCATCTTCAGGTGAGAGTGATGGTGCACGATCTCGCCGGAACTGACTTCCCAGCGCAAGTGGCGGCCCCTATATAGGCCGCAGAAGACTCACAACGCGTGCGCGAGTAGGTGCCGTAACTGCAAATATTCCGACGATAGAACCACAGACCGTTGTTTTTTAAAGTCAGATAACACTGGGTCCCAAGTCTTCCTTAAAAGATAACCCTTGTCTCTATTAATAAGATTGTCAGATAACCGAATCTCTATGACTTCTTTTAAAACACAGTCCGAATAGCGAGATGCAGGGGCCACCATTTGTGTCTCGTCATATAGTATTCTGTGTCCCTCGGTGAGACAGTTTTCCGCCACTGCAGATTTCTCAGGTTGAAGCAGCCGTGTGTGCCGCTGATGCTCAACGCATCGCCCCTGAATGGTCCGGATTGTCTGACCAATATAAGCCTTTCCACAGTGGCAAGGGATCTTGTACACACCGGGCTTCCTCAAACCCAAGTCATCCTTAACAGAGCCAAGGAGCGCTCTAATCTTGGCTGGCGGACGAAAAATACTTTTGATGTGATATCTTTTCAGAATCCTTCCTATCTTCGAGAAAATGCTCCCAGCAAAAGGCAGAAAAGCTACCGATTTGCAGGTATCTTCTAGTGGTTCAGGCAAAGGTCCAAACTGTAAAGCACGACGGATCTGTTTATCTGTATAGCCATTCTGCTTGAACACAATCTTAAGATGGTCCAATTCTTGTGTCAAGCTTTCTCCATCTGAAATGGCATTAAGCTCTTCTCGCCAACGTCCGCAGGACCCCCGTACGCTGGAACGATGGATGACAGCTAGAAGCGTATATGTAACGGTCTGTGTGCGTTGGCTTTCGATAAACGCTGTGTCCCAATGTCCCATCATCCTTTCTGTACACCAGAACATCCAGAAACGGAAGCTTTCCATTACTTTCCACCTCCATGGTAAATTTGATGCTAGGATACAGGGAATTGAAATGATCTAGAAGGCGGTCCAGAGATTCTCTCCCAAGAGGCCACACCATAAACGTATCGTCAACGTACCTCCAAAAACAGGTTGGTTTTAAGGACGCCGTCTTCAGCGGCATGTCCTCAAAATCTTCCATAAAAAGATTGGCGACTATTGGGGACAAAGGGCTCCCCATAGCCACTCCGTCAGTCTGTTCAAAATATTTGTCATTGAATAAAAAGTACGTCGACGTTAACATGTGGCGACAAAGCCTGGTTGCTTCCTCATCCAGTTTCTCACCAATTAATTGCAAGGATTTTTCCAGAGGAACTCGGGTAAAAAGCGACACGACATCAAAGCTCACAAGCAAATCCCAGGGACTAAGAGACAAGGACTTCAATCTCTGAATAAACACCATAGAATTGGAAATGTGATGTTCACATTTACCGACGTGAGGACCAAGAACAGTTGCTAAATACTTGGCTAGATAGTAGGTAGGAGCACCCAAATTACTCACGATCGGACGGAACGGGACCCCTTTCTTATGAATCTTGGGTAGACCGTATAATCTCGGTGGCACGGCAGCACCAAGCCGAATTTTTTTGTTGTTTTTTTTTTTGTTTTTTTGACAGTGATATCTCGATTTCGCCTGTTTCCATCACTGGCGGAGGGGTATGTCTATTAAGCTAGAGGGCAGTTACGGCACCTACTCGTGCACGCGTTGTGGGTCTTCTGCGGCCTACATAGGGGCCGCCGCTTGCGCTGGGAAGTCAGTTCCGGCGAGATCGTGCACCATCACTCTCACTTGAAGATGGCGGCCAGTTGGACCGCGGAAATATTGTGATATGAAGACGTTATGATCCAGCTGCATACCCGAGAAGAATATTATCTAGTATTGTTCATGTTCGCAAAACATTTTTATCAGTTATTACTTCAGTTAAGCATTACCGTAGAGATAAAAATTATTCTTTCTTTTGCAACTAAATGTTTTATTTCATTTATTTATTCAGTTATGAAAGACAGAACTTTTTTTATCTGCATGGTAAATCATAATTTGTGGAAGTACGACGAAAGCAAAAATTTCTAAAACTGCTGCTTTAGACGGAGTGCTTATATCGACCGTCATGGCATATTTCTAATATTTGAAAATGCATCTAGTTCTCATGTTTTTAATAACACTAGTGCTGAGAGGCCAACGAACTTCTGACGTTGGAGATTTTCTGTGTATTAAATGGATTAAAACTGTTCCAGATAATTGTAATTGCTCGAGCTACGCTGCCACTGGTGCAATCGCCGGAGCAACAGTATCTGTCTGGTCCCTGGCAGCGAGGTGCACGGCAGCGAGGCGAGAATGCTGCGGTGATCGAAGAACGCCCCACTGTGCCCTCTGTTTACTGGCTATATTTAATGATATTTTTGTAAGGTAGTCTTGTAATGAAAGGTATCGTCTATTGCGTGTACGCACCAGAAAAACTTTGCTTGAATGGAATCTGAACCGAAATGATACTGATTATTGTTAGCCAGGAATTAATGAGTGATATCTGTACGAGAATGAGAAAAATATGTCACCTCAGATTTACTGTATTCTTGACTCGTGACTGATAGTTGGCTTTATGGAAATGAACTTATTGGCTAGCTTGCTTGGTTGAACTATTGTGTTGAGATTCTGATGGAATGTTATCTATCCCTACTGACTTATTTGACCTTAAGTCCTCCAAAGGACTCTTAAATTCTAATAGTGGATCTTTTATCTCTTCTAAATCGACTCCTGATTCTTCTATCACATCAGGCAAATCTTCCCCAGATAGACGCCTTCAGTCTATTTCTTCCACTTATCCGCTGCATCCTCTTCATTTAACAGTGGAATTCCCGTTGCAATCTTAATGCTACCACTCTTGCTTTTAATGTAACTGAGGGTTGTGTTGAGTTTCCTATATGCTGAGTCAGTCTTTCCGACTATCATTTCTTTTTCGGTTCCTTCATATTTTTCATGTAGTCATTTCGTCTTAGCTTCTCTGCGATTTCTGCTTATTTCATTCTTCAGTGACTTGTATTTTTGTAGTCCTGAATTTCCCTGAACATTAAGTACTTCCTTCTTTCATCAATCAACTGAAGTGTTTCTTCTGTGACCCATTTTTTCTTCGCAGTTACCTTCTTTGTACCCATGCTTTTCTCTCTAACTTCTGTGATTGCTCCTTTCAGATATGTCCATTCCTCTTCAACTGTACTACCTACTGAGCTATTCCCTATTTCTGTACCTATAACCTTAGAGAAATTATATCTGGTCAATCCTTAATACTTCCGTATCCCACTGGTTTGCGAATTATTTCTTCCTGAATAATCTCTTAATCTGAAGCCTACTCTTCATCACTATTACATTGTGATCTGAATCTATATCTGCTCCTGAGTGCCCTTTACAACTCAGTGTATGATTTCGGAATCTCTGCCTGGCCACGATGTAACTGAAATCTTCGCTTATCAACCAGGCCTTTTCCATGTATACCTCCTCCTCCAGTGATTCTTGAACAGTATATTTGCGATTATTAGCTGGAATTTATTACAGAACTCAATCAGTCCTTCTCCTTGTTCGTTGTGCCACGCCCATATTCTCCTGTAAGCTTTCTTCTCCTCCTTCCTGGCATTCCTGGCAAAAACACGTCTACTAGTATCAAACATAGGCCTTGATTTGTGGAAGTAATTTCTGAGAATTTACGTTTGGAGCACAGCATTGTATGGACTTGAATCATGGACACCGAGAAAACCGGAACAGAAGAGAATCGAAGCATTTGAGATGTGATGCTACAGATGTTTGTTGAAAATTAGGTGGACTGATAAAGTAAGAAATGAGGAGGCTCTGCACAGAATCGGGAAGAAAATGAACATGTGGAAAACACTGACAAGGAGAAGGGACAGGGAGATAGGACAACTGTTAAGACATCAGGGACTGAGCTCCATGGTACCTGAGGGAGCTGTAGAAGGCAAAAACTGTAGAGGAAGACAGGGATTGGAATAAACCCAGCAAGTAACTTAAGGCGTAGGTTGTAAGTACTACTCTGAGATGAACGAGGGCCGCATCAAACCAGTCGTAAGACTGCTGAAAAAAAAAGAAAAGAAAAAGGAAAACCTGATTAATGCAGGAATGAAATGGAACAGTGGTCTTAGCCCACTGTTGCTCGCATAGAAGATGAGATTATTGTACCGTCTCGTGCCCTGTCATTGTAATAAAGCCAGCTGGTACCTGTAAATAGCACCAAGTGACACTTTACAAGTTCCTTATTAGAATCTCTATCTTCAGGCTTGAATGATCCTAAAACTTCATGTCTTTTGTCTTTCAGAGCTTCACATTGGAAAATCCAGTGTGGTGCGGTTTCAACCTCATCACGACATAATCTTAAATTATGAGCCTTTTTTCTCTACACCCGTCGTTTGTAGGTGTTACTTAAGTTTCCCATGGTCAGTCATGAGTCTTTTCATGAGTTTCATATGTCTATTGTTCAAGTTCAGGATTACAGAAGTTCTCTTGAAACATGTCTTCAGTGTCATTAGCCTTCCATATTTTCGTTGTAGGATCTTATTCTAAGAATCACAAGAGAGGCAGGTGTACTTGGAAAAGGCCGGATGATACGGGAAGATTTTACTTACATTACATCATGATCAGTCAGAGATTCCGAAGTCAGGTACTGGACTGTAATGCACAGCCAGGATCAGATATAGTCTCATATCACACTCTTGTAGTAATGAAGAGTAGGCTGAAGTTTAAGAAATTAGTCAATGAAGAATCAAGACGCTAAAAAGTGGGATATGAAAGTACTATGGAATGACGATATTCGCTTGAAGTTCTCTAAGGCTATAGATATGGCATGAGGAATAGCCATAGGCAGTACAGTTGAAGAGGAATAGAGGTCTCTGAAAAGGGCACTCACAGAAGTTGGACAGGGAAACATAGGCACAAAGAAGGTTAACTACGAAGAAACTGCGGGTAACAGAAACACTTCACTTGATCGATGAAAGAAGGAAGAACAAAAATGTTCAGAGAAATTCAGGAATGCAGAAGTACTGAAATACATTTCGCTGAAGAATGAAATAAACAACAAGAACAGGGAAGCTAAGACAAAATGGCCGCATGAAAAATGTGAAGAAATGGAAAGACAAATGGTTGTCCGAAGAACTGACTCAGAACATAGGAAAGTCAAAACAACCTTAGGTGAAATTAAAAGCAAGGGTGCTAACAGTAAAAGTGCAACTTGAATTCCACTATTAAATACAGAGGAAAGACAGGTAGATGGAAAGAGTACACTGAAAGCATCTATGAGAGGCAAGCTTTGTCTGACATAATGGCAGAAGAAAAAGAGTCGATTTAGAAGCTTTGTAGGACTTAAGATCAAATAAGGCAGAAGGGATAGGTGAAATTCAAGAAGAATTTCTAAAATCATTGAGGGAAGGTCCAACAAAACTATATCCACGTTGGTGATGAAACGTCCCCTTTGCAAAATTTATACAAGACTGTGCTTAAACTGACACACAATATTTTTTTAGCGCAACGCAATCTGACTTCAAAAAATCCCTACGAAAGAATGGCCCTGACTAACATTAACCTATACGTTTCCCAAATCACTTACCTCACAAAAATCTTCGTTACTCAAGCTACTGCAATACAATGAGCGCCCCTACTGCCAGCTAAATAAAAGATTCAAACTATGGAAGTCACTAACTACTGAGGCACAGTTAGCAAATGAAAGATTTTAATAGAAAACAAACAATATATTTACCTTAATAGTCATAATATATATATATCAGTTCATGACACCAATTCTTACAAATTTCAAAACTCCGCCATCTCTCTCCCCACGTCCACCACTGCTGGCGGCTGACCTCCAACTGCGCAACGCTATGCGCTGTTAACATCCAGCTGCCGCTGCCCAACACTACAATGGCAGACAACAATGCAAACTAGCCACAGACTGCGCACAGCACAGCCAGTGATTTTTCATACAGAGCGCTATGTGGCGTTACCAATAAGAAAACCTAAACTGCCTACTTACATAGCCCCTATGCTCCCCACAAAAAAATTACAAATTGTTTTGGGCAGTGGCCAATACAGATTTGAAATTTTTTTAATAATTACAATAATAAAGAAATGAAATGCACACACTTATCGATACAATGTTGGTCAAAAGTTAAAATTTTCTCACAGTCTATAAAGACAGTCCTGATCATTCATCAAAGTAAAATTGCAGTGTTTTTCCAAAAGTCTGAGTAGTAAAAGAAAATGCACAAGGAAGTAGTGGATTTCCATGCAGTCTTGAAGAAGTAGTGTTGTCCTTCCAACGGAAAGACACTGCTGACTCTTGACATGCAGACAGGTAATGGGCCACAACAGAGCAAACCCACAGCAGAGTCAGTCGAAGTTTTGAAGAATATAGGAAGGTAGGTCATCACAGAGTAGACCCCTTGTAGTCCTGGTAGAGATTACGGTATTGGTGGGCCACCAGAGATGCAGACCCACTGTAGACCTTGTAGAAATAATGGTATTGGTGGGTCATCAAAGGTGTAGACCCACTGTAGTCCTTGTAGAAATAATGGTATTGGTGGGTCATCAAAGGTGTAGACCCACTGTAGTCCTTGTAGAGATGGCCAGCAGCCATCTGCTTGACTGTGGAGGCGCACAATCACCATTGAAGAGTCTTGCGGATAATATAGCAAGTCCATAACCACCACTTGTGCACTCACAAAAATTGTTTTTGAAATGTCCTTAGAACCAGCAATGCTGTTATCCAGTCCCTTACTGAATTATTAACACACGTGCAAACACTATCAGTCCCTACTTCTCACATATTGTCCATATACTATGATCAACAGAAACGTGTGCAGTGAAATGTAATTTACAAGTTACTTAATTTGATGAACTGGTGTCAATTACAATTTTATAACATGAGAATACAATAACAAAGGTACGAAATATATCATTAAAGAACATAATAGTACAGATAACATTTGCAGTAGTACAGGCTTTACAAAAGAATCGAAATAGCAAATACATCAGTGTTACAAAAATTACGACATAAGTACATACCTAAAAGATCAGAATAACTTTTGAAACATCAATTTCACACATGAGCATTAGAACAAAACAGAATAAATAATGTTTAAACATCTTTACGAAGTAAATAACATATTATCAGAAAAATTCTACTACATAACTCTCATCAGATAAACACATAATGACAGGAAGAACACAAATACCCAAGGGTACACAAACACATAGTGGGACAACATAAGAGGAAAGGGCAGGGTTTGTTTCCAGTGTAACATTTGGTACTGCACTCCAACCCAAAACTGCATACCATAGATCGTCCCTCTTATTTCAACATTTGCTCCAGCCAAAAAAAATCCTATCCAAGCATGCTTTCTGTATACTGTTCACATCCTCTTTCAAAAATAGTTTTTTTTTGGCCAAACCATTTTCTTATATCTTCTCAATGCTTTTCTTCCATTTCATCATAGTTAGTTTCTTATATAGTCTACCCCCTCTTAAGCTAACTTAAACCTAGTGAGCTCAGATGCTAAACTAAGGGACGACGAAATGCAGCAGCACAAAACAATTAACACAAAGAGCAATGATAAAAAAAATGCAATTAAGCAAAACAAGCACCAATAAATGTAATAACTTATACCTAAACATGACAAAGCTGAAGCAGAAAAAATATTACAGTAAAAATATGTAATACCTATGTAACATCTTAACACTAGAGTGATGCATCACTAGAACATACGCTAGCAGATAAGTTACCAAATCGTAAAAAAAATAATTTTTGTAACCCCTGTGAAGGGAAATGTCTATTTGTGCTCTCTTTTCTAAGGAAGTACATCATAAAATGATTCTTTACTGGGTCTGTAGACAGAAAGTAGTTATATTATTACATGTATTAAATTTTAATTTAAACAATGCTGCGTTGCAACAAGAAACTAGATATTAAACAAAATAGGCAAAGCAAGGCGTGAAACGTCATTCGCTAGCCGTAAGGCATTTCATAATGCAGTAAACAATCTTCCAGCTAGCAAGACAATACACATGAAACGTTTATCATTATTTCATTTCAGTAAATATCATAAATTAAGAACCCTACAGTGTAATCATGTTTTCAAGTTTGAGGGTGTCGTATTTACGATGCTTTCTACAAAGGAATGTCAATAGCGAGGAAAATGGCCTCTTTTTTTTTTCTCCACCTGTGCCTCTGACAGGCACACACTAACGGCTTTTTTTCCAGGCGCCTGTCGCGCAGCCAGGTGCCCACGACGCATTACGTGCAGGTGGTCACTTACCTTTCTTACTGAAAAATTTACGACAGCAGTTTCCACTACAGTGACAATCTCTTATAAAAATATTTTCACAGGTTGAGAATTTGCGTTATAAATGTGTAGAAAATAAAATCCTATAAATATAAGAGTGACCAAAAAATTTTCGTCGGCATTGTAATACATTCACGCATTTACATACATTTCATAACTCTTAAAGTACGATTCTTGGTTTCCAACCACCTTTTTCACAAACCAGAGTCCCTAACCACTACTCATTATTCCTTACCTTATTCGTCGACACTTCTTCAATATTTCATCATAACAGATACGTAGCATAATCAAATAACTCATATAGCATCAGCTTATTGATCATAGACATACCGCAACAGCATAATTCACATCGTCGTCGTAATAATAACATCATAACACCTCAGTCAAATTCTCAAAAACGTCATAGCTTTCTGCAATAATTTCAAAACCTAAAAAAAAATTCTCTGCTCATTTCAAAAGTGTCATCTACCTCAAATGTACTTCAAAAATCATGACCCCATACCAAACACATCATTCAAATCTCTCATAGTATCACAATGGTTCTGAAAAAATATAAACATTTCACAAAGTACAGACAAAATACAATTTCATTAGTTTGAAGTTATTCAGCTGTGTAATTACGTAAACATCTGTCGCTGATGTAATAAAAAAAAATATTTGTCTCTCTCAGTTAAATGATCAGATAGCTGTGTAATTCTGTGTTAGAGAAATATGGTACCGATGTGTAAAGTTGTATAAGCAAATACCATATTAACTAAGGCTCCTTGTGCTTGCCACACACATGGTATACAAAGTAAGCGTGTACCCCCCTGAGGATTAATGCAATTATATCCTCAGATGTTACAGATTACAGCAATGGAATGAAATGTATCACGGAAAACCTTTGTATCATTGTATTTCAAATATCTTTAAAAATAAATGTTTTAAGTACAAAATTAGTCACTCAAATAAGCGTACTGTAGCGCTAAACTGTGCGTCGTGTTGTAAGATAATCTATGTGTAAGTGTCGTAGTTATCGTCCTCCGAAAGCTAAGTTCTACAGAAGTCAATGTACTTACCTCATGATAAACAAAAGTGAAATGCTTTGCGTATAGATATCGTAGTTACTACGCTTATTGCCGTGATGAAGTAAGTACTGTACTGTAACGTATTGTTGTGCTACAGAAAAGGCTGTCTCATTGTAGCTATACCACAAAGTTACTACTAAAACATGTTTTACTTTCCAGAATAATACAGAAAAACTGTGCAGATATAAAACAGATACAGTGCAACAGCAACATTGTAAATTGTCACTCATTAGTAGCGTCGTGATAAAATCGTGTAGCTGTCACATAAACTAACCACTGAGTCATCTGGTATCTCACAGAAAGTACTTTAAATCCAGAATTTATTTTCGAGTAAACCAAAATGTTGCATAAAATCTCATTAGCAGTACTGGTAACTGTTCTAAGTATGTCTGCCCTATAGTCGTTACGTAATCGTGCAACTAACAAGCAAGAATGTACACGCACAATAACACTGTGACGTCTGTTCACTATAACAATGCACCCGTAAATACTGTCTAAGTAAGTTCTCTAAGTTCTAGACTGGATAGTTAACTTCAAAACATTGTTGCATGTTAACAGATTCTTAGCGTGACAAAGTATATTAGTGAGGTGATGTGAACAGCTTTATGGCAAAAACTAAGTTAAAAAGCAGATTATATTTCAATAAACGGTTTTACATGTGAAATGTGGTGTAAACCTTTACTCTTCCTAGTACGCAGACTGTCAACTGAAAAGCAATTGTCATGTTATTACGTCGGTAAGGAACACTGGAATTTTGCTCAAGGTTAGCTTATGTTATTTTTCTCTGAGCCAGCCGGCGCACGCGGCTGCCTGCGGTGCGAGTCATTGTCTGTTTCTTTGTTGGCGCGCGTCGTTATTGGGATTAGGAGACCTAACTTCTACAAATTCACCTTGGCGAGAGGGCCCTGCTCTGTTTGAATCCCGCCAGTTCTGCTGCAATTCAGGTCTGTCGTTACGATCATATCGTCTGTCGTCATGTCGGTAGATTCCATAGTTTCGTTCTTGTCGGTCACGTGGTGGAGAATTTCTCCCTGAATCGTAACTGCGCGCTGGACCGTTGCGTCTAAGTTATTCTGTCTCCCTTGATAATAATTATTTTGGTTTCCATATTGTCTGTTTCTCTGATTGCCTCTGTGATAGTCATTACTACGGAAATGCGATCTTTCTCTGTAACTATTATTACTCCGCCAGTGGTTGTCATATAGGTGGTGTCTGTTTTGGTCACGATTTGCGTTGTAAGAATAGACTTGTCATGTCCAGTTATTGTTTCTGTCGTCACGGAATTGTGACGGATGTGAACTGTAGTGATTGTTTTCCTGTTTTCGCATCCCGCGACTGTCTGTGTCAATTTCTAATTCTTGTAAGAGTCCCTGAAAAGCTTCAATGTCGTCTTTGCAACGCCCTGCCAAAATAATATTCCTTAAATGTTTAGGCAATTTCATTATGCAAATGCGGATGAGTTCTGAAGGGCTATATGGGTTTGAAAGATATTGGTTCTTATGCAACATGTCTTCAAAATATTTGACAAGACTGTAAAATTCAGATTGTAGAAAGTGTTTCATCAACATTATGCTATGTTTTACTCGGTCTTGTGTAGCTTGAGACCAATATGCTGAGAGGAAAGCATGATAAAATTCTCCTTCACTGTGACAATCGTGAATGACCGATCGCATTCTACCAGCTGGTTCATTCTCCAAGTAGCCACACATAAATTCTAATCGGTGTTCTAATGACCAGTTGGGAGGAAAACAATGAGAGAATTGATGAAGCCACACTTGTGGATGAATGTCGTTGCCAGAATTCTTAAATGTTTTGAATTTACGTGTAGTAATGAACAGCTTATAGTCAAAATCATCATGTCGGCGAGTCGCATGTCGGTCATTGTTACGTCGTTTCGGCGGTTCCATCTCAAAATTCGGTTTACCTTGCCAATTTCTGTCATAATTTCCGAAGTGCCCTGTGTTATTATTTTGTGGCTGTTCCGTATTTCTATGTCCCTCTTCCCGTATTGGAGCGCGAGTGTCCTCTGAAATACGTAATTGTTGTATTACCTGTGTCAGCTGATCTTGTACTTCCCGGATTTCTCTTTGGTGTTGCGTACTAATTTGATTCAGACTTTGTTTGAATTTCCTAATTTGTTCGCACTCTTCTGTGTCATTAAAGACTACCGGTTTTGTGTCATTCAGATTATCATCTACCTTCGTAGATAAATTAGTGAACTGATCCGAAACTTCGGCTACTTTCTCCGATAGTGAACACATTTCCTCAGTGTGTTTTTCTGAACCAAGTTTCTGAGTGTCTATTTGTGTTTAAATCGAATTTACTGTGTCCTTTAAGTTTTCCTGAGTTCTTGCAAGTTGAGTAACCGAATCGGTGGATGCAACTGAGTCCATTTTAGCTTGCAAGGTGTCGTGATTTTCACGAACAACAGTTTGTAATTCTTTTATGGCTGCTTCGTGATTCTGTAATGCGTTTTCATGCCGCGAAGAAATAGGTTGAAAATGTTCACAAATTTGTGTTTTTACGTCATTACAGATTTTTTGACATTTCGATTCAATGTTATGTAACTCAGTAGTTAAATCTTCAAGTTTTTTATCAAGTGTGGTGTCAAACTTCCGAAGATTTTGTTCCATTGTGTCTAACTTTTGAAGATTATGTTCCATTGTGTCTAACTTTTGAAGATTATGTTCCATTGTGTCCAACTGTTGCTGTGTTTGTCTCTGATTTTGTTCCATTGTGTCTAACTTTTAAAGATTTTGTCCCATTTGTTTCTGATTTTGTTCAAGCGTTGTGTCTAACTTTTGTAGCCTTTGTCTCATTTGTTGCATTAACTGTAATAACAGTGCACTGGTGTCTGAAAGATGTTCCTCAGTGCTTTTCGGCAGTGCATTTGAACCGGCAATATTCGCATTTTGAAAAGCAGAAAATGTGTCTTGATTTATTTGAGAAAACGATGAGGACGCAAAATCTGAATCTACAGTATTTGCAAGATTGTGTCCTGTCATTTCGGAATCCTGAGGCGAGCTGTTGCCGACCGATCGATCGATAATGCTTCCCTGTTCACTAATTGTTTCACTGCCTACACCATTATTTGCAGCCCGCTCCATTGCCCTATGCGCTATTACCAAATTACTACTTTGTACGTTAGTGAATTCATTACATGGTGACGCTAACACACTGCTTTCGTCTTCACTGTCATTTCTCAGTTTACTTTGGAGCCTAGTGTTACGTTTTTCACACGCCATTATTGTCACAATTTTTCACACGACAACACAGAAAAACACAATTTGAAGAACAAAAATAAGAGAACACATTAACATAGCACTGAAAATAATATCTAGTTAATTGCAAGCGCAGCTGCGAAATACTTCGTGCAAAACTACATACATGCCACAACTATTTTACTGTACAACAATGAAAGACTGCAACTACAAAGGAAATTCTCTCTATGATTACGCGCTAGCAATAAACAAAAGCTACACTAATTACACAAACTACAAGAAAAAAATCAGAAGATTCCAGTGAGGTATCCTTGGCTAAGGGTCGACATATGAAACGTCCCCTTAGAAAAATTTATACACGACTGTGCTTAAACTGACACACAATATTTTTTTAGCGCAACGCAATCTGACTTCAAAAAATCCCTACGAAAGAATGGCCCTGACTAACATTAACCTATACGTTTCACAAATCACTTACAAAAATCTTCGTTACTCAATCTACTGCAATACAGCGAGCGCCACTACTGCCAGCTAAATAAAAGATTCAAACAATGGACGTCACTAACTTCTGAGGCACAGTTAGCAAATGAAAGATTTTAATAGAGAACAAACAATGTATTTACCTTAATAGTCATAATATATACATCAGTTCATGACACCAATTCTTACAAATTTCAAAACTCCGCCATCTCTCTCCCCACGTCCACCACTGCTGGCGGCTCACCTCCAACTGCGCAACGCTATGCGCTGTTAACATCCAGCTGCCGCTGCCCAACACTACAATGGCAGATAACAATGCAAACTAGCCATAGACTGCGCACAGCACAGCCAGTGATTTTTCATACAGAGCGCTATGTGGCGTTACCAATAAGAAAACCTAAACAGCCTACTTACAGTGAGTAGAATGTATGAGTCTAGCGACATACCATCTGATTTTCGGTAAAACATCATCCACGCAATCCCAAAGACTGCAAGAGCCGGTGACTGCAAGAATTGTAGCACAATCAGCTTAACAACTTACATATCCAAGATTCTGACAAGAAAAATATAGAGAAGAATGGGAAATAATATTCGATTACGTTTTACATGTCGGTCGATTTGGCTTTAGGAGAGATGAAGGGACCAGAGAGGCAGTTCTGACTTTGCGGTTGACAATGGAACCAAGACTATGGAAAAACCAAGAACGTTCATAGGATTTGTCGACTGGAAAATGCATTTAATAATGTAGAATTGTGTGTGCAACATGTTCGAAATTCTGAGAAAAATAGGGGTAAGCTATAGGAAGAGACAGGTAATAAGCAATATGTACAAGAACCAAGGGGGAATAGTAAGAGTGGTTAACCAAGAAAGAAGTGTTCGGATTGAAAAGGGTGTAAAACAGGAATGTAGTATTCCGTTACTAGTATTCAATCTGTACATCGTAAAAGCAAAGATGGAATTAAAATTCAAGGTGAAAGGACATTGCTATCCTGAGTACATGTGAAGAAGAATTACATGATCTGCTGAATAGAATGAACAGTATAATGAGTACAGAGTATGGATTGAGAGTAAATCGATGGAAGACGATAGTAAAGAGAAGTAGCAGAAATGATAACAGCGAGAAACTTAACATCACGACTGATGGTCGCGAAGTAGATGAAGTTAAGGAATTCTGCTACCCTGGCAGCAAAATAGCCAATGAAAATTTACGTTTGGAGTACATCGTTATATGGATGTGAATCACGGACTGCGAGAACACCATAACAGAAGAGAATCGAAGCATTTAAGATGTGGTGCTACAGACGAATATTGAAAATTATGTGGAGTGATAAGGCAACAATTGAGGAGGTTCTGCGCAGAATCGGAGAGGAAAAGAATATGTGGAAAACACTGACAAGGAGAAGGGACAGGATGATAGGATATCCTTAAGACATAATGGAATAACTTCCATGGCACTAAAGGGATCTGTTGAGGGCAAAAATTGTAGAGGAAGACAGAGATTGGAATACATCCAGCAAGTAACTGACGACGTAGGTTGTTATTTCTACTCTGACATGAAGAGGTTGGTACAGGAGAGAAATTCGTGGTGGGCTGCATCAAAACTGTCATAAGACTGCTGACTCAAAAAAAGAAGAATAATGTCTAATATTGTACTGTTGAATCCTGCTCCAGCTACACAGTTGTTGCTTTACTAACGCGTTAGTGGTGGTTATGACATGTTCAGGTCCAATAAATGAAGTCGTCACGTGTGTGCTGACCAATCTACCAGCTTGTTCATTGCCACTAACTCCTCAGTGAGCAGGGACGCGCTGCAGGTTATCTTGTTGCTTTTCTCTAGTCTCACAAGGGCCCCATGGCGTCTGCAACGATCTTTGATGTCGCTGCACGGTCTGCAGAGATACTATGACCCTTGTAGCAGCTACGCAAGTTCTCTCCCGCGCGCACTTTGATAGCGGATATTTCCGCCTGGGATGCTATGACGAGCTCCCCTAGAGCGATTGCTCCCTTTAACCTAGCCTGCAACCGTATACTCCAGCTACAGTGCCTTCATCTCCTTTGGACTCGTCAGTAAACCAGGCTTTATTTCCAGAAATGATTCGTAGTACGTTCTTTCACTGTCATCTTCTTTTTAATTTTTTATATTGAACGATTTATTGGTGTAGGTGGAAGTGATGGTATGTTCAGCTGGCACTTCACGGAACATTCCAGTACTGCAGCTGACGTTCGTGGATCCACGACATTTCAATTCACCTCCACCGCATGCCGTCACTTTGTATATGGTTTGTTAGTGCTCTGATGTTGACCAAAACGGGTAAATATTTTATTGCGTTCAAGACAGTTTTAGTTCAATTTTAAAACGAGTTGACTGATATTCTCCACGAGACATGTTCTACAAAATTATTTAGCACTGTATTTACCATCGCACTCACCGTACTGGTGTGAGATTCTAGATATCGTAAACGAATGCAGTTGCTTTCAGTTTATAACCGATCAGCCCCTGACGCTGCCTCCATTTCAACCAAAATGTGTAACAGGAGCATGGCCATTATGGCTTCTATCTCAGCAGTGGGTGTGCTGCTAATTCCGCCTGTTATCCCAAGTTGGTCGGTCTCTACACCTTACCACGCTTCTTAGCAGTCACCTTCTGTTGAACATTTTTACGTATATCCAGTACATATTTGTTTGAACCCAGTTTGCCCTACAACGCTGTACGTTCCTCTGATATTTTTCTTCCACAGATTTCTTTCCTCATGTACTGTATTTACTGTGGTGAACTGTCTGATGGGAAATACGAAAGGGGCTGCAGAAATGGATCATGAAACTGGAACGGAGTACAAAACTGCAGGTGCAGTTTAAATCAATTGTAGGTCGCTGGGAAAATGCAGAGATGTATTAACGGTAGATGAACCAAGGAAGTTCTTTTCTGAATTCTAAGAGTAAATAAGAGATGAATGCATCATGGCTCTGAGCTCAACTGCTGTGGTCATTAGTCCCCTAGAACTTAGAACTACTTAAACCTAACTAACCTAAGGACATCACACACATCCATCCCCGAGGCAGGATTCGAACCTGCGACCGTAGCAGTCGCACGGTTCCGGACTGCGCGCCTAGAACCGCGAGACCACCGCGGCCGGCGGATGCATCATGGGATCAACATGGCTGAAGACAGTAGCGCATGCAAAAGTGTAGAGGAAACCTATCCCCAGTGGAGTAAGAGAAATTTATACACCACAATAAGGAAATAAGTAATATCGACACAGGAACGATGACCCTGCTCAATTTGTTGGTAGTGACACAGCTAATCATCAGCGTGTTTCTCTGACAAACCGATGTTGAGCTGTGGCCTAATAACGATGACACCAAAGTGAAGTGAGTTACTAGGTCGAATAAGTTTTCCTTCCTATCCTAAACTGAATATGATCACCAGTACAAGGCCATCTAACGCAGTAACACGTCTTAAAATTGTTCGAATTCATTATCGGGTGTGACCTAGGAACATCGCTAAACCCTATCTTACACTCAGCAATGTGTTTAGGACAGCATCTCTGGTGATCGGAAAACTAGGGACGAGGTAACGCCAATGAAAAGTTTTGATCGGTCTGTGGGATGTGCTTGGACAACACATTTAATAAGGGCTTTGCCTGCGTAATGCAAAAGCTCCAAGTGCGCACCTCAGTTTTCAACCGTATTGAGAATTAAGCATTATCACCTATTGCACACTATAACCTATCAACTGAAAAAACGAATGAAGCGAATGTGATAATTATTGTTAGATATTATCTTGCTAAGCAATTGACATGGAAATACAATGCTCATAGTAAAATTATCTTCGCCGGCCGGTGTGGCCGTGCAGTTCTAGGTCGCAAGTTCGAATCGTGCCTCGGGCATGGATGTGTGTGATGTCCTTAGCTTAGTTAGGTTTAAGTAGTTCTAAGTTCTAGGGGACTGATGACCACAGATATTAAGTCCCATAGTGCTCAGAGCCATTTGAACCACTTGAACCAAAAGTATCCTCTTTACGATACGAATAATGTGAAGAAAGGTGCCTAACAATATGGAAGTGTTTCAAGTTGTGAGAGGAAAAAAGGTAATATCTCTTTCGTAAGGTAAAATATGCTGTAGACCACAGGAATGTCACAGAAATTAGCAGGTGGTATAAATGCAGTATACAAGGCTAACACAGAAACACTTTTCCTCTCTGTTATTAACAGTATTTGGAATCGAATGTATCGAAATCGCCTCGTCTTATTTGACTGAAAGGGCGACTTGTCAACTGAAAGTCACCTTTCTTTGTGTATGAGCAACATTTTTTGACGTAAGCAACGACCTCCTGGATACTGTACCGATACCCAAAATAAGTTTATTGCTTTGTAAATGTTGCAGTGCGCCATTAGCTGTGATTTAAAAGCTGATTTGCTGATTTGTTGGACATAACATCTGCTCGTTATCTGACATCAAAACAAACGTTTCCCTCGTGTAGGGCGCACGTGTTAGTAACAGTTTTCATTAGTACACCGCGGGTACATAGCAGTCAGCTTCTTGTGAAAAGAAGGTTTTTTAAAGTATTATGGAGCTGCGGTTGTATCTCCATATACTTCATGGGAAACTAAACTGCATTCTGTTTATTAAGAGAAGTTAATTCCAGCTTGTAAAAGTGAGCCACATGACAGCAGTAATAACAACTCAAGTACAAAAGAGTTTCTGTCTTGAATTGGAAAAGTTTTCTTGAATGTATGCCTGTAAGGTGAATAAAATATTCTCGGACTTCTTGCCGCGTCAAATCTTGGTAAAACCTCGAGTTTTCGACGATATTCATCACCATCGACATCGTCAGAAAACTGACTGGCTAAACAGCAGCTGCAGTGGACCTTATGTAGCCCCAGGACGGCTTGTGATTGGACGGCTCCTGATTGGACGGCGAATACGTCACGGTGTCGCAGATGTTGTCGACGCCTGCACTGGTGGCGCCATCGCTCCCGGAGTATCGAAGACCCGCGGCGAATCTCTCTGACGCTTCTCCATATCGAGCGCTCACTTCCATGCACCACTAAGATTGTAACCATTGTCACGATTACAATTGCTATCGCACATTCTAATTTCTATCACCCCTTTAATTACCGAGTCCCAGTATGTAGAGGCCTGAGACAGAACTTTTGTTTCACCGAACAAAATTTTATGTTTCCTAGTGAGGCTATGCTCCGCAATTGGCGATTTTTCCAGCTCCCTATTTTTAATGTGACGTTGGTGTTCTGTACAGCGATCGGAAATGCTCCGGACTGACTAACCGATGTAACTATTTCCACATTCACAAGAAATTTTGTAAATACCAGGAATCCTGAGACCGAGGCACTCCTTCACAGGACGCAACATCCCCTTGATTTTAGTTGGACGTCGAAAGACCGGTCTTAAACCTCGTCTACGAAGGATCCTGCCTATTTTACTGGAAATAGAACCGAAGAAAGGAAGAAACACGCTAGGTTGTTCATCATGCGAATAATCATTATTTCTCTTGCAGAACGCTGACTTTACATCCCGTGAACCATAGCCGTTCCTACGAAACACGTATTTAAGGTGATTAATTTCAGAATTTAAATGGTCTTTGTCAGACACAGTACTTGCTCTATATATCAATGTACACTCCTGGAAATGGAAAAAAGAACACATGGACACCAGTGTGTCAGACCCACCATACTTGCTCCGGACACTGCGAGAGGGCTGTACAAGCAATGATCACACGCACGGCACAGCGGACACACCAGGAACCGCGGTGTTGGCCGTCGAATGGCGCTAGCTGCGCAGCATTTGTGCACCGCCGCCGTCAGTGTCAGCCAGTTTGCCGTGGCATACGGAGCTCCATCGCAATCTTTAACACTGGTAGCATGCCGCGACAGCGTGGCCGTGAACCGTATGTGCAGTTGACGGACTTTGAGCGAGGGCGTATAGTGGGCATGCGGGAGGCCGGGTGGACGTACCGCCGAATTGCTCAACACATGAGGCGTGAGGTCTCCACAGTACATCGATGTTGTCGCCAGTGGTCGGCGGAAGGTGCACGTGCCCGTCGACCTGGGACCGGACCGCAGCGACGCACGGATGCACGCCAAGACCGTAGGATCCTACGCACTGCCGAAGGGGACCGCACCGCCACTTCCCAGCAACTTAGGGACACTGTTGCTCCTGGGGTATCGGCGAGGACCATTCGCAACCGTCTCCATGAAGCTGGGCTACGGTCCCGTACACCGTTAGTCCGTCACCCGCTCACGTCCCAACATCGTGCAGCCCGCCTCCAGTGGTGTCGCGACAGGCGTGAATGGAGGGACGAATGGAGACGTGTCGTCTTCAGCGATGAGAATCGCTTCTGCCTTGGTGCCAATGATAGTCATATGCGTGTTTGGCGCCGTGCAGGTGAGCGCCACAATCAGGACTGCATACGACCGAGGTACACAGGGCCAACACCCGGCATCATGGTGTGGGGAGCGATCTCCTACACTGGCCGTACACCTCTGGTGATCGTCGAGGGGACACTGAATAGTGCACGGTACATCCAAACATTCATCGAACCCATCGTTTTACCATTCCTAGACCGGCAAGGGAACTTGCTGTTCCAACAGGACAATGCACGGGATCGTGCCACCCAACGTGCTCTAGAAGGTGTAAGTCAACTACCCTGGCCAGCAAGATCTCCGGATCTGTCCCCCATTAAGCATGTTTGGGACTGGATGAAGCGTCGTCTCACGCGGTCTGCACGTCCAGCACGAACGCCGGTCCAACTGAGGCGCCAGGTGGAAATGGCAAGACAAGCCATTCCACAGGACTACATCCAGCATCTCTACGGTCGTCTCCATGGGAGAATAGCAGCCTGCATTGCTGCGAAAGGTGGATATACACTGTACTAGTGCCGACATTGTGCATGCTCTGTAGCCTGTGTCTATGTGGCTGTGGTTCTGTCAGTGTGATCATGTGATGTATCTGACCCCAGGAATGTGTCAATAAAGTTTCCCCTTCCTAGGACAATGAATTCACGGTGTTCTTATTTCAATTTCCAGGAGTGTAGTTAGAACGGCTTTCTTCTGAGCTGGATGATGCAAACTCTTTGCGTCGAGATATAGATCTGTGTGCGTTGGTTTGCGGTGCACAGAGTGGCCAAGCCGCCCATCTGCTTTTCTTTGCACCAGTACATCTAGAAACGGCAGTTTTTCCTCTCTTTCTATCTCGGCAGTGAACTGAATATTCGCGTGCACACTATTCATATGTTCCAGAAAATTCTCCAGGGCTCCTGCGCCATGCGGCCAAACCAAAAACGTATCATCCACATAACGATAAAAAATTGATGGACAGAGTGGAGCCGAATTTAGTGCACGTTCTTCAAATTGTTCCATGTAATAGTTAGATAATACAGGGGATAACGGAGAACCCACGGGCATTCCATCCCTCATTTCATAAAATTTCCCGCCATACAGAAAGTAGGTGGTCGTCATGACATGTCGAAACAACTGTACAGTTTCCGGAGGAAAGTGTTCTGTCAGAAATTGCAATGTGTCCTCAATAGAAACCTTGGTAAAAAGCGAGACCACATCTAGGCTAACTAAAATATCATTTGGACCAACTCTAATCTGTTTGATTTTCTCAATAAACATTTGAGAGTTTTTGATGTGGTGTTCACAATGGCCAACTATGGGAGTCATTAAATTAGCCAAGAATTTCGCTAGCCTGTATGTAGAAGATCCAATGGCACAAATGATGGGTCTTAAAGGGACATTATCTTTATGGATCTTAGGTAATCCGTAAAGCCTTGGAGGCCTAGGGGCTCGAACTTTAAGGTTTTTTATGACATCTTGTGGAAGACCAGAATTTTTCAAGAGCTCCGTTGTTTTTCTGCTATATGATAGAGTTGGGTCCCGCTTCAAACATTTATAAGTGCTATCCTCCAAAAAAGAGCATTTTTTGTGCCGACATACACATTGTTACATGTAACAATGCCTACTGACATTAATAAACGAAAAGGAGGGTAAATTAGAATGTCAGTGGCGTCCATTGCCGGCTTCCAGTGCTAGTTGTTTACGAGATATAGCATTCAGAAAAGTTTCCACGATGACACTAGTGTGTGCCATTCAACCTCCATACTTGATAGGTATGATGTTGTTATGTTTTTTTTTTTTTTACAGTGCGTTTGTGTGTTCCTTGAGTGTACTGCGACTTGCTGGTCAATTTGTTTGTGGCAGTCTTAGCAGTAGGTCGTGAGTGGACGGCCGGATTTACCAATGGAGAAAAGGCCGACTTGGTCATGGTATAGGTAGAGTGTAGGAAGAATGCAGTTCGTTCTTGTACGGTATTTGCGCCAAGATATCCCAACAGACGCCAAACAAGTTGGCAAGTATTCATCTATCCTTTCAACTAATTACGTGTAAGTGGTAGTGTAACATCCAGACAGTGAAACACAAGGACACAAGTCACGATAGAAGAGGGGTGCAATTAATGTTCTTGCTGTTGTTTTAGTTGATCCGCACGTTAGCTCGTGCAAAATCACACGAGGAAGAATTATGAGTCAGTAAAGTGTCCTACGCTTTCTCCATCAACATAGGTTCCGTCCCTTTGACTTCTCTCTCCACAAGAGCTGCATGGAAACGATTATGAGAATCGAATTAACTTCTGTACATGGGCATTACGGCAGGATTCTCCAGATGTATCATATATCTTGCTTACTGGTGAAGCTGAAATGTCATTGGACGCCCCAGTATAAGGAAACAAATAAATAGGCATGGGAAAGGTGCAAGCCATTTATCACGTCATTTGCTACTTCAGAAAAGTCCAACAGTCTTTATTGCATAGATATGAAAAAAACACTAATAAAATACAATTGATTATTGTAGGTTTCCTTTCAATTGAACCAGCTTATGATTAGTTATTTAAATTAAGTGAATAAAATGCACCAATTTAGGAAGGATGACAAGTAAGTAGTACAATTAATATAACGCAAACACGCCCAAAGCGCTTGGCAAACAGTGACAGCAAAGATGCTAAAGATTACAAAGGGGAAGCTTGACATTAACGAATGTAACTTACAAGGTGTGTAGAAGCATAAAATTACACAAGTCTGGTACCAAGACAAATTGCGAATATTTGATCAATCAGAGAAGTCCTTTGGGCACAATCAAGATAATGACGTGAAAAAGTAATAAAATACCATTTAACAAATTGACCTTTACACCAACATTAAAACTATTACAGCAAAATCAAATTGCAAGTAGGGAAACATGGATGTGGTAGGTACGGCAGGCCAGATCTGAATACGATGGTCTAGCATAACCAGCATTACTGGTTAAATTAACGTCCGTTTGCTACGAGATAGAAAATGAACTTATGAGGGATGCCGTAGCAAGCCAGGAGGCTCCGACGTCTCAGAGGCTGCGGCGAGACGGGAAGCGGCGCGCAGCCCGCGCTCACGTACACAGCAGACGCGGGCAGACAACGCTCGGTGGACCGGCTGGTAACAGGTAACACGCCGGGACACAGCCTCCAAGCGCCACGAACAGCTCAGAAAGCCGAGAGCAAACAAGGGAACACATAATTTATGCGTAATAATCAAGTAACATACGTGAATGCTCAGACAAGAAACTCAATGTGAACGTGGCCGTGAGCCCCAACCAAATCTTACGTATTAAACAAGAGTATCACAATATGAATTACTAAAAGGATTAACGGATTAATGTTACAATAAAATTTAACCACAACTGAAAGTAATAACTAAGAAATGTCACACAAATTAACTAAAGTGTCTTAAAATGTATCAGGCAAATCCCGAAGGCTAACACTCGAACAACAACAATAGTAATTAAATATAGATTAATAAAAATTAATTTTTCTTTTTGAAACGGGAAAAATCTCACCGTTGTAATGGAACTTAATCATGCAAATGAGCTAAGATTCACTGGGCCGCTAGAGTTTGCTTACCACTTTGTCACATCAATCAGGGAAGCAACAGCTTACAATACAAATAAGTCTCAGTTTCGATCTCAGTGGTCACTAACACACGTGGCGGCTTAGACATGACACAATTAATTTCAGTCCCTAGTGATAAGATAAAGAAACACTGAACAGATTGCAATTAGATGAAAGTTTAAAATACATCAAATATGGCACTCGGATTATTTCAAGCAGTAGCACCATAAAAGATGCATTTAACACATGAAACAGAGTAATGGAGCCCCACATAAAATCCAGCGTAGCGACAGCAGCTTCAACATGGGAGCAGAAGTGTCAATCACCGAACGAGGTAGCGCAGCGGTTAGCCCACTGGATTCGCTTTCGAGAGGGCAACGGTTCAAACCCGCGTCCGGCCATTGTGATTTACGTTTCCAGTGATTTCCCTAAATGTCATTGTTCCCCTACCCGAATCAACCTAACCATGTGCCAATCAAGTAACGAGAACTTTATCTCCAAAGGGCAGACCAGACATCAGAAAATAAACTGCACTCCAACATCCACGTCAACTACTATGCCTCCTTAATACAGGGCAAGCCGGCTGCGTCGACGTTAGGCCAAGTATTGACCAACACTACTCTACCGACCACCGGCCGCTTTGACTATCAGCGCCCGTAAGCTACGTCAACAGCTCACCGTACTTTACATGCGCCTCTTATCTCTCTGCCTGTCCCAGACTGTCACCGACTGCCTGCCCATGTGGTCAACAGGCCGCTCCAAGGAACTACAACCGAAGACTCAACTAACAGGTGACTAGAGACGAATCGCGCCAGTAGGCAAGAATGTAAAACATAGAACGAGCCAACACGGCTCAAAAGTCACATTTACCAATCATGGCCACGTAAACGGCTGAAACATGTACTGTTGACAATCCACGTTGGCTCCGTCACATACAACTTCAGCGTCCAAGGAGTGTAAACGTGTGGTGTGGGATTGTGAACCATCTGTTCATTGGTCCCTTTTTCACAGCTGGAACACTGAACACGCTCAAGCATCGGAGCCTCCTAGCAGACCACCTCCTGCGGATGCTAGAAACCTTTCCTTTGCCGACTATGGAAGAATCTGTGGTAGCAACACTATGGCTGTCCAAACCACGAAGCACAAACATCTCTTTACGAACTGTTTCAAAATCGTTGAATTGGACTCAGATGACCACTACCTTAGTCAGCTCGTTCCTCGTATTTGACGTCTGCAGGCTTCTTTCTCTGGGGAAAGCTGATAGACGCTCTCTGCAAGAACATAACAGCTACACCCGATGATATGGAACGTATTACTGTAACCCACTGAAATGCCAGCAGGTGTAAAGCAGTCGTTCCATATCCAATTGGAAGATGGTATTACCGCTGTCGGTGTTACTGGCCAGAATACACATAACTACTGTACGCACTTGTGTTGTGATTGCTATCACAGCTATTGTACAAGTGTCGGCGTGGGAACTTTTTCAAAGTACAATACGTCGTGAACGACTAGCATTAGAATCCTGCAACAAACATCACTGACACTCTAATTTACCCTCCTTTCAGCATGTTTATGTCAATAGGCTTTTTTCCATTTAACAAAGTGTATTTTTGCGCAAAAAGACACTTTCTAAATATTATAACAATCTAACTATACGAGCCTCTGCCTGCCAATCCATTCTGTGAAAACAACACATCAATAGCACATTCCATTTACACAATATTTGCGGTACAAGTTTTAGGTGATTCACCTTGTATATTTTGTGTGGCCGATTGCGCCCGAGAGGGAGTATTAAAGTAAATTCCTCAAAATGTACATTGCTGCTGCAACCGATCCAACGTTTATTTTTACGGGCAGGTCAAGAACCTTATAAAACGACTACAAAATTGCGTACACATCAGCGAAAGGAATAAAGACACAGTTTCTAGAGAAGACTGTATAAAATTCAATCCGTTCTACACTAGGAGTTGTCTCCACGAATATTGGTAAGATGCTTCGATATGCGGGGTATGCTGCGAAATAATGTGATTCGCAACAGGCCTAAGCACACGCAAAAACTGAGCATTCATTACATGTCCACTATGTCGAAACAATCGTTGTTTTCCGTGTTTCTACAATCAGGATTATTCTGATTCATGTAGTGCTCCATAGGTTACACATACACTTGTGAAAAATGTATATACAATAATACTAGCAGAATGACTGTACTGAACTGATTGAAGATGTTCGTTCATCTTTTTCTTTCAATTTCAACATCCTTATGAAAAAATTTCTTCTATCTTTGTTTCAGAATAAAATATAAATCTTTTGTATGTCCATCCTTTTAGCAGGAGGTCTCTGAAACAGTTGGCAGTTGATGGTTGGAGTGCTGACATATCGGCCGGCAACTGATGTGCTATGCATGGCGATATCAACCTGTACAGCATAAAAAACAACCTGAAGATGATGCACTGAAGCGTTGAAACTGGTAGCGACAAAATAAAATAAAACCATAAGGACGGCTGTCACGATAATAGTAAATGGTTAATTTGATGTTGACAATTTGCACAGTCTTAATAAAGCTGTTAGAATTACGTTAGAAGGGAAAAAAAAACCATCAGCGAATTCGATCCACATTCCTCACACTTGAAAAAGTAACCACTTACTCCACCAACTACGGAGCACGTGAATATTAGTGACAATATAAAGTGTATGAAGATGAAACTCGATTTTCTCGAAATCAGTTGTGGGTGGCCTTTCCCTTCGGTGAAGTGCTAATCGTGCCCTACACATCTTGTCAATGTGAATCAGACCGATGACGGGAATTCCGTACGGTCCCGTTGTGAGCAGTAATGTCAGCGGGAGAGGAATGAAGGCGCACCTAGTAATAAACGCGTTGAATTGGAATAAATAAAAAAACCATAGCTCAGAATTGTAGATGATGATTACATCTATCATTGTGGGAAGAAATAAAGCATGTACAGGAACCTCAAAAACCTAAGTCAGGAGCAACCCATCGGGCAAAATCTGACTCGTGGCAGGATCCCCTCAACTTTGTAACAAAACACGTCCAAAACTGACTGGATGCTTATCGACCCGCAGTGAGCGCTCGATGATGCTCCAGTTCCATAAGGCGCACTGCGCCCACAGCAGCTGTAGAAACCGATGTTAGTCAAAGCTCAAGAAGAAATTTCTCAGTAGCACTGCCTGCCAGACAGTTCAAGAATCAGTAGCAAAAGTCCATAGAAGAAGTCTCTAAGAAGACAAGTGGAGAAAAGCTCGCTCGTCGTACTTTCACGGCGAGAACCTGCTAAAAACTATCTACTTGCCAGTCCATCAGTTTGTAAAATGAGCTTCTAATGGGATGCTGCGTTACAAACTCTGACTTCTCTTCTACTTGATATTCATGCATCCATACGACCAATGTGAGCAAACCCACACTCCGTTTTCTAGGAAAAAAGCACCTTAGCTCCCACTACGTCTACTTCTTTAGGCACCGATCAATCACAATCTCTTCATCTGTGTCCAACGGGAAACATTTCAGCGACCCCATTCCACGACGTCAGAAAGATGCGCCAGTTATCTGGAAGACACGAGCTGAATATTGCACAACTCTCACAGTTCCAAGGAACTGCGGATGTTATCTATCGTGTCGTCCGTCTTTACTGTGTTCTTTGATGTCTATCATCCGTCCTGAGGCTAGCAAGCGTCGCGGGGTGTAGTGTCCCTTTTGCAATATTCACCATAAATAAAAATGACTGTATGTGACCCAAAATGAACTGCAAACATCGATTTATCTGCGAAAGGGAATAACACTAACTGGAAAAATATACAATATAGAGCGATAGATGCAGAAAAGATATTATTTCTATTATATGAGATTATAATGCGTAAGTAATTAAAAGAAGTATTATTATCATTGTAAGAGTATAAAACACAGTGCAATGCTCATTCTTCTGTCTAGTCTGTTTTGTTCTGTTCGTTCTGGTGTTAGCTGGAATAAGGTACGCAAGCTATTGTGCTGCGCTAGCATTTGTTTCTGTCGTAATGTAACTTCAAATATTCAATGGTGTAAACTGTGTCCTAGTAAGAATATATTAGTATAAAGTGATCTCCGTGTGTTATTTCAAGAACCTACGCCACATTTATCTTATGAGAAGAATATTTAATGAAAATTATTTAGCATGTTTCCAGCTGCTGCGGAGCGAGTAACAGTGATCTCTGACTGTAAACAATTATCCGCCATTACGCGGTACATTTAAAAATATTTTTTCACAGCACAATGTCTGATAGCCGGAGCGGAAGAAATTATGTAAAAATATTCAGTGAGATTAATTGAAGGAAACCGGTGAAATAATTTTATTAAAACTTGTCTATTTTCTGTGATAGTAATAATTTCAGATCAGTGAACTGGAGCTGAGTAATACTACGCTATTGCATTTACAGTAATTTGTAGGGAGCTTGGCGCTCCGTAAAACCAGCTATCATACGTAATTGGCAACCTACGAAATTCATTATTTTGCTTATTATATCTTTTGTGTATTTTTTTGAAGGCTAAACGTAAAAACTAACTTCACTAAAAATCAGTAACAGATCACGATAAATCAAAGGGCAAACAAATTTACTAGGAGCGTGTTTCCTCTAAATAAATAGTTACATTATTTTTTAAGAGATATAATAGGGGGAACTTTGATTCAGTAGGACAAAGCGGAAACAAACACACCGATCTCCTGCAGTTCCAATTATTCTGTTGTTCCACTCTGCTGCAGCTATTTTGACTCGTCCACCTGCCACATTCCTGCCCAGCTTCCGTGATGAATTCTCCCTGCCTCGCCAAGCTAACGTCCTGAACACAACGCTTACCCGACCGGTGACTGACTGCAGTACCTCGTTCCAGTGGGCGGCGAACGACCCTCTGCCTCGCCAAGGCTATTACAACTCAGGAAAGCTGGTTGGTAAGGCGCTGTACCTTCCATTCAACGCGCCAGCAGATTTGCGAAAAATCCCCAAGGTCCTGCGTATTTACCGACATGCAAACGCAGATTCAAATTAATCATAATAACATTATTATAGAGAAGCCGTGACCTCTGCAGTCACCTGTATCACAATTTTTCACATGAAGTCTTGCATCACTTAATCAAGGAAAAAAATTATAAGCATTCCGTGAATGAAGATGGAATAATGGTACTAACATGAAACTACGAACTGAAACTGCGGATTGGCTCCACCCTGACGAATTTCAACAATATGGTCATTTCCATTCCTTTTCCAAATGAAAATAAAGTGAGGGAAAGGCGTCTGTCTGTATGGCTCCGTACGGTCCCTAATTTATTACTGGCCCTAATTTATCATGTCTTCGTGCTACTTACCAGTAATGTATATTGCCGGCAGCAAAACCGTTCTGCTTCAAATACATGTTCTCTACATTTTCTCATTAGTGTTTCACTAAAAGAATGTCATATTTCACTCGAGGGATTCCCATTTGAGTTCATGAAATATCTCTGTAAAACTCGCTTGCTGTTCTGTAGCAAATCTACCATCCTGTCGCAGAAGTCTTCAATGCGAGCTATTGTGGATCAACCACTCTTTCCCAAACTTCTGTCAATGAACCGAAGTCGACCACTGCCTATCCCTACAGCCGACCTTCCATTTCATATCAGTTTATACCATTAAGTCTAGATATTTAAATGACGTGACTAGTAATGTTGCATTCAGGCACTACAGAGTTGTTTCCCCTCCTCGTCTCCACTAACTTACTTTTTTTTCTACATTTACAGAAAGCTGTCATTCATCACACGAAGTCGAAATTTTTTATATGTGTGTCAGATTATTTATGAATATAGAGAATAAGAGTGGCTCTGTCACTCTTTCTTGGACCCAGCTGACGTTACGCTTTCCAGCTAACACGCTTTTAGTTTTAGAAATTGGAAACAATGGTATGCCAAAACTTCTTTCTGTCAATAAGAAAGCAAGTACCTTCAAAATGGACCTACAGAATCTACAGTCGCCTTTGTGGCACTACTTTAAACACAAATATAAATGCACCCCGTAAATCAACAAATACATATTATTAGACACAATGAAATATTTACACTTCAGTAATTACTCATCTAGCGTTTGCAGCAAAATAAACTCTGTGCAATTTTCTCTTTTCCAAATGAGCCATCTCTCTGAATTCCCATATCAAATCACCCTCTCTGCTAAATTAAGCACTGTGGAATATCAGATGTAAAAATTTCTGTGCTGAACTTCCGTCATCCAAGCTCATCGCTACGCCGTAACACAACACTCTCTCCCGCTCTCTGGCCGACAACTGCTTCCACCCCATCGCTCGCCCCATCTTTGCTCAGTAACCACACAACGTCTGTTAGCCAAAGAACACGAATAATTCATGTGTCCGGCATACAAACAGGCTCAAAGTAATAAACATTTAAAATAAATTATCAAATATAAGAAGCAAATTGACATTTCTTACGATATATACATCTTTGATAACCATTTCTCCAAATACAGATACCATTCACCTTGTTTCTGATGAACACTCGCCATCAAGGACAACGTACTGGGATCTATTAGGCAAGAAGTCTGCGAGCCACTCACACATCTAGCAACCTTTCCGCATTCTCGTATCTTCATTAAAGACTCCTGTGGGCCACCGTGCCAAATGATTTCCGGAAATCTAGGATTATGGGTACTATGCGACATGCGACTATGCGACAAAAGGGCAAGTTGAACTCTAAACCAGCGAAGTTTTCTAAATCCGTGTTAATTTTTGGACATAAGCTGAAGAAACTCAAGGAAATTTGTTATAACAGGAGAAAATGTGCTAGAATTCTGCAGTAAATCGACGTTAAGAATACTGGTCTGTGATATTGCAAGTCCGTTCGGATCTCGTTCGTATATACATGAGACACCTGTGCTATTTCCCAGTTGCTTGAAATATTGTAATAGGCTAGGGATTCGCTATAAATGTAGGCTAAGTAATAGGTTAGTGCCCTAAAGTACTCTCTGTAAAAATTATCGAATTTCATCTGCAACTGGGGCCTTTTTTTCAACTCTTTCAGTTGCTTCTTTACGTTGGGGCTTCCTATTACTATGTATGACGTGCGGGAGTCTGTGCGACGGTAAAACGACGGTAACTTTGTACAACCCTCCTGCGGTGAATAATTCCTTAAACGCAAAATTTTAAACTTAACAATTCCTTTTGCTGCCTTCAATTGCCACGCCAGGCTGGTGAACGAGTGACGAGAGAAGTATTCGCATCGATTAGCAGCTTTACAAAGGACCAGAATTTTCTAGAGTCTTCTACGATATATTTTATAAAGGTGTGACGGCGGTAGTCTTTGTATGCTTCTCGCATCGATCATTTTATAGATCCACGAACCTGTACCAACTTTTGATTGTCGTCATTTGCGCGTTCTTTCCTGAACCGAGAGTGCAACTGTCTCTGTAATGAAATTTCACTATAATTGGAATTGTTCTGAAGCATTTCGTTTGGTTCTTCTCGAGAACTGCGAAACATTCGATGTAATAAGCTCATGTGGGCAGACAGTCAAAACTAATTTTATTTTTCGTTGTTGTGGCACTTTGTGGCCGCCTTGTTATAGCGAGGGAAGATACAATGTATGAAGATGAGTGTCCAGCATGATAGACAGCTGCAGTTCGACACCCAGCTTAGGTAGAAACATCTGCTTGTGACGGATTGTAATGACAAGAAACAGGAGACACAGGGTGTCATTGGCATATTAGTAGGCGTCTTTGAGAACTTTCTGTTGTGGTACCTCTAAGCTAGTGTCCAGATAAGTAAGGATTTGTAATTACCTGTGAAACTGTGCTGTCTGAGTTGGTATAACTGCTCAGTTTTAAGACTGTGTCATAAAATAATGATAAAACTCTGTACAGTTAATTCCCGAAACGCAATAACAATTAGTTGACAGGTACTAACCTTTACATCTACGCTGCAAGAATGCTGCATGAGAATTTTACATCATATTTTTCAGCAGAGTGAAAAATAAAAGTCAACCGAGGATTCATTGATAGTTAATGACTAATATCCGCTACTAAAGTTAATAATTCCTTCCTGTGTACACAGAAATCTCATGTTACTGCACACTTATGGCGAGGTGCATCTTTCAGAAGCTATAGGGTAAATTCACCTTCGCTTCAGAATGCGTTTTTACAGGAAGATTTACAAGGAAAAGCAGCGTATGTAGACCAGTTATAATGTTCCACGGAAGGAAAGAGTCAATTCTTAATGTGGATTACTTGATTGAGCTTCTGAAACAAGTTCAGCTACTTTTGACTTATTGGAAACAAACGAATTAACATCCAGTGATGTTTTGCACATTTCCACTCTGCAATGCCTTATGGAATAATTTTCGGGGGTAACTCATTACTTGAAACGAAGCTGCTGACTGCAGAAAAACGAGCATTGAGTATAATGTGTGGAGTCCATCAGTGTATATCATGTAGGTACCTCTTCAAGGAGCTAGTCATTTTAACCGCGCCATCACAATACATACAATATATTCGCTAATGAAATTCGTGAACAATAAGTTATCACAATTTGAGAATCGTGAGGTCCATACGTGCAACACTAGAGGGAAAAATATCCTTTGTTACCTATTGCTAAGGTTTTATGTGGCTCAGTAAGGAATTTATGCAGCAACAAAAATTTTTGATCATTTGCCCAATACCATGAAAAGTCTGGCAGGTGGCACAGCTAGTATTGAATATAGCTTAAAATCGTTTCTCCTAGACAACTCCTTCAATTCTATTCCATTGTCGAATTTCTGCACAAAAAACTAGTAAGCAGAAAGAAAAAGAAAAAAGGTAGGTATTCATTAATGTTAACACTATCAATTTATACATATCCTGGAAAATGATTCGTTTCCCATAATTTAGATGAAGTATCTTTACAGCAATAATGCTAGTCTTGCAATGTTCGCAGGAGAGCTTTTGTGAAGTTTAGAAGGTAGGAATGAGGTTCCAGTGGAAATAGCGCTCTGAGGATGGACCGTGAGACGTCCTTGGATAGCTCAGTCGGTAGAGTACCTGGTCGCAAAAGACATAGGTCTCGAATTCGAGCGTCAGTCTGGCAAACAGTTTTAACGAAGTTCTAGATGATGGATACAGATAAACTGATTAAAAGAGTTTCTTGATGTACAGGTGTTAAAAGATACAAAACGTGAGATATATGAATGTGAAAGAGAAAAACGAAGAGGCGGGGGTAACACGCGCACTTCATAAAATGATATATTGCATTTGTTTATAAATACTTTTAAAATGTCATATGATAATACATTATCAGCAAACGCAGGCATCAGCTGTTGGTGACACAGAGACAATTTTAATTAATATTCTGACAAAACAGCCACACAGTTTGATTCACTATTACCGGTCTGACTCGAGCGCAATCAGGTAACAACTGCCCGGCTGTCAAAATGTCAAAAGGGTTAAAAGCACCGCACGGTACCAAAGTTTAACACCAAGCGTTGAGAATTTACTACGGACTCTCCTGCGAAAGGACTTGAGACGGCTGATCTATATTCCTACGGATCTAATCTGATGAGGTTAAATAAAAATCTAAACAGAATAACATAAATAAAAAAGTAAGCGCTTCATAGCAAACTCCAGTTTCTCGAACTGGAGGGTAACCCCTGTAGCTTTAATCCTTTTCGAAGTTGTTATATTTTTGATCATCGATATCAGTTGATTTCGAACCACCCACTTGTCATCTATATAGAAAGAGAACAAGCAACACATAAAGTGTTTCTTATGGTACAGCTAGGGCCTCATACTAGATTATTGTGTAGTATGCACAAAATGTTAAATCATTATGTAAACTATATTTATGTAGCCTTTTCGACTGTGTATTCCACAAATGCACAATTTACACGTTCTGAAATGTTCTACTGAGTCTGTTATACCCAAAATTTCCCCGTGTTAGAATATGCACATTAAAGTGCCAGGAACAGCCCACAACAATCAAGCTATTGATGCTGTTGTCAAAAGATGCTAAGTAATATGCAAAGAGATATTAAAACAGTCAATCTTCAGCTTTTATCCCTGTCTAACCACAACCCTGAAATGCATACAGTTACAAAAATATCACTACGAATTATGCAATAAGGATACAGTCAGTTGTCTACATATTAATATTAGACTAATCTTAAATCACTGTGAAGTTACTGTTTTTCCCCACATATAATGCAGTTATAAGTATAACCGTGGTGCAATTATAAAAAGCTTGTTGTTTTACAAACATTGTCCAACTATGTTGAAAGTGTAAACATAGTCCAGTTGTTAAAAGCAATTTCTTTATATTTATATTTCTGGTAAATTAATAGTGTAACCATTGTAGCGATTAGGAAGAGCATATTGTACATGTGGACAACAAACGTAACTAGGAACTTGTAATGTACAAACTTACTCAGCTGCCAGAGTTATTATTTTATGTTGAGCACAAAACCTTGGTAAAGAAGTCATGATGGAGGTTAATATGTTGCAATGGACATTACTTATCCGCCAACATAATCGCAATTACTTGCAAACTATGATTTAATCTGATTACATAACCACTGTCACTTAATTATGCTATTGACGACATTATCTATTTAGATTTAACACAACCAACTCATATTAAGGAAGAGATATCAGAAAAGAAATCTACCAATTAACAGAGTGGGCTATGTAGTCGTAGACTCTCAATGTCAGAGTCCCATCTGGGTAATGAATCATATGAGTCAAATTTTAAGTTCGCAAAAATGCATTGAACTTTTGACTCTTTCTTTATGTCCACTTACTATGTTAATGAGTTTCACTCTATGCTCACAATTTTAATATACTTCTACTATGGCTGTAAGGCGATTTGATTTTCTTAATGGAATTTGATGTTCGTAATTTTAATATAATTAGGCTTTATGAAAGAAAAAGAGAATAACATGTCTTCACTGCCTTTTCAGGTGAAGCTAATATAAATACATGGGCAACTGTTTGTACGCTCATTTTTTAAATTTATAATGGTATTTTTGTAATAACTGTTTGAAAAATCTGAATGTCCATAACATAAGATCTTTTGACAGTAGAACCTATAGATTGGGTACAATGGACTGTTCCTGGCACTTTAATGTTTATATTTTAACAAAGAGGTCATGTTGGGTATAACACATGTAGTACTGATGTAGATGATTTTAGAATGAGTAAGCATTGCAGTTGTGGAGTACAGAGTTGAATGGACTTTGTAAGTATATTTTTACATAATTACGTGACACTCTGTGAATGACAGGCCTACTTCTGCAATGTATGTATGAACAATCATTTATGAGCGCTAGCTTAGGCATCGTATATAGGGTGTTACAAAAAGGTACGGCAAAACTTTCAAGAAACATTCCTCACACAAAGAAAATATGTTATGTGGACATGTGTCCGGAAACGCTTACTTTCCATGTTAGAGCTCGTTTTATTACTTCCCTTCATATCACATTAATCGTGGAATGGAAACACACAGCAACAGAACGTACCAGCGTGACTTCAAACACTTTGTTACAGGAAATGTTCAAAATGTCCTCCGTTAGCGAGGATACATGCATCCACCCTCAGTCGCATGGAATCCCTGATGGACTGATGCAGCCCTGGAGAATGGCGTATTGTATCACAGCCGACCACAATACGAGCACGAAGAGTCTATACATTTGGTACCGGGGTTGCGTAGACAAGAGCTTTCAAATGCCCAAATAAATGAAAGTCAAGAGGGTTGATGTCAGGAGAGCGTGGAGGCCATGGAATTAGTGCGCCTCTACCAATCCATCGGTCACCGAATCTGTTGTTGAGAAGCGTACGAATACTTCGTCTGAAATGTGCAGGGGCTCCATCATGCATGATCCACATGTTGTGTCGTACTTGTGAAGGCGCATGTTCTAGCAGCACAGGTAGAGTATCCCGCATGAAATCATGATAACGTGCTCCATTCAGCGTAGGTGGAAGAAGCTAAAATGAGCCCTAACATGGAAATCAAGCGTTTCCGGACACATGTCCACATAACATCTTTTCTTTATTTGTGTATGAGGAATGTTTCCTGAAAGCATGGCCATACCTTTTTGTAACACCCTGTATACATTACTTATGGTTTGTTGTCTTTTGATAGAGATGATCCACATATGGTCCAAAACTGGAGCTAAATTCAATCCAGTATATTTGTATGTTCCCCCCAAGATTTTGTTTACCACTAGAATATTGAAAAGTTATTCCCTGTGTATCTCCATCGGAAACTAAAAAGTGAAGAAGAGGAAATCTTAACTTCATGTGCTTTTTTAAAAACTGGTAACAGTGTGGATTTTAGGGGAATAGTGTATAATTTCTTCATTCCCAGTGTAACTCGTCTTACCAGAAACAACAAACTAAATCTAAGTACTTCGTCATTCGATCCTTTCCAAATTTTATAACTTTTCCTCTGTTCCTCCTGGTAATTCTGCTGTGGCAGTGCAACTTCAGGAAAGGCAGGTGCTTCCAGTGCTATCATAAGGGATTCATACTTTTTGGTCGCTGTTTGTATTGGGTTTCAATATTCACTTTCAAACCTCTCGATTATCTTATCTTCGAGTATTCTTTTGATTTCTTCCTCAACTGTGTCTCTCATGGAAAACTATAACGGATATAATTGAATGTGTAACGTATCACGCTGCCTCACTTTGTTTAACGACGGCAACCATTTATTAACCCGACTATACGTGGGTGCGTAAAGTTTGGTACAATTTTCTCTAAAAAATGCTCGCAGATCTTTCTAATTGTTATTTTCCACCCGAGTATTTGAAGCAGACTTGTAGAGCTTATGGTGCAGATATTCTAGCATCAATTCCCTTGCCAGTGAATGTAATATCTACGCCCACAGCGTAATAATCTTCTCCCTCTAATAATCCAGTAAATTAATCCGCAGATTCTCATACTTATTACGTATGATCAAGCACGCCCTTCCGTAATCTATATTACATCGCTTCTAATTGGGCCAGTCACTGTCATAAACACAATCAATGCTTAGTCTGTGTATGATTACAACACTTATTTCAGAATAATTACTCAATAGTTTATATCGTTTCAAGGCTATTACGTTGATCAAATAGCTCTCTAGAAACAGAAATTTCTTCACTGGCCTTGTAAGGAATTGCTACATTTCTAAGTCTGCATAATACTTTGTAAGATACTTAATGCTGTGTAGTGAAGAGTACTTCTGGTATCAGTAACTGATCCGCCATACCCTGTTCCGCTCGCGAATTGCGCGTGGGAAGAATGATCGTTCGTAGGCCTCCTATTGGCTCTATTTCTTCGATTTCCTTCTTCGTGATCATTACACGAGACGTATGCAAGAAGAGGTAACATGTTGTCCGACTCTTCCTGGAAATTTTCCCTTTAGCAATTTCTAGTAAACCGCTCCATAATGCACAAGCTACCACTGGAGTTTGTTGAGCATCCCGGTAATGAATTTCCTTTCCCTTGCGTCTATGGCCACAAAAATTTTTGGCAACAGATTACCGCTTTCTTGACATCTGTTTTATAAAAGCAATGTCCTAATGTACCGCAGCCATAGTGGCATCGTCAAATGTTAAATGCAAAATCAGCACCAGCGTCGTCAAATGTACATAAATAACAGCATTTGCACGAGTCATGTCGTCAGTAGCAGAGTGCTGCTGAATTCAAGGAACTGTGACTGACTCTCGAACAACATGGACTTACATGCATTGAGAATAAGAAAATAGCACATTGAGGATAGCTATCTACTAGCCGATATCTGGATTTGCATAATGAAATATAAAAAGGACGACTAATTGCTGCACTCTATAATCTATAAGTCACATACAGTCGCTGAGTGCATCCGCCTTCCGAATGGAAGGTAACCTGATTACTCCTATGTTTATTTCGGAAAGCATTATTGGAAATATTTGTGCACATTGCAGTTCTTTTTTTTCAGTCTAGCGCAATGCGCCCATTAGCTAACACAGACTGTATATATATTTCGTCTATATCGAATTTTTCATCTCTTCTTTCAAAGACTTTTTTTACCAGCTGAAGCAGGGCTCAGAAGACAGTGGGCAGATTCATCAACTTGAACTGTATTCTTTCCACAGCCTCCATTGTCGAAATAGTTATCCTTACAGAAGACAGAGAGAAATCATCATCTGTCCCAGATCCCAAAATTCGAAGATTCATCACGTGCACTACGGAAGGATGTAAAACTATGAATGTAAAAACTGCCATAAAGCTATCTGTTTATCCCATGTAAACAAGGTTTGCCAGTTTGCCCCTCTGTTCTTCTTCTGGTACTTCTGAGTGAAAGCGAAAGGCACCAGTCTCAAAACAGGGACTTAGAATGGGAGCTTTGTGCTTAAATTTACTGTTTGATAAAATTAATGTACTGAAAGCTGCAACTATTCGGTGGTCGGTTCAATATTTCGGTCATGTATATGGTGTTCCTTTTGTGTTTGATAAAAAGAAGCCAGTGATTACGTTTAAATTACTAAAGTTAAAATTATTAGACAATATCTGATTTCAAAATCTGTTCTTGTTAGTCTCTCTGAGTCCGAACACAGGTGTCCCACAACTCCCCTGCGGAGGGTTAAAACTGATTCCGATCAATCGTCATGAAAGAAATCGTACTGCACATCTTGATGTTCCGTCCTTTGCTCCACATGTTTAGTTATCCTAAATAGCTGGCATAGCTCTGTGAAGACGTTATGTACAATTGTTTTCAAAATAACAATTGTCTAAAGACAAGGTTATTGAAACTGCTTGCAACAATTGTCATTTATTGCGATTTGGTCTGTATTATAAATGAGAATGTGACACACAACAAAATTAACTTCCGACACAAACCAAAATCATCATATTTGCTTGACAACTGCTTCTACACCACAGAAGTTTTAAAAATTTATGTAAGGTGTGTGTGTGTGGATGTGTTTGACGGTAGTTTAGTGTAATCACTGTGTACAAAAGAATCCTGATGTAAAAGACTAACTCAAAGAACTATCGTAAAAATTGTGTCAAATTTTTCGCTGTCACGGAACGTAATGAGTGTAAACCAACTCGTTCGACTGCATCTATAATCCATTGAACAAGCAATCTGCTAATAACGCAATGGAGTGTTGGCCAGTAACATCGGAAACCATCGATATCTTCACAGGTACCCGACCCTGTCATTTTTCAAATTCGTTCCTTGAAACTGAAAGGGGTTATCTGTGGAAGTATTGGACATCTTGACGAATTTATTCGGCGGCATCCTAACGAGTTGTTAGACCACACAACGCGCTGCGAAAAACTTCTCCTTGGGCAGTATGTTGAACATTATAGGCTGAACACTTCATAGGCTACAAATTTCTAACCAGTAAAGTGTAAGAAGATTCCATCATACGCTGTGCATGAAACTGAAATGTGGACAAACGCGTTTTTTAAATTATGAGTCATTAAAAGTACAAAATATTATCACTCCAAATATTATCACGTTGGTCCATGGTCTACATCGTGCTGTCATTGTCACTGCTACCTAAATCTGTGTCCGGACCATCTAATCGTAAGTTGACAATGACAGGTTCAAGGCTTATATCCATCTTCGTACCCCTGTCAAAGTGTTATTGAAGCTTCTCAGCATGCCGCACATACTGTGCGCAGGCTGGAACTGGGGATGTTGTCAATTTCGTCAGACAACAAGCAATTCAGTGTTTGTTTTCTTGAATGTTATTTTTTCCCATGTAGCCTTTATCCTTTGCCCCAATTAATTCCATGGAATTATACTGACGGTGATGCGTAGGTAAACGCAAAACTATGTGACCACATTTACGTGCATTAAAGTGAAGATCGTACGTTCTGTCGGGTGGGTTATAAAGCGAAGACCCAAAGAAACTGATACACCTGCCTAATATCGTGAAGGGCACACGCGCGCTCGCTGAAGTGCCACAATACGACGTGCCGTGGATTCGACTCGTGTTTAAAGTAGTCTGGAGAGAACTGACACCATGAACCCTGCAGGGCTGTCCCTGAATCCTTAAGGGTACGAGGTGGTGGAGATAGTTTCTGAGCAGCACGTTGCAAGTCATCCCAGAACTGCTCAATAATGTTCGTATCTAGGGAGTTTCGTGGCCGGCGGAAGTGTTTAGTCTCGAATAGTGTTCCTAGAGCCACTCTGTAGCAATTCTGGACGTGTGGTGTGTCGCATTGCCCTGCTGGAATTGTCGAAGTCCGTCGAAATGCACAAGGGACATGAATGAATGCAGGTGATCAGATAGGATGCTTACGAACGTGTCCCCTATCAGAGTCGTATCTAGACGTATCAGGGGTCCCATACCATTCCAACTGCACTATCCTCACACCATTACGGAGCCTTCACCAGCTTGAACAATCCCCTCCTGACATGCTGGGTCCATGGATTCATGAGGTTGTCTCCATCCCCGTACACGTTCGTCTGCTCGATACAATTTGAAATCTTAATAACCTGCCATTGTAATAGCGACTAACCGCCGATCTAACAACTACACCACACACTTGTCTTATCTAGGCGTTGGCGACCGCAGTTGCGTATTCTGCGTTTTTACATTTCTCTGTATTGAATACCCATGCCTATACCAGTTTCTTTGGCCTTTAAGTGTATATGTTGCAAAGCGTGTTCAGTTACACTGCGAGAATGGCTGAAAAGTAAGAAATGATCTATCGCTTTTGCTATGTCTATGGTTTTGCGGGAGTCTACAATCCATGCAGATGGCTACTATTTCCGCTTAACTCCACCTATATATTCAGGATGGTACATAAAGAAACGAAGGACAGTTCAGTACCTGAATCTTCGATCTGCTAATCGACTCAATCCGCATTCAGATATTACGGTATATTGATAATTTTTACTTATAGACGGTCTGACAGCAACTGAATAAAACACAATTTTAGTGCCATACGCGTTTCACCTTTATTTTCTGCAAGGCATCATCAGTGACCTGGAATATGTAAATATGTTAGCTAAAATGTACATATGTTAGCTAAATACGTATGTTAGCTACAACTGTGTTTTATTCAGTTGCTGTCAGACGGTCCATAAGCAAAAATTATCAATATGACGTAATATTACACGCAACTGAGGAAGATAGGACTACAAAAGTTGATGTCAATACGGATTTAGATAGTTTACTAGTTCCTGCTGCACCCAAAAATTGCGTGTCTGAAGTAAAAAATGAAGACAGTGCGGAACTAGAAGAAGAAGAGGTAAAGGAATCAAAGAAGCCTTCAACATCCCGTGACCCTGATTTTGAGGGAAAATGTGACAAACTGCATATAATGAGTCAAGCGGAATTCAGTGATCTCATTAGATACCTTGAGCTGTCAATGGAGAAGGCACATATTATTGGGTCTCGACTACAGCAATGAAATCTTCTCGAAAGTGATGTCACGGTCTCACAGTACAGATAATGTGACATGGAACTACTTCCCTTTTTGAAGAGGAAAAACAGCCTTGTTGTTTTCTGCGACATTAATGGCTTGATGAAATCTTTGAATCTGAACCAGGACCCAATTAAATGGAGGCTATTCATAGACTGCTCCAAGCTTAGTTTGAAGGCTGTATTATTTCAAAATCGTGACTGTCTTCTTCCTTCCATAACTGTTGGTCATGCTGTTCACACGAAGGAGATTTACGAAGATATGACAGCCTTCTTGGACTCAGTCAAATACCATGAACACAAATGGAAAATGTGTGCTGAACTAAAAGTCGTTGTCATAACCTTAGGAACGCAACTGGGGTACAAAAAACATTGCTGCTCCTGCTATATGTGGGACAGTAGGGATAGGAAGTCATATTATATTAAAGCAGACTGGCTTGCAAAATATCTTAATCCTAGCTAGAAAAATATAGTTTCCGAGCCTCCCGTGGATCAAAACATGTTCTTCTTTCACCTCTGCATATGAAGCTGGGTTTGATGAAAAATTTTGTCAAATGTATGAACCAAAAAGACCGACCTTTAAGTACATAAGAGAGAAATTTCCGAAATTAAGTGACGCAAAAGCTAAGCAAGGTATTTTCATCGGACCACAAATTCGAGGACTTGTAAAGGATCCTGCATGTGATCAAGTTTTGGAGGGGAAAGAAAAGGAAGCTTGTGAAGCCTTCAAGGGAGTTTTCTTGGATCTTTAGGTAGCAAAAGGGATGGTCACTACACTCAGTTGGCAAGAGCACTCTTGCAAATGTGCAATAACCTTGGATGCAGCATGTCCCTCAAAATCCATTTTCTCCACTTCCACGCAGACTACTTCCCTCCTACTTGTGAAGTGCCAGTGATGAACATGGAAAAATATTCCATGGACATTTCTCTTACGGAAGACGGATGTCACGTACACTGGACTGAAGAAATCCTTGAGGAGTACTGTTGGCCTTTCTGTAGGATTGCTCTGGAACTCCAGTTACAAGAAGCAACCTAAATGACGACGATCTCATGCAGCCACCACATGATTCTCTTCAGATCCAACCATCTGCAAGGTATTCTTCCAGTAATCTAGAACTTTTAAAATGTAACTATCATTTTAAAATATTCCAATACACTTTCAATGCTGTTAGCATATGTAATTAAAATGTATCTTTTCCTCTAAATACGTTAATATGAAATAATGCCACCTAGTGTGCATCACAGAAACTAGAGCTAAGGAAAATTTTTCATTGTCATGGTCGTTTTTCTCGACCCAAAATTAGCACGAATTGTCTCATGAAGTGCAGGAAATATTCAAAAATTGTTTTTTTGCTGGCCAGTGTTGTCTACCTGAGCTGCCTTGCATTGAGTGGCATTGTGTGTGTGGTGGTACCTGCCGATCACCAAATGTTTTAGGGATTGCAAATTGGTTATTGTGCCTTCCAGGACGCTGTCTACCGGTGATTTGAAGGACATTACTGGATGAGTTGTGTTTAGGGCTTTAAGCAAATGTGGTTGTTTTAAACAATAATGAAAAATTTTAATTATTGGTTTAAATTGTTGCTACCTATAGACAGTTTATAATTTTTTTTGTGGCACTGGACGTTCAAAATTTTTCCACCACACAAATTTGCAAAGTTGCCGTAAGGAGTGTGTCAGTTAGAAATGACTATGCTTTTTCTACATTTCCCTGTTTCAGAGTAATGTGTGTGTCGTGTCTGGTTGAATCCCGTTCGTAGCCAATCTGCAGCTGCGCCGTCGTTGGCCCCAGCAACCAGGAAACGATGTTGTGAAGACACAGGTGGATTTATTTTCTACTGCAGATTTAAATAAAAGAAATATTAAGCTCAACCGACTATCAAACAGTAAAACATATACCTCACTTCCCATCCACGCATTATTTTGTACTACTTACATGAGTAAATTTGCCCCTCTTGTCTATGTCGATATAACTTGTTTCTCTTCCTACACTGCCTCTTAAGAGCGCCTGGGCAGTTACATTATTAGATTGTTGTATCACTTTCTGTACAATATATTTTTTGTTTGATGGTATACAGCCAACTTCATTTACATTTTCGTGTCGTCATGATAATTTCAATTTCTTCTTTGTTTTCTGGTGGAAGAAATCGGTCAGTGTAAACACGATACACGTCTCTGTAGACTCCTAATCTATAATCTCTATCATTGTACTATTGTGCCCCAGATTCCCCAATGAAGGGGTGTACTTTTGTTGCTGTCTTAATTTAGAAATATTATTGTCTTGTTACGGGATTTAGTGTTGTCCATAACTTTTTGTAATTGCTCGCAGTATTATTCTACCTCTCCCCTCCCCATCACATCAGAATGAGAGCATGTTATTGCTTACGACTCAATGACTGTCATTAAATGACTCTGTTTTTTCTTTTTTTATAACAAGAAATCTGATTATTCTGACTGAGATGCCTTAAATATCTTGAAATATTTGATGTTGTTGTTTGCGTCTTCATCTCTGTCTTTGTCGTTATTCTGTTCTTTAGCCACATGGAAGTTCTCCTAGAATGTACAAAGTTATAGGACAATCTTAATCTGCTACTTCTGGTAATTTGTAATGTTTATCCGCAGATAAAACGGTAACACCCAAAATGTCTCATGATGTTATCATAATGTATTACAAAATCTTTCAGTTTGTTATATTTTGGTCTTTGAAGGAATTAATTTCAAGTACTTAAGGTGTTCATTCAGCTGTTTCATATCTGGTCTTTTGAAAACTCGGAGACATTTTTCCTGTTAAAGGAACGATAGAAATAGTTTTATGAAAGCCTGTTTATTCCTCATCATTATATTTCTGCACATATACTGTGTCAGCAATATATTTGCAGAGTGTTTTTATTTTTTTCACACAGTAAGTCTTTTTGCTTACGTTGTATACTTACATATTTTCTGTAGACGCAGCATTTCTTCAGGTATTCTGGAAAAGTTGTGTTATTCCATTAAGGAATCTATATTACTCGCTCGTAATAACCTTGGCAATTAAATATGTATGCTATTTGTTTTGCTTTGATAGAAATCAACAAAATATTTACCGTGTGTTAACTGCCATAATCGTATTTAACGAAATATTTGGTCATAATAATTTGATGGCAAATGTACCCCTCTAGAACGTAATGCAGGTGAATGTGAGTGAAAGATTTCTTATAGCACCTAACATAGTAAACATGAATGGTAATTCTTGAGTCACGTATTGACAGTATTACATTATTTGTTATCTTCTGATGAGTTATCATTTCTTTTACATTGAGATTCGCCATGTACCACCATTGTGCTATTAATGTATCTTAGAGTAGTTACCACGCGACAGTTGTCACTCACTGTGTCCCTTATCGTAGCATACGTAAAGAAAATGTGACCAATCACAGAATGTCATAATAAACACAATAGAGCATCTCAAAACATAATTTCCTAGTTACAAAATCATATGGACAGCCCAGTGAGTTGCATTATTTGTGATCTCAGTACACGACAGTAAGTTAAGTTTAATAATGTCTGTATATTAATCTAATCGGTAATTAATCTACCTATTATGAATGTAACCTATATATTAATTTACTATTATAACGAAGTACATTCGAATTATTCGCAATTATAGAACTTTACTAAAGACTGACAACAAAAGAGCAAATTACAGCGCTATGAATATCCTTAAGGAGGTTATATAGTATAATGAGTCGTTTATAGTGTTGAGGTGTATTACCTTTTGCTGAGTTCATATTGTAGCTTCTAATCAACACATATGAAATAAGATTTGTTTTTTAGATATTAAGTGTGCATAAAACTCAAGCACATTGGTGCATTTCATTTTGTGCAGAGCTGTCTCGGAAAGAAGTTTACTTTCTTGATCTGCCTTCCTGGTTTTGTTTATTGGATAGACAACATCTAAGATGCCTTTAATAAATAAACAGACGAAAGTATAGTATCATGAAAGATGTGAAAATTTTGTGGGGATTTCTAACATGTTCTCTCTAAGACTACCGCCTAAATAATTTATACTATACAATCAAGGATTGTTTGTATTACACAGAGTAGGGAATGATAAAAACTTATGTAATTTAATAATGAACATGAGGCATTCTGTCATGATTCAATGATTCCATATGGGCCAAAGGGACAACATGGAGAGTTCGATAGAATGGCATAAATATCATGATACTCTTGATGCCAACAATAGCAGTCTTTGAGCAGTGTTTGTGTGTGTGTGTGTGTGTGTGTGTGTGTGTGTGTATCTGTGAGATGCGCAGTGCATTTTAGTGTAGTGTGGGCAGTGAACATAGATGCAACAGAAATTATTAGTGTAAAGATAAGGTTAATATTGCTGTATGTTTGAATTAGTTTAATTTTATAAATAGTTGTTGCCTTTTTAGTGAAGTTGTCACGTCAGATATCATTTTGTTAGTGAGCGATGAATAAAATACTAAACTATTTTGCTTGTAATTTGAATGCAGTGTAAATTGCTTAATTCGTAGGTCAACGAATTTCGATGCTTATCTTTGATTTAAATTTTTGTGACATTTCGTGTATATACCTGGATATGGTGTCTTATGAACGCCCAGGATAATGCAAAGCGGCGGACAGTGACGAAGTCCTGCAGGAAAGTAATTCCACCGAGGGTTTATTGTACAAATTATATAATTACAGATTCTATCAGAATGTTATAAGATACGAGAGTATGAAATAATCAGCAACTAGTTTAACCGTTGCCGTAGTTTATTTATTTGAATTTGTTTTTCATAAAATGTAGTAACAGGAATAAACAAAATTGGCAAAAGCTATAAAAGAAATCATAAGTCACAGTTCGATTCTGATACACAATCTCAACCTTTACAGCAAAGGTGAATCTCTACCGTCGGTATTGGGGTGAGCTCGGATGTTCTACTTCCCGGAGTCTGACCAGTCGCAGATGTTGGAGTTCCAGACTAAATCCAGTGGGACATGCTTAGTGAGCAGCCCTGACGTTGCTGCACTCCCAGCTGTGTGCGCCCGTCTCGTCTGAGTAGAAGACGCACACGGAGCCGTCGTTCTCGGGACACGTGGGCGTGCTCTTCGTGGCCACTGCTGCCAACAAGCTAACCATCAGAAGGCCCGACCACACTCGAACAAACGATTCATATTGTGAGCTATGTATCAGTGCATAAGTATTGGGTTGAAGATTTCTGCGAATTCACAAGTGAGGCGGAAGCACTTTCTCCCTTTTTCATTAAACCTTTCTCTATTACATTTGCCACAAGCGAGTTAGAATATGTATAATCCGTTTTCTTTTATGTGCATTCCCATAAACTTCGCTCTTTGGTACAATAGCATTTTACTGAATACTTGCCTTGGCGGTAAAACTCTGTTACACCTATGAACGAAGATCACTGAATGTATTACTTTGATCAACTTGTAGTAAGTGTTAATCACCAACCACCTCCATTGTCTTGCTGTTAGCAGACCTGGCTGTCATCCTGGATATTCTGGAACAAACTCAAGCTGACACCTTTGTCTGAGTCTAGCTTCGTATCACACCAAACTGAATGAAGAACTGTCGAAATTTACAGGTTGTGGAATTGATTAACATGTTGCCAGAATGTTATAAATGAAGGTCTTTTGTAGGGAAAGAATCACACAGTATTGTATCGTTTTTGCATCTAGTCGTGTGTCTGTCAGACGAAACAGTACAGTTACCAAATTCTTTTGCAAATCTGGCCGATCAGTGTGTCTGAGACACAGCCTGTTACACCACGCTGAGCGTGGAACTGACACCTGTCTATTATGAGGAAGTGAAATGCCTACAGCCGTCCTTACGATTTTATTTACATTGTTGCAACCGGTTTCGGCAGTTCAGATTTTTTTGTATGTTCCTCCTTTTGACAGGATATCTTTGGGACGACGGTCGTTTACTATTGTGAGAAAATAAAATGCCTACAGCCGTCGTTGTGATTTTATTTATTTTGGTGCAACCAGTTACGGCGCTTCATTGTCGAGGTGATTCTGGGCTAATAAAAATACACTATTATCCTTCCAGTCTTAAGATCAGAGAGAGAGAAGTAAAGATAGCGCACTACCAAATTAATCCGTTGAAAACTTCCACTAGCTTCTCAGTAGCAAAAGTAGATCTCTCTTTCGACATTGGCATCACAGCACTGCCATTTGAAAGAGCTTTCTTTATGGTTCAAATGGCTCTGAGCACTATGCGACTTAACTTCTGAGGTCATCAGTCGCCTAGGTCTTAGAACTAATTAAACCTAACTAACCTAAGGACATCACACACATCCATGCCCGCGGCAGATAGTTTTCTTTAGAGCTGCATTGTAGCGTTAGTGAAAAGATGGTTGCAGTAATGCAGATTACATTGAATTATGATGAGTGGTTTGATAAATAACTGACAACAGTAATTACTTGTGTGTGTGTATATGACTGAAACGGAAATACATATTACTAGCTCAGCCAAAGACAGTAAATTACATAAGATGTTAACCGATCACGATGAACACAGACTACCGAACACAGAAGTATGTTCCATTAAATTTCGGGTGTGCACCAGCAAGAAATCTCCTCCTTCTTCTTCTAAAATTTCAATTGTATAACGTTCAGCCTTCTTCAGAGTGGTCCGCGAGACTGCCGCTCCAGTGCTCGCTTCGTCCCTTTATACTGTTGTACCGCGCGACTGCGCATGCGGCCACAGATGGAGATGCGCCAGAGACGTTGGTTGGCGGCAGAGTTGTATCTATGACTCCGCAGTTGATCAGTGTTGGCATATCGATATATCATTGTGAGCTGCACTGTGACGACGTCTTTGCGAGTTTATTACAGCAAGTGCCGGATTCCAAGATTTATCAACACTGAAACCACTATCTCTATTAATTAAACTCGTCGTCAAGCGAATTTCAATTGCCTCCTTTACTATCGAGTCCCAAAAGGATGATGTAGTTGCCACTGCTCAGTGCAGCTCACAATGATACATCGATATGCCAACACAGCTCAACTGTTGAGTCATAGATACAACTCGCGCGTTATGCACGTCTCTGCCGCCGACCAACGTTTCTGGCGCATTTGCATCTGTGGCCGCATGCGCTGTCGCTCGGTACAACAGTATAAAGGGACGTAGCGAGCACTGGAGTGGCAGTCTTGCGGCCCACTCTGAAGATGGCTGAATGTTATACAGCCGAAATATTAGAAGAAGAAGGAGATTTCTTGCGGCTGCACACCCGAAACTTAATGGAACAGTCTTTGCACCGCCAAAACCTGAAGATTCACATAAGTATGTGTTTTGGAACACTAATCTAATAGAATACTATGTAATTAGGATATACAAGTCTTTCTGCGTTAGTGACTGATTACTGACAATGTATAGTTCCAAGTCTAGAAATAGATTTTCGGTTGTGAAGTGCATCAGAGAACCAAAAACTTTATTCTAGATCATACCAACATTTCATGGTCTCTGTAGTGCTTCTCACGTCGGTGGAACGCAAACTGGACTTCGTTGTATCTGTTTTCATTATGAAGTCATGAAAAACAGTACGTCTTTCTTAAATAACACTCTATATTTTTCATTCGGTAATCCCCTCACTCTCTACAACACATGCTTCAGTATATACCACAATGTACCAATGATACAAAACGGTGTTCTTAACATACAACTCAGAAGTAACTTGGACTCGCCTGTACTAGCACATTGTGTCGGTATGTCGGATAACGTAAATCGTCCACTTGCTTGTGCTAACAGAAACACAGAAGAACTAAATGCAACAATGTTTTTTATTATAGTATAGACACTTGTAGTGTAGTTCCGTAGTTGTTTTGAACCGCGCAGTAACTGTCACGGCAACTTATATTCTTCATTTTCGATATTTACGATTCGCAGTTCTACCTTATTTTTCTTGGTGTACATTGTACTTACAAACCCTCAACTGACTGATTGGCCGATGCACCTTTTCCTTGTGTTTCCATCTTCACTGATCAGCCAGAACTTTATGACCACCTGCCTAACAGCAACATATGTGCCGTAACAGCGGCGATGTGTCATGGCGTGGAAGCAATTACACGGTGGTAGGAATTAAAATCCATGGAGAAGAAATAAAAATTTTGAGGTTCGCCGATGACATTATAATTCTGTCAGAGACAGCAAAGGACTTGGAAGAGCAGTTGAACGGAATGGACAGTGTCTTGAAAGGAGGGTATAAGATGAACATCAACAAAAGCAAAACAAGGATAATGGAATGTAGTCGAATTAAGTCGGGTGATGCTGAGGGAATTAGATTAGGAAATGAGACACTTAAAGTAGTAAAGGAGTTTTGCTATTTGGGGAGCAAAATAACTGATGATGGTCGAAGTAGAGAGGATATAAAATGTAGACTGGCAATGGCAAGGAGAGCGTTTCTGAAGAAGAGAAATTTCTTAACATCGAGTATAGATTTAAGTGTCAAGAAGTCGTTTCTGAAAGTATTTGTATGGAGTGTAGCCATGTATGGAAGTGAAACATGGACGATAAATAGTTCGGACAAGAAGGGAATAGAAGCTTTCGAAATGTGGTGCTACAGGAGAATGCTGAAGATTAGATGGGTAGATTACATAACTAATGAGTAGGTTTTGAATAGAATTGGGGAGAAGAGGAGTTTGTGGCACAACTTGACCAGAAGAAGGGACCAGTTAGTAGGACATGTTCTGTGGCATCGAAGGATGACGAATGTAGTTCTGGAGGGCAGCGTGGAGGGTGAAAATCGTAGAGGGAGACCCAGAGATGAATACATCAGGCAGAGTCAGAAGGATATAGACTGCAGTAGGTACTGGGAGATGAAGAAGCTTGCACAGGATAGAGTAGCATGGAGAGCTGCATCAAACCAGTCTCAAGACTGAGGAGCACAACAACAACATAGGTCGCTGGAGGGTATTGATACCACATCTGCCCATACAAATCAGCTAATTCTTGTAAATTGCGGGGAGTGGGACGGTGACCTCTTTGACGTTCAATCGCATCCAAGATGTGTTCGATCGAGATCAGATCTGGTTGGCAGGAGGTCCAGCACATCAATTAGAATTTGCCACTGTTTCCTCACACTCCCGGCCTTGTTACATGGCGCATTACCTAAAAAAATGCCATTGCCACAGGGAAACGTGACCATCTTGAAGGGATGTACATAGTCTGCAACCAGTGTACGATACTTCCCGGCCGTCATGGTGGCTTGCACGAGCTTCACTGGACCCATGGGTGCCCACGTGAATGTTCCTCAAAGCATGATGAAGCCGCAGATTGCTTGTCTGCAGTACAGGTATCAAGGTGCTGTACCTCTGTAAACGACGGATTTGCGCCCTCCCATCGGTGTGGTGAAGAAACTGTCGCTATTCATCATGTGATGCGCTGCTCTGCCACTGAGCAACGCCCAGTGCCGATGGTCACGTTCCCATTTCATTCGTAGTTGCCGATGTCGTGGTGCTAACATTGCATGGGTCGTCGGCTGCGGAGGCCCGTCGTTCGGAGTTTTCGGTGTACTGTGTGTTCAGTGAAACTTCTACCGTTCACAGCATTAAAGTCTGGTGTTAGTTCCGCCACAGTTCGCGCCGTTCCTGTTTTATCACTCTGCATAGCAAACAACATCCGGTATCAGTTATCATGGGTAACCCCCCCAACCCTGGCCATGGTTTCACCTAGATTTCGTCACTGATTGAAGACATTCACCACAGCACGCCTCGAACACCCGACAAGTCGTGCAGTTTCAGAAATGCTCATGCCGAGGCTCCGGGCCATCACAATCTTCCCTCTGTCAAACTCAGACAGCTCGCCTTCCGCATTCTACACACGCACAGTACACTCACTGATAGTGGATTCACTGTCCGTCTCTCTGGCTAGCAATAATTCCTCTCCAGGTGACACTGCTACCGTTTGGCCGAATGTATACCGATAGTAGGGCGGTGGTCATAATGATCTGGCTGACCAGTCTATTTTCTGTGAACTCCAGCGACTGGACGAGTTAGGTTACCCTAGGCATCTGCACTGTTTGCTAGTAAATAAGAGTCACTGATTTCCTTTATGCTATTAGCAACGTGAACAGTACCGTGTGACACGCTGTGGTTCAGCTATGGAGAAGATAAAGTGGATCCCCAAATAAAAAAGAAAATTAGGGTGTTAATTAAAAGGGGACGTACTGACGTAACTAAAGAAGTTTGAAGAAAGACAATCACGATGGTTATGTCTCGTGGTAGGAAAACAACATTTGCTTGTTTAAAAAAAAATTACTCACCTTCCAAACAGAATGTTAATTTGGGTGGTAAAGATAGGCAAGTGCCTTGTATATGACTGGAAGATTTGTCGTACAGGGTAACGCGCAAAGCGCTAGCAAATAAGACAGGGAAGTGAGACATACCCAGGTCGAATCCGTGCTGAGTTTAACGAACGGTGGTCTGATAAAGCACTTAGGCTCAGTGTAGCTTTTATGCGGTTTTACACATTCGTTTAGACGAATACTGGGTTATATCTGTGCCCATGACTCAGAAAGCGCCATATGCAACAATGAAAAATTAACATGTTTACACGATTCACAGACAGATGGCACACACTTCACGATTCGGTTCAATGATGGCTGTAGTGACAGGAAGGTTACGAGGCCGCTAAATTGGAATAAAATAAATTTACAAAATCGTGGAAACACTGGGCCCCGTACGACAGGATTAAAACAAGAAAAGGGAGGAAAACATCTGTTGAAAACATTTACATTTCGTGACCAGAAATTTAGAAATTACTCAAGATTTGAAATATTATGACGTCGTCAGAGTTATTTTGAAACTAACCATCTCTACATAGTATGAATAGTATGAATAGAAAGTAAAACAGGCGATCTATCATTAACATTAGAAGCACACAGTAAACCAGTCCTAACTGCGTTTGATGCGTCTGGTTGTCTCCGTTTGATGCATATAATTGTCTCCAACTGTAAAAGTTGCCATCTACTTGTGGAACTCATTGATACAGTATCATCAGGAGAGTTACCATTACAGGTTTCATGCGAAACATTGAAAGTAAGTAACTCAGTAAGAACACTAGAAAGGAAGAAGAGTGACAGCATAATCATCCTGTTTCTGTCAAGGAACGAGAAAGAACGTCCATATAGAACACCATGAATGATTAGTGACATGGAGTATCAAAGTGTTTGTCCGCCAGCAAAAATCGAACATGCAAGAACCACGAAATCCTGAACGCTTTTTTTCGTGTGTGCCATCAGCCTTCTGAATGGTTTGATACGGCCCGTCACGAATCCTCTCCTGTGCCAATCTATTCATCTCAGAGTAGCACTTGCAACCTATGTGCTCAGTTATTTGCTGGATGTCTTCCTCTACAGTGTTTACCCTCTATAGCTACCCCTAGTAGCATGTAACTTATTTCCTGACTTCTTAACAAAAGTCCTACCATCCTGTCCCTTTTCCTTGTCAGGGTTTTCCATTTATTACTTTCCTCGCCGATTCTCTGGAGAACCTCCTCATTCCTTACCTTATCAGTTCACCTAAGTTCCTGTATTTTTTGTAGCACCGCATTGCAAATGATTCTTCTATAGTCCACTTTCCACTACCAACAATGTTGTGCTCCAAATATATATTCTCTTCCTAGCATTAACGCCTATCTTTGATAGTAGTATTCTTCTCTTCGCCATAAATGTCATCTTTGTCAGTGCTAGTCTGCATTTTATGTCCTCCTTCCCTATACGTCATGAGATATTTTGCTGCCTAGGTAGAAGAATTCGTCTCCTTCGTTATCATCAATTTTGATGTTATGTTTCACATTGTTCTCATTTCTGCTGTTTCTCATTATTTTCGTCTTTCTCCATTTACTTCAGTCCATATTCAGTACTCATGACACTGTTCTTTATATTCAACAAATTGTGTAATGGCTCTTCAGTTTCACTGAGGTCAGCAATGTTATTAGCGAATGTTATCGTTGTTATCCTTTCACTCTAAACTGTAATTCCACTCATGAGCCTTTATTTTATTTTCGTTATTGTTTCTTCAGTGTTTATATTGAAGCGAGAGGCGAAAGACTATATCCCTTCCTTACACAGTTTTTAATCAGACCACTCCGTTCTTGGTCTTCTACTAGGAACCAAGGCAAAGGATAGAATGATGACCATACTGAACATTCTGCTTGTTGCTTATGGGGCAGTAGCTAATTGTAGTTACCACCAGGAAGTACCTCCCATGTTGATTTTTTTCACGCACGTTTATAACTATGTCACTGCACTGAGAAAATATAAGAAGCTTGGAACTGCTAAATGACTCCAAACGGCTTCAGTTACTCCTTGTAACAGTGCTGTACATCGCCTTCCTCACACGACTCATGCGTCACTGCCCGTACATTACATTGCATATCAATAGTAACAATGACAGCATTCCGCGTATGGTACCTTTAGATTATGTCTATACTAGTTACGGGCTTGGTACGACAAAAATTTTCAAGAAAGGCTGATTAAAACAGTACGAAGATTTTTGAATTAGAATAGCCGTGACATAACACACTTACAGAGACATCCATCAGCAGTTACTTACTATACACCACAAAATACTTTAATACTGAAAATTTCTAAAATAGCACACAGTATAGAATTATGGGAATTTAAGGACATGGCACCTGGATAAACAAAGAAACAGAGGTTGTATAGAGTTTCAGTGAGAGCATAACGGAACAATTGACAGGTATGGGGGAAAGAAGTACAGTAGAAGAAGAATGGGTAGCTCTGAGGGATGAGGTATTGGAGGGCTACTAGAACTCCTTGGGTAACAGAAGAAATATTGAACTTAACTGATGAAAAGAGAAAATAAAAAAATGCAGTAAATGAAGCAGGCAAAAGGGAATACAGACGTCTCAAAAATTAGTTGGACAGGAAGTGTAAAATGGCTAAGCTCGGATGGCTAGAGGACAAATGTAAGTATGTAGAGGCTTATCTCATTAGGGGTAAGATAGATACTGCCTACAGGAAAATTAAAGAGACCTTTGGAGGAAAGAGAACCACTTGTATGAATATCAAGAGCTGAGATGGAAACCCAGTTCTAAGCAAAAGAGGGAAAGGTGGAAGTGGTATATAGGGGGTCTATACAAGGGCGATGTACTTGAGGACATTATTATGGAAATGGAAGAGGATGTAGATGAAGATGAAATGGGAGATAAGATACTGCGTGAAAAGTTTGACAGAGCACTGAAAGACCTGAGTCGAGACAAGGCCCAGGAGTAGAGAACATTCCATTAGAACCACTGAAGGCCTTGGGAGAGCCAGTCCTGACAAAACTCTACCATCTGGTGAACAAGATGTATGAGACAGGCTAAACACCCTCAGACTTCAAGAAGAATATAATAATTACAATCCCAAGGAAAGCGGGTGTTGACAGATGTGAAAATGACCGAACTATCAGTTTTATAAGTCACAGATGCAAAATACTAACGCGAATTCTTTACAGACGAATGGAAAAGCGGTAAATGCCGACCTCGGGAACGATCAGTTTGGATTCCGTAGAAATGTTGGAACACGTGAGGCAATACTGACCTTACGACTTATCTTAGAAGATTCTAGGATTTGCAGACTTAGAGAAAGCTTTTGACAATGTTGACTGGAATACTCTGTTTCAAATTCTAAAGGTGGCAGGGATAAAATACAGGGAGCGAAAGGCTATTTACAATTTGTACAGAAACCAGAGGGCAGATATAAGAGTCGAGGGGCATGAAAGGGAAGCAGTGGTTGGCAAAGAAGTTAGACAGGGTTTTAGCCTCCCCCCGATGTTATTCAATCTGTATATTGAGGAAGCAGTAAAGAAAACAAAAGAAAAATTCGGAGAGGGTATTAAAATTTATGGAGAAGAAATAAAAACTTTGAGGTTCACCGAAGAGATTGTAATTCTGTCAGAGACAGCAAAGGAATTGGAAAAGCGATTGAACGGAATGGACAGTGTCATGAAAGGAGGATATAAGATGAACATCAACAAAAACAAACGAGGATAACGGAATGTGGTCGAATTAAGTCGGGTGACGCTGAGGGAATTAGATTAGGAAATGAGACACTTAAAGTAGTAAAGGTGTTTTGATATTTGAGAGCAAAATAACTGATGATGGTCGAAGCAGAGAAGATATAAAATGTAGATTGGCAATGGCAAGGAAAGCGTTTCTGAAGAAGAGAAATTTGTTAACATCGAGTATAGGTTTAAGTGTCAGGAAGTCGTTTCTGAAAGTATTTGTATGAGTGTAGGCATGTATGGAAGTGAAACATGGACGATAAATAGTATGGACAAGAAGAGAATAGAAGCTATCGAAATGTGGTGCTACAGAAGAATGCTGAAGATTAGGTGGGTAGATTACATAACTAATGAGGAGGTATTGAATAGAATTGGGGAGAAGAGGAGTTTGTGGCACAGCTTGACCAGAAGAAGGGCCCGGTTAGTAGGACATGTTCTGAGGCATCGAAGGATGACGAATTTAGTACTGGAGGGCAGCGTGGAGGGTGAAAATCGTAGAGGGAGGCCAAGAGATGGATACACTAAGCAGATTCAGAAGGATGTGGGTTGCAATAAGTACTGGGAGATGAAGAAGCTTTCACAGGATAGGGTAGAATGGAGAGCTGCATCAATCCAGTCTCAGGACTGAAGACCACAACAACAACAACAACAACAACATAGAATTATCTGTAACGCTGGAAATACATTAGCGTCAGCTATAGCCACTATATGGCACTCGTTCAAAATTTTCTCTTTTTTATATAACCACCAATAAACGGCGTACTGTTTCTGCCACTGAAGTGCACCTATCTTTATAAAAAGAAAATTAAAACCGTGTACATGTTAGGAGGAAAGTGTTTCCATTGCTGGCAAAATAAGAGCATCGATTTTGCCAGAAGAATTTGTATAATTTCGCTGCGAACAAAGTAACGCAACATTGGTAATAACTAACCTCACAATAATAAAATGTACCTAAGTATCTGAGAACCCAGAGTGACTTCGAAAACTGTTATGTAAGCTTTATAAATAATATAGTCTGTCTAAGAGAAAACTGAATACAATTATTTGCAAATTACCGTAATTATTTGCTGTGCAAAACTGAATAAAACTTAAAACTTACTGAAATGCAAAATTTGAATGAAAGGAAATGAATGTTATTAAAGGCCAAAAGATACTAATTGTGTGATTAGAGGAAACTATAGTACCAAAGCATATTACTAACCATGTGTGATATGCAAAGTTCGAATAAGAATATCCACAAAAATAAATTGCCTCTCTACCCAAAAAGAACATTTCTGTTTGAAATTGCTAGCTCTGCTAACAGAAAATTAATATACTACCTAGCACGACACCTGAAATCCTGACCAGATACTGTTTGAGTGAGAATTCAGTTGAGACCTGCCCTGAAATTAAAGTGACTAACCTCCTGCTCAGCATGTTGTTTTTGTGTCGGGAGGACTGATTTGCTCGAAATACATATAGATGCAGCAACTGAAGCTTAATAATCTACTGTAAATTCTTTTTGTCAGAAACAGTCTGTTGCTTTGTGCTCTGTAAGGTGCAATGTATACACGACAAAATTTCGAAACTTTACCATGGATCATGGGGGTGACTTTTACTTTAAACAAAACCGTTCTTGAGAAGTCAATATCTGATTAATGACGAAAGACTGCACAACTTCAAGAAGGCTCTGTCAATTAGAAAATTCTCTCGTTACAAAGAGACTACAAACATACCTTCAAAATTCCCTCAAAATCTTTTCTATAAAAAATGTGAACAATAAAATATTACATGTCAGTTTTTGTCTCCTTAAGAAAGTGTTCAAGATGCCTTCTCACAGATTCACAAAAAACATTCTTTAATAAGCTCAACTGCACTCTATTATGTCTCAAATAAGAATGCCTCATCCCTGCACAACTGACTTACCAGCAAGTCAGCCACAGATAAAACTAAACACACACTGAAGGATCTTACTCAGTATCCCTGTAATGCTCTCATTCATCTTTGTGCCAGTGCAGTAAACGTAAATTATTTATTGGAGCAGAAAATATATGTGAACATTACAGTTATTTGACTTATCAAATAAATCCCCCTGTTTCCAGAATGAAATTTTCATTCTGGAGCGGAGTTTGCGCTGATATGGAACTTCCTAGCAGATTAAAACTGTGTGTCGAACCGAGACTCGAACTCGGGATCGTTGCCTTTCGTGGGCAAGTGCTTTATCAACTAAGCACTTGCCCGCGAAAGGCAAAGGTTCCGGTTCGAGTCTCGGCCCGGCACATAGTTTTAATTTGCCACGAAAATCAGATCCCCTGGTATAGATCTTGCTTTTTCCTATGTAGCTGTATTAATTAGTGCTGCTGGTATTGTGTCTCTGAAAGAGACGAATTCAGCGCAGTGTCACTCTTGAAAACTCGTTTACTAGCAGCGGAGTTAGTTAATCATAAGAAGAGTTCTGGTTTCATTTCTGGCAGGGATGTCAAAAACTGAAAGGCTTTACGTAACAGGGAACGCAAAACTTCTATGGTATATGGAAAATTTGCAGATCTGATTCAGTTTCCAACATAAATGTAACTGGTTTCTTGTTCAAATGTATCTGACACTGAAAATATTCTGCCGGGAAAGAAAATTAGTACACCTGGAAAGACGACTTAGATTTTGATCCGCTGACCCCTTATTCCGCAGTGGAAATAGTAGATGTACTTGTGTTGTGCGCACTATAAGATCTTCGGTACACATACCATCAGATTAATTGTCTGAGGAAGTTGGCGAGTGTCAGCAATATGTCTTGTGGTCTTATCGTGGCGTGTTTCTCTTCTGCCATTAGCTCAGACGATAGAAATGCCACTTGCACGCTTAGAGTAGCAGATTGACGGTGACCAACTTTAAACAGAACTTGATTAATTTTCACACACATTTATTAAATAATAAAAATCATAGATATTACTTAACTTGATTCTGGATGCTGTTTACAATTGACTATCTGAAGTTCCTTTGGTCTTGGTACGTTAATCTTATTCTCACATATCTCTGATACTTGATAAAGTGTCTATACATTTCTCTTCATGGCTATCTACAGGCATATGATAATCTTATTAGGCGCAGACTGAAACTTTACTATGGACTGGTACAGCCAAATGTAGACTAATGCAAACTGACTAGTCGGAGGTCTGTACACTCGTTATAATACCTTGCGCTTTCAGATATCACTGCACGAGTGTGATCCACGAGGAGACAACGTCCTACGTTAGCAGCAATCTCATTGGCTGCGTTACATATTCATACGCGGATCGGCGAAAGCAGAATTTGGTCCGTCTCTAAGAAAGCGCCTGGTCTGCTGTGCTTAGCGGGGCGCGCTCTATTGGGAAAGTTGTGTACGCCATGACTACGCGGAACTATGTACACAACCGTACTGATAATGGTTTCAACGTCGTTCGCAAACAGATAGCACAATTGTTCAGCTACCAGAGCACTATCCTTGTCTGCCCTTTAATAGGAAATGCACACAGATCTTCGGCACAACCATGTGAATGCAACCAGCTGGAAGGAGATGTTAGTAACGGTGTTGGGGAGTAGAATATCAATAAAATCGTTTAACTACTTGGTGAATTTGGAACCTATAGACGCACATTCATTGACAGAGTTCAGTTCTATGTCCTGAAAGCAAAAAAAAAAAAAAGTGAACTGTGGTGGCATCATTAATACAACCGTCAGCATGACTTACTAAAGACTGTTAGTGAGTCTCACACACCGTGTGTTCCAGTTCATCACTGTCAAAAGGTCATACAGTCCAGAATTGGTTCTTCAATCACGTGAAACTTTGTGACCACTGAGCAATCATCCCATCGAGGCACCATGTCGAAAAGACCCGTTTCATAAAAAAAATTATGTCCTGCCGCAGGAAGAAGTCATTAACTGTCAGCTGCATAGTGCATACCCTTGTCCGACAATAATCATCGAACCTTCATTGACTTTTTTAAGGGGCCGAAGGCTCGATAATCGCATAGGAAGAGATAAGAACCATAGGATGGGTCCTCGAATATCTCCCACTTGAGTGGGCGCACCTTCAGCGTCCCGATATTTTTGGTACGGGGTTGAATCACGACCAGCACAGAACTTGGCTCACCATTCCACAATGGTGGTCTTCGACAGCCATACTGCTCCATACACATTCTCCAATTTCTGGTGGTTGTCTACCAATGTTTGCTCTTCGTAAGCCAAGATAAGAGTAAATCACAATGGTCAAGTTTTGAAGCACACGGCAGTAACGTCGCCATAGTTCACGTTTCCACATTTACCGCGGGTACCCTGGAAAGATACAAATGCCAGACCCTGCCTACATGTTGGTTCTTATATACCCACATCGGAGTCGCAATACAGTGCATAAACGCTGCAGCAACACCCTCAAACTGGAATATTTGATCGCTCATTATAAATGATAATTTACTACTGGCCATTAAAATTGCTACACCAAGAAGAAATGCAGATGATAAACGGGTATACATTGGACAAATATATTATACTAGAACTCACATATGATTACAATTTTGGTGCATATATCCTGAGAAATCAGTACCCAGAATAACAACCTCTGGCCATAACAACGGCCTTGATACGCAAGGGCATTGAGTCAAGCAGATGGCGTGTACAGGTACAGGTTCAGGTACAGGTACAGGTACAGCTGCCCATGCAGCTTCAACACGATACCACAGTTCATCAAGAGTAGAGTCTGGCGTATTGTGACGAGCCAGTTGCTAGGACACCATTACCAGACGTTTTCAATTGGTGAGAGATCTGCAGAATGTGCTCGCCAGGGCAGCAGTCGAACATTTTCTGCATCCAGAAAGGTCCGTACAGGACCTGCAACATGCGGTCGTGCATTATCCTGCTGAATTGTAGGGTTTCGCAGGGATCGAATGAAGGGTAAAGCCTCGGGTTGTAACACACCCGAAATGTAACGTCCACTGTTCAAAGTGCCGTCAATGCGAACACGAGGTGATCGAGACGTGTAACCAATGGCACTCCTTACCGTCACGCCGGGAGATACGCCAATATGGCGACGACGAATACACGCTTCCAATGTGCGTTCACCGCGATGTCGCCAAACACGGATGCGACCATCATGATGCTGTAAACAGAACCTGGATTCATCCGAAAAAGAGATGTTTTGCCATTCGTGCACCCAGGTTCGTCGTTGAGTACACCATCGCAGGCACTCCTGTATGTGATGCAGCGTCAAGGTTAACCGCAGCCATGGTCTCCGAGCTGATAGTCCATGCTACTGCAAACGTCGTCGAACTGTTCGTCCACATGGTTGTTGTCTTGCAAACGTCCCCATCTGCTGACTGAGGGATCGAGACGTGTATGCACGATCCGTTACAGCCATGCGGATAAGATGCCTGTCATTTCGACTGCTAGTGATACGAGGCCGTTGGGATCCAGCACGGAATTCCATATTATCCTCCTGAACCCACCGATTCCATATTCTGCTAACAGTCATTGGATCTCGAGCAGCAGTGTCGCCATACGATAAACCGCAATCGCGATTGGCTACAGTCCGACCTTCATCAAGGTCAGAAACGTGATGGTACGTATTTCTCCTCCTTACAAGAGGCATCGCAACAACGTTTATCAGGCAACGCCGGTTAACCGCTGTTTGTGTATGAGAAATCGGTTGGAAACGTTCCTCATGTCAGCACGTTGTAGGTGTCGCTACCGGCGCCAACCTTGTCTGAATGCTCTGAAAATGTAATCGTTTCCATATCACAGCATCTTCTTCCTGTCGGTAAACTTCGCGTCTGTAGCACGTCATCTTCGTGGTGTAGCAGTTTTTAATGGCTAGTAGTGTATATTAGGATTAACGCTAACAGTTTTGTGAAGCTTTAAATGAATTTTGGACGTCTTAAACAGTATTTTCCACCGACCTTGTCGCAGTGGTAACACCGGTCCCCGTTAGATCACCGAAGTTAAGCGCTGTCGGGCTGGGCTTGTACTTGGATTGGTGACCCTCCGGTGTGCTGAGCGCTGTTGGCAAGCGGGTTGCACTCAGCCCTTGTGTGGCAAACTAAGAAGTTACCTGATTGAGAAGTAGCGGCTCGTAAACTGAGGTACGCCCGGGAGAGTGGTGTGCTGACTACATGCCTCTCCATATCCGCTTCCAGTGACATCTGTGGGGTGACGATGCCACGGCGGCCGGTCGGTGCCGTTGGGCCTTTCGAGGCCTATTCGGACGGAGTTTAGCTTAGTTTCTAAACAGTATTTGAGGAAGTACAAAAGACGAGTGAATTTCTGTTTTGAACTTTACACGTTTGATTGCATTACGTTACACATTAGCTACTTTATTCATTACCTTGTGCTGAGTTCTTGTTATTGATTTTAATAAATCATACAAAAGTACCATTGGGTTTTAAATGGATTGTGTGTTTGTTGTTTCTTCTTGGCTGTGGTTTACAAACCATTCTTTTCATTTGTCAGAAGATTTCTCCTGTAACATCTCTAATCTCTCCAGTAAAAACCAATACCAGGAATGTGCAGTCATTCAGCTTTGAAGAGATCGCTATTTTGACAGTTTCTGATAGGTGAAAAACAATAGACTTCCATGCCGTCTTGAGCTTCGTTGAGCGATGTAAAGTGTCGTGTAGAATAATGTTCTGTTGGTTATTTACTCTGACACAACATGTTAGCTGAGAGAAAAGTGTGTTCTACAGACAGAAGGAAATGTACATTGAAAGAAATAACTGATATGTGTTCGATTCCGCTGTACATTGTCGATGTAATGATTCACAGACACTTATGGTTAAAATTTCGGGAGGACTTTTCAACTTCTAGCGGGGTATTAATGTAATCTGTTTTATTCATTGACCAAGGAGGTTGTAAAGAGTGTAACTGTGAAATTACCAGTGACATTTTGTTTTTATTTCTGCAACAGTTTATTTGAAATAAATTAATGTTCAATAACATAAGCCAACAGTAACGTACGTCATTGCAAAACATCGTTAAGAAACTGACAACTGATTGAGAAGCACAAGCTCAACTCTTGTGCTGCGACAGGGAATGTGTCAGACATAGTTTATATGGACCCAGGGGTAAGTTTTATCCTACTTCCTCGAGGGCGGCCAGTCACAGGCGTTGATATTGGCGTTCCAGACGAGTCCAGCAGGGCACACCAGGTGGACAGCCTTGCCGTTGCTACACTCCCAGAAGCCGTGTGTGTCCGTGTCGTCTGGATAGAAGACGGCCGTGGCCCCATCATCCTCAGGACATGTGGGCGTGGTCGCTGTTGCCACTGCTGCCAACACGCTCAACGCCAGAAGGCCTGCCAACACTGTGGGGCAGGAAAGTCATAGTGTGAGCGCATGACTCCTTTTTCATCATACTTGCAGAGAGTCTTAGGATACATTCGTGACTTTTGGTGATATGGAATTGTGTCAAGACAATATGTGGTCATGTTGCCACGAAGAAACCGGGCCCAAAAATTGGTGATCGCTCGTATATTTCGGTAAATGTGTCTACATGGACAATGCCAATTGTGTAGGCTCAAATGAGAAACAGTTTGAAACAATATGCAATGGTATTGATTAATAAGCTGCCTGAGTGCGTCAGATATTTGGAAGATAGCTCTAGGCAACGAGTCACAAAACTTTTAACTTACTTACATCTTAGCTATATGTCTAACACGCAGGAAACAACAGTATTGTGATCCAGTACGGTGTGCATTATTCATTCTTAAACTACCCAAACACGAATAAATCCTACTACCGCCCTGTAACATCAGTTGGAGTGTGATATTTACTCTCTTCCCCACATTTTTAATGAAAGTTTGATCATACAACACTTTCTATTCCTCTCCAGTTCCCAGAAAACGTAACGTTGTCGGTTCGGAAGTAACATCTAATAACTGAATTATGATTTATTTAAATCATCTTGATTTCGAAGTTATCTGATCAAAACGTTTGCAAATTTTGTATTTCATCATGAGATCTGATATTTGGAATATAAGTTACAGCAGGCCGCTTCATTGAAATTTGATTCAAGCTACCTCTGTAGTAAACGTTACAAACAGGCAATTTTCTGCAAACAGATTTGACTGTGGTACGAACAACTGTCCACCATCCATCATGTGATCATTGGTATTACATGCCTGGTATCATAAGCGTAAATTAAAACTTTATAGCATTATTAACGAAGAGAACTTCATGAACCGTTTTAATTCAGTTAAAGGAAGGAATATGCAAGTTCCAGCAGACAGACGTTAAAAGTAGCGCCCGCCATACTCACACTTCATGGTTACTGTGGTGGTCGTCAAGTCGGTAGAAAGCAGACTGGACTGATGCCTGGTGTTTCTCCGATTCAGCTTTATATACTCTCACCGATTTACGTCGTATCATCTTGGGTGGGGACACGTTCACTCTCTGATAACAGATGGCGATGGCAATTCTGAAATCTAATCTATTCAAATATAAAAATTTCAGGGGCAATGTTTCACACTGTGTACATACTTTCTGCGAAGGGCACTCTTGACTTTTGTGCTGTAAGCGAGAGCGATGTATGGGACTGGGGAAATCCATTCTTGAACACATATCGCTACTGACGACGGCGATTTTAATAAAACCTTGTTCTACGGATGTTTTCCAACTTTCTATCATCAAGTGATCGTCTGCATGAAGTACGAATATAATTCGGTAATTCGTCGTTTCAAGTCTGTCTACGATAAACCCTTATGATGTACCACAGAAGATCCTCCACTTAAACAAACAAAAACGTGTACGGGTATAGACGCATAAGATGTATCCACCAGTAAATTATAACCCCAAAATTTGTTGGAACTGTTCTCCATAATACCACTTACCAGTCGTGTTCTAACGTATGAGAATTTATTACGTGGGTTTTGCAATAATTTCAGTAACAGACTAACGAGGAATAAAATGTTGATTTTCGTTAGTGGGAAGCTATTTCAAAAATCACTCTACTAATAACCACAATAACCATATGCGTCGCACACAAAACACTCAGTTTGTCGCAACACTATTAGTACATCCTTCAGTGGCGAACATATGTCATGCGTGTTGTTTACGTCTCCTATCTGGTAGTTGTACCGATATTCCGCTGAATTTACACTCTTGTTCATCTTCAGTGGAAAAGGAATCATCTTATCGCAACCAAAAAACAGACGGATATTCAAACCCTTTTTTTTATACAGTTTTAATTACATCTTGCAGCTTTGACACACGTGTTGAAGGTAGAAAAGTTCACAATTTTACATTCTTTGGGGACTTAAACTGGTTTATGCTGTATGCCACATTGTAGTTACAAGTTTATAAATATACCACTAGTATAATCTAATGTACTTAGTGTATTTTACAACTTTCAGAATGTAAATGTTTTCTTTATATTTATGAGCAAAAATAACAGAAGGGAATTAATAATAGGCTCGCTTGAATATCTAGAAATCGAAATTAAAATAATTTGAACAACCAATTGCCTTGGTAAGATGTTTCTTCGGACCTTATTTGCAACTGAGAGTGGTGATGATAAATAAGGTATTGTGAGTATAATATGTACGTATACATACCAATAGAGACAAAGGTAATTCGCCGCGCGGGATTAGCTGAGCGGTCTTAGGCGCTGCAGCCAATGACTGTGCGGCTGATCCCGGCTAGAGGTTCGAGTCCTCCCTCGGGCATGGGTGTGTGTGTTTGTCCTTAGGATAATTTAGGTTAAGTAGTGTGATAGGTTAGGGACCGATGATCTTAGCAGTTAAGTCCCATAAGATTTCACGCACATTTGAACATTTTTGGTAATGCAAATGATCCTGTTGTGGACAAAGTTAGAATAGCAAAATGTTTGGATCATGAAAATAGAATTTAACATGCTCAAAGAGTGACCTTCGCTACCTGAAAAAGAGAATCAAGACCCTCAAGGACTGTAGCACAGTGGCTCCAGGGTATGACCTGGGCGTACTGAGGGGTTGTAGTGTTAAAGTTTCACTTGGCATAGTCACCGCCGAGCAGTTGGCGATCGGCAGGCCTACCTGTGTACCCTCTGTTTTGAATCTGCAGGCAGTAACTGTGCTGAGTTTAAAGATAAACAGTGGTTGCAATAAACGTTCTAGAGACAACCACGCCACAACAACTACGTGCTGTTTCTGAACAACTTCAGCCACTTGGGCGTGCAGGAAGCTGGATGTATGTACCAACGGACTACTCCACGTGATGGGCACATTGTATCGGTGGTGTATAGCTGCTTTCTCCAATGGTCCGTGAAACATTCCCACAGCTGTAGGCCAGCCTCTGGACGTTACGTAGTATTTTCTTTTGTCACCACTCAGACTGGTTTGATGCGGCCCGCCACGAATTCTTCTCCTGTGCCAACATCTTGATCCCAGAGTAACACTTTCGACCTACGTCCTCAATTTTTTGCTAGATATGTTCCAGTCTCTGCCTTCCTCTACAATTTTTTCCCCTCTGCAGCTCCCGCGTGTGCCATGGAGGTCATTCCCTGATGTGTTAACAGATATCCTGTCATTGCGTCCCTTCTGTCTGTCTGTTTGTGTAAGGAAATGTCGTGTGGAGAGGGCCTCTCGGCAGATAGACCTCATCGCCTGGTGCAAGTCTTCGGCGACTTGCGAGTCGTTGAGAATGAAATGATGAAGAACATTCAAACACCCAGTTCCTAAGCGGAGAAAATTTCCGATGCAGCCGGGAATTGAACGTGGGTCCCCCGCCATGATACGCCGGAGCGCTGCCCACTCAGCTACGGTGAGGGACTCTGTCTCTCTGTGTTTTCCACATGTTCCTTTCCTCTTTTATTCTGCGCAGAATCTTCTTATTCCTTACCTTATCAGTCCACCTAATTTTCAATAGTCCTCTGTAGCACTACATCTCAAATGCTTCGATTGTCTTCTGTTCCGGTTTTATCACTGTCCATGTTTCGCTACCATAAAATGTTGTGCTCCAAACTTAAAGTCTCAGAAATTTCTTCGGCAAATTAAGGCCTAGGTTAGATACTAGTAGACATCTCTTGGTCCAGAATGCCCTCTTTGCCAGTGCTTCAAATGAGTGTGAAATCTTATGGGACTTAACTGCTAAGGTCATCAGTCCCTAAGCTTATACACTATTTAACCTAAATTATCCTAAGGACAAACACACACACACCCATGCCCGAGCGAGGACTCGAACCTCCGCCAGGACCAGCCGCACAATCCACGACTGCAGCGCCCAAGACCGCTCGGCTAATCCCGCGCGGCTTCGCCAGTGCTTGTCTGCTTTTGATGCCCTCCATGCTTCATCCGTCATTGACTATTTTGCTGCCTCAGTATCAGAATATCTTAGCTTTATGTACCTCATAATTATCATGCCTGATGTTAAGTTTCTCACTGCTCTCATATTTGCTACTCTTCATTACTTTCCTCTTTACCGTCAGTACATATTCTGTAGTCACTGGATTTTTCATTCAGTTCAGCAGATCAAGTAACTTTTATTTAATTTCACTCAGGACAGCAATGTCATCAGCGAATCGTATCATTGATATCCTTTCACCTTGAATTTTTTGCACTCTATAGCTCCCTTAGTACAATGGAAGTTATTTCCTGATTTCTCAACAAAAGTCCTACCATCCTGTCCCTTTTTCTTGTCAGTGTTTTCTATTTGTTACTTTTCTCCCCGATTCCATGGAGAACCTCCTAATTCCTTACGTTAGCAGTCCACCTAAGTTCCTGTATTTTCTGTAGCACCACATTTCAAATGCTTCAGTTCTCCACTGTTCTGCTTTTTCCATAGTCTACGTTCCTCTACCTACAAGGCTGTGCCCCAAATGTACATTCTCTTCCTAGCATTAAGGCCTACTTATGACACTAGTATTCTTCTCTTCGCCATAAATGCCCTTTTTGTCAGTACTGTTCTGCATTTTATGTCCTTCTCATGTACCTCATCAGTTATTTTGCTGCTAATGTAGCAGAATTCGTCTACTTCCTGATCATCAGTTCTCGTTGTTCTCATTTCCTCTACTTCTCATCACTTTCGTCTTTCTCGATTTACTTCAATTCATATCCTGTAGTCATTACACTGTTGCTTATATTCAACACATTGTGTAATGCGTCTTCAGTTTCACTGGGGACAGAAATGTCATTAGTGAATCTTGTCGTTGTTATCCTTTCACTTTGAACTGTAATGCCAATCATGAGCCTTTATTTTATATTCAATATAATTTCTTCAGTGTATCTATTGAAGAGATAGGCGAAAGGCTTCATCCCTAACTTACACAATTTTTAACCAGACCACTCCGTTCTTTATCACCTACTAGGAACCAAGGCCCACGATAAAATGGTGATCATACTGAACATGTGGTATCAACATTCGATACCACACTTGTTAGGGGCTGCAGTTATCTACCGAGGACCGTATTAGTATCGCTGGACCTGCGAGTCATGACTAGCGAAACTAGCGCCCCTCCGCGGCTTGCAACAAGTCTCTAGCGCGCGCTCGTCCACTCTTGCTCGGGACGTCAAGTAGAAAAGTAGCTGATAGGAAGCAATCTCTAACAAGGCGCTTAGTTAATGTATGGCCTATATGATGCCTCTGTAGCTCTCTGTTTGTAATTATATTCCTCCTGACTATGAAGACTCCTTGCCACCAGCTAGGTATAATATATTATTTTTTACCAACGGCTTCTAATTATTTTAGTCGTTGTAGGCCCAGACCACGCAGCCAGTTCCTTATTGGCTTCACCGGCAAAACTGCAGTGTATGCAAAGAAGAGATATGTATATTTCTATTTAGTACTGGCCACCGGCCATTCACATTGGCGACGATTCGTTCGTCGTCATCATAACAGAATATCCTGCATGTTGCTTATGGGGCAGTAGCTAATTGTAGTTACCACCAAGAAGGACTTCCCATATTGATCATTTGACGCTCATTTACAAGTATGTCAGTGCACTCAGAAAATATAAGCAGCCTGGAACTGCCAAATGACTCCAGACGGTTTCACTTACTCCTTGTAACAGTGTTGTACCTCGCCATTATCACACGACTCATGCGTCACTGCCCGTACATTACATTGCATATCAGTAGTAGCAATGACCGCATTGCACGTATGGTAGTCTTAGATGATTTGGAAAGTAATGTAATCATTTGCTGAGCAAAACTTACTGTTGGTTGGCTTGGTGTTGCGCACGTGAACAGTGTCGTGAAATGAAACTTAATACTTAATGAAATGCAAAATTTGAAAGAAAGTTATGAAATTTATTAAATGCCAAAAGAAAGTATTTGTGTGATCAGTGGAAACTAAAGTACTAAAACTCAGTACCGAAGCATATTACTAACCATGTATGATATGAGGTGCAAAGTTCGACTAAGAATATCCACACAAATAAATTACCGGTCTACCCGGATGAAAATAACTGTTTGAAATTGCTAGCTCTGCTCATAGAAAATTAATATACTAGCTAGCACGACACCTGACAATCTTGACGACACACTGTGACTTGCCTCTTACTCAGCATGTTGTTTTTGTGTTGGGAGGAGTGATTTTCTCGAAAGCAAATACAAATAGATGCAGCAGCTGAGGATAAATAATCTACTGTAAATTATTTTTGTGAGAAACACTCTGTTGCTTTATGTTGTGTAAGATGCAATGCACAAGCGACAAAATTTCAGAACTTTACCTTGAATCATGGAGGTGAGTTTTAGTTTACAAGAAACCGTTCTTGAGAAGTCAATATCTGATTATTGACAAAAAGATTGCACAACTTCAAGAAGGCTCTGTCAATTACAAGATTCTCTCGTTACAAAGAAACTACAAACATACCTTCAAAATTCCTCCAAAATCCTTTCTATCAATAACATGAACAAGAAAATATTACATGTCAGTTTTTATCTCCATAATAAAATATTCCAGATGCCTTCTCCCAGATTCACAGAAAACATTCTTTAGAAAAACAACAGCACTCTATTATTATAATCAAATAAGAATGACTCAGCTGTGCACAACTGACTTACTAGCAAGTCAGCCACAGATAAAACTAAACACAGAGTCAAGGATCTTACTCACTACCCGTATAGTGCTCTCATTCATCTTTGTCCCAGAGCAATAAACGTGAATTATGTATTGGAACAGAAAATATATGAGGACAGTACAGTTATTTGTCTTATCAAATAAATCCCCAGGTTTCCAGAATGAAATTTTCATTCTGCAGCAGAGTGTGCGCTGATATGGAACTTCCTGGCAGATTAAAATTGTGTGCCGGACCGAGACTCGAACTCGGCACCTTTGCCTTTCGTGGGCAAGTGCTCTACCAACTGAGCACTGGCCCGCGAAAGGTTCCGAGTTCGAGTCGCGGCCCGGCACACAGTTTGAATCTGCCAGGAAGTTTCAGATGCCCCGATATGAATCTTCCTTTTTCCTATGTGGCTATATTAATAAGTGCTGCTAGTATCGTGTTGTAGGGAAGCAGCCTACTCACGCCGTATAAAATTCACAGCAGTCTTTCCATTGTGTGCCAGCCAGACCACTGTAACTAACTCTGACGACATAGATGTTGCGCAATACTTTAAAAATCAAGTAAATAACCTGAAACGTTGCTAGCATGTCAGGAGTAATACTAAACCAATATGTGTTGAATATCAGTTCAGTAGCTTTTGTAGTGTCACCGCCAGACACCACACTTGCTAGGTGGTATACGTCGGACCCGCGTGTCGCCACTATCAGTGACTGCAGACCGAGCGCCGCCACACGGCAGGTCTAGAGAGACTTCCTAGCACTCGCCCCAGTTGTACAGCCGACTTTGCTAGCGAAGGGTCACTGACTTCTACGCTCTCATTTGCCGAGGCGATAATTAGAATAGCCTTCAGCTACGTTATTTGCTACGACCTAGCTAGGCGCCAGTATCCGTACTATTGAAATTGTGTATCATGTACCATTACTGGATTAAGTTAAGTATTCCACCTGCTACGTCCGTTTTTCTCAATTCTAATTCCCTTGTCATATTCCAGACCTCACGCCAGCCTGCGTGAGCTAAAACGCGTGCATTTTGGCCTCCTTTAGGTATTCGGGTGGGCTCTCCTGCCAACCACAACAGCTTTAACCATTTTCGAGATTTGGACGTGTTTCTGTAAAAATCATTGGCGCAATAGAAAAGAGCTAGAAACTTAAAAATTCATATTTAGATTCCTTTTGCATAACAGTTTAGTAGAAACAGTATTCTGGACCTCATAAATTAAAATTTTAGTTGAAATTCATGATTTTCTGGTTTTTGTCTTAAAATTAAGGAAGCAAGATAAATTACGTAGGTGAATAAATAAAGCTAGGATGTTTAAATTTAAGTTGAATGGAGATCCGCTATAATCACAAAGATGTGAGAAGTTTCAACTGAATAACTAATACACTATAGCAATAGCGTATCTCCAAAGGGCAAGTTCGGAGCTCGTCTACTGCATGTAGTGTAATTAAATTAATTCTCTCGCCCGAAATATGTAACTGAGGCACTTCAGACTATTATAATGATTACTTACCTGTGTGCTGATTGCACATTTAAATTGAGAGCTTCATTGGCCATCAGCAAAGGAAGCAATGATTTATTTGAAAGTGGTGCATTACTAACCCAACGGCTAGTCGGGACAGCGGAATTAATCAGGCGTTCCCTTAGCCGTCCGCACCGCGGCTTTATATATAACAACGCTGCGCGAGGAAAAAAGGCCCCAGTTCTCTCCACACGCTGATCAGCGCACCACTTGTGCCGGGAGTCGCGTCGCGTCGGTATCATTGCTATAAACAGCCTCGGCTGCCGTAATAAGTTACTCGGGATACGCGTAGCCAAGAAATCATTTTTGAGTGAAGTGTTAATTTTGGGATGACTTTGATGATCTATCTTCAGTTCGCGTATGTCGTATTTTCACGTGCCGTCGTGGGACAGACATTCTACCATTATTAAGCGTGGCGTTTGATGAATATTATCATCAAATTATGGCGAGCATTCACTTAAACATTTAATTGGAACAGTTGTAGTTGCATCAGCGCATTAGACTCTGAACTGCTCTGGTAGTTGCATTGTGTGGATTCTTTTTGTTCTGGACTTGCAGAATATAGTGAACATTTTAGAAAGAATCGTTTTTGATTATGAATCCCAGACAATCTCCTAATTCCTCAGAGCTTTAAGCTGTAGCTATAAGTGTATTTCTCAGTTGAAGTGGGCACTAGGAATTCTAATTACAGGCTTCACGTTTTGTTAATAACTTTCTCGTTGCCATTATTATAGTTAGAGAGCCAGTGTTGAGAACGGCAAACAACAGCATTAAATAAATCATAGGAACAATATTCCCACCCGCCGCCCCACATATGGTGCATCGTTGGGAAAGACATTCAACATTCATTTTAATAACAATAAATTCCATACGCCGCCCCACATATAGTGCACCGTAGGGAAAGATATTTCACAATAATAACCAATACTTCCACCCACCGCCCCACAGTGTCTCTGAAAGAGACGAGTTCAGCGCACTGTCACTCTTCAAAACTCGTTTACTGGCATCGGAGTATGTTAATGATAATAAGAGTACTGATCTCGTTTCTGGCAGGGATGTCAAAAACTGAAAGGATTTACGTAACAGGGAATGCAAAACTTCTATAATATACATTTCCACCACGAAAATATGCAGAATTGATTCAGTTTCTAACATAAATGTAATTGGTTTCTTGTTCAAATGTATCTGATACTGCAAATACACTGCCAGAAAAGAAAATTAATACACCTGGAATGACGACTTGGATTTTGATCCGCTGACGCCTTATTCCGCATTGGAAATAGTAGCTGTACTGATAATGGTTTTGCCCGCATCTCGTTGTCGTGCGGTAGCGTTCTTGCTTCCCGCGCACGGGTTCCCGGGTTCGATTCCCGGTGGGGTCAGGGATTTTCTCTGCCTCGTGATGGGTGGGTGTTGTCTTTTGTCCTTAGCTTAGTTAGGTTTGAGTAGTTTTAAGTTCTATGGGACTGATGACCATAGACGTTAAGTCCCATAGCGCTCAGAGCCATTTGAACCATTTTATTTGATAATGGTTTTAACGTAGTTCGCAAACAGATAGCATAATGCTATAGCTACCAGAGCACCATTCCTGTCTGCCCTTTAATAGGATATGCACACATTCAGAATGCTAAGTGTGGTGCAAACGTGTCTGGCTAGCAGGCAACCATACAACGGATAGGTACACAACCTCCTTATTGCCAACCGAACGAGCCTGAAAGGGATTACATTGTGGTCTTTCGTGGGGCGAGATGCTTTGTCGAAGAATTGCGACACAGTTGTGCAACGATGCTGGTATCAAAGGTAGCGTGAACATTGTCACAGACATATTTTATTTATTTATAGCGTCTCAAACAATCGAACGTATGAAATGAGGAGTAGTGGAAAATCGACCACCATCCATTACAAACGTGGATAAAAGGTACCTCTTGCTCATAGATCTTCGCCACAACCATCTAAATGCCACCAGCTGCAATGAGATGTTGGTAACGGTATCAGGAAGCAGAATATCAATAAAATCCCTCAACTGCTTGGTGAACATGGAACCTATAGACGCACATTCGTGGACAGCGTTCAGTTCCATATCTCGATAGTAAAAAAAACTCTGTTGGCATCATTGCTACAACCGCCAATGTGACTGTTAGTCAGTCTCACACACCGTGTGTTCCAGTTCATCACTGTCAAAATGTCGTACAGTCCAGAACCGATACGCCAATCACGTAAAATCTTTGTGACCGCTGAGCAATCATCCCATCGAGGCACCATGTTCAGGAGACCCGTTTCGTAAAAAATTATGTCCTGCTGCAGGAAGAAGTCCTTAATTGTTTGCTGCATAGTGTATACCCTCGTCCGACAATGAACACCGACCCTTCAAGGCATTTTTTTTTATGGGACCTAAGGCACAATAATCGCACAGGGAGAGATCAGAACTGTAGGACGAGTCCTCGAACATCTCCTACTTGAGTGGGCGGTCCTTCAGCATTTCGATATTTTCGGTATAGGGTTGAATCGCGACCAGCACAGAACTTGGCTCACCATTCCACAGCGATGGTTTTCGACAGCCATGCTTCTCCATACACATTTTCCAATTTCCGATGGATGTCTACCAATGTTTGCTCTTCGTAAGTCAGGAAAAGGGTAAGATCACACGGGTCCTGTTTGGAAGCATACGGCAGTTAGGTCGCTCATAGTTCACGTTTCCACATTTACAGCGTGTACCCAGGAAAGATAAAAATGCCAGACTCTGCCTACATGTAGGTGCTTATATACCCACATCGGTGTCGCACTACATTGCATAAACGCTACAGCAACACCCTCAAACGGGAACATTTGATCGCCCATTATAAATTATGATATATTAGGATTAATGCTAACAGTTTTTTTAAGCTTTAAATAAATTTTGAACGTCTTAAACAGTACTTGCCACCGACCTTACCGCAGTGGTAAGACCGGTTCCCGTCAGATCACCGAAGTTAAGCGCTCTTGGGCTGGGCTAGTACTTGGATGGGTGACCTTCCGGTGTGCCGAGCGCTGTTGGCCAGCGGGGTGCACTCAGCCCTTGTGTGGCAAACTGATGAGGTACCTGACTGAGAAGTAGCGGCTCCGGTCTCGCAAACTGACATATGGTCGGGAGAGCGGAGTGCTGACTTCATGCCCCTCCATATCCGCATCCAGTGACATCTGTGGGTTGCCGATGACACGGCGGCCGGTCAGTACCGTTGCCCCTTCAAGGCCTGTTATGCAGTTTGTAGCGCCGTATAACAATCCTGCCCTGGAGGCGGTTAACTGGGAGATGTGTCACAGAGCTGGATAGTGACAGATGGTGACGCGAGACTGGACGCGCACGTATTTTATGTATCAGCCGATAGACGACAATATTGGATAGGAGACTGATTTAGTTTCGATTGTGCCCACTAGAGAGCACTAAAGTAATAGAATGATTTTAATAAACTGTTCTAGTATTTTCAAAAAGCGTTGTTATGTCTTTTTGTGTATGTAAAATGATATAAATGTGTTTTACCGGTATGAATGTTGCGTGAGTGTGGTTTAAGGTTAATATGAAGATAATTGTTTAACGAGTCATGTAGTGGCATTTAGTGTGGGAACATTTCGAATAAGTATGGATGTGGACAAAGAGGATTTTTGTAGAATATATTTGTAAAGTACCCTATATGTAAAGGGAATGTTATTTTAGGTATAAATAACAATAGTAAATAACTTTATACATAAACAAAACTTAAGCATATTAGATAACTACGTCGGTAAAAAGTGCAGTCGTTAGGTTTACTATTTTGCGACTGGTTATTGGTGAAAAGCGCGAATTGACGCGGGAGAATATTGTTTTGCTATTGGCTGTTGAGTAAACTGACCAATGGTAAAGCATTATTATTCGCGCGCCTTTCTCTGCTGATAGAGAAGACTTAGAGCATTCTAGAGAAGAGTGGGAGCCTAGCCACGAAACAGTTCGGACGTGTGTAGTAGTAGTTCCGATGGATACGATAAGTTGCCCGATCTAGCAGTGTGTCATACATCAAATGTGTGGTAAAGTGACGGCATAATTATTCCAATGGGCGTGTAGCAATTTCGGAATTTTTAAGTGAATTTTGTGACGAGAAAAGACATATATTCCGCGTGGCGTATTTCGCAGATCGGTGCCAAAAACTGTGACCGCATTTGGTACTGACAGACTTAATATTTGGCGAGCATTATCAATCAAAAACAACCAGTATTTTTGTAGTTATTACGGTTTCGGGAAATGCAACACCATAAACTTGCTAACGTGAGTAAAAGGGATTGTGAGTGACTGTGTTAAGACTAGCATCGGCTTGGCAGTGATACTTGTTTACCTAAGTTTCAGAATATATTAACTGAGGACAAAATTTCCTACTTTTCATTTCGTGTGATAACTTTCTCCCGAAACGTAGATTAGTGACTTTCATTGCAGCCTGGTTGACGTCGAAGTACTGTAGGTTTAACTCGGCTTCCCTGCTAATGATTTGCTGAGACAATGTTTACAGGTAAATGGAGGTTCGTCGTCAAGGGACGGAAAGAACCGCGCCGCCGCAAGTATTTGAGGAAGAACAAAATATGAGTGAATTTCTATTGTGAACGTTTACATGTTTGAATGCATTACGTTACACATTAGCTAGTTTATAAGAATTGCCATTCATTACCTTGTGCTGAGTTCTTGTTATTGCTTTGAATAAATCATACAAAAGTATCCTTGGGTTTTCAATGGATTGTGTGTTTGTTATACTGGTGTATCAAAAAAATGTTTCTTCTTGGCTGTGGTTTACAAAACGTTCTCTAGATTTGTCAGAAGATTTCTCCTGTTGCAGCTCTAATCTCTCCAGTAAAAACCAGTACCAGGAATCTGCAGTCATTCAGTTTTGAAGAGATCGCTATTTCGAAAATTTCTGATACGTCAAAAACAATAGACTTCCATGCCGTCGTTGAGCTTCCTTGAGCAATGTAAAGTTTTGTGTAGAATAATATTCTTTTTTTAGTTACTGTGACACAACATGTTAGCTGAGAGAAAAGTGTGTTCTACAGACACAAGGAAATGTACATTGAAAGAAGTAACTGATATGTGTTCGATTCTGCTGTACATTGATTCACAGACGCATATGGCTAAAATTTCTGCAGGACTTTTATACTTCTAGCGGGACAGTAATGTAATCTGTTTTATTCATTGACCAAGGAAGTGATAAGGAGTGTAACTGTGAACTAATCAGTGACATTTTGTTTTTACTTCTGCAACAGTTTATTTGAAATAAATTAATGTTCAATATCATAAGCCAACAGTAACGTACGTCATTGCAAAACATCGTTAAGAAACTGACAACTGGTTGAGAAGCACAAGCTCAACGCTTGTGATGTGACAGGGAATGGGTCAGACATAGTTTCTATGGATACAGGGGTAAGATTTAATCTACTTTCTTGAAGGCGGCCAGTCACAGGCGTTGATATTGGCGTTCCAGACGAGTCCAGCAGGGCACACGAGGTGGACAGCCTTGCCGTTGCTGCACTCCCAGAAGCCGTGTGTGTCCGTGTCGTCTGGATAGAAGACGGGCGTGGCGCCGTCATCCTCAGGACATGTGGGCGTGGTCGCTGTTGCCACTGCTGCCAACACGCTCAACGCCAGAAGGCCTGCCAACACTGTGGGGCAGAAAAGTCGTAGTGTGAGCGTATGACTCCATTTTCATCATAGGATACATTCGCGACTTTTGATGATATGGAATTGTGTCAAGACAATATGTGGTATTGTTGCCACGAAAAAACTGGGCCCGAGTATTGGTGATCGCTCGTATATTGCGGGAAAGGTGTCTACATGGACCATGCCAAATGTGTAAGCTCAAATGAGAAACAGTTTGAAACAATAGGCAATGGTATTGATTAATAAGCTGCCTGAGTGTGTCAAGTATTTGGAAGATTGCACTAGGCTACGAGTCACAAAATTTTAACTTACTTACATCTTAGCTACAGGGTGTTTCAAAAACGCCCGGTATATTTGAAACGGCAATACAAACTAAACGAGCAGCGATAGAAATACACCGTTTGTTGCAATATGCTTGGGACAACAGTACATTTTCAGGCAGACAAACTTTCGAAATTACAGTAGTTACAATTGTCAACAACAGATGGCGCTGCGGTCTGGGAAACTCTATAGTACGATATTTTCCACATATCCACCATGCTTAGCAATAATATTTCGCAGTCTCTGAATGAAATTACCATCTTGCATAAACCACGAGGTGTTCGCAGTGTCGTCTAAGGCAGTTTGTACCGCCAGAGATCCACGAAGAATGTCCAGATAGCGTGATGCAGTAACCGTTTCCGATCTGGAAAATGGGCCAATGATTCCTTTGGAAGAAATGGCGGCCCAGACCAGTAATTTTTGAGGATGCAGGGACGATGGGACTGCAACATGGGGCTTTTCGGTTCCCCATATGCGCCAATTCTGTTTATTGACGAAGCCATCCAGGTAAAAATAAGCTTCGTCAGTAAACCAAATGCTGCCCACATGCATATCGCCGTCATCAATCCTGTGCACTATATCGTTAGCGAATGTGTCTCATGCAGCAATGGTAGCCGCGCTGAGGGGTTGCCGCGTTTGAATTTTGTATGGATAGAGGTGTAAACTCTGGCGCATGAGACGATACGTGGACGTTGGCGTCATTTGGACCGCAGCTGCAACATGGCGAACGGAAACCCGAGGCCGCTGTTGGATCACCTGCTGCACTAGCTGCGCGTTGCCCTCTGTTGTTGCCGTACGCGGTCGCCCTAGCTTTCCATCACGTTCATCCGTCACGTTCCCAGTCTGTAGAAATTTTTCAAACAGATCCTTTATTGTATCGCTTTTCCGTCCTTTGGTTACATTAAACCTCCGTTGAAAACTTCGTCTTGTTGCAACAACACTGTGTTCTAGGCGGTGGAATTCCAACACCAGAAAAATCCTCTGTTCTTAGGAATAAACCATGTTGTCCACAGCACACTTGCACGTTGTGAACAGCACATGCTTACAGCAGAAAGACGACGTAAAGAATGGCGCACCCACAGACTGCGTTGTCTTCTATATCTTTCACATCACTTGCAGCGCCATCTGTTGTTGAAAATTGTAACTACTGTGATTTCGAAAGTTTGTCAGCCTGAAAATGTACTGTTGTCCCAAGCATATTACAACAAACGGTGTATTTCTATCGCTGCTCGTTTAGTTTTTATTGCCATTTCAAATATACCGGTCATTTTTGAAACACCCTGTATATGTCTAGCGTGTAGGAAACAACAGTATTGTGATCCAGTATCGTGTGCATTATTCATTCTTAAACAACCCAAACTGGAATAAATCCTACTACCGCCCTGATACATCAGTTGGAGCGTTATATTTACTCTCTTCCCCACATTTCTTATGGAATTTTGACCCTGCAACACATTCTACAACGCTCCAGTTTTCGGATAAAGTAATGTTACCGGTTCGGAAGTAACAACTAATAACTGAATTATGATTTATTTAAATCATCTAGATTTCGAAGTTATCTGATCACAACGTTTGCAAATTTTGTATTACATCATGAGAGCTGATGTTTGGAATTTAAGTTACAGCAGGCCGCTTCATTGCAATTTGATTCAAGCTACCTCTGTGGTAAACGTCACTAACAGGCAATTTTCTGCAAGCACATTTGACTGGAGTACGAACAGCTGTGCACTATAAAGCGTGTGATCACTGGTATTACATGCCTGGTATCATAAGCGTAAATTAAAACTTTATAGCATTATTAACGAAGAGAACTTCATGAAGCGTTTTATTTCAGTTAAAGGAAGGAATATGTCAGTTCCAGCAGCCAGACGTTAAAAGTAGCGCCCGCCATACTCACACTTCATGGTTACTGTGGTGGTCGTCGAGTCGGTAGAAAGCAGACTGGACTGATGCCTGGTGTTTCTCCGATTCAGCTTTATATACTCTCACCGATTTACGTCGTATCATCTTGGGTGGGGACACGTTCACTCTCTGATAACAGATGGCGATGGCAAATTCTGAAATCTAATCTATTCAAATATAAAAATTTCAGGGGCAATGTTTCACACTGTGTACATACTTTCTGCGAAGGGCACTCTTGACTTTTGTGCTGTAAGCGAGAGCGATGTATCGGACTGAGGAAATCCATTCTTGAACACATATCGCTACTGACGACGGCGATTTTAATAAAACCTTGTTCTACGGATGTTTTCCAACTTTCTATCATCAAGTGATCATCTGCATGAAGTACGAATATAATTCGGTAATTCGTCGTTTCAAGTCGGTCTACGATAAACCCTTTTGACGTACCACAGAAGATCCTCCACTTAAACAAACAAAAACGCGTACGGGTATAGACGCATAAGATGTATCCACCAGTAAATTATAATCCCAAAATTTGTTGGAACTGTTCTCCATAATACTACTTACCAGTCGTGTGCTAACGTATGAGAATTTATTACGTGGCTTTTGAAATAATTTCAGTAACAGACTAAGGAATAAAATGTTGATTTTCGTTAGTGGGAATCTATTTCAAAATTCACTCTACTAATAACCACAATAACCATATGCGTCGCACACAAAACACTCAGTTTGTCGCAACACTACTAGTACATCCTTCAGTGGCGAACATATGTCATGCGTGTTGATTACGTCTCCTACCTGGTAGTTGTACCGATATTCCGCTGAATTTACACTGCTGTATACCACATTGTAGTTACAAGTTTATAAATATACGACTAGTATATTTTAATGTATTTAGTGTAGTTTACAGCTTTCAGAATGTAAAAGGTATTCTTTATTTTTAAGAACATAGATAACAGAAGGGAATTAATAATAGGCCCCCTTGAATATCTAGAAATCGAAATTAAAATAATTTGAACAACCAATTGCCTTGATTAGATCTTTCTTCGGACCTTATTTGCAACTGAGAATGGTGATGATAAATAAGGTACTGTGAGTATAATATGTACGTATACATACCAATAGAGACAAAGGTAATTCGCCGCGCGGGATTAGCCGAGCGTTCTCAGGCGCTGAGTCGTAGGCTCTGCTGCTGATCCCAGCAGAGGTTCGAGTCCTCCCTCCGTCATGGGTGTGTGTGTTTGTCCTTAGGATAAGTTAGGTTAAGTAGTGTGTAAGCTTAGGGACCGATGACCTTAGCATGTCAGTCCCATAAGATTTCATACATATTTGAACATTTTTGGTAATTCAAATGAACGTGTTGTGGACAACGTTAGAATAACGAAATGTTTGGATCATGAAAATAGAATTTAACATGCTCAAAGAGTGACCTTCGCTACCTGAAAAAGAGAATCAAGACCCTCAAGGACTGTAGCATAGTGGCTCCAGGTTATGACCTGGTCGTACTGAGGGGTTGTAGTGTTGAAGTTTCACTGGGCACAGTCGTCGGCGAGCAGTTGGCCCTCAGCGGGCCTACCTGTGCACCCTCTGTTTTGATTCTGCAGGCAGTAACTGTGCTGAGTTTAAAGATAAACAGTGGTTGCAATATACATTCTAGAGACAACCACGCCCCAACAACTACGTGCTGTTGCTGAACAACTTCAGCCACTTGAACGGTGCCGCATTCTGGGCGTGCAGTAAGCTGGATGTATGTATCAACGGACTACTCCACGTGATGGGCACAGTGTATCGGTGGTTTACAGCTGCTTACACCAATGGTCCGTGAAACATTCCCACAGCTGTAGGCCAGTCTCTGGGCGTTACTTAGTATTTTTATTTTTTATTTTTTGTCGCCAGTCTGACTGGTTTGATGCGGCCCGCCACGAATTCTTCTCCTGTGCCAACATCTTGATCTCAGAGTAACACTTGCAACCTAAGTCCTCAATTTTTTGCTAGATGTATTCCAATCTTTGCCTTCCTCTACAATTTTTCCCCTCTGTAGCTCCCTCTTGTGCCATGCAGGTCATTCCCTGATGTGTTAACAGATATCCTGTCATTGCGTCCCTTCTGTCTGTCTGTTTGTGAAAGGAAATGCCGTGTGGAGAGAGCCTCCCGGAGGGTAGACCTGATCGCCTGGTGCAAGTCTTCGGCGACTTGAGAGTCGATGAGAATGAAATGATGAAGAACATACAAACACCCAGTTCCTAAGCGGAGAAAATTTCCGACGCAGTCGGGAATTGAACGTGGGTCCCCCGCAATGATACGCCGGAGCGGTGCCCACGCAGCTAGGGTGGGGGACTCTGTCTCTGTGTTTTCCACATGTTCCTTTCCGCTTTTATTCTACGCAGAATCTTCTAATGCCTTACCTTATCAGTCCACCTAATTTTGAATAGTCCTGTAGCACAACATCTCAGATGCCTCGATTCTCTTCTGTTCCGGTTTAGTCACTGTCCATGTTTCGCTACCATACAATGTTGTGCTCCAAACTTACAATTTCAGATAATTTTCCGCAAATTAAGGCCTTTGTTTGATACTAGTAGACTTCTCTTGGTCCGGAATGCCCTTTTTTTCCAGTGCTTCAAATGTGTGTGAAATCTTATGGGACGTAGCTTCTAAGGTGATCAGTCCCTAAGCTTACACACTACTTAACCTAAATTATCCTAAGGACCAACACACACATCCATGCCCTAAGGAGGACTCGAACCTACGCCGGGACTAGCCGCACAGTCCACGACTGCAGCGTCCGAGACCGCTCGGCTAATCCCGCGCGGCTTTGCCAGTGCTTGTCTGCTTTTGATGCCCTCCATGCTCCATCCGTCATTGACTATTTTTCTGTCTCGCTAGGAGAATACCTTAGCTTCATCTACCTCATGATCACCATGCCTGATGTTAAGTTTCTCACTACTCACATATTTGCTACCCTTCATTACTTTCCTCTTTCTTCGATTTGCCGTCAATCAGTATTCTGTAGTCAGTGGATCGTTCACTCATTTCATCAGATCATGTAATTCTTCTTTAATTTCACTCAGGACAGCAATGTCATCAGCGAATCGTATCATTGATGTCCTTTCATCCTGAATTTTGATCCTATCCTGAACATTTATTTTATTTCCATCATTGCTTATTCAATGCAGAGATTCATCAGTGGCGACGGATGGTTGATTACATCCCTGTCTTACACCCTTTCAAATCTGAGAACTTCGTTCTTGATCGTCCACTCTTATCGTTCCCTCTTGCCTCTTGTATATACTGTATATTAACCGACTCTCCCTATAATGTATTCCTATTTTTCTCAGAATTTCAAGCATTCTGCGCCATTTTACATTGTCGAAAGTTTTTTCTAGGTCGACAAATCCTATGTTCGTGTGTTGATTTATATTTAGTCTTGCTTTCATTATCAAAGGCAACGTCAGAATTGCCTCTCTGGTGCCTTTACCTTTCCTAAAGCCTTTCATCTAACACATCCCAAATTTTCTTAGACACACATTATGATCGACACACTATGAGAGCAGCGTTGGTCGTCCGAACATCACCCAAGGACGAAATCCAAGCTCCGGTTGCACGAGCTCTGTCATTATGGACCACTGGGAACCGACTACTTGCAGCCTGACGAAGACAACTTGTGCTTCTAACCAAGCTAACACAGGAACAACGACAGCGGCAAGCACGAGTATTCTGGTGTTGTGAAAGAGTCGCCTGTAGAGTGGAACGGCTCACTGTAGTCTTGAGTTATGGTAGTACGTTTTATCTGTATTCGGATGACGGGCCTGTACTTGTATGACGTAGACTAGTGAGTTGCATGTTCCACAGTGCATTCGCCTACGACATATGGGGCCCATCCCAGGCATCTGGCGTCCAGTACCTACAGTTAAAACTCGTGATCATACATGGTGTTTCTGCAGGGTAAAGTAACCAGTACCAACTAAACTACACACGCTGTTATCCCTGTGCTATTGTCACATCTTGGACAGAAAGGTGATGTGCTTTATCAACAAGACAATGCACGTCTACATTCGACTGCTGCGAGGTAACGTGCTCTTCATTGCTTACAACAACTGCCCTCGCTAGTAATATCGCCGGTGTCTTCCCAGTTGACATGATGAAGCGAAAATATACTCCTTCTCCAGGGCCTGTAAAAACCACTCCCGAATAAGTACAAACGGTGGAAGATACTTGGGCCAGTATATCGCAGAATGTCATTCCGCACTTTTATGACCTTATGCATGCGAGAATATATGCCTCGGTTTCCGCCAGGAGGGGGGAGGGGGAGGGGGTTGTACAGTTTGTATTGATGCAACTGTTTCGACGCACTTAACTCTGTCATGTGTGTTTAATTTGGTCAGAGTTTATTATCAATCTGAAAGGTTGACACGGTATGAGAAGTGGCAGTCTGGTCTGTGATATTGGCCGCAGTAAACACTTTTCCTGAGTATATGTATGAAGGTGACTCACTATATTCCAAAGTTGGTCGTTGTAAAGCAGTTATTTCACGTGTGAGAGAGAGAGGGAGAAAGAGAGACTTGCGTTGGTTGGAAGCAGATGAGTGTACCGACGTGAAGGAATAATTTAAAAATGCTGTTGTTGTGACCTGAAATTTTTTAAAGAAGGTGATTTCCCACGCAGGTTAGCTTACAGAAAGTGGGATGTCGCATTTAGGAACCATTTGCTGTTTCGCTTTGTAAGTTTTTGTAACTGGCATTACCAACAAATAATGTAACCCAAAAACTAAGAGCATTTTCCTCGATCTCGCGGGAAACATAACTCTTAGACCGGTAGGTACGTTTTTGAGCGGAATTTGATGCCTCCATTCAAAGTCCAATTTTCTGTCAGTATACGCAGCCGTTTTGCAGTATCTTCTTCCGCAAAACTCTTTTGTCTCGAGCTTTTGGATGAAATAAACGACATTTTCTTCAACATGTCATCATTATTTTCGAAACTTGTGTGTTCCAACTATTCAGCATACGGTGAAAGAAGATATATTGAAAATGACTTATGAACAATTACTTTTTTGGGTCCAATAGAAAGACAAATTTTCCGGCTTCAAGGGGTTATTCCACTTGGTGCTACGGTTACCGAGGACGACTTTGTGGACACGAAAAAGGGTTTATGAAGAATAAGAGTGCAGGGAGTAGAACTATTTCATTACATTTAATATTAATTCTTATTTTACTTGAAAAAGTAGCAAAAAACCTAACGTTCAAATGGGGCTACCCTCTAAAATAGCAGTGCTCCATTCGGAACGAGCGACTTAAAACTTTGAATTAGACCATTCCCTTTGCTCTGCACGTCATTTGGTGTGGTAATTCTGATGGTTATATCGACGAGGTAACTTTTTATTTCCTGCTCTATCCTTGCCCTATTCAGTCTTGTGGGCAATCTATAATGCCATTGTTAAAACGATATCTTCCTTATTTTTATCACCCCTCTTCTTTCAACATTATAATAATTCGTTCTCCAGTTCTAGCATCAGTCTTTTGTCACAGTCGTAAGTACCATATATTTATGATTCGAAATTTGTAAGCCAATAAATCCCGACACCATTAAGTATCTGGACAAACAGCAGTGAAATAATATTTATACAGCAAATTGATGTCAGCTTCAAGACGGACTAGAAGATGTAAAAGCTAAAATATACGCCGAAACTATGGCATTACCAAGTTTGAAGAAGATATACACACTGAGTGAGGAAGAATGAAGTTATTGGTACAATGGAAAAGCTATTGTATTAATAAATTAAGACAAACCGATTTAGCGAGATACGCTGGCAAGTAAAGGTAAATCGTTCCGAGAACTTATTTAATTTAGTGGCGATGGATAAATAACAAAATTTCTATTTAATGTCTTCTTTAACTTACATATTCACCAAGCTATTTTTTTTGTACGTATAAACATGCGAACCGGCACAGTCTTCCGGAAGTGAAAAACGATGATGCAGAACCGAATCTGGTGGTCGACAGACAGTGAAGTGAATAGCAAAGAAGTGAATAATGAAATCATATTACTCTACACAAATCAAAAAAGGTTTGCATCACTTCGGTTCCGAGAGTTCTAGAAACTGCACAGAAAATTGTAATAGAGATCAACACAAATATCATTTCCACCCTTTTCATTGCTCATGAAAACCACACATTGCATGTTGTATCACCATACAGCGAAACCTTTACAGATGGTGGTCTAGACTGCTGTACACGCCGGTAACTCCAATACCCAGTAAGACGTCCTCTTGCATTGATGCATGCCTGTATTCATCATGACATACTATCCACAAGTTCATCAAGGCACTGTTGGTCCAGATTGTCCCATTCCTCAATGGCGATTTGGCGTAGATCCCTCAGAGTGGTTGGTGGGTCATGTCATCCATAAACAACCCTTGTCAATCCATCCCAGGCATGTTCGATAGAGTTCATGTCTGAAGAACATAGTGGCCACTCTAGTCGAGCTATGTCGCTATCCTGAAGGAAGCCATTCAAAAGACGTGCACGATGTGGGCGCGAATTGTCGTTCCATGAAGACGAATGCCTCTCCAATATGCTGCCAATATGGTTCCACTGTCGGTCGGAGGATGGAATTCACGTGTCGTACAGCCCTTACGGCGCCTTATATGACCACCATCGGTGTATGTCGGCCCACAGAATGCCACTCCAAAACAGCACGGAACCTCCACCTTGCTGCGCTCGCTATATAGTTCGTCTAAGGCATTCAGCCTGACCGGGTTGCCTCCAAACACGTCTCCGACGATTGTCGGGTCGGAGGCATATGCGACACTCATCGGTGTAGAGAACGTGATACCAATCCTGATCGGTCCATTCGGCACGTTGTTGGGCTCATCTGTACCGCGCTGCATGGTGTCATGGTTCGAAAGATGGACCTCGCCATGTGTGTGAGGATTGTACCTGCGAACCATGCAGCCTATTGCGCACAGTTTGAGTCATAACATGACGTCCTGTGGCTGCACGAAAAGCGTTATTCAACATGGTGGCGTTGCTGTCAGGCTTCCTCCGAGCCATAATTCGTAAGTAACGGTCATCCACTGCAGTAGTAGCCCATGGGCGGCGTGAGCGAGGCATATTACCGACTGTTCCTGTCTCTGTGTATCTCCTACATGTCCGACCAACATCCCTTTGGTCCACCCCGAGATACCTATACACTTCCCTTGTTGAGAGCCCTTCTTGGCACAAAGTAAGAATTCGTACAAGATCGAACCGCAGTATTGACCGTCTGGCATGCTTCCCACAACACGAGCCGGGTACCTCCTTCCATCTTTGGGACGGTTTAGTGACATCTCTGAACAGTCAAAGGGACTGTGACTGTTATACAATATTCAGAGTAAACGGGTATCTTCAGAAGTTCTGGAAACCAGGGTGATATAAAACTTTTTATGATATGTGTAGAATGCGAAAAAATTGTATGTCCTTGAATTCCATAGTTGTTGCTTTTGCTTTCAGTTATTAGTTACTGAAAGAGGTGAAATAAAAAACTTTGGTGAGACATCGTAAGGTTATCAGTCTAAGCTACGTCGTTTTCAGAAATTGCAATCGAAGCATTATTTGGTCTCTATTGTCAAGGCGAGAACTTCATTTTCTTGACAATTTAAGGAAATGACGCGAAAATGTGATATCCTTTTTTATGTGTGAGACGTATTTGGTGCTGCGGAAGAACGCGCAGTTATTTGTAGGATAGAGTAAAAAATGCTGCAGTTCCCGTTCTGAATTCCATAGGTAATATCATTGTGAATGTAGTATATCCTTTATAATGGGGAAAACTATCCTTAGTCCAGTTTTTCATGGTAACTGCGCGTTTGTTCTTTTTGCGTCACTTTTTGCTTATCGGTTCGTCTTGTGAAGTACCCAGCTATCAGTTTCTACTCAAGTATCGTTTTTCTTATGCGTGATTAACATTGCTTTAACAAGCAACGATCGTCGAGATACTGAGCTGATATCTAAGGCGTCATTATCGTCTTGTAACTTCAGTGCCTCTCATTAGTTGCCAAATCAGCACTGAATTGTTCGAGATAACATCTGGTCGTTATCTGACATAATGGCACATGCTTGCCTCATGTAGTTGTCACTCAAACTAAGTTTTCTTTCATCTACACCGTAGAGCTATTTCTACATCTCGAGATTTCAACAGTCTTCAGTCTTTCCGAGCACCTTGTTCGATAATTTATTATTGACGAGATTATAGTGGGGAACAGACCTTCATAATAAACCCTTTGTAATACTAAACGCTGTCTCAGAAAATTTTAATCTGTTCAGATATCTCCTACTGCAGCAGCATTTAAGGCAGATAATATTAAAAGACTTTAATAAGAATTATTATTGGACTTAGTTGCTGCTGCAAACTGTCCAACTATGATAATTATTTACTGCCAATGAGTCACTGATTATATATTTACAAAAAGCCATGAAGAAAATTATATTACAAAACCAACAGCCAGTGGCTTCTCAGGCCGTCACATGTGTCCTCCATTATTTTTTTTTTTGTAAGTCGGGCAGGCCCTGGCATCACAGACGATTTTCCCGTTGAAATCGTACATCAGCCATAATGTTCTCACAGAATGCTCGTCCTCACAAATCAGATACAGAAAATACGAATATCATGTTAGTGAACTGGAGGACCACCCAAAGGAAGGTCACAGAATTAATATAGCTTGTTGAGAGCTAAAACGCACACAGAATGTTAGGAACAGAAAGTTGGTTAAATCCAGAAGTGAATAGAAATGAAATCCTTAGCTCAGCCTGGAATGTTTATCACCGTTATAGATTAGGTGCCAATGACAGTGGCGGACTAACTAATTCGGTAAGATCTAGTGAGGTTATTATGGATCCCGAATATAAATTATCCTGGGTGAAGCTAAGCATGGTAATTGGATGCTTCTATAGACCGCCTGGGTCAGGAGCCTTAGTGGTAGAGAGCTCCAGAGATAAGGTGTAGAATATTGCTAATTACTGTCCTGATACAAAGAAGAGCGGCGCGTTTCGTCACAGGACTATTTGGTAACCGTGATAGCGTTACGGAGATGTTTAGCAAACTCAAGTGGCAGACTCTGCAAGAGAGGCGCTGTGCAACGCGGTGTAGCTTGCTCGCCAGGTTTCGAGAGGGTGCGTTTCTGGATCAGGTATCGAATATATTGCTTCTCCCTACTTATACCTCCCGAGGAGATCACGAATGTAAAATCAGAGAGATTCGAGCGCGCACGGAGGCTTTCAGACAGTCGTTCTTCCCACGAACCATACGCGACTGGAAAAGAAAAGTGAGGTAATGACAGTGGCACGTAAAGTGCCTTCCCCCACACACCGTTGGGTGACTTGCGGAGTATAAATGTAGATGTAGATGAAGGTCATGTGGCTGCTTAACATTCAATTGCGTGACTCCTGAAACTGACTCTGGCAGGTGGAATGTTGGTCCTATTATGTTACACTAAGTTCCATTGATTAAAATTCTGCTCCCCTCGAGCTCTATACGCTTCGCTTCTGCAAATACTCACCGCAGAAGACAACTTGCTACTACTACCAAATTCTCGTAGGTGGAAAGATCCAATGCATCCTGAGCTGTTGCAAGCTCAATTTTGGTTCCACGATGTCCTTTGGACAGTCTATTCCTTTTCCCCTGGCTAAAAATAACAGCACTGGGCACGTATCCCACATTGTTTCTACTTTCATACTTAAATTTACATTATATGAACTGGTCCAATAAATACGACTTCCCTGACCCAGCACTGTCGATAACAAAAAATTGAAACAGGAAATCTTACGACTGTGACGTCTTTAACACATATTTATTATGGCTTTGCCGCAAAATTTACCCCGACGCATTTGTTTCTCCAGAACAGCGTTTGATTTCTCCTCCAAAACACTTCACATACGTCATAACGCTACGCTTCCCTTTTCAGTGACCTGAGGACAGAGATCACTATCACCCTTTCTTCCTCTTCAAAAGACTGCTGCCCCTAGCAGGCTAGCAATACTCGTAAACACATATAAAATACAATGTATAATTAATCCATTCAAACCCAATGATCCACAACCAGAAAAACAACAAAAACTACAAATACTCTACTACTCGCTACGGTCGCAAATGGTTCAAATGGCTCTGAGCACTATGGGACTCAACTGCTATGGTCATTAGTCCCCTAGAACTTAGAACTACTTAAACCTAACTAACCTAAGGACATCACAACATCCATGCCCGAGGCAGGATTCGAACCTGCGACCGTAGCAGTCGCACGGTTCCGGACTGCGCGCCTAGAACCGCGAGACCACCGCGGCCGGCTGCTACGGTCGAAGGTTCGAATCCTGCCTCTGGTATGGATGTGTGTGATGTCCTTAGGTTAGGTAGGTTTAAGTAGTTCTAAGTTCTAGGGGACTCATGACCTCAGAAGTTAAGTCCCATAGTGCTCAGAGCCATTTGAACTCTACTACTTTCTAGATCGCAAAGCATATAGTACTTCATACTGTAGTACTCTGTCTTCCTGGTTTCCTCTGTACTTAGCATCTCTCTTCACTCTCTCTTTTGGCTCTTTCCTTCGTGTGACACGCCTGGAATCACCTCCGGGCAACCCTTAAATGGCCATAACCGCCCAATATGTACCATCGTTGTTCTAGTTGGCAGCTGAAGCTTAACATTAACAGGGGATGTGGTTCCAACAACTAGGTATGGCTCTTGATACCTTGTGAGGAACTTCTCCGTTTCCCTTTTTGCGTTTAGGAGCATTACCCATTGTCCAGCTCTATACTGCGGTTAAAAACTTCCTTTCCGCTTCACTGCGTGTTCCTGCCGTTCCAGAGCCTTTGTATTCGCCTTTTGTACCCGTTTTCAAACATCCCGAATTGTTCTCGCAAACTGACGTACAGATTCACCGGTCCTTCCTTTCTGTAGCTAAATCAAACCGTGGCGGCGTTTTTCGCTCATATACTACCTCATATGGAGACAAGCAGGTACTTGTATCGACATACAATATGCTTCAACTACTCGTCCCACTGACGGTGATGAGAATCCACATAAAAACTCAGCATCTTCCCGCTTGTTCTGTGTATCTGTGTATCTGTGTATCTGTTCTGTCCTTCCGTTGGCCTGTGGATGCAACGCGCTCGTCCTCAACTTCTTTACGTTCAACAGTTTAGACAGTTTCTTCATTAAATCCAACATGAAGTTGGTCCCTTGGTCAGTAAGTATTGTCGCTGGCACACCAAACTTCAGAATCCAGTTGTTTACTGACACTTGAGCGACCATTGCTGCCTGTTGATTTGGTAAAGGCTCCATCTCCGCAAACCTAGAAAAATGATCTATTATTGTGAGAACGAATCTGTTCTCCGATAGCTCCTAAGACATCAATCCCAGCAAACAGAATGGACATGTTGCTTCCGATAATCGTTGTAGCTGTATCTGTTTCCGACTCAAATCTGTTCTCTGCGCACATGGTATATACTGATCCACCTCTCCTGTCCTACCTCTCCACCAATATCCCTGTGCCACTCTCTGTGACCGGGTAACACGTGATCATGTGTTTCCTTTAAAACCTTATCCCTCAGCTTCGCTGGCACTACTACCCTTGGCCCTAACTTCGTTTCCCTGCAGAGACGACTGTTGCACGTATTAAATTGCGTCCTGTAATTCTTCCCATACTGCTAGGTCATAAACCTATGAATTCTTCATTTACCAACTTCCTACTTAGTGCATCCGCATTACCGTGCTTCTTCCCAGGCTTGTACACCACCTCGTAGTCGAATTCACTAAGCTACACAGCCCATCTAGCAAGTCTAGTGGACGGATCCTTCAATCCGAACAACGCAGCATGATCTGTCACTACCCGAAATTTTCTCCCATATAAATATTTAAAATATGTGATTGCATAAATTACGCTAAGCATCTCCCTCTCTGTTGTTGGGTAATTCCTCTCTGCTGCATTCGACTATCTAGACGCATAGGTTACATGATGTTCTTTCGCATCAATTTCCTGACTAAGAACACACTCCTATAGTTGATTCATGCATCGCATGCTACTATAAGCTCTTTTTCAAAATCTGGAAACACAAGAACCGTACTTGGTGTTAACACTTCTTTCAGTTTGCCAAACACTTTCTCACATTCTTCTGTCCACTCAAACGTCTCTCCCTTTCGTAACAATTGTGTCAACGGCTGTGCTAAATCTGCAAAACGCTTCAAAAACTTTCGATAGAAATTGCAAATTCCGATGAGTGACTCTACCTTCTTAACTGTTTTCGGTTCCCGAAAATCCGTTACAGCCTGTACAAACTTCGAATATGGTCGCACTCCGTCCTTACTGATAATACGACCCAAATACTTTACTTCTTCTTCTGCAAAATCACACTCTCCAGGCTCAACGTCAAACGAGTTGCTCTTAACCTCATTAAGATTTCCCTTAACCGCTGCTCCATACTACTTGAAAACACTATGTCATCCAAATAGACCAGACACTGCCGTGGTTTCAAACCCCTCAAGACATTGTCTAGTAACCCCTGAAACGTTTCGGGAGCACTTTTCGAACAGAATGGCATTCTAACGTACTGTCAATGCCCTCCAGGTGTAGAGAAGGCAGTTTTTAGAAGATCCTTTGGAGCCACCTCTAAATGATGATCACCACTTGTCAAATCCATCGTAGAAAAGTACTGACACTGTCCTAAGTGATCCAAATTCTCCGGTATGTTTGGAATGGGGTATGCGTCCATTACTGTCGTATTACTGAGGTATCGGTAGTTACAACAGAACCTGTATTTCTTAGCTCCATCCATAGATTTTTAGGCACAACGACAATGCCCGCTCCCCAGCTACTATTACTGTGCTCTATAATACCGTCTGCAAGCTGCTGATCTATGAAATCCTCCACAATCGGCTGAAAATAACTTGATATTCTGTATGGTTTACAGCAAACAAGGGCTTCCTTCCCTGTTGATACCCCATGTTGAACTAATGGAGTTACTTGTAACAGTATTTGTGGAAAAAACAAATCCCTAAATTCCCACAATAATTCTTCCATATGCTATCTTTCTCCTCCTTTCAAATGCTTAATTTTGTTACGCAATGCAGTTCTATTGGCATTTAGTGGTTGATCGCTTCACATACCTCTCTAACACCAGTCTTCATCATCTGGCACATCCAAATTTGCTACTAAAACACCTTTCCTCAAATTCGCGCCTACAGCTTTAAAATTATCCACTTTCATGGGTCCTCCAATGGTTCAATAACACATACCGTACCACAGGTAAATTCGATTCCACACTTACCCAAAGCGACTTCCTGGTGCCACTAGACACACACTCATGCGAATTAAGCATTAATCCTTGTTTATGTGGTTCAATTGGTTTGTTCATTATGTTGAACGCCCCTCGCGACAGCACTGCATTGACAACAGTTTCCCCTAGCGGAAATAACATTCCACCAAGTTCTTCATTTCGTTGTCCAGGGTCAATTTTGGCATGATGTTGATGCAAAAAATCTACTCTTAGGACCATGTCGTAGCCCTCGCTTACCCATGTTGCTAACCCCAAGCATGCATTAAATTGGACTTCCTCTATTCGAAAGTCCACTGTCACCGAGCCCAAATGTGTGACCTCCTGATCCTTCACTCCAGGCAACCTATTATGTGGTGGGTCTAACTTCCTTCATCCCATTTTATTGTTAGCAGCCACTGACAATTGCACCCCTGTGTACAACAAAATCTTAAATTGTTTAGGCCCTATGGAACCTACCAACGAACATTCCACCTCTGCGTACATATTCGTAGCATTGAAATTAAACTGGAGCTCCCTTATGTGGGTCTTGGTTTGCTGTCAATTGTGATACTTTTCCCAACAAAATCCGAACCGCTTCTGTTTCCGACACACCTCGCATCCCTGACTCTGCTATTGTTACAAATAGGCAACACGATTTTCAGCTTAGTTAGAAGTAAATGATCTTAATGACATATTTGAAAATTTTGTTTGAAAGATCTTCTGCATTAACTGTCATAAAATTCATACAAGGTAAATAAAAGTTGTGCAAGAATATTTCCAAAGTTTCTTTTCTTTAATTTGTTCATAAAAGTGTGTTTAGATTGTTTTATGGAAATGGTGAAGATAAAGTGTCCCATATTTTAAGCTGCTCAAAACGCATAAATTTACTTGATAATTGAATATACTAAATGCATTTTAAATTAATGTTGAGTTTTGTACACATTGTGTGATGAAAAGTGTAATATCAGCTTGTGATCCCCACTTACTGTTTTTCTTACTGAGGGTAAAGTTACTGTGAGTGCCCTTATTCATGAAAACACTTACAACATTGCTTATTAAGGAATGTGTAAATCATACTGCAAGTGAATTTTAGTTAAATTTGTGCTGTTTAGAAAGTATCTAATGAAATTGGTCTAGGTCCATGTCCAATTTTAGTTTAACATTGATTTCCACTTTCATTGGTGACGAAATAACTTATGCCTGGTAAAGTATTTACTGCTGATGAGTGCTAAAGTGTCAGTTGTGTATGTGAGAACTTGCATTGAAACTAGTTATATCCACCATACTACTAGTCTGCTTGCAGAAGGATTCGTAGCCCTTCTGTGAGAAAGAAGTGTAGGTTGCGTTTTTCCGATCAAAACTATTTACTGTTTCACATATCTAGGTCTAATTGGATTGGCGACCGTATTCTATTTCATGTAAGTAAACGTGATTAAATAAAACATTTTCTAAATTGGCTCTATCACTTTCTGCGTCCTTAAGTAACAGTGATATTAAGTTCGATATGCCAAAACCATTAGTTATAACACGGTCACTTTTCTTAAATCCTTACAGAGGGTAATATTAACTGACTGTAAATAGCAAAATTGGTTATAAATATTAAATCAATATACTAAACGTTGCAGTATAATGTTATAACCTGTATCGTACGAAAAGTAGAAGTAGTCTCTAAATAAAGAAAAGTGTGAAGTCGTTCACATGAGCACCAAAAGGAATCAGATAAATTTCGGCTAAACGATAAATCACGCAAATCCAATGGAAGTTCATTCGACTAAATGCTCAGGGACTACAATTACGTTGGAACGATCTGATAGATAATGTTGTGGATAAAGCAAACCAAAGACTACTATTTATTGGCAGAACACTGGAAAAAAGCATCAGGTCTACTGAAGAGACCGTATACACTGTGCTTGTACGTCCTCTTCTGGAGTGTTGCTGTGTGTTGTGTGATCGCCATCACATAGGATCGACGGAGGACATCGAAAAAGTTCAAAGAAGAGCTGTTAGTTATCTACTATCACGAAATATGGGAAAGAGTTCCAGGAATGTGATACGTGCATCGGGGTGGCTATCATTACAACAAAGACTTTTTCGTTGCGGCAGTACCTTCTCATGAAATATCAATTATCAATTTTCTACTAAGAGTGTGCTGTTGGCTCCCACCTATATAGGGAGGAATGAAGCTTAACAAAATACGAGAAATAGGAGCTAGCACAGGAAGATATAAGTCTTGTTTTCCCCGCGCTGTCTGAGAGTGGAACGGTAGAGAAGTACCTCGAAGTTGGTTCGATGAATCCTCTGCCAGACATATGATTGTCACTTGAAGAGTAATTACGTAGATGTACGTGGACGTAGATGTGAATAAGTTTACCTCGTTTACAGTTTTTCGATGGACAGTAATAACAAATTAATGGCTATGAAACTACAACAGGAATGGGAGGGTTTCAAGTGAAAGTTATCTGTTACAGCCTACGACGTCCCTCAATGACCCTCAATGCTCTCAGTGCCAACAACCATTTGAGCACACAGACTCCATGGCAGGTAATTAATAATGCGAGCACTGTCATTCGATTTCTGTGACAGAAGTACTTCCACCGATTGGTCTTTCAGGAGGGTAACAGCAGCTAATCACGAACCAGTAATCTCCTTAGTTGCCCGCCCATCCCTAGAAGCGTAATTAGACAAGCAAAACGGTCATTCGGCAGGGCCTGTTGGGGTGTGACCGCAGTGTTGTGAGACAGCCTCTACTACAAAAGCACTACGTCCTAAATTTCAATCGCCTTAGATAAAACGTGGCCCATTAGCTCTGGAGACGCTAAATACATTTTGTTCACAGACATTAATATAATTCAAACACCTCTTTAGAAGTATGATGTCACTATCACTCATCGTCAAAGAGTGCCCTGACATTTGCCGGCCGCGGTGGTCTCGCGGTTCTAGGCGCACAGTCCAGAACCGTGCGACTGCTACGTTCGCAGGTTCGAATCCTGCCTCGGGCATAGATGTGTGTGATGTCCTTACGTTAGTTACGTTTAAGTAGTTCTAAGTTCTAGGGGACTAATGACCACAGCAATTGAGTCCCATAGTGCTCAGAGCCATTTGAACCATTTTTTGCGCTGACATTTCAACTTAATGTATCACCTCTACTTTTGTGCAGCGTGCAGTTACACTGCTTTACAAAAGAAATGAAGCACCCAGCAGGGTAAGCAGAAGGAAAAAGCGACTTTACGGGCTAAGAGCGAACATTATTTCAGTGATTACAGCATGGAGGAAAATTTACATGGAATTTGGCAGTATGAGCCCACTTAGTACGATGTCGAACCACATTTGGTTTGAATACAAGTACTGATCCGTTTGAAAATGATGTTATAAAGCCTTTGTATCCTGTACGGAGACAGAACCAAATTACTTGTCTCTGGTGCTGGAAAACCTGGATACTGGCACAGTGATGGATTTGACGTCCGAGCAGATTCCTCAGGTTTTCTCTTAGGGACAAATGTGGCAGTCGTGTTGGCTATGGGAATACCTCGAGATAACGCAAACAGTTCATAGAGACACTTGTCATGTTTGGACGAGCACTGTTCTGTTGAAAAGTGGCACCAAGATACTGCAGCATGAGAGGTAACCCTTCAGTACGCAGGATGGTAGCGACATACTGTTGTGTAGCTAGAGTTCCCTCAGTCACTGCCAGCTATGACTTGCACATATGCGTGACGGCTTTCCACATCATCTCTCTAGAAGTAACACGCAGCGCCTTCCAATACAGCGGTAGAAAGGGACCTCTCCCCAGGTCGCCGCCATACCTGCCGACGATGGTCATCGGGGTTCGTGCATAACACCCATTCATCTCTGAACACAATCCGAAGCCATTCCTCAGCAAGGCACCACTTCTACATCTACATCTACATAGATACTCCGCAAGACACCGTAAGGTGCGTGATGTAGGGTACCATGTCACACTACTTGTCATTTCAACTTCCTATTTCAGTCGCGAATAGAGCGAGGGAAAGACGAGTATCTGTACGCCTCCGTATGTATCGGAATTTCACGTATCTTATCTTCGTAGCCCTTACGCGCGATGTATGTTGGCGGTAGCAGAATCATTCTGCAGTCAGCTTCAAATGACCGTTCTCAAAATTTTCTCAATAGTGTTTCCCGAAAAGAACGCGGCTTTCCCTACAGGGATTGCCATTTAAGTTCCCATTTAAGTTTCGTAAAACTTATATTTTGTTCGAAGCTACAGGTAACCAATCCAGCAGCCCTCCTCTGAACACCACAGTCGCAGGTTCGAATCCTGCCTCGGGCATGGCAGCGTCATTACGTTAGTAAGGTTTAAGTAGTTCCAAGTTCTAGGGGACTGCTGCCCATAGAAGTTAAGTCCCATAGTGCTCAGAGAAATTTGAACCATTTGAACCTCCTCTGAATTCCTTCGATATCTTCCTTCAGTTCGATCTGGCACGGGTCCTACACACTCGAGCAGTACTTAAGAATAGGTTGCACCAGCGTCCTATATGCGGTCTTCTTTACATGTGAACCACTCTTTCCTAAAATTCTCCCAATAAACCGAAGTCGATTATTTGCCTTGCTTGCTACAGTTTTCATATGCTCGTATCAGATCCCTTAATCTGGCAGGTGGGTTATGAAATTAAAAACGGGGAATGGATGGGTTAAAGTTAGATAATGTGGGAATTAGTGAAGCTCGGTGGCAGGAGGAACAACACTTCTGTCAGGTGAATACAGGGATATAAATACAAAATCAAATAGGCGTAATGGAGGAGTAGGTTTAATAATGAATAAAAAATAGGAGTGAGGTAAGCTACTACAAACAGCATAGTGAACTCATTATTGTGGCCAAGATACATACGAAGCTCACGCCTAATACAGTAGTACAAGTTTATATGCCAGCTAGCACTGCAGATGATGAAGAAATTATTCAGGTAGTGAAGAGAAACGAAAATTTAATAGTCATGGGTGACTGGAATTCGAGAGTAGGAAAAGGGAGAGAAGGAAACATAGTAGGTGAATAGGGATTGGGGTTAAGAAATGAAAGAGGTAGCCGTCTGGTAGAATTTTGCACCGAGCATAACTTAATCATATCTAACACTTGGTTCAAGAATCATAAAAAAAGGTTGTATACATGGAAGAATCCTGGAGATACTAAAAGGTATCAGATAGATTATATAACGTAAGACAGAGATTTTAAATTATAAGACATTACCAGGGGCAGATGTGGACTCTGACCATAATCTATTGGTTATAAACTGTAGATTAAAACTGAAGAAACTGCAAAAAGTTGGGAATTTAAGGAGATGGGACCTGGATAAACTGACTAAACCAGAGGTTGTACAGAGTTTCAGGGAGAGCATAAGGGAACAATTGACAGGAATGGAGGAAAGAAGTACAGTAGATGAAGAATGGGTTGCTTTGAGGGATAGTACAGGGTGTTTCAAAAATGACCGGTATATTTGAAACGGCAATAAAAACTAAACGAGCAGCGATAGAAATACACCGTTTGCTGCAATATGCTTGGGACAAAAGTACATTTTCAGGCGGACAAACTTTCGAAATTACAGTAGTTACAATTTTCAACCACAGATGGCGCTGCAAGTGATGTGAATGATATAGAAGACAACGCAGTCTGTGGGTGCGCCATTCTGTACGTCGTCTTTCTGCTATAAGCGTGTGTTGTTCATAACGTGCAAGTGTGCTGTGGACAACATGGTTTATTCCTTAGAACAGAGGATTTTTCTGGTGTTGGAATTCCACCGCCTAGAACACAGTGTTGTTGCAACAAGACGAAGTTTTCAACGGAGGTTCAATGTAACCAAAGGACCGAAAAGCGATACAATAAAGGATCTGTTTGAAAAATTTCAACGGACTGGGAACGTGACGGATGAACTTGATGGAAAGGTAGGGTGACCGCGTACGGCAACCACAGAGGGCAACGCGCAGCTAGTGCAGCAGGTGATCCAACAGCGGCCTCGGGTTTCCGTTCGCCATGTTGCAGCTGCGGTCCTAATGACGCCAATGTCCACGTATCGTCTCATGCGCCAGAGTTTACACCTCTATCCATACAAAATTGAAACGCGGCAACCCCTCAGGGCCGCTACCATTGCTGCAAGAGAGACATTCGCTAATGATATAGTGCACAGGATTGATGACGGCGATATGCATGTAGGCAGCATTTGGTTTACTGAGGAAGCTTATTTTTACCTGGACGGCTTCGTCAATAAACAGAACTGGCGCATATGGGGAACCGAAAAGCCCCATGTTGCAGTTCCATCGTCCCTTCATCCTCACAAAGTACTGGTCTGGGCCGCCATTTCTTCCAGAGGAATCATTGGCCCATTTTTCAGATCCGAAACGATTACTGCATCATGCTATCTGGACATTCTTCGTGAATTTGTGGCGGTACAAACTGCCTTAGACGACACTGCGAACACCTCGTGGTTTATGCAAGATGGTGCCCGGCCACATCGCACGGCCGACGTCTTTAATTTCCTGAATGAATATTTCGAAGATCGTGTGATTGCTTTGGGCTATCCGAAACATACAGGAGGCGGCGTGGATTGGCCTCCCTATTCGCCAGACATGAACCCCTGTGACTTCTTTCTGTGGGGACACCTGAAAGACCAGGTGTACGTCTAGAATCCAGTACAATTGAACTGCTGAAGCAGTACATCTCATCTGCATGTGAAGCCATTCCGCCAGACACGTTGTCAAAGGTTTCGGGTAATTTCATTCAGAGACTACGCCATATTATTGCTACGCATGGTGGATATGTGGAAAATATCGTACTATAGAGTTTCCCAGACCGCAGCGCCATCTGTTGTTGACAATTGTAACTACTGTAATTTCGAAAGTTTGTCTGCCTGAAAATGTACTGTTGTCCCAAGCATATTGCAACAAACGGTGTATTTCTATCGCTGTTCGTTTAGTTTGTATTGCCGTTTCAAATATACCGGTCATTTTTGAAACACCCTGTAAAAAATTCGAGGGCTAGTAGAAATCCTTAGGTAACAGAAGAAATATTGAATTTAATTGATGAAAGGAGAAAGTTTAAAAAATGCAGTAAATGATGCAGGCAAAAAGGAATACAAAGTCTCAAAAATGAGATCGACAGGAAGTGCAAAAAGGCTAAGCAGGGATGGATAGAGGACAAATGTAAGGATGTAGAGGCTTATCTCACTAGGGGTAAGATAGATACTACCTACAGGAAAATTAAAGAGACCTTTGGAGATAAGAGAACCACTTGTATGAATATGAAGAACTCAGATGGAAACCCAGTTCTAAGCAAAGAAGGGAAAGGAGAAATGTGGAAGGAGTATATAGAGGGTCTATACAAGAGCGATGTACTTGAGGACAAAATTATGGAAATGGAAGAGGATGTAGATGAAGACGAAATGACAGATACGATACTGCGTGAAGAGTTTGTCAGAGCACCGAAAGACCTGAGTCGAAACAAGGCCCTGGGAGTAGACAACATTCAATTAGAACTACTGGCTGCCTTGGGAGAGCCAGTCTTGACAAAACTCTAACATCCGGAGAGGAAGATGTATGAGACAGGCGAAATATCCTCAGACTTCAAGAAGAATTTAATAATTCCAATCCCAAAGAAAGCAGGTGTTGACAAATGCGAAAATTACCGAACTATCAGTCTCATAAATCACAGCTGCAAAATACTAACACGAATTCTTTACAGACGAATGGAAAAACTGGTAGATGCCGACCTCGGGGAAGATTAGTTTGGATTCCGTAGAAATGTTGGATCACGTGAGGCAATACTGACCTTACGACTTACCTTAGAAGAAAGATTAAGGAAAGGCAAACCTACGTTTCTAGCATTTGTAGACATAGAGAAAGCTTTCGACAATGTTAACTGGAATGCTCTCTTTCAAACTGTGTCAGGAGTAAAATACAGGGAGCGAGAGACTATTTACAATTTGTAGAGAAACCAGATGGAAGTTATAAGAGTGAAGGGGCATGAAAGGGAAGCAGTGGTTCGGAAGGGAGTGAGACAGGGGGTTAGCCTCTCCCTGATGTTATTCAATCTGTGTATTGAGCAAGCAATAAAGGTAACAAAAGAAAAATTCGGAGCAGGAATTAAAATTCATGGAGAAGACATAAAAAGTTTGAGGTTCGCCGATGACATTGTAATTCTGTCAGAGACAGCAAAGGACTTGGAAGAGCAGTTGAACGGAGTGGGCAGTGTCTTGAAAGGAGTATTTAGGATGAACATCAACAAAAGCAAAACGAGGATAATTGAATGTAGTCGAATTAAGTCTGGTGATACTGAGGGAATTCGATTAGGAAATAAGACAAAGTAGTGAAGGAGTTTTGCTATTTGGGGAGTAAAATAGCTGATGATGGTCGAAATAGAGAGGATATAAAATGTAAACTGGCAATGGCAAGGAAAGCGTTTCTGAAGAAGAGCAATTTGTTAACATCGAGTATAGATTTAAGTGTCAGGAAGTCGTTTGTGAAAGTATTTGTATGGAGTGTAGCCATGTATGGAAGTGAAACATGGACGATAAATAGTTTGGACAAGAAGAGAATAGAAGGTTTCGAAATGTGGTGCTACAGAATTATGCTGAAGATTAGATGGGTAGATCACATAACTAATGAGAAGGTATTGAATAGAATTGGGGAGAAAAGAAGTTTGTGACACATCTTGACAAAAAGAAGGGACCGGTTGGTAGGACATGTTCTGAGGCATCAAGGGACCACAAATTTAGCATTGGAGGGCAGCGTGGAGGCTAAAAACCGTAGAGGAGACCAAGAGTTCAGTACACTAAGCAGATTCAGAAGGATGTAGGTTGCAGTTAGTGCTGGGAGATGAAGAAGCTTGCACAGGATAGGGTAGCATGGGGAGCTGCATCGAAACAACGTATCACGTTAAGCCCAGATATTTAAACGATTTGACTGTGTCAAGCTGGACACTAGTCATAGTGTATCCGAACAGTACAGGTTTTCTCTTCCTACTAATTCACATTAACTTACATTTTTCCACACTTAGGGCTACCTGCCATTCATCACACCAATTGGAAACTTGAAACACAGCCATTGTAATGTGGTGTTAGCGACAGCCCACACGTTTTCATGTCATTCTTTCATGATGGTCTACGCCATAGGCCTTTTCCACCGTTTAAATATCCAGGTCTACCTACGGAACCTCTAATTAAAGGTCCGAAATTTAAGATATGTCATGGTAGTCTGGAATATGGCTTTATTTGCAGATGTTGTAGCCAGCTTTGTCGATTAGAACTGATCTTCTCAATTACAGCAGATATTCCAAGCTCCACTCTTATGTCTTCGTTTCTCAACTTTTCTAATCTTGTGCAGCCCTTCATTTCTCTTAAAAAACTCATTTCTGCATCTTGAATTATACTTTACTGCTTTTCAGTAGGTGTCGAAGTACACTTCCAGATAGAAATACAGGGGCGGCGATTATTCTACGAAACTCGATTTTAGTGTCTTTTCTCAGTTTGTCTCTCAAGTTCTATTGGCTGTTCCCTATATCAATTGATATTGCAGCAGTTTGTTCAAAAATGCTCAAAAGTGTGTGAAATGTTATGAGCCTTAACTGTCAAGGTCATCAGTCCTTAAGCTGACACTCTACTTAACATAAATTATCCGAAGGACAAACACATACACCCATGCCCGAGGGAGGACTCGAACCTCCGCCGGAACAAGCCTCAGCAGTTTGTGCTCAGCGTCGAATTAATTATGGTGTCTTATACACTGCGCAACAAAATTAAATGGGGAGTTTTTTGAAACTCCTTAACTAACTCCCAATGCGACCCATAAGTTCGAAATTTTGCTAAAAGGAGCCTACAATCATCCTCTGTAATGGTGCAAAAGCGTCACATCCAGCAACGTCACCCTCGTGCTCGGCGAAGCTTCAGACAGCAAGGTATCGACACTTACGAAAGAAAGGTCACAGGTCGGAAGTCCATATTAGCTGTAAGGTGGTTTAATAATGTCACATGGGCACCAAATTTCACCACAATTCTGCCCAATGCCACCGTGGACATATTCTACGATGCGAAGGTCATAACGTCCCCACTTACCCCTTCTTTTCACGTGTCTGTGATGGAGGTCAGAATCGCTACAGCCAGCGGTGCAATCACGAGAATTTCCTTATTAGTGGCAGGGAAAACATTTCAGACACACCATTGCCAGATCTGACATGAAAAGGCTCCGGAAAGTGGCATAAACAGCGTAAATAAGACCATATCTTGCCCTCGGGCATTGCTTCATACACATTTCGCAATCGGAAACGACAGTTCGCAAACCGATGAGAAACAGGACGGCGTTCCTGACAACCCTTGACGCTGCTGACACACTCGAACTTCCAACCATTTCTGTACGGATTGTGGGACGGCATCCCAATTAAACGTCATCGTGCACGTTCGGAGCTCTGTGCGACTGTAGTTTTTGCCCTCGTGTACAGGTTTGGAACATTAGGGACTGTTCAAAATCATTCGACGAAACCTGTGCGTGATCCGCCCAGGGAAGGAGCGTTTATGCCTTTTCAACCCTCCTTTTTTCCACCCTTATGTGGCGTGATCATAAGGGAGTGCCATGTTAACACGTGCATGAATGAAAATGGCAATGTGGCCGTCTAATATTCTCAAGTTCGGCAACATCCACTCTCCTTTGTTGAGCACTTTAGAAATGTACTTTCAGAACTCATAACACCAACTCTGCCTGTTTGTGTTATCCTGGAACCTCCCCTCTTGCTAATCGGCCTAGTAGACGGTGATATAATTGACCGTGATCACATGTGCCTAATGAAATTTTACATTGCATACGGCTGGAAAATAATACTGGTTAGTATGTGGAAAGTGTACAACAGACCCTTATGAAGGAATAATCTATTGAAACCTAATAAAAATACTGATAATCATTTAGAAATGGGTGGAAGTTAGTGCTATCGCTCACAAACCGCACAGGAAGAAAAAGGAGGGAACCACATTATATTAAACAAAAAAACATGTTGCTTAGCAAAAAAGGATAATTAACCAGTCGCCGGCCGACTAGGGCAATGAATATCCAGAATCCTAAGAAATGGCAGAGAAAATTGAGCAAACAGCAGAAGATTGTCACACTTTTGCACAACACAATAACTCGCAAGAAAATAAATGAATCACAAAATGGTTCAAATGGCTTTAAGCACTGTGGGACAACGTCTGAGGTCATCAGTCCCCTAGACTTAGAACTACTTAAAGCTAACGGACTTAAAGACATCACACACATCCTTATCCGAGGCAGAATTCGAACCTGCTACCATGGCAGGATGCGCTTCCGGACTGAAGCACCTAGAACCGCTCGGCCACAAGGCAAAGAATCACAAAGTACTGTGTTAGCATTTATTTAATGTGACAAACAAAATTTTGAAAGTAAAGATAGATGAAGCTGCTGTTTAAGTAAATGACTGGCAGCAACTGAAACTTTGTTACTTTAAAATGACTTCAGTAACCTCAGCGTAACTAATGCAAAATATAGAAAAAGACAAAACAATTCTTTTGATTATTGGAAGACTGAACTGATTTTACTTTAACGAAATGAGCAACTGATTTTCTTTCAACATAAGAACAACAAAGTACATACCAAGCCAGCAGCAGTCAGTCGCAGATATAAATACAGAATAAATTAAATTATGCACTCTTAATTTGTTCTGTATCTTTAGTTATTAATTTTGCCAGTGAAATATTACGGTACTTTTAAGTGAGTGAACTTAATACGAAAAATTTCGATTCCGTTAAGCCACTGTTATGCAATAAAAGAATGAAGAGTTACTGAGGCAGCAAAATTTAGTCTGAAACTGGTCGTTAGTAAACAAACAAAACTGGCAGTAAATAGTTAATCGGTGATTGCACGGACAGAAAAGGGACTCTGCTTGGGAATAACGTATGAGGACAATGACTACACAGGTGCCCTATAAGTTTTAATTGTTGCAAGTTATTATTCAAGAACGTCAGTCAATGTTTGTGAAAGAAATGCCACTGGGTAAAACCCGTACAGTGTTAATTATACTCTCTCAGTCGACAGTCTTACAATGTTGTAGCTGTGCGGAATACGAAGAACGTTGCCAACGACAATGCTGAGCTCCTACTATTGCCGCTGCTGGTTGAGAACCATGAGTCGTCTCCAGAGTCACGCATAATTATCGGAGAAACAACAGTTAGCATTGCACCTCCTCCGCCTGTTCTCTCCTGTCGTACTCTCAGTACTCGCGGGTTAACTAAATACGCGCGCCTACACTGCTGCGATCATTACTGCACACCGGGTTTGCCGGAGTTCCCAACAAACACTTTTACTCTTTCAAGACTCAAGCTGCTCTGTTTCCTGTCTGCTGGCAGCGCGACAGTCGCTTGGTACGCAAAGACAAACAACGGGAAACCTACTGTCGTTTCGTCATTGCTATCGATACATTTAAATGAAGTTCCCTTGGCTATTACCCAGCAATTTGCAATATTTACATGATAATTACAATCAATTATATACATTGCCAAATAAATACACTATTACATCCCTTCCGCATTACATACAGTTTCTGTAAGAAATCCTACAGATTCTGAATGAGAAGTACAGTACAAATTATCAATCGATATTAAACGGTGAAAAATTTTGGATGATGCACTGCAGAAGGTATTTTATCTGCATTTCAAGTGTTTCAACCTCTTCGACATCCCTTTCGGGTACCTGGGTGTTAAAATCACGATCAGCTTCAGCTGGAAAAACTACATAGATAATATTGTGGGGAGGGCGAGCCAAAGGTTGCGTTTCATTGTCAGGACAGTTAGAAGTTGCAACAAGTCCACTAAAGAGACAGCTTACACTACACTCGTTCGTCCTCTGTTAGAATATTGCTGCGCGGTGTGGGATCCTTACCAGGTGAGACTGACGGAGGATATCGAGAGGGTGCAAAAAAGGGCAGCTCGTTTTGTATTATCACGTAATAGGGGAGAGAGTGTGACAGATATGATACGCGAGTTGGGACGGAAGTCATTAAAGCAAAGACTTTTTTCGTCGCGGCGAGATCTGTGTACGAAATTTCAGGGACCAACTTCCTCTTCCGAATGCGAAAATAAGAGAAATCAGAGCTCGAACAGAAAGGTTTAGGTGTTCGTTTTTCCCGCGCGCTGTTCGGGAGTGGAATGGTAGGGAGATAGTATGATTGTGGCTCGATGAACCCTCTGCCAAGCACTTAAATGTGAATTGCAGAGTAATCATGTAGATGCAGATGTAGAAAGGGGGGGGGGGGGGGGGAAGGAGCGGGGGTTGCCTGTTGCCTACCTTCAGGCGCTACAGCAGCCTTTAGGATCAACTGGTGTAAAAGTTTCTGACAACTATACTTGTAACGCTCTCAACAAAGTTTTGTGGGTGTAGCCGAATGGGAGTCGTAGGTTGACCCTTTGCCATTCTGATTCACGCGCATGTTCATGCTGCACTCTCGACTGATCACTTCACAGGTAGGTGGAAAACAGGAGCTTTGAAAGAGCATAAGTATCCTTTGCTGCTACGGATCGCTTTCAAATTTCATCCAACGATTTTGAACGGCCCTTAGCGATTTCAACATGTACACACGAGGAAAGCACAAGAAAGAGATCAGAGCACGCTCAACGAGGATGCAGCCCCTTAATGTTCTTAGAGACGGGTTGAAACGTGCTTGCGTGTCAGCACCGTGAAAGGGTAACAAGAACCTGTTCCTGTTGCTCATGATACTGCGGGTGTGGTTTTCGTGCGCAGAAATGTTTGTGAATCAACACCCCAGAAAAAGTGGTGGTTTCATTGACACTCTTTATGAGACAGCCGGATGCCTTTTTTGTCGATTCTGAGCCACGGTGTGTCTGAAATGTTTTCCTCGGCTTCTCCAAGAGAATACGGCATGATTTCAGTACTGAATGGCGCGATTCTGACTTCCATTACAGATACGTCAAATAGATGTGATGAATGTTGGTAAGAGAGGCTGCCACAACCTTCTCGTCGTCTGATACGCCCACGGCGGTGATTGGGAGGATTGTGGCGAAGTTTATTTCTAATCTGTTTTCATTAACACACCTTGCAGCTCTCATGAACTTGCAGGCTTTCGTCTTTTTCCGCAAGTGTTAATACCTCGTTATTTGAAGTGTCGACGATCCCGAAGGCGACATTGCAGGGCTCCACGCATTTGTACCATTACGGGGTAAGGCTGTAGACACTTTCGAGCGAAATTTCGAACATATGCATCGCAATGGGAGGATTTCGAAAAAATTATCCTTTAATTCTGAAGCGCAGTGTAATATTTCCAACTGAATTGACTAACGTGTTCAACGGTTTTTTTACCTTCTATGATCATATTCCTTAGCATCACTTTCGTTTTTGGACAGAATATTTTCATATTACATTCTTTGGAAAATTTGCTTAAATTTATTGATGGACCTTTATAGAGCTGTTTCTGTGCCCTGAAAATACCTGCATTTCCATTAAACGATTTAGGAAAATCTCGGAAAAGATGAATCCGGTTGGCCGGAATGAGAATTGAAATGCCCAATTCTCGAATGCTAGTCCTGTATGCTAACCGGTGTGGTACATCGTTTGCCGCGGCATCTTTCTGTCCTTCACAACCTCTCAACATGTTGCAAGGAGTGTATCATAAGTCTCCACTACATAAAACAATATACCCAACTAAACGCTATTCTTTTCATTGTGTAAGCACTCAGATATCAATAGTAACAATCTGAGAGCGAAACATGGGAGCGCGATTCTAAGCATTGTTGTGAGACGGGGTCTGTCTGCGAGAGCGGAACAGTAGTGTAGTAGTAGTAGTAGTAGTAGTTTTATTCATCCGTAGATCTCTTTTTACAAGAATATAGGACATGTCAAAGTATTTACAAGCTTAGATCAATTTACAATAAGCTAATTCGTATACACATATATTTACAGACTTCTAGTTAGAGACAATCATTAGATTTTACTCCTGGTATACAATAATTTATTTACAAATAACTCATTAAATAATGTAATGCCACACTATTCACTCATATTTCACTATCAGTCACTGCACACACTATACACACATTGTTTCATAACACTTCACTCACTACATACACACACACACACACACACACACACACACACACACACACACACACACACACACAGGTGATCCTTGGGCCATTTTCTGTACTGCAAGTTCCCATTTGCTATCCTGAAAAACTGAGTCAGCATCCCTTCATAATGAGTGAGATGTTGAGCTCAGAAAGAGGAAGAGGTGTTAGTATTGTGCTATGCATAGCTTGAGGGGAGAGTGTCTCTAGAAAGGAAAAAAGAAGAAAAATAATAAAGTGAAGGTGTTATGTGGAATATTGGATGTTTTATAATCATCATTATTATTATTATTTGTTTGTATAACATTTTTTTATCAAACCCCTACTCTGCTTTATCTAAGTAATCCTTCAATGTATAAAATGTTTTGCATAACAGGTACTTTTTAGCTGCCTTCTTAAATAAGTGTATTTTTGAAATTTATTTAATCTCTTTTGGTAATTTATTGTACAGTTTTATTCCTTGGTAGAAAATGCTGTTTTGAGTTTTATGTTTATTTTTTCTTGGTAAATCTAAGTTGAGTCTATCTCTTGTTGCATGGTCATGGACAGAGCTGTTTGTGCAGTAATTGCCAATGTTACTTTTGATGTGTACAACTGACTGGTAAATGTGTTCACATGGAGCAGTTAAAATTCCCAGTGTTTTGAACAGATCTTTACAATGAGCTCGACTACTATTTCTGGTTATTATTCTTATGGCTCTTTTCTGGAGTTTGAAAATTGTGTTCATATTTTGTGGATTTGTTCCCCAAAAAAGAATGCCATAGCTAAGAATTGAGTGTACATATGAATAATATGTAACTAAAAGACACTGCATGTTACACACAGATGATAGAATTCTAAGGGCATAACATGCTGATAACATTCTGTTTGCAAGTACCTTTGTGTGTTCGCACCACTTCAGCTGAGAGTCAATATTCATTCCTAGAAATTTTGCATTTGTTACATAGTCTATAGAGGTGCCATCTACATTTAATTTAACATTGTCATTTTTCCTCTTCAAACTGAAGTTCATGGCATTAGTTTTCTTTATGTTTAATGTCAATTTGTTGCTTATTGACCAATCGTAAACTTCCTTGAGAGTTTCATTTGCTTTCTCGGTAAGGAGTTCTCTTATTCTCTCAGTGACTATAATATTGCTGTCATCAGCGAAGAGAATTTTCTCACCATGAGTAACACTACTGGGAAAGTCATTGATGTATATCAGGAATAGTATTGGTCCTAATATGCTACCTTGTGGAACCCCTATATTAATATGTTTTGGTTCTGATAAGTATTTTACTAAATGTTTAGATCTATTTGAAGTATGTGTTATCTCTACTCTTTGTACCCTATCTGTTAGGTATGATCGAAACCAGTCATTAGCTACCCCTCTTATTCCTAATGCTTCTAATTTATTTAATAGAATCTTGTGGTCGACTGTATCAAAAGCCTTAGAAAGATCCAAAAATATGCCTGTGACACACTCATCTTTATCAAGAACATTAAGTACAACTTTTGTGAATTCTACTATGGCTGACTCCGTATTTTTGCCACTTCGAAAACCAAACTGTGATTTGCTTAAAAGATTGTATTTATTCAGATAATTCATTAATCTGTCTTTCATAATTGCTTCTATTATTTTTGAGAATGCTGACAGCAGGGAAATGGGCCGGTAATTTTCTATGTCTTCTGCATTACCTTTCTTAAGCAAAGGTACAACTCTTGCCTGTTTTAGCTGCTCTGGAAATGTCCCTGATGTGAAGGATTCATTTATTATATTTGTTAATGGGCCTTGTATAATCCCTATGCATTGTTTCAGTACACACATTGGTACATTATCTAAGCCTTCTGACTTTTTATTTTTTAGCTTTTGAATAGTTTTATTGACTTCATTCTTTGTGGTTGGAAGTAACATCATTGTATCTAGTGCAACAATTTTTGCAGGTTTTGCAATGTCGGTCGAGAGCTCGGAGACAGGATACGTGTCACGCTTTCCTCATGTCAGTGATGGCAGATCTTACCACACTCAAGGCCTGATTTCATTTATATTGCCAGGAGAGATTTAGGTAGCTTAACTACGACTGGAGATAGAATTCAAGGTGAAATTTGCAAGCATAGTGCAAAAGCAACTGCCGTGATAGGTTCGTTATTGTTAGTCCAAGTTTGCTACAATCCTATATTTTGCTTGTCAGCGAAAGAAGCCGCCATACCCTCCAAATGATAATGATTATTCTCAACATCTAAATAATATGCTGTGATTACTAAATGTTTATGTAACTTTGAAATTAAAATAATTTGTTAATCTGGCACTCAGCCATTATTGACTCACATGTCACTTGTCATTGTCATTATTAATACTTGTTCATGATTCTGATGTTTTAAGTAGACTTAATTAATGGAATCCCTTCTCAAAAGTTATTTAGTGCTTAACTGGACCCAAGCAAACTCCTTTTTATTAAATTTATTCTTAGAAACAATAAGCTTTAGCCGCTGCTGCCACATGCTGCTGCTCATTGCAGCAAACTACATGGAAAAAGGCAATTATCTAAACAGGTGAGAGTAAAACGTAGGGCCAAAATAGAGACACTGATACACCACAACATGTCATGTACTCCAGTCCAGTAAATTCCGTTGATCAAGTCAGATTCTGTTTCACTTGTAAATTCTTGCTCAAAAACGCAGTCAAATAGCTCAGATATTCGTTGTTATGGATTCATTGTTCCTGTAGGTTTTCATATTCAAATACCCAATCAGAGAGCTTATCCAAATGTGACGTTTAACTTTTTCATGTAACGATACGTTAAGGGTTTTAAATGACAGTGAAAATGCCGGCCGTAGTGGCCGAGCCGTTCTATGCGCTTCAGTCTGGAACCGCGCGACCGTTACGGTTGCAGGTTCGAATCGTGCCTCGGGCATGGACGTGTGTGATGTCCTTAGGTTGTTTCGGTATAAGTAGTTCTAAGTTGTAGGCGACTGATGACCTCAGATGTTAAGTCCCATAGTGCTCAGAGCCATTTGAACCATTTTTTCTTTTTGACAGTGAAAATGACATTCATAAAACATGTACACAATGTAATGCAGTTAGATTCCTTTTACTGATAGCTCAGGTTGCTTATCGAGTCCAGTTTCGCAGACGAACATAGACAATATTGGTTGTAACTACGTTAGATATTTTTTGCATGTATGTTACAATATGACTACTCTCTCGTCCCTTAATATACGCTACCAGGCCTGGCAACAACACTAGACACAGGCAACACTAATGCAGGCTGGTGAGCGTTACAGCTGTCACAGAAAATTACAAATCTAATCATTTACATATGGGCCGATGTTGCGCAGGTAAAAAGTTGCATTAACATCAAAACGTTGCTTCGAGGCGCTTCACTTTTCTTGTCAGCCTTTGTAGTTATTGTTAGGATCGCATGGAGCACTTTGTAAGTCATAGATGTGTGTTGAATCACCTATCATACCAGATATTTCAGCGGCAGCACCCAGTTTTCTCAGGAATGTTGTGGACACAGAGAATGAAGTAATTTGTTGTGTTTCGCGGCACACCAGTGTGAAAAAGGTGTTTACTGTTAGACGGACATCTTTAGACAGAAAAAAATTACAGCAGAAATATAATATTTCTTACATTTTATGTAAACACTGATTATCAGTCGCTGACAAGCCTCTCGAACACGGCTGTAACCCACTCCGACGTGGTTCTGTAACTTCCATAGAAGAGCCCCTGCTTCCCCGAAAGAAATATTGCGACATAAATGTAATAAACGGTTGTAAGATAGACGACAGATAAGTTTCGGATCTCGGAGGGTTCATATGATGTCATATGGTCAACTCTAGTGGGTCATTTGTACATGCAACGGGAAGAGTACATTACAGATACTGCAATACCAAGAACTGGTTCAAATGGCTCTGAGCACTATGGGACTTAACATCTGAGGTCATCAGTCCCCTAGACTTAGAACTACTAAAACCTAACTAACAGTACGCCAGACATCGGACAGGTTTGCGCGACTTGACGCCTCGCCCAAAGACTCACCGTACTTTTGTGGACTATCAGATTTCCATACACATTCTGCAAGCACTTATGAATACTAGCGAGTCTCTTCGTTTTCCGTCAAAAGAAATTGACAGCTTTCTGCCTGAAACGCACCTGAATTACGGACAGAATTTGGAAGGCTACGTGTAGCGCCGCCACCTGTGAGAAATTCATAAAACTATTGGGTCTAAAAGGGATGTGTTCCACATCAAATTCCGCATTTTTCCAACCGGAATCTTTCTAGGAAAGAAGATGGGTTCATAACTTATTGAGTGCCCCTTTTAAAAGGGGGAGTATTTTGTTTAAACCAAAGCACCACAACGGTCAGAGATTTACAAAGGTGTTTTTCGGCCTTTCATATATGTCTTAATATGCAAGAACAAAGTATTTTTTATAATACTCATCAAATTGGAGCTACTGATATACACTGAAGCGCCAAAGAAACTGCTATAGGCATGCGTGTTCAAATACAGAAATATGTAAAGAGGTAGAATACAGTGCTATGGTCGCCGTTGCCTGTCTAAGAAAACAAGTGCCTGGCGCAGTTGTTAGATCGGTTACTGCTGCTATAATGGCAAGTTATCAAAATTTAAGTTAGTTTGAAAGTGGTGTGGCAGCCACAGTGATCGAGCGGTTCTAGGCGCTTCATTACAGAACTAAGTGGCTGCAACACTCGCAGGTTCGAATCCTGTCTCCGGCATCGATGTGTGTGATATCCTTAGGTTAGTCAGGTTTAAGTAGTTATAAGTCTAGGGGATTGATGACCTCAGATGTTAAGTCCCATACTGCTTAGAACCATTTGAACCATTTTTTGAATGTCGTGTTACAGTCGTCACACGAGCGGTGAGACACAGCATCTCCGAGGTAGAGATGAAGTGGGGATTTCCCCGTATGCCCATTTCACGAAAGTACTGTGAATATCAGGAATCCTGCAGAACATAATATCTCCAACATCGCTGCGGCCGGAAAAAGATCCTGCAATATAGGGACCAATGACGACTGATGAGAATCGTTCAACGTGACGACCTGCAAGACTTCCGCAAATTTCTAGAGATTTCAGTGCTGAGTCATCAACTAGTGTCTGCGTGCGAGCGATTCAAGGAAACACCACAGATGTGGGCTATAGGAGCCGAAAGCCCAGTCGTGTACCCTGATGACTGCATGACAAAAAGCTTTACGCCTCGCCTGGGTCCGTCAACACCGACTTAGCACTGTTGTTGACTGGAAACATGTTGCCTGTTCTGACGAGCCTCGTTTCAAATTTTATCGAGCGGACGGACGTGTACGGGTATGGGGACAACCTCATGAATCTATGGACCCTGCATGTCAGCAGAGGACTGTTCAAGCCGATGGAGGCTCTGTAATGGTGTAGGGAGTGTGCAATTGGAGTGATATGGGACCCCTGATATGTCTAGATACGACGGTGACAGGTAACACGTACGTAAGCATCCTTTCTGATCATCTGCATGCATTCATGTCCTGACCGAGCAAGGTGGTGCAGTGGTTAGCACACTGGACTCACATTCGGGAGGACGACAGTTCATCCATTCTGATTTAGGTTTTCCGTCGTTTTCATAAATCGCTTCAGGCAAATTCCAGGATGGTTCCTTTGAAAGGGCACGGCCGACTTCCTTCCTTGTCCTTCCCTAATCCTATGATATCAATGACCATGCAGTTTTGTCTCTTCCCCCAAATCAACCCAACCCAACCATTCATGTCCATTGTGCATCCCGACGTACTTGGCAATTCCTGCAGAGCAGGACACTGCGACACCCCACAGGTCCAGGATTGCTGTAGAGTGGCTCTAGGAAAACTCTTCTGATTTTAAACACTCTGTGGGGGCCCCCCAAAATATTAGGCTGGCGTACCAGTTTCTGTGGATGATAACCCTATTTTGTAAGACCAGAGCAGCTCCTTCGGAAAATATTCAATGTGTTACTTTCAAACTATTCACAATTTATATGAATGAACTTTAAATTATGCTTCATGTCAGCAACTACAAAGCCTACATATTCGATGGTGATGATGATGATGACATATGGATGAGAGTGCTAAACAGTAAGGTCATCAGCGCCTACACATGAGAAGTCTGGAGTGAACCTTCCCATTGACATCTAATCCATTAGACGGAGCAGGACACTGACTGCCCAACTCTATTTTTTTTTTAAATCTGTATATTGCCTTCAATAAACGAAGAGAAAACATTGGAAACTACACAATACTGGTCAGACGAAGATTGCAGCTGAATCCCCTCAAATAACAGCCAGGTAACGTGTTGCGTAGCTGGATACTGTAATGTTTGGCATGTTCTACGCTTCCTGGTTACCCATAACTGGTCTGCAACAGAAAGAAAGTGTGGAACTTCTCAAGTAATCTTGAGAGTGTTCTGTAACTGGAGAAACAAAATAAAGACTCAAGAGATAGCCGCCGGACTTATCGTGGTGCCGACACTACTTCTTCCCCAGTGTGGGGAGATGAAGATTTTTCTAGTACATTATGCACCACACTTCACACAAAGTGCGACGTTGTTTGTAAACTGAAGTAAATTCAGACGTTAGAAGTGTATGTCTAAAATAAAATACAAATTTCAATTTTTTGGGTCTTATTTCATTCCCCTTCTTGCGTCTCAATACAATGTTGTTGAGTCTGAATTACCGTCACTTAGTTTTTATACTCTGTAAATGTTCTTGGTTCATGATCGAACCAATCTTGTGACACAGAACACGTTCTGGAGATGGCAGGATGGAAATCTTATTCAGATGGTCTGCCAAACAGTCATATCCAGTAGTCAAATGGGATATATTCATACATTAATATATACATATATACATTAATATATACATACATTAATCTTTGTTTCATAGATCATGAATGATGAGGAATGTGTCACTTTAACATAATTTTTCTTTACACGAAATAATTAATCAATTGCATTACAAGTACTACTTCATAGCTAAAAATTCATCTATTGAGTAGAAGGAGTTGTCATTCAGACATTGTTTTAATTTGGGTTTAAATGTTGGTTGGCTATCTGTCAGACTTTTAATACTATTTGGCAAATGACCAAAGATTTTTGTGGCTGCATAATTCACCGCTTTCTGCGCTGAAGTGAGATTTAACCCAGAATAATGACGATCATCCTAGTGTTGTAGCTATGCACTTCGCTGTTATTTCTGAATTGGGATGGATTATTTAGAACAAATTTCATAAGAAGATACAGGTATTGCAAAGGTACTGTGAATACCCCGATTTCCTTAAATAAATGTCTGGAAAGTGGTACTGAGTGGGTTCCAGCTATTATTCCGATTACACGCTTTCGTGCAATGAATGTTTTCTCTCTTAATGAACGAATTGCCCCAAAATATATTGCCGTATGACAGCAGTGAATGAAAATAGGCATAGTAGGCTAATTTATTGATATGTTTATCACCAAAATTTGCAATAACCCGAAGAGCAGCAGCAGCTGAACCTAACTGTTTGAGCACATCATCGATGTGTTTCTTCGAATTAAGTTTCTCATCAACACACACACCCAGGAAGTTCGAATATTTTGCCTTAGCAACAGACTTCTGTTCACAGTCTATATTTATCAATGGTGTTATGCCATTTATTGTACAGATTTGTATAAACTGCGTTTTCTCAAAATTCAATGAGAGCCCATTTGTAAAGAATCACTTTGTAATTTTCTGAAAGACATTATTTGCAACTTCCTCAGCAGATTCTTACTTGATGGGTGTGATTACTATACTTATATAATCAGCAAAATGAACTAGCTTTGCATTTTCATGAATATAGAGTGGCAAGTCGTTAATATATATTAAGAACCATAATGGACCCAAGACTGAATCTTGTGGGACACCATTATTGATACCTCCCCAGTTAGAGGACTCTGGTGATTTTTGCAGGACAATGTACACTGTTAATTTCAACCTTCTGAAATCTTACAGTTAAGCATGAATTTAACCATTTGTGCACTGTCCCAGTCATGCCACAAAACTAAAGTTTATCTAGAAGAATTTCATTATTCACATGATTAAAAGCCTTTGAGAGGTCACAAAATATCGCAAGGGGGATGTGTTCGGTTATTCAATGCATTTAATCTTTGATCAGTGAAATCATATATAGCATTCTCTGTTGAAAAGCTTTTCTGAAAACCAACTTGACATTTAGTTAGTACTTATTTTTTACAAATATGTGATGTTACTCTCGAATACATTACTTTTTCAAGAATTTTGGATGAAGCTGTCAGAAGTGAGGTTGGGTAGCAGTTTTTAGCACCAGAACATCCCCCTTGTTATACAACTGTTCAACAATAATGTTTTTTAGTCTACCTGGAAAAATAACATTTTCAGTGATCTACTAAATATGTGGCTAAGAATCCTACTTATTTGTTGGGAAAAAACTTTTAGTACTCTGTTGAAAATTCCATCAATTCCATGTGAGCTTTAACTTTTGAGTGAATTTATTATTTTCGTAATTTCAGTAGGAGAGGAGGTTGCTATTTCAATTTTATCAAATTGCTTAAGTACTGACTCTTCCATATAATGCCTTGCATTTTCTAATGAACAGCTGGATCCTTTTTTCTCTACAACACTTAAAAATGATTATTAAAAATGTTACCTACTTCTGACTTCTTGTTAGCGAACATTTCATTTTGTTTGATAGAAATATAGTCTTACTGTGCTTGTGATTACCCTGTTTTCCTTATAATTGTTTTAATTTTATTATCAGATGTACTAATCTCAGATATAATGCACTTACTTCTGGACTTTTTAATAACTTTCCTTAATACAATGCGGTAGTTTTTATAATGTTTCACGGTTTTGGGATCATTACTCCACCTAGCTATAAGATATATTTCCCTTTTCTGTTTACAAGATACTTTTATCCCCTTAGTAATCAATGCTTTTTTACATGGTGTCCTACATATATATTTCACTGCTTTCTAGGGAAACTGTTCTCAAATATACTTTCAAAGAAATCAAGAAATAGATTAAATTATAAAATAGCATCATGTTCCCTGTACACCTCATCCCAGTCTATCTGTTGCAAGCTTTCCCTAAAATTTTGAACTGTTAAATTGTTAATTGAATGCACTTTTGGAGGACTGTTTGGCATTAATGTATGGAGCTCCATCATACACTGTAACTAGCTGTACATCATGATCAGACAGACCATTCTTAACAGGAGAAACTTTTATTTGATTAAATTTATCTTGATCTATGGAAACATTATCTATCAGTGAGCCACTTTCCTGTACAGCCCATGTAGGAAAGTCAATAACTGATGTCAAATTGAAAGAACCAAGTAATACTTCGAGGTCAAACTTTCTATCTGGCTCTTTCGGAAAATCTACATTGAAATCCCTACAAGCAATAAATTTCTTTCCTCTGACAGAGTGCGCAACAAAGAATCCGAGTTTTTCAAAAATGGTTGAAAATTTCCCAATGGGGACCTATATATGGATACAGTTATAAAATTGCCATTATTTAGTTGAGGGCTCAAATGCACATGCTTCTATATGTTGCTCTATGCAAATTTCTTAGGTTCCAAATTTTTCACCCCAAGACAGATTTTAACATATGTGGTAACTTCTCCTCTCTCCATAGTGTCTCTACTTACATGTACTGAAAGCTTATATCCACCTACATTTACCATTTCCACAGATATGCACGAGAAAGTGATTACCAGACAGACAATAGTTCCGGCTAGCAAAACGTTGAACTGGTTCATGCTGCGATACAAGCAAAGATTAACAGAGTACCAGTGAATGTACTGATTGACACGGATGCAAGTATCTCAGTCATAGACCAAGAGTTCTGTAAAGGTATGAATCAGTTGCAAAGAGTACAATCACTGCCAGGTAAGAACTGTTGAGTATTATGGGCCATACGTGGTCCTATCAAATAATCAAAAGCCAAGTGCAGGCTGTATTAGACCTGAAAGACGTAGCACTAAAACGGTCATTCCTAAGTGATCAATAATGTTGTGGTGCCGTGCATTCTTGGTCTTGATTTACTGCCAGAAAGGAAAGCAAGAATTGACCTTTCTCGTGCAATATCCACATTTTTGAATAAGGGTAGAAGCATTGAGCTTGCAAAGATTAAGACTGCTGTCGCACATAGTGGTTAATGTAGGCACATTCGGGTAACTTTTGTTAGACCCAAGATTCCACACTTTAGAGATAATTAATCTATGGAGGGTTTTCCGTGTTGGGTACAGGGAGGGAAGCAGAAAAAGTAGCAGTACAACAAGAAATTTCCGTGAAGGTCGATGAGTCATCTGGACCAAATCCAAGAGCATGAACTAACTTACATTCTAAACAAATGTCACTGTGTTCGAAGAAAGGCCTGAGATCATTAAAGGTTACGTGTATGACATGCATGTCAAAGACCACCAAACGTTTTGCTGTGCCACGTACTCTGTGCCTTGGACAAAAAAGGAAGCCGTATCAAATGAAATACAAATAGGAAAGGCCTATGGAAGTATGTGCCTTGTGCTAGACGCAGGCGATGTTAATAAAATCTTAATTCCTGTGCAAACTCGACCAGAAAATGTGGAAGAAATCATACCAAAGTTTCAGGGTGTATAATCCCTTACCAGTATAAATCTCAAAGATAGTACTGGCAGGTATTGGTGTCTGAAGCATCGCGAAAGTACACAGCTTTGATTTTGCTTGGTGTAGCTATTAGTTTATAATGTTGCCGTTCGGGCTCAATGCGAGCGCCGGCGTGTTTTTGCAGCACTGGACACCATCTTGGGTTCAGATTTATTGGACAAAGTAACACATTATGAAGATGATCTTCTGATAGCAACTAATTCTCTCAAGAACACCTAGAATTACTAGAGCATGTGCTTCACAAGTTTGTTAAGACCGGAGCAACAGCGAACTTAAAGAAATCTTGGTTCGGCAGCGAAAATATAAAATTCCTAGGACATATAATCTCGACATCGGGCATAATGATGGATCTCAGAAAGTTAGAGGCATTACAACAGCTCCCACACATGTGCACTAAAAAGCAGTTGAGAGTGTTTATCGGCTAGACTTCTTTTTTTTATTTTTTGTGGCAGCGCAGTTGTTGAATAATGACGATTTACTATCCTTTCTCAGGAAGAATAGACCGTGGGGTTTCATGGAGAAATGTAAGAGTGGTTTTGATACCATTAGGGATGCATTGCTAAACTCTGCATCACCCAGACCTGTCCAAGACGTTTTACTTAGTAACAGATGCCTCGCTTTGTGGATTGGGTGAGTGCTTGTTCCAATTGGAATAGAGCATAAGAGAAATCGAAATAAAAGTAAAAGGTTTAGTCAGCCATGTGCTGACAGGCTGCGAGTGTGCATACTTGGTTACGGAACTTGAAGCCTTAGCGGTGGTGTCAGTGCTTAAAAAGTATCACTGCTATATGCATGGAAAACATGTACTAGTCTTTTGTGATAAACGGGCACTGAGCTATTCGCTTTCCTGCAGACTTCTACATACGAGGCTAACAAAGTAGGTGTTAGCTTTCCAAGATTACCATTTTGAAATCCGGCACGCAAAGGGAAATGTGAACGTAGTTACCGATGCACTATCACGTTTACACCAAGAACTGCCTGAATTCACAGAAATGGTCGAGCAATCAATAGAGTTTAAGATTTTATTACTTAAGGACGCGAGCCGACGGCAGGCGTACATGAAAATGTATAACGAGATGCAGTCGCTGCAGGTGGCAGATAAACTATGGAAAGAAGTGATCGCCATGTTGAAAGCAAACGCTGCTAGTGAGTTGAATAAGCATTACTGAATACAGGATGAGATATTGTTTCATCGGAGTCAAATTTATCCGGAGCGGTGGTGTGTGTGTGTGTAGTCCAGCCATAGCACTAAACAACTAGAACTACTTAAACCTAACGAACTTAAGGACATCACACACATCCCTGCCCGAGGAAGGATTCGAACGTGCGACCGTAGCGGTCACGCGGCTCCGGACTGAGCGCCTAGAAGCTCGAGAGCGCCGCGGCCGGCCACTAAACAATGTCATATGGTATACGCACCATTGTTGGGGCCACTTTGGAATATGAAAGTGCTCAGACAAGATATCAACATATTGCTAATATCCCAACTTATCAAAGCATTTCCGCAAGCCCATACGATCTTGTCTGGCATGTTAAAAGGTTAAACCAATTAATTTCAGCACTCGAAATGAGTTACATTCCGTAATACCAACCCAAACTTTACAGCTCGCATCCATTGACGTCACAGAACCGTTACCAACTACTAGGGGTGGCTTAAAGTACCTGGTGGCAGTGTACAGTTTATTTTCAAAATATCTGGAATTGAACCCCACTAGGAACTCTACCTTACTTACAATAGTGCGTAAGCTAGGAGATGATTACATTACTCAAGTAGGGAGGCCGGTGACAAAATTGTCAGAGAACGCCACCTACTTTAAAAGCAATACCTGGAAAGAAGTCCTCAGAGAACAAGTTCTTAAGCACATTTTAGTGTCCTGTAGCAATCCGAGTGTGAATCCCATCGCAAGAACCTTTCTTGAGTTCAACAGATTTGTAAGGACATATACTGCAAACAAACACATGAAGTGGGTATAGTATGTATCTACCTTCGAACAGGTGTACAATAACCTACCGCATATGTCCATTGGATGTACGCCAGCGGAAATAATGCCGTTGGGAGTATAGGTGGACGAGTCCAAACCCTGCCTAAGATTCATAGGCACGAAGAGCAAAAGAAACATCTGGCATGGATAGAATTAAACAGACAAGCTGAATTACGAAAGAGGAAATAGAATTAGCAGCGTAAGGCTATGCACCAATATAAGGAGGGGGAGCTCCTAATGTAACGGACACACACGAAGGCATCCAGCATAAAAAGAATAAATAAAAAATGGCAAATGCTGTACTCCGGAACACATGTGGTTGTGAGAATTCCACATGACGGCTGCTACTTTTTAGAACACCTGGAGACACGAAAGATAAGGGAGTTTATGTCAACAAAAGGATATTAAAACGTACAGAGGACGGGAAGTTGAGTGAAGCTTGAACAAGGATCAAGAGTAAAACCTGTACATATGTAAACAGTTTTAGAGATAGGTTAGGTTTATTGTTAGGTATCGTGTGTCGTATAGGTATGTTTGTATAGTTGTGTGATTCATGTATAACTGTGGAAACTAAAACTCAATATACATATGGATTCACTATGACACAGTAAATCTGTTTAAATAACGTGTAAAAACACACAAAATTTGCTATATCACTGCAGAAGTAAGCAGGATGCATGGTTCACAGTTACCTGTGCTTATTTACGTTTTTTCGTTAAGTATGTCAGTCAACCTTGTTGTCAGAAGCCATGACAGGTTTTTCAATACTTACAGAATACATATAGACCGTGTTTCAATATCGAAAACAGTAAAGAGGTTTGGGGATCATGAAACCGTATCCTAGCAGGAATATCTCCTACAATAATAAAAAATAGAATGAATCAGTGTCAAATGATATGCATAAATTTGAAAATCACCTGATTCAGTAGTCCAGATGACCTAAGGGTCACACTTTGCAATCAGACAGAGAAACTAACGGTTTAATTAACTCGTAACTGTACAAAATGCTATAACAAAATATGAACAGTGTGTACAGTATAATGTACGAACAGGTAAGTGAAAGTACATTCAAGGTGTTCTAACACAAAATTGTGAAGGTGCGTGCTAAAGCAGTGTGCTTCGGCTGCGGCAGAAAGCAACAGCCTGATCAGGACATCTGAACGTTACTACGACAGGCTTACCAGTCACGAAAAACGAAATCACTAAGTTCTTGCACGTCTATATTGAAGGCTCACCACAGTGCTGAACAGTGTCTATCATTGTGGAAACTAGTTCTTGAAAGCAGTATACGGTAGTGTTTCGGTGAAAACTGTACTTACAGCAAGAAATCTACTATCCTAATGTGTTAAAGTGCTGGAATTGCAACGTTGGGAACTACACACACAGAAACAGTGACAATATTACGCGTGTGACTGAAGTGTGAATGATCGCTAATGACGACCTCTTTAAACCAAACTAAACTCCGTCCGAACGGACCTCGGATAGCCCAAAGGTACCGACCGGCCGCCATGTCATCTTCTGAGCCCAGTGTCGTCACGGATGCGGATATAGAGGGGCATGTGGTCAGCACACCGCTCTCCCAGCCCTATGTCAGTTTACGAGACCGAAGCTGCTACTTCTCAGTCAAGTAGCTTCCCAGCTTGCCTCACAAGGATTGAGTGCACCCTGCTTGCCAACAACGCTCGGAAGAACGGACGGTCACCCGTCCAAGTGCTAGCCCAGCCCCACAGCGCTTAACGTCGATGATCTGACGGTAACCGGTATTACTACTGCGGCAATGCCGTTAGCACAATCTCTTTACAGCGAGTTGTTGAGTTATATTTTTGGCTGCAGAGTGATACTCGGTGGAATGTTGTTAGGCCTGTAGACGCACGGGACAAGTGACAGCGGGAGACGACGTGGGCGATCAGCTGATCGACGCCTGTGGAGGAGCCTTCCACTGGTCACAATGCAACACACCTGATGTTAAGTCAACGACGTCGCCTGCGAAGGGCCTATTTCCGATCATCGTACTATCTCACTGGCAATATCTTCCGTGGGGGAAGTCAACTCTGCTATACAACAAAAATTGTACAAACTTTGTAAATGTGCATTACGCACGTAAATGTCTGTAAAACATGCTGAAATGAGGTAATGGTTCACAGAGATGAAAGTTAAAGAGTTTGGTTTAAGTAAACAGAAACATAAATAATATGCAAGAACACTGAATATACACTCCTGGAAATGGAAAAAAGAACACATTGACACCGGTGTGTCAGACCCACCATACTTGCTACGGACACTGCGAGAGGGCTGTACAAGCAATGATCACACGCACGGCACAGCGGACACACCAGGAACCGCGGTGTTGGCCGTCGAATGGCGCTAGCTGCGCAGCATTTGTGCACCGCCGCCGTCAGTGTCAGCCAGTTTGCTGTGGCATACGGAGCTCCATCGCAGTCTTTAACACTGGTAGCATGCCGCGACAGCGTGGACGTGAACCGATTGTGCAGTTGACGAACTTTGAGCGAGGGCGTATAGTGGGCATGCGGGAGGCCGGGTGGACGTACCGCCGAATTGCTCAACACGTGGGGCGTGAGGTCTCCACAGTACATCGATGTAGTCGCCAGTGGTCGGCGGAAGGTGCACGTGCCCGTCGACCTGGGACCGGAACGCAGCGACGCACGGATGCACGCCAAGACCGTAGCACTCTACGCAGTACCGTAGGGGACCGCACCGCCACTTCCCAGCAAATTAGGGACACTGTTGCTCCTGGGGTATCGGAGAGGACCATTCGCAACCGTCTCCATGAAGCTGGGCTACGGTCCCGCACACCGTTAAGCCGTCTTCCGCTCACGCCCCTACATCGTGCAGCCCGCCTAAAGTGGTGTCGCGACAGGCGTGAATGGAGGGACGAATGGAGACGTGTCGTCTTCAGCGATGAGAGTCGCTTCTGCCTTGGTGCCAATGATGGTCGTACGCGTGTTTGGCGCCGTGCAGGTGAGCGCCACAATCAGGACTGCATACGACCGAGGCACACAGGGCCAACACTTGGCATCATGGTGTGGGGAGCGATCTCCTACACTGGCCGTACACCTCTGGTGATCGTCGAGGGGACACTGAATAGTTCACGGTACATCCAAACCGTCATCGAACGCATCGTTCTACCATTCCTAGACCGGCAAGGGAACTTGCTGTTCCAACAGGACAATGCACGTCCACATCTATCCCGTGCCACCCAACGTGCTCTAGAAGGTGTAAGTGAACTACCCTGGCCAGCAAGATCTCCGGATCTGTCCCCCATTGAGCATGTTTGGGACTGGATGAAGTATCGTCTGACGCGGTCTGCACGTCCAGCACGAACGCTGGTCCAACTGAGGCGCCAGGTGGAAATGGCATGGCAAGCCGTTCCACAGGACTACATCCAGCATCTCTACGATCGTCTCCATGGGAGAATAGCAGCCTGCATTGCTGCGAAAGGTGGATGTACCCTGTACTAGTGCCGACATTGTGCATGCTCTGTTGCCTGTGTCTATGTGCCTGTGGTTCTGTCAGTGTGATCATGTGATGTATCTGACCCCAGGAATGTGTCAATAAAGTTTCCCCTTCCTGGGACAAGGAATTCACAGTGTTCTTATTTCAATTTCCAGGAGTTTATTTAATGTTTTGATACAAAAGTCAAATATCAACTATTTTCTAAGAAAAATGTTATTTTAAATACATGTTTATCGAAAGACATAAACTTCGTCTAAGAAATCAATAGATATAAATTTCTGGAGAATGTTGCTGCCTACCATCCGCAAACTAACGGGCTTACTGAACGCCTTAATAAGACCTTGCGCGACATGCTATCAATGTTCGTCAATGTCGAGCAGAGCAACTAGGATGAATTGCTACCTTTCGTGACGTTCGCCTACAACACCGCCAAACAAGACGCCACAGGATTTACGCCATTTTTCCCGGTGCATGGGCATGAGGCTACTACGACGATGGACACCGTGATTCTGAAATGGTTCAAATGGCTCTGAGCAGTATGGGACTTAACATCTACGGTCATCAGTCCCCTAGAACTTAGAACTACTTAAACCTACGGACAGCACACAACACCCAGTCATCACAAAACACCGTGGTTCCATTACATCTGGATAACTTGGACGACGACTACATCGGCAAGGTGTTAACCAGAACTGAGAAAGTTCGGCAATTAGCTCGACTCCGCACGCTGCAGGCTCAAGAAAACGATCGCCGGAGGTATGACACGAGCCACCGCCCTGTTGTCTACCAGCCTGGTGGCCTCGTCTGGATCTTCACTCCTAGTTGGAAGATTTATCTCTCTGAGAAGCTCCTCAGGCGCAACTTTGGACCTTATAAGGTTGTAAGACAGTGGCTGATGTTACTTATGAAGTTGAAGATTTCGACCCCTACACAAGACGACGAAAGATCTGAGATACAGTCCACGTCCTTGGAATGAAGCGCTATAAAGATCCTGGAACTCAGGGAAATTCGAAGCTCCAGTGGTAGCCAATAAGCGGAAAGATGACGAATAGCGCAGCGGGAAAAGAAGTTCTAAGAAGATCACCCCCAGGGCGAGAATCAGTCGTCAGGGGTCGGAGTATGGAGGACCGATGACTCGTTCCCGGATTAAGACGTAACACCGAGACGCTGTTCCCTTAAGGAGGGAGCAAGGTCGCAGAAGAAGCTGAGTAGCGCCGTGGTGTAGTGGTAATGATTCTAAACTACTGCGTGAAGAGTCGTGACTTCAAAATTCACCTGGAGTGTACAACTTTATTTTCTGTTTTCGGTTAGAGTACATTATAGAAGTATCCACAAATGTCAAGAATCATTGTACTGGAATGTTCTGTATCCGTATGTATACTGTATGTGCTCTGGCCGAAGACAATGCGCTCCACGCTCTTGTGTGCAAGTGCTGAATAAACCTTCGTTAAGTGAAGTTAGTGTTCGTCATTCATCTAATTACACTCTCTTCTACGTGACACTATTCTGGTGGAGGCGCTGGGTATTGGAACTTTTGATACCGCACATTATCGACGACACAGTGGCTCCCATCAAACCACAACAGAGCCGCATTTTACGTGACGAGAAACCCAATTCGAGCAATATTCAACACATCACAATCAATCGGAGACAGAAGAAGAAGAGGGCGTCACGATGACAGCAACTGTGTGCCACTACATGTGACATCCTTCCGGGTTCTCTGGTGACTATGGTCAAGATCCAAACAAGTGGCTGAAAATGTGTGAGCATATAGCCAAATTTAACAAATGGGATGACACCGTGTGTTTGGCTAACGTATTTTTCTACTTGGAGGGCGCTGCCGAGCAATGGTATGAGAACAATGAGGATAGGTTCACAAGCTGGGAAGTATTCCAGGCGGATCTGCGCGATATTTCTGCCACAAGACAGAAGTGCAAGGTTGAAGATAAATTAAAGTGCAGGGCACAGCGTCCAGGAGAAACTATAGCATCCTACATTCAAGACGTCTTGGAGCTGTGTGAAATAGTGGATCCTTGCATGATAGAGGGAGGTAAGGTTGCCCATCTCATGAAGGGTCTTGCTGAGAACATGTATCAAGCCTTACTCCTGAAGGAGGTTTCGTCAGCAGACGACTTCATGAAATGGTGCCAATATATCGAGATGGAAAAGAAAATTGATAATGCGCTAGGTGACGATCAGTTTGGCTTTAGGAAAAGTAAAGGGACGACAGAAGCAATTCTGACTTTACGGCTAATAATGGAAGCAAGGCTAAAGAAAAATCAAGACACGGTCATAGGATTTGTCGACCTGGAAAAAAGCGTTTGACAATATAAAATGGTGCAAGCTGTTCGAGATTCTGAAAAAAGTTGGGGTAAGCTATAGGGAGAGACGGGTCATATACAATATGTACAATAACCAAGAGGGAATAATAAGAGTGGACGATCAAGAACGAAGTGCTCGTATTAAGAAGGGAGTAAGACAAGGCTGTAGCCTTTCGCCCCTACTCTTCAATCTGTACGTCGAGGAAGCAATGATGGAAATAAAAGAAAGGTTCAGGAGTGGAATTAAAATACAAGGTGAAAGGATAACAATGATACGATTCGCTGATGACATTGGTATCCTGAGTGAAAGTGAAGAAGAATTAAATGATCTGCTGAACGGAATGAATAGTCTAATGAGTACACGGTATGGTTTGAGAGTAAATCGGAGAAAGACGAAGGTAATGAGAAGTAGTAGAAATGAGAACAGCGAGAAACTTAACATCACTATTGATGATCACGAAGTCAATGAAGTTAAGGAATTCTGCTACTTAGGCAGTAAAATAACCAATGACGGACGGAGCAAGTAGGACATCAAAAGTATACTCGCTATGGCAAAAAAGGCATTTCTGGCCAAGAGAAGTCTACTAATATCAAATACCGGCCTTAATTTGAGGAAGAAATTTCTGAGGATGTACGTCTGGAGTACAGCATTGTATAGTAGTGAGACATGGATTGTGGGAAAACCGGAACAGAAGAGAATCGAAGCATTTGAGATGTGGTGCTATAGACGAATGTTGAAAATTTGGTGGACTGATAAGGTAAGGAATGAGGAGGTTCTACGCAGCATCGGAGAGGAAAGGAATATGTGGAAAACACTGATAAGGAGAAGGAACAGGATGATAGGACATCTGCTAAGATATGAGGGAATGACTTCCATGGTACTAGAGGGAGCTGTAGAGGGCAAAAACTGTAGAGGAAGACAGAGATTAGAATACGTCAAGCAAATAATTGAGGACGTAGGTTGCAACTGCTACTCTGAGATGAAGATCTTAGCACAGGAAAGGAATTCGTGGCGGGCCGCATCAAACCAGTCAGTAGAAGAATTGCAAAAAAAGAAAAAAAAATCGAGACAATGCATCAAAAAGGAATCACACGCCATAATTTGAACGGGTTCCAAACGTCGTATCGATGTCTGAGATGGAGGAAGGAACTGATATCACAAGTGTTCTTCGGCAGATAGTGAAGGAGGAAGTTCAGAAGGCACTTGGATTGCATGGAGAGCAAAAAACCGACACATGAATAGGTCAAAAGGAAGGAAGTGGAACTGACATTGAACCCAATCTCTCGTCCTTCATATCCCTTTAAAAAAGTGAAAAACCCTAGACCCAGGTGAAGTTACGTTCCTACAATGCCGTACGAGGAACCTGTTTGGACACCAAAGAAGACTGACGTCTGGAGGACCCACGATAACCAACCAGTGTGTTTCCACTGTGGACGACCGGGACATGTGGTACGCTGTTGTCGAGAAAGGCTGCGGATATTTGATGGCGCCCGCGTCAGAAACAGCAGACCTATGTTTGCCGACGCCAACTCCGGGATTTCGAAGATGAATAAGAAGATGTGGTTGGAGGACGACGCAGGTCACCATCTCTGCAAGCTAGCCGCTGGAGAGGACGCTCCCCAACACGCTGATCAAGGTCTCCATCGACCTTAGAAGCCCCACCGGATCACCTAGCCGCAGAAACCTGGGGAACTAAAGGCTGCGACCTTCCTTGGAGATGAGGCCACCGAAGAGAAAAATCCTCCGCCGTAGATCGCTACAAAAATGATAGGAAATTACGTCGATATCCGCATGGATGGTAGACCAGCCGAAGCTCTTGTGGACTCTGGAGCATTATATTCAGTCATTTCGGGTAAGTACCGTCGCCAGTTGCAGAAAACCGTATTCGTCGACAGCAAAACGTCTCTGCTGAAGGTGGGTAATGGGAAATATGTAAAACCTACATGAAGATGTGTCATTCGTGTGGGTAAAAGTGGCCATACACGGCCCATAGAATTCACCGTCTTACAATAGTGTAGTCATGACGTCATTCTCGAATGGGACTTTTTGAAAGATTCTAAGGCAATTATAGATTGTGGTTGCTCTAAGATTATGCTACACGAGATGAAATACTGTGGACAGGAAGATGCACATACGAGTGTGTGGAGACTATGTGTGTTGCATGAAGTGATCATTTCTACAGTCAACGCTAGAAAGGTAATTGTCACGTGTCATGCCATGTATCAACCCATGGATCTTGTAGTTGAATGTCAGAGAAGAGTACGACTGAAGAATAACTTCTTCATCCCAGCCTCTGTTGTCTCGTCTAAGAATGGATTCGGTGAATTGTGGATAGATAACTTCCGCCGATAACCGCAGATCCTTCCAAGACGCAAACGAGTAGAAAACCCTGAACCATTAACTGCCGAAATGTTGAGCGGCATAGAAACCTTCCATGCCGAGTCTGTGGGCTAAATTGGCGCTACCACTACGATACAAGATCTTCTAGCACGACTATCGCCATATCTCACCAAGGCACAAAAGAAGAAGCTACTTTCCATTCTTAAGTAGTTCTCTGAATGCTTCTGTCCACAGGTGAAGAGCAAATTAGACAAATCCACGGTGAAACACCGCATTAGCACTGGAGACCATCAAACAATAAGCCAGAGAGCATACTGTGTGTCAGCAACGGAACGTCGAATAATTCGCGACGAGGTAGAGAAAATGATGAAGAATGACATCATTCAGCCTTCGTAAAGGCCATGGTCGTCACTAGTGGTTCTCGTCAGGAAGAAGGATGGCAGTTGCCGCTTTTGTGTTGATTGCAGGAACCTTATAACGTCACTAAAAAGGACGTTTACCTCCTTTCACGAACTGATGATACACTAGATTGTCTAAAAGGGGCCACGTTTTTCTAAAACTTGGACATGGGATACTGGCAAATGGAAGTAGACGAGGCTGATCGTGAGAAAACTGAATTCATCACTCCTGAGGGCCTGTATGAGGTTAAGGTAATGCCGTTTGGTTTGTGTAATGCACCAGCAACTTTTGAACGGATGATGGATAATCTTCTAAGTCACCTGAAGTGGACGATGTGTCTTTGTTATTTAGATGATATTATAGTGCTCTCAGAGACATTTGATGAAGATATAAAATGATTGAGGGCCGTTCATAAGTGTCTCCAAAAAAGCGGATTGAAACTTAATCCAAGAAAATGTCTCTTTGAAGCAAAAGAAATTAAAAATACTTGGGCATCTAGTGTCTAACGAAGGTGTGCGGCCAGACCCGGAAAAGGTGAGATGTATAACGGAATTTCCTATTCCTAAAAGTATTAGAGACGTGAGAAGGTTCCTCGGATTATGTTCTTATTACCGTCGTTTTATCAAAGACTTTTGTATTAAAGTCAGGCCACTCCAAGAGTTGTTAAAAGCCGATGCGCTCAACAAGATTCTTTCGATGTGCTGCGAACAGCTATGACCACTGACCCTGCACTTGGTCTGTATGATGAGAGAGAGCACCTACAAATCTACAAACAGATGCCAGTGGGTATGGTATCGGTGCAGTTCTGGTGCAAATTGTGGATGGAAAAGAGAGGGTTACAGCCTATGCTTCTAGGAGTATTACAAAAGCCGAAAGATACTACTCAACTACAGAAAGAGAATGTCTTCTGTGATCTGGTCCATGTGCAAATTTCGACAGTATCTCTATGGAAGGCCATTCACAGTCGTTACATACTACCATTCACATTGTCGGTTGACATGTCTTAAGGATCCAACAGGACGACTTGCCAGGTGGGCACTACGTCTTCAAAAGTATGACATTACCATATTGAACAAAAGAGGAAGAAAACACCAAGATGCCGACTGTCTCCCCAGAATCCCTGTGCAAGACTTTGATGAAGATAGTGACTGTCTCGCTGCACTCCAGGATCTCTCTGCTGAGCAGGAGAAGGACGCCAAGACATTTCAAATTATGCTTGCCTTAAATCGATCAGAGGATGTGAAAGGACAATTTAAGGTAGTTAATGGATTACTTTGCAAGACAAACATCGATCCGTTTCGATAGAGGTTGCTACCAGTGGTTGCTAAACACATGCGCTTAGGTGTTCTACAGAAATTCCATGACACATCTGAAGCCGGACATTTAGGATTTATTAAGATGTACGATAGGATCCTCAAGAGATTTGCCTGGCTGGGTTTATTTAGAAGTGTCCGTCACTATGTGTCGCATTGTCGAGACAACCAGAGGAGAAAGGCAGTTCCTCAGAAACCATGTGCTCGACTTATACCAATTCCTCCAGCCGAAACGCCTTTCTAGTGTGCTGGGATTGACCTCCTCGTACGATTTCCAGCGTCTGCTAGTGGCAATAGATAGATTATTGTTTGCACTGATTATCTGACACGCTATGTCATTACAAAAGCCGTGAAAACAGCCGAAGCATTCGAGGTAGCCAAATTGAAATGTGAAATTTTAATTTATATGTTCGGTTCGAGTACATTCTAGAAGTGTCTACAAATGTCAAGAATCACGGTATTGTAATTTTCTGTAACTGTATATATACCGTATGTCTTCTAGCCAGAGGCAGTTTGCTCCGCGCTCTTGTACGTGCAAGTGCTGAATACGCCTTCGTTAAGTGAAGTTAGTGTTCGTCATTCATCCTATTACACCTTTTTGTACGTGACAATATGTATTCTTGTCAAATGATATTTAACATGCAATTTACTGTGTCGAATGCACAATGTTCAACTTAACATGAACAACTTTGTATGTAACATAAATATTTTTCTATGCCTAATGAATAATATTCAATGTAACCTGAATAATTACTTATGTGTAAGGAAGAATTCTGATATCAAACTAACAGGCTATGATGTGAAGTGTATTACCATAGTTCATTGTATATACTTTGAACAATTACAACACTGAACTTCATTAATATACAGTGATAATGGTACATATAGAATGCCTGTTTAAAAAAAATAATATGGATTTTGAAACAGAGATCCCAGGAGGCCGTTGTACCGTGTACTCCTAGTAATGTCAATTAATAAAAGACTCTTGGCTTAAATGAAGATTCCTGTCTACGAATAAAAATAAAAATTTAGAAAGACATTCTGCAATTACGTTGTCGAGAAAATGTGGCAGCCAATCTGTATATAAGAATGTATGTTCTTTGAAGCAAATGACATTATTTAACGCTCCACATCACATTGTAATTCACAGATAATAACTGTGACTTTCTCCCTCTCTTGTACTCCTGTCTGAATAGCACGCTCGGTCGGCCATTGCCTACGTAGGTATTAACTATTGTAATAACTTTATGCTATTTACATGTTATCTAGTGTAAAATTGCTTTACCAAAGTATGCTGTCTCTCTCTCCTCCCAAAGCAAAATATTTTTATACGTTTTCAGGAATTGTTTCGCTACCATTTGTTAAAGTTAGTCTTCTGTAGGTTTGGTATATGTTGTTGGCCACTGTCCTCGAATATCCCCATTTCTTACCAGCTAATGTATGCAGTATGTTGATTTTATTTTTTTGCTTCCTCAGAAGTTTTATTTATGAGGGTGTGTCAGTTTATTACCTGTACATCTTACGCTCCAGTTTTTAGAGCTACTTCTGGACGAGAGTGACAGAAAACAATATTTGTTGGTAGGTGTTCTCACTGGTTATTTCTAGAAGTTTTCCTGTGACCACTCATTAAGGCGATTTATCTCTTCGTTAATTTTATTTGACAGCTGGTTCATTTTTAGTTTGGTAATGAAACGCATATAATTATATCATCTGCATACATTGCGGTTTTCACTTCTTCTGTTCTAGATATTTGTGAGGAGAGGTGACTGACTAAAGTATTGAATAACGTTGGCCAGGTCATAGCACCTTGAGAAACTGATTTTTTGTGCTTTTTTTTACTTGATGTGTTATTTATCTTATTTGAAGATATTTTTTTTTGTGAAATAATACTTGTACAAACAAATCGATATTTAGAAGCAGATGACTCAGATAATGTTAGAAAATGTCAAACCACTATCTACATGTCAGTGCAGCATACGGAGAACTTATCTGTTTCCTCCATGCTAACGCCCAGATTTTATCTCAAACATTTCAGCGCTTATTTGACAGCTAACAATACATTTCTGTTTGTGAAGTGGTAATCTTGGAATGTATTCGGTGCTTTGTGCCAGATGGCATTATTCAAACATTACACTGTACGGTCCTTGATTTCTATTTGCTAGGCCTGTACTGACACTGAAAGTCAGATCAATCGTCAACAGTTTAAACTATGCAATAATTGTTGGAGCATCACAATTTATTAGAAATGGGATATTCGAAAGTAAAACCCCTTCTACACCTCATGTCCAGCGGTGTTTACGTCTTCATATATATTAGTTACTGAATGTGTGAATCTATGTTGGTTGTGGGATAAATAACATAACGTAAACGATTGTTTCGCGTAGTAACACTGACTCCAGCGCGTTAAATGAGGCTGTGCAGGATTCTTCGGATCTACGGTACAAGCACTTTTTCACGAAATTGCTGCATTCGGTCTTTCTTATGTAAACGCTTTTTAGGCAAACCGGTAATCGTGAAGATGTTCTTACATTGTCTAGAAACTGCTGCAAATAGACAAAAGAAAATCAATCTTACAATTTTGAGTAGGAACGTTTTAAAAGTCACTCAAAACAGAGTATTTTATCCAAAACAGGGCCGGCTGCAGCGTTACTTCGCTATTTGTTAGTGGTGTAAGGTCTTTCACATGTCCAATGACTGTACTATATATGCTAATATAACGTCTCAGCGCTTAATAATGAATGGGAAGGACAGAAGAAAGAGATGATAACTCTCAGTACATAATGTATAGACGTATAAACGATAGATTATGTATATTTGTAATGAAACGACGTTACGTTACCAAGCCAAAAGAGTTTAAAGATTTAGTTCACAAGTAATAGCAAAAAGCTACAACGATCGACAAACGGGATTCATTGATCTGTATGTCAAGAAACACTTTGTCTTAAATTCGCAGGCACTCAGCACGTGAAGAAATTTATGGTATGAAAAATAAAATTTATGAAGTAGCATAAGTTATTCTACTGTCATTTGCAACAGTTTTCCACAGAACTGAACGAATAGTGTGCAGATTTTATTGTATATCACTGGAAAGAATTTTGGTTAGGCAATTTTTCTATTTAAACTCGTTATTGTTGAATTTGTGGGGGAAAAAGGAGTGCAGGAACGAAAATTAGAATATTTGGAATTTATTGAATACTTCGCGTTTTAAGTGGACTTTACTTCTCACAGTACACAGTACGACAGTGCAACGTGAGGAATATTGCATGGTGAGAAACAATGCAAAGTGAGAAACAAATGATTTGTGATTTGATGGGGATGCATTAAAAACGAAAATCGCTTTATGGACCGGACACATTCTGACAAACTCTGTCCAGTTACTTAAATTCACTGCCGTCAAGGAAACACGAGATTTGTATTTTTCACTGTGGCGTTGAAATACAAACGTGGATAGTTTTCTAATCATTCTCAGGACAGGTTAACATTAAATCCGTTTTCAAGCTGCTTTCGAGACCGTTTGTCGTTTCAGCTGAAATCGGCCCTGTGCATGTGCAGATGTAACCCACTGATCTGCAAGGTTGTTCCTATTTTACTTTAAAAATGTCCAGGCTGTCTATATTTCTTTCCTCTGGTAGATTTCTATGTCTCCATAACGAGACAGCAAAATTGCTACAATTAAGTGTTTCGATTGACATATTCGTGCAAAGACATTTTTCCGATTACGAGGCCAAGTACGTCACGATTGCGTGGAAACCTGAGTGCGAAAATCAGTGAAATTGTTTGTGCCTATCCGTATGCCCACAGTTTGTGCCAGATAAAAATTATATTACGTCCTCAGTGATCCAAAAATAATTAAATAATACCATAATTTGGTTTCTTTTTTGGTGATTAGTGTTGTTGCAAAGTGTAGAATATTATACCGAGTCATATACAGTGCGGCGGCAATGCCATTTGAACGCAGCGCCTTTGCAGTTACCCCCTGTCCCCTCCTCACGGTCAGACAGCTTGGCAGGACGGGGGAGGAAGTGTGCAGTGAGGCTGAGCGCTATGGCAGTGAGGCCAGGGCATGGCTCGCGAGCCGAAATCTTGGGCACCCGTAACCTCAAACGTCTATTTTTTGCACCGTTTTCGTGGTATCATCATAAAATTCAGTAGTACTGGCTACCAAAGACGAAAAATGAATGGATATACTCGTAGATTCGTTTCTGTTGCAGTGAGAGAAGAACTTCATCTTACATTTTGGACTTAAAAATTAAGTTGATTTTCAGTTTTAACTCACATAAGAAACTCAGTTACATCTCGTCGGTTTACAAGCCATATCACTTTCATTGAAACATTAATTTGTGAAGGACTGTCAATAACATTACAAAAAATTAAAAGAAAACGTATCTACTCTGTATGGGCTAAATCTTACAATGAAGTAAAAACGATAACCAGCAACCATAAAAACTGTTATTTATTAGAAATAAATGTCACAGATTACGGTTTCTAACCGACAGTTCCTCCTGATATGGCTGTTCCAGTTCACATTATATTATTCTGCATGTGTTATATTACCTGATTGTGGTGATGTTACTTGGATGTTGGTGACCTACAGCAAAAATTAATGTAAATAAAAGGACTATTTTATTGTGTATTTTCTTCATAGTAGACACCATACCAATGAATTTATGAGAGGACGGTGCTATTTCCCACTTTGGCTCTAAAAATTTTATTAGTCCACGACTATCTTCAGCCTTCTGGGCCATGCTCAAGTGATTTTCTTGATCTGCAATAAAAAATTATCTCAGACGCACTGAAATGGCAGTGTCTTTAAATTTTTGTCTTCTCTTCACGTTGGTTAGTATTTGCTGTCTTGCTGGTTCGAGAGCTTGATATTTACAAAGGTATTACATAGATATCAAGTTAGGAGTGTTTTAGAAGGTTGCAGTCAGTGGTGAATTTGGAATCTTATTACATGTAAGTGGAAAACACCACCTTCTTTTCATATGTTGTTGTAAATGGGTCTATCGATGAATTACAATTATGTAAACAACTTTCTAAGATCAGGAATTAATTAGTTTCATTTATATTCCAGCTCCTGAATCTTTGTATTACTATGTTGTTTTCTGGAGGCCTACCACAAACATGGTGATTCATCACTAGATCGAATCGTAACCATTGACGAGACTTGGGTGAAACAAGACAATTGCGAGATGAAATTACAGTCCATGGAGTGAGGGTACACAAGTTCCCCCAAGAACCCAGAAAATGTTTGCAAACCTTGTCAGCAAGGATGTTGTTGGCGACATTGTTTTGGGATAGGCAAAGTGTGCTTCTTATTGATTCTCTGGAACGTGGAGCAACCATAAATTCTCCCCGTTACTGTCCAACTTCGCACAGCCTTAGAAGAGAATTTCAAAACAAATCAGACGTCCAAATGAAGAACTGCCTTGCGACTTGGCGCTTTAATGACGACAAGGGACTAAAGGCGGGAGTGACTCACTGGCTGAAGTTTCAGGCGCCAGAAATTTACGACGAAGGTCTTTCTAAACTTGTCCACGGCTATGATAAGTGCCTCAATGTGTTTGATGACTATGTGGAAAACTAGTATGTCAGTCGCTCTTTCTGGTGTATAGAATAAAATGTATTTCTTGTACTTAGTTTTTTTAATGGCAAAAAGTTCCCTACTTTGTGAATATTCCTCGTATAATTGAAGTTGTTTTGCACTTTATTGCCTTAGTAATAATTGGGTTTATAAATAATTTGTAGTTGGAGAGGAATACTTGTACCACTAAATTTCATAAAATAGAAGTAACAGTCTTATGTTATATGGCAAAAATGCCTTCAAATTTTATGCTGAAAATTTTTATCTAATATGAAACGTATTTCACTGTCATGAGTGTAAGTGGATTTCAGTACTGATCTGTCGTACATTTCTGCATTTGACAACGAGAGAGAGATCTTGCACAAATAAAAATTTAACTCTGAATACCATAGGTTCTAAGGAAATCTTGGAGCTAGTTCCATTCATGCGAACATGTGCCTCACCCCATTTATTTTCGAAATCAGTCAATTTTTGTGAAATCCTAATACAGGGCACGAGTGGACATGTGCGATTTCTATTTTCCAAATCTGTGCAAAATGAACTTTTACCTTGGGAGTGTTGGCATTTCATCAGAATTATATCATTGACATGGTTGCGTCTACACCAGCTATTTATGCTAGAAACGCAGTCGTTATCTTTCTGATATACCCAGTGAGTTTTCTCCTGCGTAACAGCATAGTGAATATTTACATCGCCACTAAATTTGAAAGTGACTTCATCAGTCCAAAGTATGACGACTGTTAAGCCTAAATGTTGACTCAGAAACTGATGAAGAAGATGATTATCGTGTGAAAATTATCTTCGTTTAATGCTTGGTGACCATAGATGTGTTATGGACGTAATCATGTATCGTGTAGAATTCTCCAGACAGTAATTTTGCGCCCACTAGAATTCTATTGGCTTCATCGTGTAGAAAGGTAAGGGTTAATGTTCACTGCAGCAAGTATATCTGCACTTACAAAGTCTTTAGCATTTCTTCTGGAGTGGTTGTTACAAATGTTAATACTGCGCCTGGCCACTATTGCGAACCTTTGAAGCACAGTTTTATATTATTTCTCTAACAGCAGTTATTTCTCTAACTGCAGTTATTCTTCAATTGCCATATCAAATTCACAACTTTCATACAAAAAATTTGGGAGATAAAATAGATTATGTTATTTACGACATGAGGTGGTGATGTGCTGTACATTCCGTGACTTGAGCACGATATGGTGAGGTTCCTGATCAATGTGGGTAGGAACTGATACCGAAGTAATGAGTAGAATATTCGATGTAAATGTAAAATCTTGAACTGTATGCCAGATGTCCAAGGATAGAGTGGGTAGTAGCATTAAACTGGGAAGAACCGGAAGGCTGAGGCAGGTTATCGTTGGAAGGATGTGTCTTTCTAAGCCCTTGCTGCCTTCAGGTAGGACTCAGGACGATCTCAGTGTAAAGCTTGCAAATTAAATGTCTCCTCGTTAGAAAATGCCATTAGACAGTGAACAAACTAAACAAACTAGATATAACCTCTGAAAGTGTACCGCCAAAACGTCTCTACTTAGAGGAGAATAATAGCAATGGAGTTTTCTAGCACCAACAGTTCCGACACACTGCAGCTGAGTGGCGTGTTGTCGCATAGCTTATCGTCAGAAAGAATTTTGTGATGATATCGCAAGAGAGACGTATTGAATACTGAGTGAACATTAGTGAATCAACTAACAGAATGACTTCTAGAAAATAACCAAAATTGTAATAAGATCTATGTAAACGACCAAGTCAGCTGCTGTTTATAAAATGCTGTAAGTCTGATTCCGTTGGCGAGATCTTCAGTTCAACATAACAGACGCTTATTAAGATATGTAGCTACAACCGTAATGTTAAAAGGGCTTTCTTCACTTTTTAAGATTCACAAGTACGTCTAGCTGTTTACAGTTATACGCAGCCTCCGATGTTCTTACTGCTACTGTAGATGATATTGTTTCATGCGACCACTTACGAACTTCAGAATTAGAGTTTTCTTACTTTTCCATGTAATTTCTGCGGTATAAGATTAGAAGTTACACTGTTCTATCGTGTATTTGGTTAGGAGAGAGTAGCTAAGTGGTACAGTGTCCGGTAGACCCTACCTTTTCCCGTTTATTTGTCCATGTTAGAAATAATGTAACACCAGGTGAGTTATCTGTTACTTGTCTCCACAATACTTGCCAATGTAGTGCAACTGGTGGTTTCCTTCGACACACATACATTGAATTTTAGTAGCTGTGGTTCATTCACATTTGTACTTTATACTAGACTTTATGTCATGAGGCAACGTCTAGAGCAACACGCTACTGAAACTGACAAGAGCGAAAGCGCTCCACAGTGTAGAAACAGGTGTGAGTATTCATGTGTGCATATTTTATTTTACAATGATTATTGCTTATCTTGAACTGTATCTCTCGTGTTTTGTATTAAAAACGCCTAGGTGGTGTGTGATGATCATAGACAGCACAAAAATTAAATTATGTTGTAGCTAGAGTTAAAGGTGATAAGGATTTCAACATCATTTTGCGATTGCATTTTAGAAATCCGATCGGATCGGCTTCAGGCGTTTAGCGAAAGGTGTTCTTCCTCCCCGAAAATCGGCCAGTTTTTTTAGCTACTACACGGGTGGTGTGCTGTACGAGTATTTGTAGAGTGTATGTCGTGGCACGCAGCTCGTGGTCGTGCGGTAGCGTTCTCGCTTCCCGCGCCCGGGTTCTCGGGTTCGATTCCCGGCGGGGTCAGGGAGTTTATCTTCCTCGTGATGACTGGGTGTTGTGTGATGTCGTTAGGTTTAAGTAGATCTAAGATCTAGGGGACTGTTGACCACAGATGTTAAGTCCCATAGTGCTCAGAGCCATTTGACCCATTTTTTTGGATGTCATGGTTCGTTTGTTGTTTCGGAGGAGGGGATCAAACAGCGAGTTCATCAGTCCCATCGGATTAGGGAAGGATGGGAAAGGAAGTCGGCCGTGCCCTTTCATGTATTCCATTCCGGCATTTGGCTGAAGTGATGTAGTGAACGTTGAAAACCTAAATCGAGATGGCTGGTCGCGGGTTTGAACCGTCGTCCACCCGAATGCGAGTCCACTGTGCTAGCCACGGTGACATCTCCCCCGGGGTGAGTACATGAGAGTGTAAATAGATGCATGTATATTTTGGTGCTAGATTCGTTCACGTGCTTGCACTTCATAAAACATTGCAGAGGGATTTGGAATTTGTTTAACGATTTTATCTACATTCGTTTGATTTAATGAGTGAAATGGCGGTGATAAACGCGCCGTTGAAGGCGCGTGCACACACTCACACACACACACACACACACACACGCACACAACAACAACACACACACACACACACACACACACACACACACACACACACACACACACGCAATCTGAAATTTAATCCCGAGCATTAGATCAAAGACTGACCAGGACCGTTACGCCTCCACCATTGCTGGCCAAACATTGGCAGTGAAAGTTTCATCTACAGCCAACATTGGAATCAGCATATTTCCGAGTTGAGTGCCCCTGCACGCATTAACGATATCGATTACATAGGTGGGTAATAAAATTTACCATTTTTACAAGAGCCAGTCGTATTACTGTGACCACTGCAGTATATCCTCCGTGAAAAAATTGTGCCATCCAAAACAGTCTTCAAGGCAACTGTGGTGAACCTATGGCCACAGATGACAGGTGTGAACGACGGCTCAGGTGTGTACGGGCGAACAGGTGTACAATTGTGGAGCGACTCGCCGCCGAGATGAATCAAAGAACTCGATGCATTTGAGAACGGTTCCTACAGACGAATGCTGATAATTAGGTGGACTGATAATGTAGGTAATGAGAAGGTTCTGCGCAGCATGGGACAGGAAAGGAATATACAGGGTGTCCCAGCTATCTTGTCCACCCAAAATAATTCTGGAACAATAACAGCTATTGGAAAACGACTTTCACCGGTATCAATGTAGGGCTGGGGCCCATGAATGTACATATTTGGAAACATTCTAACACAAACACAAACTTACGTTTTTTTTTTAAATGGACCGCATATATTTTCTCTTCTGCAATCCATGCCATGACATAGCACATACACAATGGCGTTGATTGCATCACAATATTCCCATTACATCCCGAGATATTAAGACGCGAAGTTGACGCTTGAAACACGCGACTTGCGCTGCTAGCGCACGTCCTGAGGCTCAGGCGTGAACCCCATGCTGCCCGTAATCGCAGCAGACCGTATTATTCGTTTCGGACCTCTTGATAAGTATGGAGGAGTGATTACACATGTCAATCACATCGCGATTACGGGCAAAGATTATTATTACGCAGAGCCTGGGAACTATTTTCCATAAAACGACGAAGCTGCTCCAATGTTCACGTGCTACTGTCGTGAGCATTTACAGAAACAGGTAGAAGGACAGTGAAATCACCACTAGGTCCTGAATGGTTGGACGTGCACGACACTTTACAGAACGTGGGGGTCTGAGGCTTGTCTGCTCTGTAAAGTAGGGTATATGGTTATTTATGACATCTCTGATGAAAGAGCATTATGCTGGTTCACGCACAAGTGTTTCGGAGTACACTGATCATCGTACATTGTTGAACGTGGCCCTCCGTGGCAGACCGTCCCTAAGTGTTCAAGTGTTGACACAACGCCATCGTGAATTATACTTCAGTGGGTAGGGAACCATCGCGTTTCGACCATCGATCAATGGAAACGTGTCGGGTCTTCTGATGAATCAGATTTGTGCTACATTAGATCCATTGTCGTGTCCACAAACGCCGTCATGGAGGCGAACCGCGGCACAAAAGGTGCGGCACGCCGTGGATGCAGGCTGCTGGGGTCAGTATTACGCCATGGAAAAAATTCATCTGTCCATCTCTGAGACCTGTAGTAGTAACCGAATACACGCCGACAGTTACAAACCACCTGCATCCCTTCATCATCTGGCAGATGTATAATTGTCCGTGTCTCAGAACCAGAACCATGGTACAATTGTTTGAGGAGCCTTATAGTGAAGTCACATTGATGTCTCAGCGACCAAATCCGAGCCCCAGGCTCGCCTCTCGGAGGCGCAGGCTGGTGTCATGGCTTGTGTTATGATACAGAATTTCATTTACATTTTTGGGGTGACGAACAAGCTGAAGTCGTTTCTTCGATTTCCTACACTGAAGATGTTACAACTGTGTCCGGCTGGCTGGCATATGACAAATCGCACAAGGTTTCACGACCCTGTTGTGATGGTAACAGGCGCCTCGCTGAAACTTAATCACAGCTCTTTCGTTGGAACGCACCTCCACAGCAGACGGTTTTTGAATGCTACATGTAGTGTAATTGGGAAAATTTCATGATGTCTCATAATAAATGCTGCTTTATTCCGACCGTAATTGGCATCACATGAGTTAACGAGCAATAGAACTAAAATCGTGCGTATTATTTCATGGCTTTTTGAGAAACAGTTCACTAAAAACGTTTTCATGTGTTTCACGGTTGCACGACGATTTTAACGTGAGACAAAGTTCCCTTAAATATAAACATACTTGCATTAATTGCAGAAACAAATTCATGTCTCTCTACGTCTTGGGGTCAAATGTGTCCAGAAAAGCAGCGGCGGTGAGGCAACTGAAATAGTCTTGCCATTATTTCGCACTCCGATTTCAATAATGCTACTTACACCAACCAGGTTTTCCCACAGTGTTGGCAGGTCCTCTGGTGCTGAGCGTGTTTGCAGCCGTGGCCACGGCGATCACACCCACATGTCCCGAAGACGACGGCGCCACGTCCGTCTTCTTTCTACACGACACGGAAACATACCACTTCTGGGATGCAGTAACGGCAAGGCTGCCCGCATGGTGTGCCCTGATGGACTCGTATGGAACTCCAATATCAACTCCTGCGACTGGCGTCCTCGAGGAAGTAAAAGATGCGAGCTGGCCCTGTAACCCGTACATGTTTGCTAAGAAACCCTTAGAATCGAACTTCCCGTTACTTATGGATGTGGCTGACAATTTACTACCTGTATTTTCTATACTACCATTGAATGTAATTATTATTATGCTTGTCGACATATTAATTCATGATATTGCACAAAATATTATATATGTAATTCTTCACCTTCTCTAATGTCCACATCAACGACAGGACACTGAACCCCAGTTTTCCATTTTTCTGTCTTTGTTCCTTACATAAATTTTCTTCGTCAGGTAATGCACTAACCAACTATACCTGAAGTGCTTATAAGGAACTGACATATTAATTATGGGATAACTGAATGCTATGCATTAAACATATTATTTTCAACGTCTTGACTACAGCTCACAATTATAAAGAAATAACTAACGCTCCTAACCGTGCTGTAACTCAAGATAATAATTCCCTTTTTTACTGTCTTATATTTGTAAATAATATAATAAAGCTTTACCTTTACTCACCCAAGCACCATACTGAAGCTAGAATAATTTCACCCTTTTATTCAGAAGTTACATGTACATTACTTTCACTCAAGATTCCGGGTGAGACACACATGGAGTGACCAAAAGTACTTGAACACACATTACTTATTGCTCAAAGAATTTCAGATAACTAACGATATAGGTGGACAACGTCCCTTAGGGACCTTCTATCAATAATATTGGACACAGACAGGGTTACGTTTTTACTGCAATAATGTAAATGCTTTTAGTTGGCTATGTATTGGGAAAATGATTTTCAAAACAGATACCTCCAGGTTCCTAAAGATGTTGGTAGAATACAGGTAAGATCTTTGACACGTCAGTCCATCAAGTCCATTTCCTGAATCGTAGGACACAGTGGACATTAAGAAAAAACGTTTTCGTAATATCGTGTATGTTCACTGCACACTTGACAAGAAAAAATAAATAATTCTTTCCTTTTACTGATCACATACCTGAAATCATCACTGGACTACCTACTACAACATTTCACAACTAATTTTAACAACATCAGTTTCACATTAAGGTACTATAAGAAATAATGGCTACTACAATATCTTTTAATATAATAACGTTTGTCGCTATGATAAAATATTGACAGTTTTAAGAGGAAACATTTTTGTTATAATAAAATATTAAATTATTTGTACAAACAATCATTTATGAGTGGAATTATTTCTGGCCGAAACGAGCTGATCTTCAGTCCCTCAGTAAAATAGGGGCATAGATATACAGTCGTATTCGACGAATTCACAAAATTTTCAAACATTTTAGAAAAATTTATTGGTAGGAGACCTCGTACTCTAAATTACTGGCAAAAGAAGAACATGAAGCTGAAGTTACAGTTCCGATTTATCAAGCCTGTTTGCACACTTAGCGGGGAAAATTCTTTGACAGCAATTACAGACTAGTGGTATAGTTTGTCATCTATTAGAGGGCAGCTTTCTGTATACATCTCATCCTTTTAAGTAATTCAGAATATTGTCTGTAAAATGGGTCAAGTCAGATGTATTCAACAGGAAACTGGGAGCGAATAGAAAAGGTTCCTCTATTAATGCAACGTTGTTCATATGAATGAGATTAGATTAATGTAGTGTACGAAGTAGTCACATGTTATCGGTGTAATGGCATGAGGCTAGGGAGGGGCTGAATGCCATATTGTGAGCCACGTACAGCAATACACCGACCCAGTGTCAGGGTACAGCTCCCATCGGGCGTTACGGTGTACTTGATAGCCTTAGCCAGGGACACTTTGTACGGGAATAACAGGGCTCTTTGAGGCCTAAGACAACAACAAACGTGATTTGGATTAGATAAATACTCGTCAATCGGCTACGCTGGACACAAATTCGAACACCATCTACATCTAAATGGATAAACTTCAAACCACATTTAAGTGTCTGGCAGAAGGTTCATCGGACCACCTTGACACTTCTCTATTATTCCACTCTCATATAGCTAGCGGAAAGAATGATCATGTATATCTTTCCGTACGACCTCTGATTTCCCTTATTTTGTTGTGGTGATCGTTCCTCCCTATTTAGTTCGGTGTCAACAAAATATTTTCCCATTCAGAGGATACAGTTGGTGACTGGAACTTCTTCGCAACGGAAAACGTCTTTATTTTAATGATATCCTGCGCAAATCCGGTATCATTGCTGTGACTCTCTCTCCCATATTTCGCCATAATACAAGACGTGCTGCACTCCTTTGATGTACTCCGCCAGTCCTGTCTGGTAAGGATACACAGCGGGCAGCAGTGTTCTAAAAGAGGTCGGACAAGCGACGTGTAGGCAGTCCTCTTAGTAGGTCTGTTACATTTTCTAAGTGTCCTGTCAATAAAACGCAGTCTTTGGTTAGCCTTTTCCACAATATTTTCTATGTGTTACTTCCAATTTCAGTTGTTCGTAATTCTAATACCTATGTAATTATCGTGTAACCAGAGTTTACCGAGTTCCTTTTAGTACTCATGTGGATGACCTCACACTTTTTGTTATTTAGAGTCAACTGGCACTTTTCGCACCATTCAGATATCTTTTTTTAAATCGTTTTGCACTTTTTTTTGTATATTCTGGTGGTCAATTAGTCGTCAACTGCAGTAGTGTCAACCTACATAGTGAAATCACCGTCGCTCTGCCACAGACCGGACAGGACGATCCGCCATTGAACTACAGTGTCACTTACCAGTGGCAGGCACAGTTAATCAACCAATTGTCTGGGCACATGCAGTGTATTGTGTATTTGATCCGGGGACCTATAAAAGACAGAGAGGCTTCATTTGTGCCGTAGCCCTCAGTGGTTCACAAACCCACAACATGCTAGAGCAGTCCCCACACCCAACCCAGGATAAATATGCGGTTAGGCTCCTATTGGACTGCTCCCAGCCCCCCTCACCCCCCCCCCCCCCCCCCTCCGAGGGAACATCTCATACTAGATGAGAGTAACCCCAGATGCTTGTGAATGTTTGTGAGATAGTGATTGTGCAGCAATCGCCGACATAGTCTAACAGAGGCAGAATAAGGGGAACCAGACTGCATTCGCTGAGGCAGATCGAAAACCGCCCGGAAAACAATCCACAGGCTGGCCGGCACACCGGCCCTCGACATTAATCAGCAGGGTGGGACAGGCACGCCCTCCCCCTCGAGAAGCAGGTCGTTACACTGAGCGGATAGCCGAGTGGGCTGGGCGCGTGTTACTTGGTATAGCTGTAGGTGCACTTCATGTCAGGTTGTCACGTTGCATCCAGCGTTACTCGGCTACAGCCAAGACAGTTGACAATGCGATATCGCGCCAGACCTTGGAAGTGCTAATCCCAGCAGTGGTGGGAAATCTGCAAAACTGGTTTCTGGATTCTGCGCATCGAAGACAACCTCCAGCAACGCCTGATATGAGCCTGAATTTTGTTGTGATGTGCTCCGTGTAATAAAGGGATTATCTACGTTTGAGCAGTTTGCACTAACTCCGACCATCTGACCTTTACCACAGCGTATTCACACCCTCTACAGCGCAATTACTTTTCCTACAGTTCAGGATATCTCACGGCAACGATACCATACGCTAAGTTTGTTTCATTCGCCAATAAAGTAAACAGAGACAGATATCGCAAATAAAATATAGCATTAATAAGAGCTAACAGCGAAATTTCTTGAACTGTGATAAATAGTTTCTATGCAACTCAATCTTTTTACACATTGACAGAATATTGCTATTACCGTTCATGAATTGCAAAAAAATTCAACCCAACAAATGCACTCAGTGCTAACTCGTGCTAATAGCAGGCATTGGCAGTTTGAGTTCTTCAGATTAGAGCTTGATAATAAATTCAGTTACGACCAGCATAGAACAGAACTGCTGAAACGACTAAACAAATGTTTGCTTTTCAAATATTGCCTTCACTGATGTCGTCAAAATAGAATATCTAGCATACGTTGCTTACTTTCATTCCTGACCTCGGTTTGGTATCGTATTATGGAGTAACTTCATGAATCAATTGAAAGGTTTGCAGGTGCAAAAGAATATGCTACTTCTATTTGTTCTCCTATTTTTCGATTTAAAGATCACAAAACATTTTATTTATCATACTATTAATTTTGATCTCACACTACGCTCATCAGAACGGACTACACATTTATTCCTAATCAAATCGATTTGGCATATAAAAAATTATACAGCACCAGTTATAAACGAAATAGACGTATTACTGTGACTGTACCATTTATGCATACGCAGACTCCATATGATTACCAAAGTGTCTGTAATCAGATCAGAAGATAGTCACTAACACATCACATACCAAATCTAATAACCTATTATGTAAATAAAAGTTTTATGATTTTTAACTGCATTAAATAATATATAAATGTCTTTCTATATCACCGGGAAAATTTGGCTGTGTTTACGTCACCTGTCGAAAATATGATACGATGTATTGGCGCTATGAACTGAAAAATATCTTGAAGAAGAATGTTAAAAGAATGCTACACTACTCGTTGTTATTTATTATGTTTTTGTTGTGGTCTTCAGTCCTGAGACTGGTTTGACGCAGCCCTCCATGCTACTCTATCCTGTGCTAGCTTCTTTATCTCCCAGTATCTACTGCAACCTACATCCTCGTCAATCTGCCTGGTGTATTCAACTCTTGGTCTCCCTCTACGATTTTTACCCTCCACGCTGCCCTCCAATGCTAAATTCGCGATGCCTCACGATGCCTCGCGATGCCTCAGAACATGTCCTACCAAGCGATCCCTTCTTCTGGTCAAGTTGTGCCACAAACTTCTCTTCTCCCCAATCCTATTCAATACTTCCTCATTTGTTATGCGATCTACCTATCTAATCTTCAGTAATGTTCTTCTGTAGCACCACATTTCGAAAGCTTCTATTCTCTTCTTGTCCAAACTATTTATCGTCCATGTTTCACTTCCATACATGGCTACACTCCATACAAATACTTTCAGAAATGACTTCCTCACACTTAAATCTATACTCGATGTTAACTAATTTCTCTTCTTCAGAAACGCTTTCCTTGCCATTGCCAGTCTACATTTTATATCCTCTCTACTTCTACCATCATCAGTTATTTTGCTCCTCAAATAGCAAAACTTCATTACTACCTTAAGTGTCTCATTTCCTAATCTAATTCCCTCAGCATGACCCGACTTAATTCTACTACATTCCATTATCCTCGTTTTGCTTTTGTTGATGTTCATCTTATATACTCGTCTCAAGACATTGTCCATTCCATTCAACTGCTCTTCCAAGTCCTTTGCTGTCTCTGACAGAATTACAATGTCATCGGCGAACCTCAAAGTTTTTATTTCTTCTCCATGAATTTTAATACGTACTCCGAATTTTTCTTTTGTTTCCTTTACTGCTTGCTCAATATAGAGATTGAATAACATCGGTGAGAGGCTACAACCCTGTCTCACTCCCTACCCAACCACTGCTTCCCTTTCATGTCCCTCGACTCTTCTAACTGTCGTCTGGTTTCTGGTCAAATTCTAAATAGCCTTTCGCTCCCTGTATTTTACCCCTGCCACCTTTAGAATTTGAAACAGAGTATTCCAATCAACATTGTCAAAAGCTTTCTATATATCTACAAATGCTAGAAACGTAGGTTTGCCTTTCGTTAATCTTTCTTCTAAGATAAGTCGTTAAGTCAGTATTGCCTCACCTGTTCCAGTATTTCTACGGAATCCAAACTGATCTTCCCCAAGGTCGGCTTCTGCTAGTTTTTCCATTCGTCGGTAAAGAATTCGTGTTAGTATTTTGCAGCTGTGGGTTATTAAACTGATAGTTCGGTAATTTTCACATCTGTCAACACCTGCTTTCTTTGGGATTGGAATTATTATATTCTTCTTGAAGTCTGAGGGTATTTCGCCTGTTTCATACATCTTGCTCACCAGATGGTAGAGTTTTGTCAGGACTGGCTCTCCCAAGGCCGTCAGTAGTTCCAATGGAATGTCGTCTACTCCGGGGGCCTTGTTTCGACTCAGGTCTTTCAGTGATCTGTCAAACTCTTCCCGCAGTATCGTATCTCCCATTTCATCTTCATCTGCATCCTCTTCCATTTCCATAATATTGTCCTCGAGTACAACGCCTTTGTATAGACCCTCTATATACTCCTTCCACCTTTCTGCTTTCCCTTTTTGCTTAGAACTGGGTTTCCATCTGAGCTCTTGATGTTCATACAAGTGGTTCTCTTATCTCCAAAGGTCTCTTTAATTTTCCTGTAGGCAGTATCTATCTCACCCCTAGTGAGATTAGCCTCTACATCCTTACGTTTGTCCTCTAGCCATTCCTGCTTAGCCATTTTGCACTTCCTGTCGATCTCATTTTTGAGACGTTTGTATTTCTTTTTGCCTGCTTCATTTATTGCATTTTTATATTTTCTCCTTTCATCAGTTAAATTCAATATTTCTTCTGTTACCCACGGATTTCTACTAGCCCTCGTCTTTTTACCTACTTGATCCTCTGCTGCCTTCACTGCTTCATCCCTCAAAGCTACCCATTCTTCTTCTAGTGTATTTCTTTTCCCCATTCCTGTCAATTGTTGCCTTATGCTCTCCAGGTCCCATTAATTGTTTGTAGTAAGCCTTCCGAGTCTTCTAAAAAAAATGCATAATTTTCTTCAATGGCCATCTGACTAAGGATCTCCGTCTTATTTATAACCATGTAATTTTGTTTTATTAATACAGTTCATATGCTAGAGTACCTCCTCATCATGTTTTTAACGGACTAAGCACGTATGTGACGATATTTAATATAGGTTAATAGAGAGTTCACTTTTTTATTACTTTCTTTGCCTGGGTTCACAATGCTGTAATGTAATGTAATGGAGGACGTCAGTAAGATGTTACATAACATTAGGCAAAATTATCAAAGCATGGAAAGTACAACACTGGCTTTTAATCGGAGCAATTCAGCTCAAGAGCATTTGAATATAAACTATGTAATCGTTATGCGTACTACTAGGCCATGTGTATGTCAATAGCTATGTTATTTTAGTTCACTGTTAACTTCAGCACTTCGTTGCTTGTTGAAGATTGTTACATCATTGTCAGTTTGCAGAAAGGTTCCTGGGGACACAGCTAATCCAATTAAGTAAGTTTCCTATTTTGATATTTTTACCGATACAGAGTATATATAATTATCTACTCTTATGTGTTATTTAAGATTATTTAGTTACTTAAATAGCTTATATTGTGAGGCTTCATTTAAATTATTTTGGTTACTTTCTCTGAAATTGTAATTAACACTTCCAAAGAATTAGGATGTCACACTGATGTTGGCAAGAAATTTTCAACTGAAAGTGAATACGAGTCAGATAGTGATGTAGCAACAACTTGCAGGTTGGGTGTGAGTATTCTGATACAAACACCAAAGGCAATGAACAGGATGAGTCAGGCTGAAAATAAATTGTGAGAGACATTACTACGACAATAATGAAATTGTGTGGTCAAATACAGAAGAAACGAAACAGTAAGAACTCGTGCTTGGAATATTATTACATTATTTCCAGGGTAGGAGCCCTTTCTATAAAATTTAGTGTCTTACTTCTAAAGATATATTTTCCAGTCTGTCCTTTAGGTATCCACAATGAAATTGTCCCAAGAATTAGTGAGTACATTTCTATACCTACAAAAAAACATAAAGATAAAGATTAAAATCATCTCCAGAAGCTTGAAGGAGTTTCAAGCGCTTCCTGGTATCCTGTCACATAGTGGGCTATTCAGACCCAAAGATGAAGACGCCTAATCAAGGTTTGCAACAAAATGCGTCAGCATAACTTAGTCCACCTATTAATTGCTATGGTAGTACACATTCAAGTTACTTTGTGTATAACGCCGTTGGCGACATTACTCCAAATTTCTCTTGCTTTGTATAATAGGTCTTCGTTTTCTGTTACATTACTAATTTTATATTCTTTGTTCCTGAGACTTGTATTTAAATACAATGCCGTTTCTAATTTGTTATTTGATATTATCACTAAATATTTGTACCGTCGTTAAAACTGCAATTCTACCCGACTAACTTTGAATATGTCACTGACTTATAATGAAAGAGCCTTCACCATAAAACGCTTTAGGTTTAGTTTCTGGACCCCTTAAAATTGGAACTGGTGTCTATGATTGACTACAGGACAGTAGACAGATGAAATGATAAAATAATAAAAAAATAAGAGGTTTGATGTAGTATCCAGGAAGCAAATCATGCTATGGTGTACCACACCCTTCCTGGCATCCGAAGGCTTCAACTGAAACAGATTGTAATACAGATATTACACATCATTCTGTATCACGTTTACATTTATTACTTCGGGTACCACAATTTTATGTACAGAGGCGCTCAGTCTACGCAATTCTTGCGGAAAAGACACCTAATTAACATACTTTATACTCCGACTGAATGTAGGGAAACGTATCGTTTTACTGTGGCCAAAACGGAACGAGGAAGCATTAATTCTGTTCTGCCATGTTGAAAAGTTTGTGTTGCGCAGTAGCATGCACCTAGGCGATCTCTCTCCTAATTACTAAAAAAATGCTATGGAAATACACTCCTGGAAATTGAAATAAGGACACCGTGAATTCATTGTCCCAGGAAGGGGAAACTTTATTGACACATTCCTGGGGTCAGATACATCACATGATCACACTGACAGAACCACAGGCAGATAGACATAGGCAACAGAGCATGCACAATGTCTGCACTAGTACAGTGTATATCCACCTTTCGCAGCAATGCAGGCTGCTATTCTCCCATGGAGACGATCGTAGAGATGCTGGATGTAGTCCTGTGGAACGGCTTGCCACGCCATTTCCACCTGGCGCCTCAGTTGGACCAGCGCTCGTGCTGGACGTGCAGACCGCGTGAGACGACGCTTCATCCAGTCCCAAACATGCTCATTGGGTGACAGATCCGGAGATCTTGCTGGCCAGGGTAGTTCACTTACACCTTCTAGAGCACGTTGGGTGGCACAAGATACATGTGGACGTGCATTGTCCTGTTGGAACAGCAAGTTCCCTTGCCGGTCTAGGAATGGTTCGATGACGGTTGACGGATGACGGTTTGGATGTACCGTGCACTATTCAGTGTCCCCTCGACGATCACCAGAGGTGTACGGCCAGTGTAGGAGATCGCTCCCCACACCATGATGCCGGGTGTTGGCCCTGTGTGCCTCGGTGGTATGCAGTCCTGATTGTGGCGCTCACCTGCACGGCGCCAAACACGCATACGACCATAATTGGCAACAAGCCAGAAGCGACTCTCATCGCTGAAGACGACACGTCTCCATTCGTCCCTCCATTCACGCCTGTCGCGACACCACTGGAGGCGGGCTGCACGATGTTGGGGCGTGAGCGGAAGACGGCCTAACGGTGTGCGGGACCGTAGCCCAGCTTCATGGAGACGGTTGCGAATGGTCCTCGCCGATACCCCAGGAGCAACAGTGTCCCTAATTTGCTGGGAAGTGGCGGCCCGTTCCCCTACGGCACTGCGTAGGATCCTACGGTCTTGGCGTCCGGTCCCAGGTCCCAGGTCGACGGGCACGTGCACCTTCCGCCGCCCACTGGCGACAACATCGATGTACTGTGGAGACCCCACGCCCCACGTGTTGAGCAATTCGGCGGTACGTCCACCCGGCCTCCCGCATGCTCACTATACGCCCTCGCTCAAATTCCGTCAACTGCACATACGGTTGACGTCCACGCTGTCGTGGCATGCTGCCAGTGTTGAAGACTGCGATGGAGCTCCGTATGCCACGGCAAACTGGCTGACACTGACGGTGGCGGTGCACAAATGCTGCGCAGCTAGCGCCATTCGACGGCCAACACCGCGGTTCCTGGTGTGTCCGCTGTGCCGTGCGTGTGATCATTGCTTGTACAGCCCTCTCGCAGTGTCCGGAACAAGTATGGTGGGTCTGACACACCGGTGTCAATGTGTTCTTTTTTCCATTTCCAGGAGTGTATTTCGTAAGTGTGAAGCGTTTCAGGAAGAATATTTATCAGCGGCTCTTGAAAGAAAAGTTGTTTAGATAACGCACAGAAAGTCATGTAAATTTTATCTTTGAGATGATTACACGCATACATGACACGTTGAAAACAATCGTTATCATACTTGTAATGTAGCAGAGAGATCTGATCTTACCCAGGTCGTTGTGACGTCAATGAAATTTAGTATATAACTCCAGCTATGTTTCAAACCAAGCATCAGTTTCGTTCTGCGTTCGCCAGAATTCGCTGGAATAACTTTCACCATGAAACGTAAGCTCAACCTTTCCTTCTCTTAAGATGCAGCTGCGAATCTAAATTATTTGCTCCGCTTGAAATGTAACGTGGCTACAAGAGTATCGAAAGAGCAGCCTTCGGTTGTATTTCTTATCGTGTCTGCAGCTGCCAATCGTAACCAGACATAAAGATCCATTACTGAGGGCTGTGTTATGGAGTGGATTATGTATATTGCGAATGCTTCGGATTCCTTCTTAATCGCTCGTTATTAAGAGAATACTAGGAGCAACATCTTCTTCTTAACCAAAGTAAAACCATTACTGTCAGGAAATGCTAATGAACCAGGGAGCGTTCCATTAACACGTCGTGGATGAGTAGAACTAATTTCTGCTAATTTATTTGTTTCAGCCGAGAAGGACAATAATGCCTTTAATCTTGCCACTAGTAAGCCGTACCAAGAGATAAAGTGGGAACTATGAGAAGGAATTTCACTTTTACAGCTTCTAAAGTACGAAGTTGGTTTGCCCTTTCGTTCTGAAATATATATTATATCTAACAGAACTTAGACGAACGAAATAAATGATTAGAATGATTAGAAACATAGAAACAAAGATGTCAGCAAGCTACAGTACATGATAGAGCAAGCATTTCTCCATGCCTACTACTATTTACAATGTGCGTTAAGAATGCGGTTTTCTTTTAATGCGAAGGATGCCGCTTTTCCTCTTTACAGTAGCGGACAGTGAGAGGAGATAAAGGAGAAACATATGAATAATTTTAGGCGAAACTTAAACACGACATAATTAAACAGCATTATATGATGCCATCATAGAAACTGAGCTGAAATTGTGCTGTTTCCGCGCACTTCAACCTATGCACATTATTTCATGTATTGTGTGGTTTTAAAACAAGTTTGACATGTGACCAAACCACATCAAAAATAAACGATCTTGCTTAGTAGAGAGAATTTCTGCATTAATCAAGAAAACAAATGCTTGTCTGCCTATGTTCTACATCTTGGGGACAAACGCGTTCTGAAAAATCTTGACGTTAATGACATTTGATATGCTTTCGATTACATTTTACCTCTTAACCCGTGGACCCAAAATTCAAGCGCCAGTGAGGGGATACGAATTTTGTTGGTTTTATTGCACACTAACGCTCTTTAACCGCAGTGTTGGCAGGCCTTCTGGTGCTGAGCGTGTTGGCAGCCGTGGTCACAGCGACCACCCCCACATGTCCCGAAGATGACGGCGCAACTGCCGTCTTCTATCCAGACGACACGGACACACACGGCTTCTGGGAGTGCAGCAACGGAAAAGCTGTCCACATGGTGTGCCCTGCTGGACTCGTCTGGAACGCCAATATCAACGCCTGCGACTGGCCGTCCTCGAGGAAGTAGAAGATGCGAGCTTGCCCAATTACTCATTGATATTTGCTAAGAAAACCTTACAATAACATTTGCGTGTCTTATGAATCTGGCTGAAACTTTCTATCTGTATTTCCTATGCTACTATTGTATGTAATAATTATTATTTTTGTCAGCATGTTAATTGATAATAAATAAGTGTTGCACAATATATATATGTATCTATCGTTCATCACCTCCTGTTCACTTTTAAGGACCACATCATCAAGGAAACTGATCCCAAGTCTTACATTTTTCCGTGTGGCCTGCATATTCTTCGCCAGGTAATGCGCTAATTAACTATAGCTGAAGAGCTGCTAAGGACTCTGATGTATCAGATATGGGGTAATTCAATGTTATGATTTAAACAAACTGTTTCATCTGTCTTGACTACAGATGGCAGTTATGCATAAATAACTAACACGTCTAATCTACTGATGCCAAGCAACGAAGTCACTTTTTTGCTATCCTGTATTTATATAAAATCTCGTTAAGCTTCACCTTTACTTACCAAAGCGTTTAACTGCAGCTACGATAACAATTTCATATGTTTTTTCAGAAGGTCACGTATATTACTCTGATTTAAGAAGATGACGAGTGATATCTCGTACACGGAGTGAACGAATTTACTTTAACACATATGGCTTGTTGTTCAGAAGATGTTAAGTAAGAAATCATACAGGTGGGCAACTTTCCTTAGGGAGCTAGTGTCTGGAACATTGAGATGCAGACACGCTGGAATTTTTTAGTTAGTAAGGTGTTAACAAAATGACTTTGAAAACAATTGCCTCCAGTTGCTACAGACGTTTGTGGTATCTAGTAAGAGCTTTGGGCACTTCAGTCCAGCAAGTCCACTTCATTTTCTAATTCGTAGGACATAATGTTCCTAAAATAAGATCATCCATAAAGATATTATGTATGTTGAACGTATTCCCGACAACCTAAATTAACCAGTGATTCATTCCTTCTGTGTCCATCCGACTCAGATCATATTGTTCCAGAAGGATTCAAAGATGACGTATCTTCTGAAACAGGCGTCCTATTCAGTCAGTTAGTCATTGGACGAAATTCGTTTTCAAAACCGATGGAAGCCATAAAACATCGTACGAAGTATTATATTGAATGTTTTCTGCGAAAATTATTTTCTTCAGGTGCTTATGCGAAGCGTATATGCAAATAGCCCCGGAAACGCACTTAACATTCTTTGCAACACATTCTCCTGAGGAAGCCGGTGTCTGTGACCGAGCGGTTCTTGGCACTACAGTCCGGAACCGCGCTCCTTCTACTTTCGCAGATTCGAATGCTCCTTCGGGCATGGATGTGTGTGATGTCCTTAGATTAGTTAGGTTTAAGTAGTTTTACGTGTAGGGCACTGAGTGAACTCAGATGTTGTCCCATAGTGCTTAGAGCCATATCAACCAACCCTGAGGAGATACGAAGGATCATGACGGGTACAGGGATTAGTGACTACGCGATGGTCGTAGTGAAAGTGAACATTGTAACACACAATCCACCAAAAGCAAACGTAACGTATATCTGTGTGAAAAAGCAAACAAAAACTCACTTGACGGCTTTATAAGAGACTGTAGAGATATTACAACATATCGTTTATTTTTTAAATTCTTTTAACATATCCTCAGCCTACAGCCATGTCTCCAATCTGTCCCACTGTTAACACATAGTTTATGAACCAGATGCTCCCACTTTAGAATATTATTCTGCTACCGAAAGTGTTATGAAACCGGTATTTTCAACCCCCTCAAGCCACTGCGGCTAGATATTTATCCACTATTTTTAAAGTATTATCTCTCTCAATGCCATGTCAGAGGTTCCGTGATACATCGACTGGGCCATAGGAGATGCTTGATTGAGAAGGATGACATACAGTGGATGATGCCGTAAGAAATGTTCACTAACTTTTCAGATCTCTAATGCTCCACTGTCCGCTAGAAATGCAGCATCCGATTTTGCATCAAGTCCTCGCATTCAACGACATTTCTGCGTAGGATCCTATAGAGAAGTCCTTTTTTACAGCCACCAATGAATCATATCTCTCATATCTTGAAAGAATTCACCTTTCTCTTGCCGATCTCCTACAGTAAAATTCATCCTCATTTTAATTAGACCTTATGCAGCTTCTCCCATTCTCAAGCTGTAAAAATCTGATCGTTCCAATTTAAATCGCAGTGCAGTAGGCGTTGGGGGCAAATATTTCTACCACCTTCTGCAACCCATGTAGAAACAGGCTAAGGTGCGTTACTGCGACTGGACAGTGTTTTGATCATTCGATGGAAACCGGAACTGCTAGGAGAACAACGATTTTTTCTACCGCCCCCAAACTGCATACAAGTACTACAGATCTCCATCCATTCACATCTATCTTCGTTAATCTGTACCATCCAACAGAGAAATATTACCAACTATGAAAGCTTCACTAACTTCATCCGATAGACAACTTGGTAAGATTTTCACTGCATTTATCTCCTACCATACATCGAAAATAAAATATCGTTTGCGTGCAGGCATGAGCACATGTTACAATCCCATTAAATATTCACGTTTTGATCAACTGCCCACCTCAGTTTAAGGTTTCATCACCTGTACCATAGAACAATGATCGTATTCCTAGGACTATACTGTAATTCGCAGGAGACGCTCCCTATGACCCTGTCTCGTAGTTTGAAATATTAATTATTCCGCTTTAACATGCTTTGTACACTGTCAAACATTTTATTTATTTTTCTCCCTCCACGACTTCGAGTCTGTGTCAGGTTCTAAACTGACATAAAGAAAGCCTATCGCTGAGAACTAGACATCACACGGTCAGCTGATGACGCGAATACCGCTACCCAAGATCGCATGAGAGTGTCGCGCCTCCCTGTCAAGCTCCCCTCTGCTGGAAGTTTGAATTTGGAGGTGAGGTAGGTCAATTGGGACACCTATAGACTTCGCACGATGAAAATAAACTGTTACTGCTGTTAATACAACGCACATTCGATGATTTTAAATAAACTCTGCAGGGGGTGGCCGTGCAGTTTGAGGCGCAACGTCACGAAGTGGGCCGCTACTCCCGCCGGAGGTTCGAGTCTTCCCTCGGGCATGGGTATGTGTATTGTCCTTAGCGTAAGTTAGTTAGTTTAAGTAGTGTGTAAGTCTGGGGACTGATGACCTCAACAGTTTGGTCCCATAGGAATTCACACACATTTGATTTTTTTTTTTAGATAAAATTCACTTACAAGATAACGAAATTGGAATAGATGTAGCGCATTTGCATGGGCTTCCAAACTACAGTCTAGATCTGAGCACTATGCTTTCCGTTTCGACTGATTCCTCATATTGCAGTCATGTATGCTATCACTGTTTTTGTGTTAGCATCCCAAGAAGGTGTAGCCCCTCAACAAAACTATTTCTCCAACTCGGACAAGTGTTGTCACTCAATCATTATGTGATAACGAAAAACGTGCCAGTGGACGGAAATGACACTGAAATAGTAAGCCTTGCAATTTATTATATGAACAATTTTACCAGTTCTAAATTAATTTCAACTCCGACCAATGAAGTGAGGCATGTTTCCCAATTTCAGTATCATACCTAAACCACTCCATCTCCACTTCACGAATCTGGATAGAAGAAAGTGTAGTGCATCCATTCATTGTTAATTCTCTATTACATATATCATCAAAGTATATTGGACAGTGCTCTACACATTTCTAACACGTACAGCATATTGCTTAATTTACAATCTGTGTCTATGCGTATGGGAGTCACAGAGCATTTGCGCAGTCTCATGGAAAAAATTCGAGATTGAAAGACTTCCTTCACACTGTCATTGTCCAGCCCGCCCTGCGGCACTGGTACCTATTTAATCTGCAACCGACGAGAAGTAGTCAGCTAAATTTCACGTCTTGTGAATGTATGTAGGTTTCTGAGTCTTAGCCCATCCAAGTGTACAAAATTTCTTCAGATATGCCCATGTCAAGGAGGTTAACACCCCTTACTGATGTATAGTAACAGATTTGAAAGTGTTATGATCTAATAGTAGACCGTTATGAAGATGAATAACTAGAAAAGGGTGATTTTTTATGAGCGATGGAGTTTCTGATGGCTGGAGTTAGAGGCATTTTTACGTAAATCGTCGAAGCCGTCCATACTCAACTATTATTCCAGAGTCTAGGTTCATTAGCTGGTATATATTGTTAAGAAAGAGAAAATAACCACACGCACTCCTAAGGCTACAACGTTCCTCACTTAAAACAGGCAATAATGTTAGATCGCTTAAGTTTCCAACCTATCACTCGCATGGAATGTAGCCCTGTTAATATTCCAATGTGAGAAACATATATCAAGTGCATGCCATACATCCTTCTCTAGGATAAACTACGTTATCGAACCGTAAAATGAAAAAACTATTTTCTTAAAACATTTTCTCTATGTGATACGAGCACAATATAAATTTCAGATATGTTTAGGGACCACTGTTCACATCCTATCACGGTTCAGAAATTATACTATACGTGCACGACCGTTACTAACGGGGAAACCCTCTTACAAGGAAACAAGTAAACGCATAGCAGCAGCGCCCGACATGCGAAAATTACGTAATTCTGCCACTAAGTCTATGAACAGACAAATGTATACACGGGGGGTTTCAGTGCCTATCACTAACTTAGTTATGAAGTTTAAGTCTCGACTTTACACCCAAGATGTAACGGAGGGGGGGGGGGGGGGCAATAGAGTACATCACAGATATCGTAGTTCGTTTAGAGGAATGTGTCATGTTTCATCACACATGAGATGGAAGTCATCAGATGCAGGAGAGGTTTACAGTTGACAATCGCAAGTAGAACGTGCTTTAAATCATACACAGAAGACGGAGCTGTATACTTGTCGAATGCAAGCTATGTCACATGAGCGCAGATGCATTTAAGTTTATACACGGATGGTTCTCTGTCTTCTTGAAAAGCGTTAAATACAGTAGTCAACTCGCGAGTATCGATGAGACCTCTATAGACATACAGTATAATGCTGCCTAAACGGACAAAAATTGACTGCTTTCTTCATTCACTTCGATTCAATGTCGACGTATTCTCAGATTCCTTTTGCTGCAGCATACTTTATCCCATGTACAAATAGTTATGCACCACCCAAAAGATACGCAAGTACTTGCACAATTTCGCGCATTTATATTCGATCAATTTATACCTATCCTGCCATCACTTTTCGCAATTACATCTATTTTATGTCAGTTCTATCCATGCGATCATACCATAGCCTCTCGTTCTGGTTTCTAAAATTGGTTATAAGTTTTTTACAGCTACCAACACCTAGCCCAAATGCACTGATCGGGAGGTGTGGAATAGCACTGTACATGATTGTGTCCAGTCACCCACAGGTCTGGAAAGCGTTTGGGAAGTCTTCTGATGAACGAGGGGTTTACAGTTAACGCTCTCAAGTAGACAGTGCTTTAAATAATATACAGAACACGCGGCTGTGTGTGAGTCGAATACATGCTATCTCACGAGACCGCAGATGCATTTAAGTTTGTAGACGGATTGTTCTCTGTCTTCCCGAAAAGCGTCAAATACAGTAGTCAACTCGCGTGTATTACTGAGACCGCAATAGACATACAGTATCATGCTGCCTCAACGGACTAAAATTGACTGCTTCCCTCATTCCCTTCGTTTCCATGTGGACGTTTTCTCAGATTCGTCTTGTTCGCAGTATTTATATTTGGTCAATTTATATCTATTACCGTATCACTTTTTGCAGTTCTGCCTATTTTATGGCAGTTCTATCCATACCACCGTGTAATAAGCTCTAGTTCTGTTTTCTAAAATGGGTTTTAAAATTTAGTACAGCTACCAACACCTAGTCAAAATACACTGATCGGGGGGCGTAGTACAGCACAGTACGTGATTGTATCCAGTCAGCCACACATTTGGAGAGTGTTTGCCCTGTTTTCTGTTTGACTGTGTATATGCATGTGTCGCGGAAGACTCCCAGGACCCACAGTAGAGTCTAGGTAGTGTTCGAGTGTGTATCTGCCACGCGCTTTATATTGGGAGGCGGATCTACCTTCAAACCCATATCGTGGATCTGCACCCCAACATCGGTCCAGATATAATGAGTGGTGAACCCACACTCTAACGCTAACTCGGCTCTACTGCGCGTCCTGGGAGCCTTCCGCGACACGTGCATATACACAAAACGGCTTGTGTTCTGAGATGTGTGTAACGGAGATGACTTCGTCCAGCGGTAAGGAAGCTTTGGATTTGAAGTGGAATACTGTGACAGCAAAGGGGAGAGAATGTCAAGTGACAAGAAAGGTAGAGGTATTTCAGGGTGTATTTCAGATACTTCGCTCATTGTCAATTGTAAATATAGCGATCAAATATATATGTTCTGTATTTGATAGGATGATTCTGTGTATGTGGGGCTTCTGTCAAGTTTCCCACGAACAGTGGGAGGCCATTCGAATGTAGAGGGCTGTGGCAATGCAGGAATGTATTTTGAATTAACAGTGTAGTCGTCTAGACGACCGAATAGCGAACTAAGATTGAATATGGACGTGTGATAAAGCTGCCTCATTGTTATTTTATCATGTAAATTGTTCGCTGGAGTGCTTCTTCGCGTTTGACTTCTTTATTTAGTTGAGTGGAGGTCGATGGTGGTGTGTGCATCTAGCAGGAGGAAGATACATTTGCCAGTTGTCTAGATACGAGAAACACGTTATTTGACTTGTTAAATTATAGGACATGATTTGGAATCTGCTAAATCACGGTAATCTCTGTTCGTGAGTGGAAATATTGGTTACATGTAAAGGTGTTAAATTATATTGGTTTTCGCTCATAAAACTGGAATTTATCTATTTTCGTGAAAAATGGAATATTTATTGTGATCAGAAATGTTTTGCTTTATTATAGGAGCGAAGTTGATGTTAAGTAAATGATAATCGAATGCAGAACGGTGGCTGTCGTCCAGCCCTGCTCAGCATAGTACGTCTGTGGGACTGTGACAGCGATGATTCGTAGGCATTAGGGATAAACAGGAGGCGCTTAAAAGAGGAAAGCAGGGCTTTCGCGTCGAGGTATCTTGGCGGATCAGGTGCCTTGATACTGGTACTGGAGGTAGTACAGTTGATCTGTCTTCTTGCCAAAATTCAAACATCCCGCGAGTTCCTAGGAAGAAGTTACGTAGGTTAGTGGAGACAGTCAGACTGCCCTGTCTTATTGCCATTTTCGGATAACAGCACTCGCGTCATCAGCTGACACCACGTGACGTCATGTACTTTCATCATGACCGCCATCTTGGGTAACGGTACTTGGTTAAAGAGCGGTCCTTGGGGTGACTTACGGTGGGGTGACCTCCTTAGGACTTCCCTACTTTGGGGCGACGCTCTCCTTGACCTACTAATGATGCTATCACTACATATTTTTATGGTAGTTAAAAATGCAATTTTACCTCATTAACTTTGAATGTTTGTAAGCCACTGAGATAAAATAAAAGAGACTTCACGATAAAACGCTTTAAGGTTAGTTTCTAAGCCCCTGAAAAATGGAACAGGTGCCTTTAAGAGATTCAGGACAGGGCAGTAGGCTGAGGAAATGATAAAAGAATTAAAAAATAAACGGTTTGTTGTAAAATCCCTATTCTCTCTAAGAAAGCCGACAAGTGAGTTTTTATTTCCTTTCTTATAAAGATATACATTACGTTTGCCTTTGCTGTCTGGTATGTTACGGTATTCACTTTCACAGCAACCATCCTGTAGTCACTAATCCCTGTACCCGTCATGATATTCCGTATTTCCTCAGGGGAATTTGTTGCAAAGAAAATGAAGTGCGTTTTCGCGACTACTCCTATATGCACTTGGCGTAGGCACCTGAAGCAAATAATTTTCGAAGAAAACATTCAGATAACGAATTTTCGCCAACGATTCTAGGATTGCTTGAAATCACCACTAGTTATAACTGACTGAATGGGGTGCCTGTTTCAGGAGATAAGTCATCTTTGAATCCTTCAGGATCAATATGAACTTGGTCTGGTGGTCGTATAAGGAATGAATCGATGGTTAATTTATTTTGTGGCGTATAAGTTCATCATACATAATATCTATATGGATGATCTTGACTTACGAACAATGTGTCCTACGAATTAGAAAATGAAGTAGACTTGCTGGACTGAAGTGCCCAAAGCTCTTACTTGATCCCAGAAACGCCTTTAACAACTGGAGACAATTGTTTGTGAAATCATTTTGTCAAAACGAGCGACAAAATTATTTACCGTACTACACTAAAAAATTCCAGCGTGTGTGAATCTGAATGTAGCGGACACTAGCTCCCTAAGCAAAATTGCCCGCCAGTATTATTTATTACCTAACATCTTCAGAAGAACAAGTAATATTTGTAAAAGTAAGTGCGTTCACTTCGTGTACGAGATTTCATTCGTCATCCTCTTAAATCAAAGTAATACAGCTGCAACGTATGAAAAAATAGGTGATGTTGTTATCATAGCATCAGTTGGACACATGGGTAAGTAAAGATGAAGCTTAATCAGATTATATATCAATACAGGACAGCCAAAAAGTGACTTCTTCACTTGTCTTCAGGACATTACATGTGTTAGTTATTTCTGTATAACTGCCATCTGAAGCCAAGCTGGCCGAAGCTGTTTGTTTAAAGCATAACAATGAATTGCCTAATGAATGATACGTCGCTATCCTTAGCAGCACTTGAGCTATAGTTGATTGGAACATTACCAGACGAAGAATATTTATCCCAGAAATAAAGACGGATGAAATTTAAACTAGTGTTCAGTGGCCATTCGATGATGTTGTCCTTAGAGGTGAACAGGAAGGAATGAATTATAGATATATCAATTTTTGGGAACACTTATTTATTGTGAATTAATATGTTGAGGAGCATAATAATAATTACATTCAATGGTAGCATATGAAATACAGATACTAAATTGTCAGCCACATTCATAAGATACGCAAATTTTATTCTAAGGATTTCTTAGCAAACATCTATTGGTAACGGGGCATGGTCGCATCTTCTACTTCCTCGAGGACGGCCAGTCGCAGGCGTTGATATTGGAGTTCCAGACGAGTCCAGCAGGGCACACCATGTGGACAGCCTTGCCGTTGCTGCACTCCCAGAAGCCGTGTGTGTCCGTGTCGTCTGGATAGAAGACGGGCGTGGCGCCGTCATCTTCGGGACATGTGGGGGTGGTCGCTGCGGTCACAGCGGCCAACACGCTCAACACCAGAAGGCCTGCCAACACTGTGGGAAAAGAGCGTTAGCGTTTCGTGTATTTCAAGTTGGAGTGCACAGTAAGGCCTACAAAATTCATTTCCTCACTGGCACCGGAATTTTGGGTCCATGTGTCAATTGGCAAAAAGTAATTGAAAGCACAACAAATTTCTTAATGCTGAAACAGTTGTTGAGTGTACTAATTCACGCACAGCATGAACTCTCTCTGAATAAGAAATTATTTCCTTATGAGAATAAAAATATACAAGAAATTATATATGAATTTTCAGTCCCATTCATCAAGCTATTCTTGTGCCAGCCTATTAAATTTCATTGACGTCAAGATTTTTCAGAATCCATGGTAGCAACATAATTTCAGCTCAATTGCTAAGATGGTATCATATGATGCTGATACATAATGTCGTATTTAAGTTTCGTTTAAAATTTTTCATATGTTATACCTTTGTCTACTCTCACAGAACGTTACTCTAAAGAGTAAAACAGGTATCCTTCGCATTAAAAGAAAAACGCATTCTTAACACACACTGTAAATAGTATAAGGCATGAAGATACGCTTGCTCTATCAGGTACTACAATATGCTGACAACTTTGTTTCGATCTTTCGAATCATTTAAGAAGTATTTCGTTCGTCTAAACTCTGATGGGGTATAACATTTATTGTAAAACAAAACATCAAACTAACTTCGCACTTTAGAAGCTCTAAAAGTGTAATTCCTTCTCATAGTTTCCACTTCAACTCTTGGAAAAGCTTACTAGTGGCAAGATTAAAGGCATTATTGTGCTTATCGACTGAAAGATATATAGTAGTAAAACTTACTTCGACTCATCCTAGATGTGTTAATGGAACGCATTACCGTTTCCTATCAGACGTGGTTTTAGTTGGTTTAAGAAGAGAATGTTGCACCTAGTGATGTATTAAGAACGAGCGATTAAGAAGGTATCCCAAGCATTCGCAATGTGCATAATTCAGTCACTAACACAATCCTCAGAAATAGATACTTATGGCTGTGGACGTTTAGCAGCTGTAGACACAAAACTAAATACAACCGAAGACTGCTCTGTAGATACACTTGTACCCATGTTACATTTGAAGCGTAGCAAATAATTTTGATAGTCATCTACATCTTAACAGAAGGAAAGGTTGAGCTTACGTTTCATGGTGAAAGTTACTCCAACTAATTCTGGCGAACTCAGAACGAAACTAATGCTTGGTTTCAAATTGAGCTTGGGTTATATACTAAATGTCATTGACGTCACACCGACCTGGGTAAGGCCAGATTCTCTCTGCTCCATTACAAGTATGATAACGATTGTTTGCAACGTGTCATGTATCCGTGTAATCATCGCAAAGATAAAATTTACATGACATTCTCTGTGCTATCTCAACAACTTTTCTTTCAAGAGCCGCTGTTACATATGGTTCCCGAAACCCTTCACCCTTACGAAATATTTCTGCATCGTTTAGTTAGTAATTAGCAGTGAGCTCGCCTAGGTGCACTCCACTAACAAACCCAAACTCTTTAACATCGAAGAACGGTGTTAATGCTTCCTCGTAGCGTTTCGGGAACAGTAAAACGATACGTTTTCCCTACAATTAGTCGGAGTATAAAGTATTTTAATTCGGTTTCTTTCCGCAAGAATGAAGTAGTCTGAGCGTCTCTGTACATGAAATTGTGGTAGCTGAAGTGACAAATGTAAACATGGTACAGAATGCTGTGTAATATCAGCATTACAATATGATTCAGTTAATGCCCAGCAATTAATAGGAGGGCTAATTTATACTAGTACCTTCCGTCGTAAATATTGTTTAGGCGTCTTCATCTTGGGGTTTGAATGGCCCACTATGTGACAGGTGACCAGGATGCGCGTTTGAAACTCCATCAAGATTCTGGAGACGATTTTAATCATTTTCTTTATATTTTTCTCTAGCTATAGAAATGTATTTACTAATTCTTGTAAAAATTTCGTGGAAGGCACCTAGAGGCGAGACTGAAAAATATATCATTACAAGAAAGACACAATTTTTTTTAAAAAAAGGGCTCCTACCCTGGAAATATTGTAATAACACTGCAAGCACGAGTTCTTACTGCTTCGTTTCTTCTCTGACTCAATACACTATTTCATTATTGTCGTGGCAATGTCTCTCACATCTTAACTTTCCCACCTGAACCATCCTGTTCATTTCGTTTGGTGTTTCTATCAGAATACTCACACACAACCTGCAAGTTGTTGCTGCATCACTATATGGCTCGTATTCACTTTCAGTTGCAAATTACCTTTCACCATCATCAGTGTGACATCCAAATTTTTTGAAGAGTTAATTACAAATTCAGAGATGCAGTGTCATTCACAGAGACTTTCCCAATGGTCCCCAAACAAGCCATTGTAAACTAATAAAAAATTAAATCATGCTTTAGAATATACAACTATTTTATTTAAAAAATAATCTTAAATAATATATAAAAGTAGGTAATTATGTTATACTCATTCTGTATCGCTAAAAATATGAAACTAGATATCTTACTTAACTGGATGATCGTGTGCTCAGGAACCTCTCTGTAATCTGACAGTTATGTAACAATCTTCAGCAACCAATGAAGAGCTGTCGTTAACAGTCTACTAAAATAACAAAGCTATTGACAAACACACGACCATTGGAGTACGTATAACGAATATATATATATTATATTCAGATGCTCTTGACCTGAATTGCCCCAGTTAGGGGTTAACGTTAAAAGCCAATGAGGGACGTTCCATGCATCGATAAATTTGGCTAATGTTATGTAACATCCATCTGACTGTCTCCATTACCTCCCATTATAGTCTTTTCAACCCAGCCAAATAAATTAAATAAAAAAACGGACTCTCTATTAACGTATATTAAATATGATAACATACGTCGCTAGTCTGTTAGAAATATTGTGAGGAGGTACTCCAGCATATGAAATGTATCATTAAAACAAAAATACGCAATTAGAAACGGACGGCGATGCATAGCCAGATGGCCATTGAGGATGCGGGAAAAATTACAAAATTAGGGATTTCTCGTTTTTATAAGAATTGGAAGGCTTAATACAAACATTTATTTGTATGTACCATAAAGAGGATACAACAATATCAAAGTTGTTGCCGCCAAGTATCATGAAAGAAGAAAAAGAGCTTGCAATATTCATTTACACTGATTGCATCAATGCACTGACATTAAGATGAAGTTATATATTCCACAGCGTTTAATTCGGAGTAAGTACATGTATTAGTTCAGCCAAGAAATTCGTCAGTGAACGTATGGGCTAGCAATTAGTGATATAAGCTCCTCTTAAAGTTTATTAGTAGCCAGACGTGTAGACAGGCTGTCAAACATGTGTATTTTGAATAATGAACATACTTCCTGGGCCAAAGTTTTAGACTTTATTAAGGAAAATATATAATAAAAAGCAACGGGTAGTATACCATTCTTCTTCTGACATTCTTGAATTCATCCCGCAAATACATCGTATCATATTTTCTACAGGTGACATAAAAACAGCCAAATTTTCCCAGTGATATAGAAAGACATTTTTATATTATTTAATCCAGTTAAAAATCATATTACACTCTGGTAATCATATGGAGTAGGCGTAAGTATAAATGGTACAGCCACATTAATACGTGATTGTCGTTTATAATTGGTACTGTATCATTTTTTCATGGGCCAATTTGATTAGATCTGAAACATGTGTGTACTCTAATGTGATGAGGGTAATTATAGATCGAAATTAATAATACGATACATAAAATATTTTGTGACCTTTCAATCGAAGAATAGGAGAACAAATAGAAGTAGTATATTCTTTTGCAGCTGCAAACCTTTCATTTGGTTCATGGAGTTACGCCAAAATACGATACCAAAACAATGTCAGGAATGAAAGTAAGCATTGTATGCTAGATATTTTATTTTGACGACATCATTGCAGGGCATATTTGAAAAGCAAACATTTGTTTTGGCGTTTCAGGAGTTCTGTTCTGTGCTGGTCGTAACTGAAATTATTATCAAGCTCTAATCTCAAGAACTGAACCTGCCAATGTCTGCTAGTAGCATGGCTTAATACTGAGTGCGTTTGTTGGGTGGAAATTTTTTGCAGTTTACGAACGGTAATAGTAATTTTCTGTCAATATGTAAAAGAACTGAGTAGGATAGAAACCATTAATCACAGTTCAAGAAATTTCGATGTTAGCACTTTTTAATGGTATATTTTATTTAAGATTTATTCCTGTGTTTACTTTATTGGTAAATGAAACCAACACTAGGAAGCTGGTGTCGAAGTTGGTGTGTACTGAGCTACGTTGGCGTATTATTTTCCTAACCCATCATGTATCACATGTTCGGCTGTCGGTTTTAGCATCAGTGTGAGTGGTCCCACTATGACGTGTGATAGGTGATTAGGCACATACGTCTTGTTGTCGTGTGTGTGTATAGTAGTCACAGTAAGAGAAAGGTTAGTGGCTCATAGTTTGTCTGCTGGTATCATGTGTTAGTGTTGTTTTGAAGCCTATGTGGCATCTGTTTGAAATGTGATTCGCATCTCCATGATATGATACGTGCATTGGGTTTATTGACGAGGAAATACGTTTTGCGTGTCACTTGAGAGATGTGGGATTAGATTTCTAACGGATGCTACAAAGCTTTGAAACAACACTAAAGAAGATACGAATATACAAACTATGAGACAGTAATGTTTCACCTACTTTGACAACTAAAAGGAACACAAACTTACTACACTCACCGTGAAACCATAAGTGCGACAGCTTGCCGGTCCCTTCAAGAAGCAACTCTTACTACAGCTGGGAAAGAGTGACAATTCTATCTACTGTTTACAACATTCTTTCAAAACTGTTTACACATTAAAAGAAAATTACTGTTACCATTCATAAACTGCTAAAATTTTTCACCCAAAAAATGCACTCAAAATTAAGCCATACAAATAGCAGCCTGCCGTGGTGGCCGAGCGGTTCTAGGAGCTTCAGTCTGGAATCGCACGACCGCTACGGTCGCAGGTTCGAATCCTACCTCGGGCATGGGCGTGTGTGATGTCCTTAGGCTAGTTAGGTTTAAGTGGTTCTAAGTTCTAGGGGACAGATGACCTCAGATCTTAAGTCCCAGGTGAACTGATAGCACGTGCTGGCAGTTTTAAGTTCTTCAGATTAGAGCCTGATAATAGATTCAGTTACGACCAACATAGATTGGAACTCCTGAAACCCCTAAACAAATGTTTGCTTTCCAAATATGATCTTCACTGATTTCGTTAAAATAAAATATCTAGCATACGTTGCTTACTTTCATTCCTTGCCTGGGTTTGGTATCGTATTTTGGAGTAACTTCATTCATCAAAGGAAAGGTTTCCAGCTGCAAAAGAATGTGTTACTTTTATTTGTTCTTCTTTTCGACTTAAGGATCACAAAACATTTTATATATTATGTTATTAATTTCGATCTCTAATTACCCTCATGAGATTGGAATACACATGTATTTTTAATCAAATCGAGCTTGCATATGAAAAAATGGTACAGTACAAACGAATCAGACGTATTCTTGTGACTGTACCATTTATACTTATGCCGACTCCATATGATTACCAGAGTGTCCGTAACCAAGTCTGAAGGTGGTCAGTAACACATTGACACCAAATTTAATAACCTCTTACGTAAATAATAAGATTACCATAGTGTCTGTAACCGGGTCTGATGTTGGTCAGTAACACATTACAGAAAAAATTTAAGTGCCTTTTATGTAAATAAAACTTTTATGATTTGTAACTGAATTAAATAATATACAAACATCTTTCTGTATCAGTGGGGAAATTTGGCTGTGATTACATCACCTGTCGAAAATATGATACGATTTATTTGTGACATAAATTCAAGGATGTCTTGAAGAAGGCTGTTGCAAGAAGGGTATATTTACTGTTGTTTCCATTATATGTATTCCTTTAATAAAGTCACACACTTTGGATCAGAAAATATGTTAATTATTCAGAAATAGAAATGTTTGACAGCTTGTCTACACGTTTCGCTACTGATAAACATTAAGAGGAGCTTATATCATTAATTGCAAACCAATACCTTCACTGATGACTTTCTTGCTGGAACTAATACCTGTATTTACTATTAATTAAACGCTGTGGAATATGTAACTTCGACATAATGTCAGTTCAGTGATGCAATCCGTGTAAATGAACTTTGCCAGATGTTTTTCTTCTTTCACGAAACTTTCGTGTTCTTCTATCCTCTTTATCGTGCATACAATTAAATGTATGTAGTAAGCCTTTGGATTCTTATAAAAACGAGAAATGCATAATTTTGTGATTTTGTTCCCATCCTCAATGGCCATCTGACTTAGAATCTCTGTCCGTTTCTAATCATGCATTCTTTTTTACTAACAATTTTCATATGCTGCAGTACCTCCTCATCATATTTCTAATGAACTAACAAAGTATGTACTCATATTTAATGTAGCTTAATAGTGACTTCACTTTCTTATTTCCTTGGGCTGGGTTCACAATGCTGTAATGGGAGGTAACGGATGCAGTCAGCAAGATGTTACAAAACATTAGCTAAAATTAGCGATGCATTTAACGTACCACAGTGGCTCTTAACGGTTACGCTTAACTGGGGAAGATTATTTGATTAGAAACTATGTATTCGTTATGCGTGCTACTAGGGCAGTGTGTTTGTCAATAGCTTTGACATTTTAGTTAACTGTTAACAACTTCAGTTTTTTGGTTGCTGAAGACTGTTTCATATTGGCAGTTTGATGAAAGATGCTTGAGGATGCACTTGATGACATTCAGTAAGTTTTATAGTTTCATATTATTCATGGTGCAAGATGATTGTAATACAATTTTTAATAAAATAGCAGTAGATTGTAATGCTACGTTTTAAATTATTTTAGGTTACAAAGACCAGTCTGGAGAACATTGAGAAAATGTCTGTGAATGTGACGGTGTCCGTGAATTAGTAATTAATACATTAATGGAATTAGGATGTCATGTTGATGATTGTGAAAGATAATTTGCAACTGAAAGTGAAGGTGATAATAATGTAGCAAAAAGTTGCAGGTTGGCTGTGGGCATTCTGATACAAACACCAGACGAAATGAACAGGATGAGTCAGGTGGAAAATCATGTTGTGAGAGACGTTACTACGACAATAATGAAATTGTGTGGACAAATGTAGAAGAAAAGAGGCCGTAAGAACTCGTGCTTGCAAAATCATTACAATATCTTCAAGGTAGGAGACCTTTTTAAAAAAAATTGTGTCTTTCTTCTAGTGATATATCTGTCAGTCTCTCCTCTATGTACCCACAACGAAATTCTTACAAGAATTACTAATTACATTTCTATAGCTAGAGAAAAATATAAAGACCAATATAAAAATCATCTCCAGAATCTTGATGGAGTTTCTACTGCTTCCTGCTATCCTGTCACATAGTGGGCTATTGAATCCCGAAGATGAAGACAGGTAATCAATGTTTGCAACAGAAGGTACTAGCATAAATAATCCCACCTATTAATTGATATTGTTGTAAACCTTCCCTGTTTCTTTATGTACAACACCCTTGACAGCATTACACTAAATTCCTCTTGCTTTGTATAATCGGTTTGCATTTTTTGTTACATTACTAAGTTTCTATTCTTTGTTCCTGAGTCTTGTTGTTAAATACAATGCGTTTTCTCATTTGTTATTATCGTGTTGTTATTTTCACTAAACACTTGTACAGTCGTTAAAACTGATATTCTACCTGATTAACTTTGAATATTTCTAAGTCACTGACATATAATAAAAGAGACATCACCATAAAAAGCTTTACGTTTAATTTGTAGACCCCGGACAATTGCGACTAGTGTCTGTAAGTGATTGAGGACAGGGCAGTAGACAGATGAAGTGATAATATAATTAAAAAGTAAACGATTTGTTGCAGGATGCTAACCATGCTATGGAGTACCTCACATATTCTGGCGACCAAAGTTGTTAACTGTTGAAATCTGATTCCGCATCTCAGTGATATGGTACGCGTACTGAGTTTATTGACGGGGAAATACGTTTTGCGTGTCATTTGAGTGATTCGGAATCAGACTTAGAACAGACGCCACAAAAGCTTCAAAAGAACACTAATACAAGATACGAACCAACGAACTTTGAGCCCCTAACCTTTCACGTGCTTTGAGTACTAAAAACACGCACGACACATGTGCCTAATAACCAATCACACGTCATAGGGGAACCCCTCACAATGGAGCCAACGCATCTGAGAACACGTCATTCATAATCGATTAGGAACACAAACTCACTACACTCACCGCGAAACCACAAAGACGACAGCTTGCCGATCCCTTCAAGAAGCAACTCTTACTACAGCTTAAAAAAAGTGAGAATTCCATCTACTGCTTACAACATTCGCTAAGTGAGTAGCCTTAATGGGAAAAGTGAACAAAATACTTAACGAATTTTCAGCTACTCCAAATAATACGTAAGAGAACGCAACTCCGCTGTAGTGCCAATTACAACATAATGGAAAGCCTGTCAAATCAACATGACTTCACGCCTCAGCGACACAGCGAGGAAAACTTATCATCACAACGGATAGAGACGACCCATAATACTAGCTACTTCCGCACTCCTGCAGGTCGTGACAGAGAAAAGGCCGTTTCCGTGGCCGCTCCAAATACCAGGTCGCGAAAACCGTTAGCAGAGGCGTCGTTTCAGAGACAGAGGCGTGCACCACAGGTGGTACGACTTTTAAAATCGGGGATTGCGTCGACCGCATGGCATAATTAAGTAACTAGAGTTGCTTCGCCCCACCGTGGATATCTACTCCTGTGGTACTCATGGAGGCAGCTTGGGAAAACCGTATTTAGTAACACTGCCCTCGCGACAATCAAATTGGTAACATTACCAGCGTTGTCATGCGGTGAAATTATTGTTGTATTTTGATGCCGGTGTAAGTTTCATACGACCACAATTTCTTAAGATTTCCTGCCAGATTTCGAGAGAGTTTTGACGTGGAGACTATTAAAACTTTCTCGTATTAAAATCCCCGTTCTTTTTCGAAATTCTGTAAGACGTCCCCATCTCTGAAGGTTGTACGTTCTAAAAAACCTTGCAAGCACTTTCCTTTGCTTCTGCGTCAGTGTTCTGAGATATTTTGTGTACCACTGGAGATCTGTTCCATCGGAAAGGAGATCGCCTCTTAGAAAGCTGTCAAGTGAGTTTTTATCTACTTTTTATACAGATATAAGTTATGTTTGCTTTCGGTAGCTTGTATTTTACAGTGTTCACTTTCAGTACAACCATCGTGTAGTCATTAAGCCCTGTATCCGTCATGATATTCCGTATTTCCTCAAGGGAATTTGTTGTAAAGAAAATTAAGTGCGTTTCCGCGACTACTCCTATATGCACTTCGCGTAGGCACCTGAAGCAAATAATTTTCGAAGAAAACATTCAGATAACGAATTTTCGCCAACGTTTCTTGGATTGCTTGAAATCACCACTAGTTATAACTAACTGAATGAGGTGCCTGTTTCAGGAGATACTCAAGTCATCTTTGAATCCTTCAGGATGAATATGAACTTGGTCTGGTGGTCGTATAAGGAATGAATCGATGGTTAATTTATTTTGTGGCGAATAAGTTCATCATACATAATATCTTTATGGATGACCTTGTTTTAAGAACGTTGTGACCGAATTAGAAAATGAAGTGGACTTGCTGGGCTGAGGTGCACAAAACGCTTACTTGATACCAGAAAGGCCTTAAGCAACTGGAGGCAATTGTTTTCGAAAGCATTTTTTCAATACGAAGGACAAAATTGATTACCGTACTCCACTAAAAAATTACATCGTGTGTGAATCTGAATGCAGCTCACACTTGCTCTCTAAGGAAAGTTGCCCACCAGTATTATTTGTTTGTTCTCTCCGTGTACGAGATTTCATTCGTCATCCTCTTAAATAATAGTAATACAGCTGCAACGTATGAAGAAACAGGTGTAGTTGTTATCATACCTTTAGTTAGTACTTAGGTAAGTAAAGATGAAGCTTAACTAGATTTTATGTAAATAAAGACAAGCCAAAAAGTGACGTCTTCACTTGGCTTCAGGACATTACATGTGTTAGTTACTTATGTATATCTGTCATCTGTAGTCAAGACAGCCGAAGCAATTTGTTTAAAGTATAACATTGAATTGCCTAATAATTGATACGTCACTATCCTTAGCAGCACATGAGTATAGTTGATTGGAACATTACCTGACGTAGAATATGTATCCCAGAAATAAAGACGGAAGAATTTTAAACTAGTGTTCAGTGGCCATTCGATTATGTGGTCCTTAGAGGTGAACACGAGAGAATGAATTATAGATATAAATATATATTTTTCAACACTTATTTATTGTGAATTAATATGTTGAGTAGCATAATAATAATTACATTCAATGGTAGCATATGAAATACAGATACTAAATTGTCAGCCACATTCATAAGACACGCAAATTTTATTCTAAGGTTTTCTTAGCAAACATCTATTGGTAACGGGGCATGGTCACATCTTCTACTTCCTCGAGGACGGCCAGTCGCAGGCGTTGATATTGGCGTTCCAGACGAGTCCAGCAGGGCACACCAGGTGGACAGCCTTGCCGTTGCTGCACTCCCAGAAGCCGTGTGTGTCCGTGTCGTCTGGATAGAAGACCGGCGTGGCGCCGTCATCTTCGGGACATGTGGGGGTGGTCGCTGCGGTCACAGCGGCCAACACGCTCAACACCAGAAGGCCTGCCAACACTGTGGGAAAAGAGCGTTAGTGTTTCGTGTATTTCAAGTTGGAGTGCACAATAAGCCCAACTACTTATTTCCTTAAGTGAATCAAATACACGGTGTTACAAAAGAGTACGGCCAAACTTTCAGAAAACATTCCTCACACACAAAGAATGGAAATATGTTATGCGGACATGTGCCCGGATACGCTTACTTTCCATGTTAGTATTCCTTTCATTACTTCTCTTCAAATCAATCATGGAATGGAAACACACAGCAACAGGATGTGCCAGCGTGACTTCAAACACTTTGTTACAGGAAATGTCCAAAATGTCCTTCGTTAGCGAGGATACATGCATTCACCCTCCGTCGCATGGAATCCCTGATGCGCTGATGCAGCCCTGGAGAATGGGGTATTGTATCACGGCCGTCCACAATACAAATACGAAGACTCTCTATATTTGGTACCGGGGTTGCGTAGACAAGAGATTTCAAATGCCCCCACAAATGAATGTCAATAGGGTTGTGGTCAGGAGAGCGTGGAGGCCATGGAATTGGTCCTGCTCTACCAATCCATCGGTCACCAAATCTGGCTGTTGAGAAGCGTACGAACACTTCGACTAAAATGTGCAGGAGGTCCATCGTGCATGAACCACATGTTGAGTTGTACTTGTAAAGGCACATGTTCTAGCAGCACAGGTACAGTATCCCGTATGAAATCATGATGTGCTCCATTGAGCGTAGATGGAACAACATGGGGCCCAATCAAGACATCACCAACAATGCGTGCCTAAACGTTAGCAGAAAATCTGTGTTGATGCCGTGATCGCACAATTGCGTGCGGATTCTCGTCAGCCCACCCAACTGGCGGTGAATCGAGGACGTACAGTACATACTGACGAAACTAAAATGAGCTCTAACACGGAAATTAAGCGATTCCGGACACATGTCCACATAACATCTTTTCTTTATTTGTGTGTGAGAAATGTTTCCTGAAAGTTTTTGTAACACCCTGTATACAATAATATATATATATGAATTTTCACTCCCATTCATCAAGCTATTCTTCTACCAGCACGTATCCCAAGGTTGTAGAACATAGGCAGACAAGCATTTGCTTCCATGATTAATGCAGAATTCCTCTCTACTAAGCAAGTTCGTTTATTTTTCATGTGGTTTGGTCACATGTCAAACTTGTGGTAAAAGAACACAACATATGAAATAATGTGCATAGGTTGAAACTCACAATTTCATCTCACTTTCTTTGGTGGTATCATATGATGCTGTTATATAATGTCGTTTTTAAGTTTCGCTTAAAATTTTTCATATGTTATACCTGTATCTCCTCTGAATGTCCGCTACTGTAAAGAGTAAAATAGGCATCTTAGCATTAAAAGGAGAACGCATTCTTAACACACACTGTAAATAGTATTAGGCATGGAGAACCGGTCGCTCTATCATGTACTGTAGCAAGCTGACATCTTTGTTTCGATGTTTCGAATTTATAAGAAGTATTTCGTTCGTCTAAGCTCTGAAAGGTATAGTATATATTTCAAAACAAAATAGCAAACTAACTTGGAATCTGTAAAAGTGTAATTCCTTCTCATAGTTCCCACTTCAACTCTAACAAAAGCTTACTAGTGACAAGATGAAAGGTATTATTGTACTTATCGAATGAAAGCAATAAATTAGTAGAAATTAGTTCGACTCATCCGTCATGTATTAATGGAACACTCCCGGGTGCATTACCATTTCCTGACAGACGTGGTTTTATTTTGGTTAAGAAGAGAATGTAGCTCCTAGTAGCCTATTAATAACGAGGGATTAAGAAGGAATCCGAAGCATTCTCAACATACCTAATCGTTTCATAACACAGTTCTCAGAAATAGATCATTATAGCTGTGTACGATTAGCAGCTATAGACAAGAAACTAAATACAACCGAAGGCTACTCTGTCGATACACTTGTACCTGCGTCACATTTGAAGCGTAGCAATTAATTTTGATTGTAAGCTGTATCTAAACAGAAGGAAAGGTTGAACTTACGTTTCATGGCGAAAGTTATTCCAGCGAATTCTCGCGAACGCAGAACGAAACTAATGCTTGGTTTCAAATTGAGCTGGGGTTATATACTAAATGTCATTGACGTCACACCGGTCTGGGTAAGGCAAGAGTCTCTCTGCTACATTACAAGTATGATAACGATTGTTTGAAACGTGTCATGTATCCGTGTAATCATCGCAAAGATAAAAATTTACATGACATTCTCTGTGGTTTCTCAACAACTTTTCTTTCGTGAGCCGCTGATACATATGCTTCCCGAAACCCTAAACTCTTACGAAATGTTACCACACCGTTTGGAGTGAGATCGCCTTGGTGCACGCTACTGAAGAAACCAAACTCTTCATCATGGCAGAACAGTATTAATGCTTTCTCGTGTCGTTTGGCCACAGTAAAGCGATAATTAGTCGGAGTACAAGGTATCTTAATTCGGTTTCTTTCCGCATGAACTAATTAGCCTGAGCGCCCATGTACCTAACATTGTGGCTGCTGAAGTGATAGACATAAAAATGATACAGAATGCTGTGTAATATATGTATTACATCTGATTCAGTTAAAGCCTCCGGACGCCAGAATATGTGTGGTACGCCGTAGCATAGTTCGCATCTCCGATACTGCAACAATTGCTGGTGTAAGGACCGTACAAATATGGAGTGATGACATCAACACGCAAGTAACAAATGAGAAAAGGAATGGTATTTACAGGCAAGTCTCTTGACCAAAGAGTAGAAACTTAGTAATGTAATAAAAAAGGAAAACCGATTATACAAAGCAAAAGGAATTTAGATTAATTTCGTCAAGGATGTTGTACATAGAGTAACGAGGAATGTTTACTACCACAGCATTTAAAAGGTGGGCTAACTGATGCTAGTACCTTCTGTCGCAAACATTGATAATGCGTCTTCATCTTCGTGTTGAGTTGTCCACTATGTGACAGGAGACCAGGAAGGGCGCTTGAAACTCCATCATGATTTGTAGATGATTTTAATCTAGTTTTTGATATTTTTCTCTAGCTATAGATTTGTACTTACTAATTCTTGTAAGAAAGACACAATTTTTTTTAGAAAGGGCTCCTACCCTGGAAATAATGTAATAATATTGTAAGCACGAGTTCTTACTGTTTCGTTTCTTCTGTATTTCACCACTCAATTTAATTATTGTCGGAGTGACGTCCCCCAAAATTTTATTTCCCACTAACTCATCCCGTTCATTTCGTTTGGTGTTGGTATCAAAGTACTCACACCCAACCTGCAAGTTGTTGTTACATTACTATCTGACTCGTATCCATTTCAGTTACAAATTACCTTTCTCAATGTTCAGTGTGACATCCTGATTCTTCTGAAGTATTAATTATAAATTCACAGAAACAGTGTCATTAACAGAAATTTTCACAATGTTCTCTAAACTAGTAATTTTAACCTAAAATAATTATAATGTAGCATTAGAATATACAGCTACTTTATTTACATTATTAAATAATCTTAAATACATAAGAGTAGATAATGGTATTACACTCACCGTAAGATTAAAAATGTGAATCTTGAAAACTTACTGAACTGTATCAGCTGCTTACTCAGGTACCTTTCTGCAAACTGACAATTATGAAACAATCTTCACCAACCAACAAAGTGCTGATGTTAACAATCAATTAAAATGAGTAATAAAACTATTCACTGGCACATGGCCCTAGTAGTACGTGTAACGAATACATAGTTTATAATCAGATGCTCTTGACCTGGATTGCTCCATTTAAGGGTTAATCTTAAAAGCCACTGTGGTACTTTCTATGCATTGCTGATTTTTACTAATGTTATGTAACATCCTACTGACTGCCTCTATTACTTCCCATTACAACATTGTGAATGTGTATTTCTGAATAATAAACGTATTTTCTTCGCCACAGTGAGTGACTTTATTAACATAAGAAGAAATAGTATATTCTTTCTTTTAACAGACTTCCTCAAGACATTCTTGAATTTATAGCGCAAATAAATCGTATCATATTCTCGTCAGGTGGCGTAACTCCAACCAAATTTTCCCAGTGATATAGAAAGACGTTTATATATTATTGAATCTAGTTAAGAGTCATAAAATTTTTGTTTTTCATAACAGGTCATTAACCTTGGTGTGTAGTGTGTTACTGACCATCATCATACCTGATTACTGACACTTTGGTAATCATATGGAGTCAGCGTGAGTACAAATGGTACAGTCACAATAATACGTCTGTTTCGTTTGTAATTGGTTCTGCATCATTTTTTCATATGCGAACTCGATTTGAGCAGGAATATACGTGTACTCCGTTCTGATAAGGGCAATTAGAGTTCGAAATTAATAATATGATATGTAACATGTTTTGTGATCTTTAAATAATAATAAAAAAACAAATCAAAATAACATTCTTTTCACACATCAGTGAAGGTCATATATGAAAAGCGTCAATTTTTTTAGGCGTTTCAGGAGTTCCGTTCTATACTGGTCGTAACTGAATTTATTATCAAGCCCTAATGTGAAGAACTTAAATCTGCCAATGCCTGTTATTAGCGTGGGTTAATACCGAGTGCATTTGGTGGGTGGAAATTTTTTTGCAATTTATGAACGGTAATAGTAATTTTCTATCAATGTGTAAAAAGAGTGAGTTGGATAGCAAACTTTCATCACAGGTGAAGAAATTTTATTGTTTGTTCTTATTAGTGCTATATTTTATTTGCGTTACTGGTAAATGAAACAAATTTAGTGCACGGTACCGTTGCCATGAGGTGTCCTTAACTGCAGAAAAAGTATAGCCGCTGTAGAGGATGTGAATATGCTTTGTTAAAGGACAGATGGTCAGAGTTAGTCAACGTTTTTGGCTGTGGTCGAGTAATGTCGAGGCGACGTGGCAAGCTGACATGAAGTGGGCGTCCAGCTATACGAAGTAACATGCGTCCAGCCCGCGTGGCTATCCGAGCGGTCAGGGGCGCTGCTTCCCGAGAGGGTAGTCCTGCCGGTTCAAAATGGTTCAAATGGCTCTGAACACTATGTGACTTAACATCTGAGGTCATCAGTCCCTTAGAGCTTAGAACTACTTAAACCTAACTAACCTAAGGACAGCACACACATCCATGCCCGAGGCAGGATTCGAACCTCAGACCGTAGCAGCAGCGCGGTTCCAGACTGAAGCGGGCGTGCCAGTCGCCGGCAGGAAACCGCCTGGTGCATTAGTGTCGTTACCAGGTGTGCCAGCAAGGCTGTGGATGGTTTTCAGGGGGTTTTCAATCTTTTTTTTATTATCAAAAACAGTCTTGATCACAATTTGTCTCATCGAATGCGGGCTGGTTTATCTCATTTCGCCTTTTTCTACACAAAGTCACTATCTCCACATAAGCGTACACCATCATTACTTTACCACCAAACATCTGGGGTTACACTCGTCTGGTATGAGATGTTTCCCGGGAGGGAGGGGGGGGGGGGGGGAGGGGAGTTCGAATGGGGGCCGAAGCGCACAAAACCTGGGTTCAGTGTGGTGTGGCGTTGGGCTGAGTGGACTGCTGTAGCCTGTGGTGGGGTTGTGAACCACTGAAGGCTACGGCGTGGACGAAGCCTCTAAGTCGTTTCTTGGTCTCCGATTCAATACACAACACTCGCCCTCACCGTTTGTTGGTTAGCGGTGCCTGCCACTGGCAAGCGCCGCTGTGGTTCAGTAGCGGATCGTCCTGTCAGGATTGTGGCACAGCAGCAGCGATTTCACGATGTAGGTTGACACTATGACAGTTGACGACTAAATGACCTGTGTCCATCGTAGGTGATTGGCGGCTATTTATCAGCACCACTCAGGTTTGTTGTTGCCTTGCGACTGCAAGAGTATTTTAGTTCCTATTTCAAAGTGCCCTAGGCTATGGACGACAGGTACACCGTAACGCTCGATGCGCGGTGTGCACTTGCACTGGGTCCGTGTATTGCTGTAAGTGGCTCACAATATGGCATTCAGCCCATCTCTCTAGCCTTATGTCATTACAGGGCTAATATTTGACTAATTTGTACACCGCATGTAATCTGTTCTCATTCATATGAACACCATTGCAGGAATACAGGACTTTTTCCCATATGCACCCAGTTTCCTTTTGAATACATTTGGCTTGACCCATCTAACAGATAATATTCTGAATTACTTAAAAGGATGTACGTAGTAGGCTGCCCTCTCATAGATGACACACTATACCACTATCGTGTAATTGCTGACAAAGAACTTCCGTCGCTTTGTGTGTAAACAGACTTGAGAAATCCTAACTGTAACTTCAGTTTCATGTTCTTTTTTGCCATAAGATTAATATACGAAGTTACGTATTATTTTTATTTACACATCAATTCCGTAGGACCGAATTGAGAGGCAAATCTCCAAGGTCATGGAACATGTCAGTACATGAAATTACTACATAAAAGTAATAACAGATAAAAATAACATGTTTATGAACTCGAAAAAAGCCAGTCCATAATTTTAAGTGAATGCAAACTTCGATACAACAAGAATCAGCTTAAGTTTTCAAGGAACTCCTCGGCACAGTAGGAAACGCTTCAGCTTTGATTTGAAAGCGCGTGGGTTACTGCTGATGTCTTTTAATTCGAGCTGTAGTTTATTGAAAGTGGATGCAGAATTATACGGCACACCTTTCTGCACAAGAGTTTAGGAATTCCGATCCAAATGCAGGTTTGATTTCTGCGGAGTATTAACTGAGAGAGAGCTACTTATTCTTGGGAATAAAATAATACTGCTAACATGGAATGTTAGTATTGAGAGACCAATGTCAAAATACTGAGACTCGTGAACAGAGGTCGACAAGATGTTGGTGAAGTTACACCACTTCATGCCCAAACCGACTGTTTCTGAGCCAAAAATATCCTTTTAGAATACCAAGAGTCACTCCAAAATATAATACCATACGGCATAAGCGAAAGAAAATAAGCAAAGTACACTAATTTTTGTGTCGAACGATCACTGACTTCAGATACCGTTCGAATAGTAAAAACTGGCAGCTTTAAGCCTTTGAACATGATTCTACACGTGGGCTTTCCACGATAGCTTACTATCTATCTGAGCACCTAGATATTTTAACTGCTCAGTTTCACTAGTCATATGTCCATTCAGTGAAATTAAAACATCAGGTTCTTGTTGTATTGCGTGTTAGAAACTGCAAAAACTTGGTCTTACTGCGATGTAGCGTTAGTTTATTTTCTACAAGACTCGTACGTACGTCATGAACTGCACCTACTTGAAACTGGGCCAATGTTGCACACAACATCCTTTCTACAAAGCTAGTATCATCAGCAATTACCCGTAATACTAGAGGGCATATAATTTATATAAATAAGGAACAGGTGTGGCCCCAACTCTGATCCCTGGGACACACACCACTTAACCGTAGCGCACTCAGACACATTCTCGATATTGTCAATAATGATCTTTTTCTGTGTGGTTATAAAGTTAAAAGTGAACAAATTGTGAGCTACTCCCTGTATTTCGTAATGGTCCAACTTCTGGAGCAATATGTTGTGATCAGCACAATCTAACACCTAAGTTAAATGAAAATATATGCCTAGCGTTCGAAACCTTTTGTTTAACCCATCCAGTACCTCACAAAAGAAAGAGAATACATCATTTTCAGTTGTTACACGACTTCTAAAGCTGAACTAAAGATTTGATAGCAAATCGTGCGATATAAAATGATCAATTTTCCTTACATACACAGCCTTTTCAATAACTTTAGCAAACACTGATGGGATGGAAATAGGTGTAAAACTGTGTATAATATCCCTTCCTCCCTTTTTATAAAGCAGTTTTACTACTGAGCACTTTAATCGTTCAGAAAACTGACCATTCGTAAAGGAAAAATTACAAATATGCCTTACTACAGGGCTAAAATGTGCAGCACAGTTCATTAATATTCTGCTCTCATATCCATGAGAGTCCTTAGTCTTCAGTGATTTAATTGTTGACTCTATCTCGCTCTTGTCTGTATCACAGAGGAGTGTTTCAGACATCAATCTCGGAAAAGGATTTGCCAAGAACGTTATATGATCCTCTATCGTAACTAAATTTTTATTTAATTCACCAGCACTTCGCAGAAAAGATTGTCAAATACTGTAGATATATCTGATTTATCAGTAAGAGAAATATTTTTACTGCGAACTGACTTCATATCATCTACCTTGTTCTGCTGACCAGATATTTCCTTCATAACTGACCGTATGGTTTTCGTTTTATCCTGTGAATCAGATATTCTATTTGCATACCACATACTCTTTATCTACCTAATAACATTTCCAAGCACCCTGCCATACAGTTTTTAATGGGCTGCTGTAGTTTGATTTGAGTACTTCTAACGTTCTGATATAATTGTCGCTTTGTTCTACAAGATACTCTTATCCCACTAGTCAAGCGCCTGGGCTGCCTATTACTGCTAGTACCTGTTTAGAATTTTCTAATGGAAAGTAACTCTCAAAGAGCATGTAAAATGTGATAAGGAAAGCATTGTATTTATCATCTATTTTATCGGCGCTATAAATATTGTGCCACTCTTGTACCTTGACAAGGTTTAAAAAACTCTCTATTGCTGTTGGATTAACTTTCCAACATAGTTTGTAATTATATGTGAAATTTGTTTGAGTACAAAAGCCTTTTAGTGATGAAATTTGTGCATCAGGGTCTGAAAGGCCATTCACCCTTTTCCCATCTAGTAATGGAGAATGAATAAAAATATTGCTTTTGGATGTGCTACTGTTCCCTTGCACTATAGATGGAAGAAACACAGCTTACATCGCATCATATGAAACACCGTTTTTCTTGCACCATCATATACAAAATATATATTGAAGTCACCACATATTACTAACTTCTGGTACTTCCTACAAAGCGAATCAAGAATTCTCACTAGCTTGAGCAGAAATGCTCTGAAGTCAGAGTTAGGGGGCATATCAACAACAACAATCAGAAGTTTAGTTTCACTAAATTCAATGCCAGTGCACAACATTCAAATATCTGTTCAGTGCAGTTGAAACCTTCCCGTCTAATATTGGATGTACGTTTGCTTGCTGACTGAACGCTGCGTCTCTTAAAATCTTTTAACTGCTGCTCTGTCAAGACTACCTGCTGATTATTACGACGAAACATAAAATGTGTTGTCGCCGTGGCCCTCAGTCGTTACCTGAAATTATTAAGACTGATTCTTACCTTTAATTATTTATACTGGATCGCCATCTGACTGCTACAGCAAACTGTGGAATGAATATACTTACTTCTCTTTAACATAATTATAAGCTGCTGGTGGAGTTTCATAATACTTTGTGACTGGAATTCTTTAAGTTGAAGTTAATTTAGATTTGATAAAAGCTGAAGCTCAGTTTAGACTTTTCTTTTAAGATAACAATAAATTCCGTAAAGCATTTACGTGAATGATTTTGGGATAGAAAATTCTTAATGCATTTAATCTGGTAGAAGTTAACTATATTCTGAGAACGATCTTGACAAACAATTACAAGGGGTATAGTTCTTTACAAAAATTCTTAAAAAGTAGCGTTGCGCTACATACCTAATTTTCCATCAAAATTACATAACTATATTCTGAGAAAGATCTTGACAAACAATTACAAGGGGCATAGTTCTTTACAAAAATTCTTAAAAACTAGCATTGCGCTACATATAGCGAGTGGCTGGCGAGCACACCGCTTCTTTCAAAGTGTTAATTCATGCACCTTTGTTATCACACCCTGACCCAACACAAAACTTTTCCGTTGCAACAGATAGTTCAACCACAGCACTAGGAGTACATATTTTCCAAGAAATAAAGGAAGAAGATAAGACAGTCGTGAAACACATTGCTTTTGCAAGCAGGATACTTTCTCCAGCAGAGCGCAATTATTCTGTAACAGAATTAGAGACACTATGTGTAATTTACGCTTTTAAGCGATTCCGTCATTTTCTATATGGCCGACATACAACAATATATACCGATCACCGGGCAATCCAGTTTTTATTGTCAGCAAAACTTACGCACGATAGATTAAGCCGCTGGAAATTATACTTAGAAGAGTTTGATTTTACCATTATACACATTCCAGGCACGCAGAATACTGTTGCCGACGCATTGTCGAGGTCCATTCACAATAAACGCATGGAGAAAGAAAATACCTTTTGCTACAACAACCATAGTATTATGTATATTAAACAAGTAGCTTTCGAAAACTTTATATCAGCAGCATTACAGGATATAGAGAGAGAGCAGCAGTTAAAAGATTTTAAGAGACGTAGCGTTCAGTCAGCAAGCAAACGTACATCCAATATTAGACGGGAAGGTTTCACTTGGCGATATCCATTCAGTACGACATTTTAGTGAATCTACTGTGGATATGAATATACTGACTTTGATAATAGTGTGAATAAGTTACTGTTAAGTGGCGCAACGCATATACTAAAGTGTATAACTTTTATTCACAGGTCATCGGCAATTCTGTTTGCTTTATTGATTCGGCGTTGAAAAGTGTTTGTTCAGTGTTGAATCCGCTTTGATCAGTGATATATTTTGTTGTGTGTGATGATTATAGACAATGTCACGCAGAATAATTACTCGTTCTCAAACTGATAAAACTTTTTGTTGCGTGTGATGATTATAGACAATGTCCCGCAGAATAATTACTCGTTCTCAAACTGATAAAACTTTTTGTTGCGTGTGATGATTATAGACAATGTCACGCAGAATAATTACTCGTTCTCAAACTGATAAAACTTTTTGTTGCGTGTGATGATTATAGACAATGTCCCGCAGAATAATTACTCGTTCTCAAACTGATAAAACTGTACAAAATACTGACGAGAGATTCTTTTCTGGAATAGGCAGTAATAATACGTGTGAAAACCCTGATTCTGAAACGTTAGGTGAACAGACATTTAATAACTGTAACAATATGGAAGCGTTTAACGAACAAGTAACTTCAGAAATGCCCACAGACAATGAAACGGTAGTGCAAAATAATTTGGCATTAAATGCAACAGACGGTACACAGTCACAAATTCCGCATAGTAGACATAACAGTTTCAGTAACGAAACCACTACAATGCAGTCAGACAGAGAGACTCCATTAAGCACTGATTTAGATTCAAACGGTACACAGCTACACAACCTGCGTAGCAGATCCAACAGTTCTCATGACCAAAATTCCGAAATTACGGAAAACGTGACGCAGTCACAATCATCTGAGGATGTTCAAATGAACACAGATCTACAGCCTTTAACAACGAATACAAATACACACAGAAGTCAATCCGAAACGGATCCAATAATGGCATTTTTGCTACAAATGAGACAAGACATGAATCAAAACTTTAACAGAGGGTCATAAGAATTAGAAAAAAGGTCACAAGATCTAAAAAACGAAATTAAGGCAGAACACGCACACACAGATCAGAAATTAGACAACATGTACCAAAATCTAAAACACGAAATCAAAGTAGAAATTCAAACAGTCGCTGAAGAATGTTCACAATCAACACAAGAATTACGCGACAAAATTCAAGAAATATCCGATAACCAAGCAACATTTGCAGTTAGTATACGGGAAACAATGACAGAAAACTTTGCTAAACAAAACGCTCAGATTGATGAACGTTTTAACAATCACACAGAAAACTGTTTGATACGTCACCGTAAACTGGTGCGATCGCAGGATAAAGAACGAAAAGAATTACTACAAACAATCACTAAACAGCGTCAGGACGACAAAAAGAAAGTGTTTGCCCAGGGCAAAACATATGTAGACAATCACATACAGTCGATCTCGGAAGAAATCGAAACGGTCAAAGAAACAAATAATCAAATACAAGACAGGCTTACAGAAATCCAAACACAGACAATCGATGTGAAAACTTCTACAGACACTGAAATCCAGAATGTTAAAGATAAATTAACAGAGGACGTTCACACACTAACTGACAAAATAGAACACATAGAAATTAACCATGACACAGAAAATTTAAAGGCAGATTTTAAGAAAGTCACCAAAAGCAACCATAAATTACGAAACGAACTGACAGAAAAGATCAATGAACTCACTACAAGAATAGATCTTTTAGATACTAACAATGACGAGAGATCAGACGACACTGCACCAGTCCCAGTGCAACAGAACTCTAATAGTAATAACACGCCATTGACAAATATACAACAAACTATCACAGATCTAAAATCGTGTAATGATTCATTGCATCAGCAAATAAATTCTCTACAGCAAGAGATAGCGGACGCACAAGAAACCGCCGCACATAATCATTTTCAACAGAACACACACCGTTACGAAATGCCTCAGATCCATAATACATATAATGTTGGTAGACTTCAGAGAGTAAGAGATTTTACCCAGGAAGAAAGACACCCGAATCCATATTCAAGACAATACGACAACACTTACACACAGACAGGACAGTTTTGATCACTAACATTTTCTTTCAGTTAGAAAGTTTAAAACATTTAAAAACGACAGGGCGCAAATACATCCGTTGGATTTTATCCAACAGTTCAGGGGAGCACTTCCACCATCATGGCCAGTACAACATAAGTTAGAATTTATTGTCAGTTTTCTTGAAGGAGAACCAGCACGACGAATGCGACCAATTGCTAGACAATGTTTTTCCGTAGAAGCATTTGAGGAAGCATTTTTATCAGCATATTGGTCTGACACTACACAAAACACCATCAAAGATCGGCTACTTAGTTTGCCAAACTTTGAAAATTCTACCTTTCCAACAATCACACAATTTTTCGAGTACATGGTGGAACAGAACCAGTACCTCAACGAGCCATACAGTCAATCGGCATTAATACAGCTTTGCATTTCAAAACTGCCCAGAGCTTTGAAAGTGTCATTACTGACAGGGCAACAAAAGGACAATGTATCCGCTTTTAGAGACATCTTACAACTATTAGAAGCACACCAGGCAGACTACGCATTTGTTAACAAAAATTTTTCACGACAGAACGGAAAACAAACAAACTCAGCTACTTTTGAACAAACACGATTTGGTAATAACAATCCGAGTAAACGCTTTCGCAGCGAAAATGACAACGAAAACAGGAGTAATGAAAAACATTATACTGACACGGTAAATTTATATTCAGGACAGCAACAGAATCCGAGACTTAACACGCAACCGAATAGGTCAAATTTCCATATGAATCATCGCTCAGATAATGCGACCGGGGAAGGCCATTACGCGGGTCGACCGCAAAATGAACAAAAACAAACGTTTCTACGGGGTGCAGGTGGGCTGCCGTACAGTCACAGTTATAACGACAGGAGAAAAGAAAACGAACACAGACCGCCGAGGACGTTCCACAATGACAATTTTAACGGAAACTACAACAGGGCCCAACAGCTGCGTTACCGTATGAATGTACCACACACCAGATTTCATCCACCAGACACTGCTAATAATCAAAACGACAGAACTGTACAGTTGATAGAACACATACCAAACTCCCAAGCTGAAAATCACATATCGGAAGAATTATGACTAGAGAAAACCTGCAATGAATCTCTTAATGTCGATACTATGAAATCACACAGAGAAAACATAACGACCGAAAATGCCATTACATTTGACGACGTGAGAGACACATTGTTACAGGAAAAACCAATCCTACAGAAAACAATATATCACCCAATAATAGAGATAAATTTACAGTCGCACAATATTTTAGCGATAATTGATTCAGGTTCACCTATGTGCGTAATTAACGAAGACACATTTAACAGATGCAATAGCAATAATGATTACCCAGTATTTCCTTTAAACAGAACGAAGGTCAAGGGAGCTTTTGCAGGAAAAGGCATTGAAGTTAAAAGACAGACACAATTAACATTTGTTTTTGCAGGGGAAACGTTCCACAGTGATTGTTGGATAGTTCCGAATTTAACAACAGACATGATATTAGGAATAAATTTTCTTGTTCAGTACGATGCGAAGATTGACTTCAAATCGTCATACCTCACACTACAAAAGGAAAACAGGGAAGTGATCGTAAGATTTCAAAACACAGTATCCTCCGAAGAACAAAATATGCACAGGATCGAATTATTACTGATTCTCAAGATAACGATTGTTATATCGCACTATACACGAACACACTTAATAATGACTTGGTAGAGGAACAGGAGTACAATATGTTCGAGACAATTACACGCAAGGTAGACAATAGTGTAGCAAAACGCACAGAACTTGAAAATATTCTGGTACAACACAAAGCAGTTTTTGCCAATGTTCCAGGAACAATGACTGGATTTATGTACGAATTTCAGGTGAAACCACACGAGACTTTCAAAGCAAAGCATTATCCAATCCCACACATACACACAGAAGCAGTTAAGAAAGAATTACGAGCAATGATCGATCAAGGAATAATAGAACCAGCAGCCAGCCAATATATCAATCCACTACACATTGTTGAAAAGAAGGATGGATCACTACGTTTAGTTTTAGATTCACGTCAAGTTAATAAAATAATCATTACAGAAACCGACCGACCACAGACGTTAGAAGAGTTACTGCAAAAATTTCATGGCACCTGCATTTATACTACACTCGACCTCAAATCAGGGTTTTGGCAAATCCAACTACACCCAAATTGCCGAAAATATACGGCATTCCTTTGCTTTGGGGAATGCTATCAATTTTGTAAACTTCCGTTTGTACTAACGATTTCGTCTGCCGCCTTTATACGAGGCATGAATACTATTCAACCACAAGATCTGAAAAACAAAATTACTACATATGTCGATGACATTTTAATTGCAGCAGAAGACTGGGAACAACACAATCATACTCTTCAACAATTACTGAATACATTCGAGCAGAATGGTATAACTATAAACTTGCGTAAATCTGAATTTGGTAAAGCGTCAATAAAATTTCTAGGGCACATTATCTCACAAACAGGTATCGCACCAGACCCTGACAAATTGCAAGCACTGAAAGACATCGACGTGCCAACAAACAAAAAGCAACTTCGGAGCTTTTTAGGTCTTATCAATTATTTTAGAAAATTTATCCACTACAAAGCATTAGACACGCCCTTGCTATACCAGCTTACAAGTAAAAACACACTTTGGTCATGGAATGAAGACGTTGAAGCTGAATTCGAGAACTTGAAAGAAGCGTTATTAAAAGCACCTTTGTTATCACACCCTGACCCAACACAAAACTTTTCCGTTGCAACAGATAGTTCAACCACAGCACTAGGAGTACATATTTTCCAAGAAATAAAGGAAGAAGATAAGACAGTCGTGAAACACATTGCTTTTGCAAGCAGGATACTTTCTCCAGCAGAGCGCAATTATTCTGTAACAGAATTAGAGACACTATGTGTAATTTACGCTTTTAAGAGATTCCGTCATTTTCTATATGGCCGACATACAACAATATATACCGATCACCGGGCAATCCAGTTTTTATTGTCAGCAAAACTTACGCACGATAGATTAAGCCGCTGGAAATTATACTTAGAAGAGTTTGATTTTACCATTATACACATTCCAGGCACGCAGAATACTGTTGCCGACGCATTGTCGAGGTCCATTCACAATAAACGCATGGAGAAAGAAAATACCTTTTGCTACAACAACCATAGTATTATGTATATTAAACAAGTAGCTTTCGAAAACTTTATATCAGCAGCATTACAGGATATAGAGAGAGAGCAGCAGTTAAAAGATTTTAAGAGACGCAGCGTTCAGTCAGCAAGCAAACGTACATCCAATATTAGATGGGAAGGTTTCACAGTGCCGTGCTGCGTCTATGGACTCAAATGGAATACTGTTTTTCACGTCCATAGCCACTGCCCACCACACAAGGAACTCCTTGGAAAACAGCCAGGTAATCGGTATCCTGGTACCGGAAGCCTGCGAATTGTCAAATTGTTTAAGTGGTGGTCCGGTATACCAATAATTTCAGAGTCAACATCTATAAGCAGTTCACTAAGTTTATCTCTAATACCTCTTATACACTCCTGGAAATGGAAAAAGAACACATTGACACCGGTGTGGCAGACCCACCATACCTGCTCCGGACACTGCGAGAGGGCTGTACAAGCAATGATCACACGCACGGCACAGCGGACACACCAGGAACCGCGGTGTTGGCCGTCGAATGGCGCTAGCTGCGCAGCATTTGTGCACCGCCGCCGTCAGTGTCAGCCAGTTTGCCGTGGCATACGGAGCTCCATCGCAGTCTTTAACACTGGTAGCATGCCGCGACAGCGTGGACGTGAACCGTATGTGCAGTTGACGGACTTTGAGCGAGGGCGTATAGTGGGCATGCGGGAGGCCGAGTGGATGTACCGCCGAATTGCTCAACACGTGGGGCGTGAGGTCTCCACAGTACATCGATGTTGTCGCCAGTGGTCGGCGGAAGGTGCACGTGCCCGTCGGCCTGGGACCGGACCGCAGCGACGCACAGATGCACGCCAAGACTGTAGGATCCTACGCAGTGCCGTAGTGGACCGCACCGCCACTTCCCAGCAAATTAGGGACACTCTTGCTCCTGGGGTATCGGCGAGGACCATTCGCAACCGTCTCCATGAAGCTGGGCTACGGTCTCTCACACCGTTAGGCCGTCTTCCGCTCACGCCCCAACATCGTGCAGCCCGCCTCCAGTGGTGTCGCGACAGGCGTGAATGGAGGGACGAATGGAGACGTGTCGTTTTCAGCGATGAGAGTCGCTTCTGCCTTGGTGCCAATGATGGTCGTATGCGTGTTTGGCGCCGTGCAGGTGAGCGCCACAATCAGGACTGCATACGACCGAGGCACACAGGGCCAATACCCGGCATCATGGTGTGGGGAGCGATCTCCTACACTGGCCATACACCTCTGGTGATCGTCGAGGGGACACTGAATAGTGCACGGTACATCCAAACCGTCATCGAACCCATCGTTCTACCATTCCTAGACCGGCAAGGGAACTTGCTGTTCCAACAGGACAATGCACGTCCGCATGTATCCTGTGCCACCCAACGTGCTCTAGAAGGTGTAAGTCAACTACCCTGGCCAGCAAGATCTCCGGATCAGTCCCCCATTGAGCATGTTTGGGACTGGATGAAGCGTCGTCTCACGCGGTGTGCACGTCCAGCACGAACGCTGGTCCAACTGAGGCGCCAGGTGGAAATGGCATGGCAAGCCGTTCCACAGGACTACATCCAGCATCTCTACGATCGTCTCCATGGGAGAATAGCAGCCTGCATTGCTGCGAAAGGTGGATATACACTGTACTGGTGCTGACATTGTGCATGCTCTGTTGCCTGTGTCTATGTGCCTGTGGTTCTGTCAGTGTGATCATGTGATGTATCTGACCCCAGGAATGTGTCAATAAAGTTTCCCCTTCCTGGGACAATGAATTCACGGTGTTCGTATTTCAATTTCCAGGAGTGTATGTTGATGAAACACGCTAATTCCTTCTCTACTTGGATACGTGACGTCCTCCGAAAGTGAGCCCTTAGTTAGAGGGCATTCCTTAAGCAGGTATACCTGTCAGCTGACTTCAGTCTAAGAAGGGTGCAGCCCTAATACCAACTACCACAGGAATTTTTCCATGAGTGCTCCCACCACCAACCCACTACATTTTCACCTGTAAGCTTTCCCAGCCTCCCCTTTCCGTACCTACTGAGGTGCACGCAATGCCTAGTGAAAACCGATCTACTGATAGACCCATCTGACACCACTGAACTGTGACCCATGCCCTCTGCCATCAGCACCCTCTCCAGCCCCATGTTAACGCGCCTAACAGCCACATTAAGATAAGGCCAATCATGACGCTGAAAGAGTAGCGAGAGATGCAAATTAGTGCCACCAGTTTGAACAGCTGTCTTTACCAGACAACCACCTACATCATATTCGCCGTCCTTATCAAGTCTCTTACTTATTAATTTCTTCAAAATTTCTGAAAGTTCTGTGAAATCGTCTGATACGACTGTTTACCTTTACTCCCATTTTTTAATGAGGGACTGAAGATGAGTTCATTTCAGTCGTCAGAAGTAATTCCACTCATAAATGATTGGTAGTGCAAATAACTTACTATTTTGTTAACACTCAAAATATCCCTCTTAAAACTGTCAATATTTTATCATAATGACGAGAGTTTTTATATTAATAGATACTGTAGTAGACGTTTTTTCTTATAGTGTCTTAAATGTCAAACCGGTGTTGTTAAAATTATTTGTAAAATGTGGTATTTGGTAGTCCAGGGATGATTTTAGCCAAGTGATCAGTGAAAGGAACAAATTATTTATTTTTTGTCGTTGTCTGGTTGGTGCACGTACACGATATGATTCCCAGAACTTTTTTTCCTTAAAGTCCACTGTGTTCTAACATTCTGAAAATGGACTTGACGGACTGACGTGTGAAAGATATGACTTGCATTCTACCAACGTCTTTAGGAACCTGGAGGTATCTGTTTTAAAAATCATTTTCGCAATAAATAACCAATGAAGAGTATTTACTTCACTACAGTGAAAATTTAACCTTGTGCGTGTGTCCACTGTTTCGGATATAAGCTCCCTAAGGGAAGTTGTCCACTTATGTAGTTAGTTATCTGAAATTTGAGTGAAAGCACTGAACGTGTCATTTCTGAACAAAAAGGTGAAGTTATTCCTCTAGTTACAGTATGATGGTTGGGTAAGTAAAGATGAAGCTTTATCATATTATCTACAAATACAGGATAGTAAAAGAGCGATATTTTAGATTGACTTATAACACGGTTAGGAGCGTTACTTATTTCTTTATAATTGTTAGATACAATCAAGATGTTCAAGGAAATATCTTTAATGCATAGCATTCAGTTATCCATACTTCATATGTCAGTTCCTGATAAGCACTTGAGTTATAGTTGGTTAGCGTATTACCTGACGAAGAATATGTAGGTCAGAAATATAGAGAGAATAATGGAAAACTAGGGTTCAGTGGTCTGTCGCTTATGTGGTCAGTAGAGGAGGGGAAGAATTACAGTTATAATATTTTAAGCAACATTTATATATTATGAATTAATATGTCGACTAGCATAATAATAATTACATTCAATGATAGCATGGGAAACACAGATGGTAAACTGTCAGCCAAGTTCATACGTAACGCAAGTTCGATTCTAAGGATTTGTTAGCAAACATCTATGGGTAACAAGGCAAGCTCGCTTCTTTTACTTCCTCGAGGACGGCCAGTCGTAGGCGTTTATATTGGAGTTCCATAACGAGTCCATCAGGGCACACCATGCGGGCAGCCTTGCCATTCCTGCATCCCAGAAGTCGTGTGTGTCCGCGTAGTGTGAAAAGAACATGGGCGTGGTGCCGTCATTTCGGGACATGTGGGCGTGATCGCCGTGGCCACGGTTTCAACACGCTTAGCACCAGAACACCTGCCAACACTGTGGGAAAACCTGGTTGGTGCGAGTCCTAATAATGGCAAGACTGTTTCAGTTGCCTCACTGCAATTGTGCGTCCATCTTTTAAGACATAAAATTTAATTGGAAGCCTGACAAGGTTCTTAAAACTAAAACAGTTGCCGAGTCTGCTAATTCACGAAAATCGTGGTCTCTGAAACTATCTGAACGAGAAAATATTTTCTTTCAATTATGTGAGTCAAAATATACAACAAAACGTATATGAAATACCAGTAATACTTGGCAGTCTGTTTTTCTGCCATCTTATTGAATTTCGTTAACGGCAAGGCTTTTAAGGACACATTTGGCTCCAAGACGTAGAGAGACATGCATTTGTTTCTGTAATTAATGCAAGTATGTTTATATTTAAGGGAACATAGTCACACATCAAAATCGTGGTACAACCGTGAAACACATGAAAACGTTTTCAGTGAATTGTTTTCAAAAAGTCATGAAGTAATACGAAGGATTTTAGTTCTATTGCTCGTTAACTCATGTGATGCCAATATCGGTCATTATTGTGGGACATCGTGCAATATTCCCAACTATGCTATATGTAACATTCAAAAAGCTGCTGCTGTGGAGGAGCGGCCATGAAGAGATCTGTGATTTAGTTTCTTTGGCATTGCAGATATTCTTAACCGCTTGCAGAATGTCTACGGAGATCTGGCAGTGAACAAACCAAGATGAGTCGTTCTGCGAAGCGTCTGTTCTCATCGCAGCAAGGCCTTGAAGTCCTGTGCGATTTGTCATGTGTCAACCAGCCGGACACAGCTGTGATTTCTTCAGTGTAGAAGCTGAAGAAACGACTTCAGCTTGTTCGTCGCCACAAAAATGTAAATGAACTTCTATATCATAACACAAGCCATGACACCAGCCTGCGCATCCGAGAGGTGCTCAAACATCTCCATTGGATTAATTTTCGTCAACAACCGTACAGCCCGGAGCCCGGATTTGGTCACTGAGACATCACTGTGACTTCAGTACAATGCTCCTCAAACAATTGTGACATTGTTCTGGCTTCGAAACACTGACAGTAATACTGATGACAGATGACGTCGTCGTCGGGGAAAACATCAGGCAGAAAGGGATGCAGGTGGTTCCTAACTGTCGGCGTGTCTTCGGTTACTAACAAAGGTCTCAAGGAAGGGCAGGTGAAAAAATTCCATGGCATAATACTGCTCCCAGCAGCCAGCATCCATGGCGCACTGTACGATTTCAGCCGCCGTTCACCTCGATAACTACGTTTGTTGACACGAAAATCGGCCTAGTGTAGGAGATATGTGATTCGGCCATATATCCGACACGTTTCCATTAATCTATGGTCGAAACGCGAGAGTCCCTTACCCACTGCAGTCGTAATTGACGATGACATTGTGTCAACACCTGAACACTTAGGGATGGTCTGCCACGGAGGTACATGTTCACCAATGTACGATGGACGGTGTACTCCGCAACCCTTGTGCGTCCACCAGCATAATGCTCTTTCGTCAGAGATGCCATAGATAAACATTTACCTTCTTTTACAGGGCGGACAAGCCTTAGAACCCCACGTTCAGTGCAGTGTCGTGGACGTCCAACCGTTCAGCGCCCAGTGGTAATTTCACTGTCCTACCTCTTTCCGTAAATGCTCACGACAGTAGCACGTGAACATTCGAATAATTCGCCGTTTTCGAGGTACTCGTTCACAGGCTCTGCGTAATAAAAATCTGCCCTTTGTCAAAGTCGCTTTTCTCCATTTATTTCCTCATTTGCAACCCGTATCTTTGCTAGGGTAATCCCCTGTCTCTGTCTTCTCCGCTTACATAGTTTTGTTACTGCGTTGCATTCTCGCAGCACCACCAGGTATGATCCAAGGTCTCGAGAGCGGTGGTCATATTGAGGAGTCAGAAGCATTCGCAGTGTACATATTCCACGAAAACAGAAGAATACGTTTCTCACATACAGTCCTTAGAAATCTTTGGGTGCGTACGATGAGCAATTGTAGTAGGCTTAACACAGATTTACTCTATCGATTCGTTAGTACACAAGATAGAATTCTAGTGCAGCGGTTCATTTTGATTGTTATCTGCATGCAGACAGCATGAAAGGTTCAACATAGGTTTCAAGGTGAAAGGTTTTGCAGCGAATTCTGTCGAACGCAGAACAAAGCTAATGCTTCGTATGAAACTGAGCTGGCGCTGTATACCCCATTTCCTTGACGTCACACGGACCTGAGTATGACCAGGTTTCTTTCTGCGTCATAAAAAGTGCGATAACGATTGTATGCAACGTGTTGTGTCTCTTTGTAATCAGCACAAAGATAAAATTTATATGGGTTTCTGTGAGCTATCTCAAGAAAAATATATATTGTTCCTACAACGCTTAACATTTACCAAATAGTTTCATACTGCTGGTTAGTAATCAGGAGTACGATCGCATAGCGGCATTCTGTTGGACAGTTAATCAAGTGAGGAATGCATATGTTTAGACACTCTTCGACAGACAGGATATCGCTACCATGTAGCGTTTTAGCCCTACTAAAACGATCCACTTCCTCTTCGTCCATTTAGAAAAAAAATTGTGTGATGATAGTAATCTTATTCGCTATCATGTACACAAGGTTTAAGCAGTCTGAGTGCCTCGGTACATATCATTATGGTATGTAGACTGATAAACATAAACATGATACATAATGCCATAAAATCTGTATTACAATGCGATTAAGTTAAATGTTTCGGAGTCTACAATATATGTGGTACACCGTCACATAGTTAGCATCTGAGATACTGCAGCAAAATATTTTATTTTGAACGTTCTTTAATCGATATCGCTGTCTACTGTAGTGACCTCCAACGTTTTTGGACACCATTTTCTTTTTTCAGATGTCTAGACAGATGTGGTCAGTAAGACAGTAAAATTAAAGTTTTTGTGGTAGAATCTTCGTTTATTGTTTGTTAAAGACTAAAAATACAAAAAAAAAATCTGATAAACTTGTTGTTACAATGACAGTACAAATATTTAATGATAACATCAACAAGTCTGTTTCACCGCGTACCATTACTTTGCGTATGCTGATGAATGTTAAGTGCAAGTAGCAAATGAGAAAAGAAACTGTATTTATGAAAAGGTTCCATGACAAGGGAATAAATACATAGCGATGTGACAAAACACGAAAACAGATTTTTAAAAAATCTGAATATCGCCACCTGCATCTGAAACACTTTAGTTACAATGCTTTATTTGTCAAGAAGGAAGAGGTGAAAGAGTCAGCTGAACACCTTCGAGTACTGACGCCTGGAAAGTAATACGAAAAATAAATTTCTAAGTCCTTTAATTGGACAGAGGCCTGTTGTGCACTGTGTCAGTAACTACACCCCACTGCGTATGACGACACAATTGAGATTGTACATTTAAAATGCTTTATCTGTTACGAAAGAAAGGCGGAACGAGGTAGCTGAGCACCTTTGAGCAACGAAGTCAGGAAAATAAGACGAAAAATCAATTTCGTATTTTCGTTGGACGCTTGGGATATGTTGTGGACAGTGAAAACAGATATACCTCTCTACATTTGACCCACAATGAAGCAAATATGATGTGCTAAATGACTAACAGATAACAATAGTAAATTCAAGGATTCCATCAAGAGAGATGCCCCGATTTGCAGCAAAACAAGGGAAATGAAATACAACCTGTAGACAGATTACATCTGAAGGGAATAAAATATGCAATAACGAAAAATTGTTACTTCCATGGATATGGACACATGCACTTAAAATATGACGGGATACACCAGTGGTGTACATTCGTACCAATGGTGTACATACCGTATTATTCTTTTTTTCTTTTTCTTTCTTTCATTCTGCGGTTTGATTGGCGACCCGCCACAAGTTTGTCTCCTGTGTCAACCTCACATTTCCAACCTACGTCCTCAATTATCTACTGGATGTATACCAATCTGTGGCTTCCTATACAGGTTTCGCCTTCCACAGCTCCCTCTGTTTCCATGGGAGTCATGGCCTCATATCTTAACAGATGTCCTGTTATCTCGTCCCTTCAACTTGTCAATGTTTCCTATATATTCCTTTCCTGTCTGATACGGCTCAGAACCTCCTCATTACTTACATTATCTGTCCACCTAATTTTCAGCATTCGTCTGTAGCACCCGTTCTCAAACGCTTCGAGTCCCTTGATTCATCTGGGCGGCGAGTTTCTCCACAATTCTACGTCTGTTCGCCCGTACACATCTGAGCCATCGTTCACCCCTATCATCTGTGGCCCGAAGTTCACCACAGTTTTGGATGGCACTGTTTTTTCACAGAGGATATACCTTAGCAATTGCGACACGCGAACAGTTTACACACTTAGCCGTTTTGGAAGTGCTTCCACCAGTGGTCTGCACGTCAATGGTCATGTCAGATAAATCGCTCTACTTCCGCTTTACGACAACGACTGCAGTGTTTTCCAGCTCCTCTCGACAGGCTTTACATACTGCCCACTGCTATTACTGCCACCGGCCGTCTGTGAGTGGCTATTGCTAGTTGATGTCGAACTTAGGCGGTGGTCACAGTAATATCACTGGACCGTGTATAAATTTTAACCCTCGATACCCACCTCTGTAACAGACGTCGTTAACGTGCGCAGGGGCACTCAACCCGGAAGTATGCTGGTTGAAATCCTGGCTGTAAATGAAATTTTCACTGCTAATATTTGGCCAGAAAGCGTGGTAGCGTAACGGACCTGGTCAGAATCTACGCTAATGCTCTGGGTTAACTTTCAAACTCTGTGTCTTTATATACACAATCCCAAAATGCTGTTGAAATCTTTATCATCTTTATCTTTAGCTACAAGATAATTTAATTTTAGTGCTGCCTATGATCATCACACACCACCTAGGCGTTTTGTAATACAAAACAACAGAGATACAGTTCAAGATTATCAATTATCATTGCAAATTATCATATGCACACATGAATACTCAAACCTGTTTTGTACACTGTGTAGCGCTTCCGCTCTTGCCAGTTTGAGCAGCATGTTGCTATAGACATAGCCTCATGATTTAGTGTAGTATAAAGTACAAATACGAATGAACCAAACATACTAAAAATCAGTGTGTGTGTTGAAGGAATCCACCAGTTGCATCACATTGGCAAGTAGTGTGCAGACAAGTAAAAGAAAACTCACCAGGTGTCACATTATTTCTAACATCGACAAATAAACGGGAAAACGTAGTATCTACCCGACAGTGAACCACTTAGCTAGTCTCTCCTAATCAAATTCACGATACAACAGCCTAACTTCTAATATTATACGACAGAAATTACAAAGAAAACTCTAAGATAACTCTAATACTAAAGCTGTAAGGAGTCTTATGAAACAATATCATCTACAATAACAGTAAGAACGTCGGAGGCTGCGTATAACTGTGAACAGTTAGACGTACTTGTGAATATTAAAACGTGAAGAAAGCCCTTTTATCATTACGGTTGTAGCTACATATCTTAATAAGCGTTTGGTACGTTGAATTGCAGGTCTCGCCAACGGAATCAAACTTAAAGCATTTTATAAACAGCAGCTGACTGGGTCGTTTACATATACCTTATAATTACAATTTTTGTTATTTTCTATAGACATTATGTTAGCTGACTTATTAATGTTTACTCACTGTACAATGTGTTTCTCTTCTGATATCATCACAAAACTCTTTCAGAGAACAAGCTACGCCACAACACGCAACTCAGCAGAAGTGGGTAGGAATTGTTGATGCTAGAAAAGGCCATTGGCATTATTTCCCTCTAAGAAAAGACGTTTGGGCCGTTCACTTTCAGAGGTTATCTCTAGTTTCTGTAGTTTGTTCACTGACTAATGGCATTTTCTAACGAGGAGACATTTTATTTGCAAGCTTTACACTGAGATCGTTCTGAGACGTACCTGAAGGCAGAAAGTTCTTACGGAGACACATCCTTCCAACGATAAACTGCCCCAACTTTCCAGCTCCTTCCAAATTAATGGTGCAACCCTCTCTTTGCTTTGCCATCTGGCATACAACTCATGTTTTACATCTACATTCAATATTCTCCTCATTACTTCAATATCAGTTTCTACCCACATTGACCACGAACCCCAGCATATCGTTCTCATGATGTCATCATTATCATAATCTATGTTATTTTCTAATTTTTTTATGTGAAAGTCGTAAATTTTATAATAGAGTTGACGAATAACAGCAGTTTGGGCAAAGGGAGGACTTAATGAGCTATTAGAGGAATAATATAAAACTGTGCTTCAGAGACAACGATTCGCAATAGTGGTCAGAGGCATTCGTAATATTTGTAACAAACAAGTCCGAAGAAACTCTAAAGGCGATGTAAGTGCAGATATTCTTGCTGCAATGAACCATAAACTTTACCTTTCTACACGACGAATCCAATGGAACTACTGCTGGGAGAATTCTACACGATACACAATTAAGTCCCTAACATATTTACCGTCACCAAGAATTAAACGGAGATAATTTGCAGACGATAATCACCTTCTTCATCAGTTTCTAGGTGCACATCTAGACTTAACAATTATCATACTTTGGACTGGTGAAGTCACTTTCACATTTAATGGCAAGGTAAATATTCAACATGCTTGATATTCCCCAGGAGGAAACTCACTGGGTATGTCAGAAAGACAACCACCACGTCTCGAGCACAAATAGCTGGTGTAGACGCAACCACGTCAAAGTTATAATTTTGATGAAGTGCCAACACTCTCAAGGCGAAAGTTCATTTTGCACAGATTTGAAAAATAGAAATCGCACGTGTCAACTCGTGCCTGATATTAGGCTTTCACAAAAGTTTACCGATTTCGAAAATAAGTGAGGCGGGACAGATGGATCGCTTGAATGGAACTAGCTCCGAGATTTCCTTAGAACCTAGGGTATTCAGAGTTCCACTTTTGTTTGTGAAGGTTCTCTTTCTTGCTGTCAAATACTGAAATGTATGGCAGATCAGTACCGAAATGCATTTACACGCATGACACTGAAATCCGTGTCATATTACATAACAATTTTCAACGTGAGATTGGAAGGTATCTTTGCTATATCTCAACATTGTTGCTTCTTTTTCAGGACATTTACTGGTACAAGTATTCCCCATCAACTGCAAATGATTTATAAACCCAATTGTTACTAAGGCATGGAATAAAGTGAAACACAATGCCAATAATATACACTCCTGGAAATTGTATATAAATATGTGTATAAATATGCGCCTAGGCGCGATAAAAAACTGGTTATGAAACACACACTTATAACATCAAGGGAGGCGCACTCCATGTAAAGAAAAAATAATTAGCAACTTTACACAAAAAGCAATAAATAGGAAATTAACAAATTTATACTACTGAAATTACGTGAGCCGCACTCATTCTAAACAGCCCAAAACTGGCAATTTAATGGCTACCTAGAGCATCAAATTAGGAATAGCATGCTTGTAGGTTGACTAGAATAAAGGAATAAATAACACATACACGGTTTCTCATGGCCGACAAACTGTGTTGCCCTACTGAGCAGTGATTAATTTAAAATAGCCAAAACATACGCTAAACATGTTAGACAAGCGTCGAGCAAGGACCCTGGTCAGAAGGTAATCGAAACTAGCAGGATTCCCTTACACGGCAGACGTGCCAACACATCCGTTCATACCCCAGAATCAACTAGCGTAATATAAATCATTTTCACATTTTAGAAATATCTTTGTTTACCACAAGCCTCAATTAGTTAACAGGTTGGGCTTTGCTATTGATGCCACACAAATGAGGTAGCAGGTCAAGGTCTACGATTGTACTTGGAAATTTAGCACGGGTCATAACGAGGAAAAGGAGGAATCCAGCTAATTAATTGAGCGTCACTACTTGGATCCAGTATTTGATGATGCGCACAGCTCACGCAGAACACGAGCATAAGGTGAACGTTAAATAAACTGCTCTTTGTTCAATCATTTACACACCGACGAAACAAATTATTTCCGCCGAATTACTGTAGACGCCAGAATGCACAGTTGCTTGCAAATACCGCAAAATAATGGTCAAAATGTCTTACTTGAAGTCCGACGACATCCGCAGGACACGAGTTTCAGTGAACAACCAGGGCTCATCCCCTTTGATCCATCTGCGACCTAGACAGTAACATTGGCTATCACGGCCTTAACGATGCATCACTCCTGACACGAGTCACGCCAAACATCAACAAAAGGCGTGGCCTCCTGTACGCTCCCAGACATCCGCGCCGGCCGCTGTGACCTAGCGGTTCTAGGCGCTTCAGTCCTAAACCGCGCTGCTGTCACGGTCGCCGGTTCGAATCCTGCCTCGGGCATGTATGTGTGTGATGTCCTTAGGTTAGTTAGGTTTAAGTAGTTCTACGTCTAGGGGACTGATGACCTCAGACGTTAAGTCTCATAGTGCTCACAGCTATTTGAATCATTTTTTGAACCAGACGTCGGCAGTTCGAGTTCCTCCTCCAGACCGGTCGCAGAAACACCACAGCGCCCTCTGGACAGGTGAGGAATCAACAGAGCACGAAGCTGGAATTTCAAAAGGAACGGGCTACAGACAATGAGGAAACGCAATAACTAAGAACTGTGAGATTTTTTGCAACACTTTACGAAACCAGTCGCACGACTCAGATGGCACATCATAGGCACATACTATGACTAACAGCCGCTTGTGAGTGACGATAACAGATGACTTCTGGAAAACTAGTACTGGTGTAGCACGCGGTCGAATTTCTTAACCCGTGCTGATTGTATCAGCACACCGTTCTCTTCTAGGAAATTCACAACGTTCGAACGTAGTATGCGTTCCAAAATCATACAGCAGATCGAACCACTGACACTTGTATGTTCCTCAGCGGATCACTCATATTGTATTTCGTGGGTATTGGTGCCATGAGGGTAGCTCTCCAGTTTATAGGTACGGACCTTTCATCGAGCGAACGATTATGCACAATTGTTGAGTATGGAGCAATCAGATCTATAAACGGAATCTAAGTGGTATACCATCTGTACCTCAAGTCCTAATTTAACTGCTCAGGATTCGACACAGATAACAGGCGAAGCGTTTAAGTCGTTCCTCTCAAACTACTTCCTTGCTCGGGTTTCAACGACAATCCGTTCATGGAGCAATTGCAGGCAATGACTAGAGCCACAGTCTCATTTTCTGTGTCCCTCACCTGGATTTCAGATCGTTATCTCACCACTCAGTATTCTGCTAGCATCTCGCAGGATGCAGTTTCATGAAAGGCGGGCCAATATACTGTGCCTACTGTGCCGAGATCGAAAACCGTTTCTTCCCTGTTCTTTGCCATCTCAGGGGTTGTTTTAATGCTGAACAAGTTTATGACACCCTGGTACTTCTAAGCGAACTTGACTGTCTCGAGCAAGCTAAATGAAGTTTCTAAGGAACGCAGAAAACAACAGCAAGGTCCGAGCAGGCACACGGGGGGAGGGGTTTATTAGTTATTGGGAGCTCCAACGTTAGGCGGGTGATGGAGCCCTTTAGGGAAATAGCGGAAAGGTCGGGGAAGAAGGCCAGTGTTCACTCTGTCTGCTTGCCGGGGGGTCTCATCCGAGATGTGGAGGAGGCCCTACCGGCGGCGATAGAGAGCACGGGGCGCTCCCGACTGCAAATTGTTGCTCATGTCGGCACCAATGACTTCTGCCGTCTCGGTTCAGAGGTCATCCTCAGTTCGTACAGGCGGTTGGCGGAGTTGGTGAAGGCGGAAAGCCTCGCTCGCGGGGTGGAATCAGAGCTAACTATTTGTAGTATCGTTCCCACAACCGATCGCGGTCCTCTGGTTTGGAGCCGAGTGGAAGGCTTAAACCAGAGGCTCAGACGATTCTGCGGAGAGCTGGGGTGCAAATTTCTCGACCTCCGCTATCTGGTGGAGAAATGTAGCGTCCCCCTGAATAGGTCAGGAGTGCACTACACGCCGGAAGCGGCTACGAGGGTAGCGGAGTACGTGTGGATTGCACATGGGGTTTTTTTAGGTTAGAGAATTCCCTCCCTAGGCCCGACAAGACGCCTCCTGAGACGCGGCAAGGCAGGAGTAGGCAAAATGCAACAAGGAATAACAATATTAATGTGCTAATAGTAAACTGCAGGAGCGTCTATAGAAAGGTCCCAGAACTGCTCTCATTAATAAACGGTCACAACGCCCATATAGTACTAGGAACCGAAAGTTGGCTGAAACCAGACGTACAGTAATGAAATCCTAAACTCGGATTGGAATGTATACCGCAGAAATAGGCTGGACAGTGAAGGGGGAGGCGTTTGTATAGCGATAAGAAGTGCAATCGTATCGAAGGAAATTGACGGAGATTCGAATTGAGAAATGATTTGGGTGAAGGTCACGGTTAAAGCAGGCTCAGACATGGTAATTGGATGTCTCTATAGGCCCCCGGGTTCAGCAGCTGTTGTGGTTCAGCACCTGAAGAGTAATTTGGAAAATATTTCAAGTAGATTTTCCCGCCATGTTACAGTTCTGGGTGGAGATTTTAATTTGCCGGATATAGACTGGGAGACTCAAACGTTCATAACGGGTGGCAGGGACAAAGAATCCAGTGAAATATTTTTAAGTGCTTTATCTAAAAACTACCTTGAACAGTTAAACAGAAAACCGACTCGTGGCGATAACATATCTGGTGACAAACAGACCCGAACTATTTGAATCAGTTAATGCAGAACAGGGAATCAGCGATCATAAAGCGGTTACTGCATCGATGATTTCAGCCGTAAATAGAAATATTAAAAAAGGTAGGAAGATTTTTCTGTTTAGCAAAAGTGACAAAAAGCAGATTACAGAGTACCTGACGGCTCAACACAAAAGTTTTGTCTCAAGTGCAGATAGTGTTGAGGATCAGTGGACAAAGTTCAAAACCATGGTACAATATGCGTTAGATGAGTATGTGCCAAGCAAGATCGTAAGAGATGGGAAAGAGCCACCGTGGTACAACAACCGAGTTAGAAAACTGCTGCGGAAGCAAAGGGAACTTCACAGCAAACATAAACATAGCCAAAGCGTTACAGACAAACAAAAATTACGCGAAGCAAAATGCAGTGTGAGGAGGGCTATGCGAGAGGCTTTCAATGAATTCGAAAGTAAAGTTCTATGTACTGACTTGGCAGAAAATCCTAAGAAATTTTGGTCCTATGTCAAAGCGGTAGGTGGATCAAAACAAAATGTCCAGACACTCTGTGACCAAAATGGTACTGAAACAGAGGATGACAGACTAAAGGCCGAAATACTAAATGTCTTCTTCCAAAGCTGTTTCACAGAGGTAGACTGCACTGTGCTTTCTTTTCTAGATTGTCGCACAGTTGACAAAATGGTAGATATCGAAGTAGACGACAGAGGGATAGAGAAACAATTAAAATCGCTCAAAAGAGGAAAGGCCGCTGGTCCTGATGGGATACCAGTTCGATTTTACACAGAGTACGCGAAGGAACTTGCCCCCCTTGTTGCAGCGGTGTACCGTAGGTCTCTAGAAGAGCGAAGCGTTCCAAAGGATTGGAAAAGGGCACAGGTCATCCCCGTTTTCCAGAAGGGACGTGGAACAGATGTGCAGAACTATAGACCTATATCTCTAACGTCGATATGATGTAGAATTTTGGAACACGTATTATGTTCGAGTATAATGTCTTTTCTGGAGACTAGAAATCTACTCTGTAGGAATCAGCATGGGTTTCGAAAAAGACGGTCGTGTGAAACCCAGCTCGCGCTATTCGTCCACGAGACTCAGAGGGCCTTAGACACAGGTTCACACGTAGATGCCGTGTTTCTTGACTTCCGCAAGGCGTTTGACACAGTTCCCCACAGTCGTTTAATGAACAAAGTAAGAGCATACGGACTATCAGATCAATTGTGTGATTGGATTGAGGAGTTCCTAGATAACAGAACGCAGCATGTCATTCTCAATGGAGAGAAGTCTTCCGAAGTAAGAGTGATTTCAGGTGCGTCGCAGGGGAGTGTCATAGGACCGTTGCTATTCACAATATACATAAATGACCTGGTGGATGACATCGGAAGTTCACTGAGGCTTTTTGCAGATGATGCTGTGGTGTATCGAGAGGTTGCAACAATGGAAAATTGTACTGAAATGCAGGAGGATCTGCAGCGAATTGACGCATGTGCACGGAATGGCAATTGAATATCAATGTAGACAAGTGTAATGTGATGCGAATACATAGAAAGATAGGTCCCTTATCATTTAGCTACAAAATAGCAGGTCAGCAACTGGAAGCAGTTAATTCCATAAATTATCTGGGAGTACGCATTAGGAGTGATTTAAAATGGAATGATCAGATAAAGCTGATCGTCGGTAAAGCAGATGCCAGACTGAGATTCATTGGAATAATCCTAAGGAAATGCAATCCGACAACAAAGGAAGTAGGTTACAGTACGCTTGTTCGCCCAATGCTTGAATACTGCTCAGCAGTGTGGGATCCGCACCAGGTAGGGTTGATAGAAGAGATAGAGAAGATCCAACGGAGAGCAGCGCGCTTCGTTACAGGATCATTTAGTAATTGCGAAAGCGTTACGGATATGATGGATAAACTCCAGTGGAAGAGTCTGCAGGAGAGACGCTCAGTAGCTCGGTACGGGCTTTTGTTAAAGTTTCGAGAACATACCTTCACCGAAGAGTCAAGCAGTATATTGCTCCCTCCTACGTATATCTCGCGAAGAGACCATGAGGATAAAATCAGAGAGATTAGAGCCCACACAGAAGCATACCGACAATCCTTCTTTCCACGTACAATACGAGACTGGAATAGAAGGGAGAACCGATAGAGGTACTCAGGGTACCCTCCGCCACACACCGTCAGGTTATAAAAGGAAAAGAGAAGCAGAAGTAATTAACTGTGCAATCATTGGATGTAGTGAATACTTTTTGCAATTTTCGTGAAACGGTAAACAATCGATTGTATTTAATACAGGAACGTGCTTATTGCATTATAAACTAGGATGCATGACAGTTTGTCCAGAAACTACCACATAACAACAGACACTCCACTAAATTAAAGCTCAGAACAAAAATGAACTTCAGAGAAGTTAATGGCGCTCATAACATCTATTAAAATGCACCAGACTTGTTAATAAATTTCTGCCTTTGTTTGAAAACTGTTTTCTCCCATAATGTAACACTCATGAAATTACAGTCCTCCAAAGAACACCTTGGACTGCTCAATCAGTAAAGGTATTTACTGGTCAGAAAAAGAACATTTTGTGTCTGTCTCAACTAGATTAGTTTGGAAGGAGATACTGAAATGGGCAATTTAGGTCCCAAGGAATATCTAAGAAAATACCCATATGGAAGCACTTGATCCGAAGTTTAACCAAATTCACCATTTAATTTCAGACTCAAATATATTTTTATTATAACCAATCAGACAACAACAGTGTAATCAAACAAGTAATGAATTAAAAGAAGGCCACTTTAAACCATCAATTAATCGGGAATTTGCTCCATCAGTATTAAGACTACATAATGTGACTATAATCAATAACATGATAATCAAGGTTATCAGGTTTGCTAATACTCATATTAAAACTGTTCTTTATTTTTTCCTTTTACAAAAAACAAATCAAATTCATTTATCTTAGAAACCAGTCTCTTAAGCAGAACTAGTGGAATATAGCTTTGCATGCTTTAAGAAAATTAACTGGATCAAAATTTTAAAATTAACACGTTATCAATAACATTGCGTTACAGAAAGGGGTCAGAACAATACATAATTACGGAAAGACAGCCTGTAAAACTATTGATAAACACAGTAAGAGACCAGATGTTAGAAAGTCAGTAACTTATTGGAACATGAAACATTAATTGGTTTCAGTCATTATAAGAAATATTAGAGGACCCAGGCCAGTTTCCATCCACTATAAACGCATCTGACTTTTGGAAATACAGACAGAGCCCTTCTGGATGTTTACAAACAAAACTGTGTGTCGTCAAGGTGTCTGGATCACAGATGTGCGTTGAGATAGCGAGACCCTCTCAGCGAATTAAGAATGGACGATTAATGCAAGGAAGACAGCCACAAATGAGTAGTACATTAACAACTAGGATGTGAGGCAGGCCTAGGACGTAAAACCTTATTATTGAAGTAAAAGAAGGAAAACACGTCAGCTGCGCAGAGGGGTACGCCAAATCTGAGGTACAGTATGAACGTTAAATTGTCTTTGGGAAATCTTGCAGCGGGCTACTACGCTTGGGACTAACTCAGATTAAAGGAATCGCCCGAAATATGTGACCATTAAACATTGAAATCTCAATAACATGAACAAGCTTACAAACTCAATTTATAGAAATCTGCAATATGTAATTTGCAATAAAGTATTAAGTACATCCCAAATTTACATCACGAAGACCTGCAGTTATAACTCCAAGTGGTGTGCTTAATCTGTGTTATTGTTAGCAAAACTTCACACAAATTGATTGGGCAATGCAACTCCCAGTACAAATAAAGAAATACATTCAGCACCTTAGACACTGAATCCTATGGCACTGTCCAGAACTAATAACTTTGGTCCCTGTTCAAATAACAAAATAAATTAAATTTTGTTACCTGCAAAGCAGCAACAGCGGAATGCAATATATTTTTCTCTCTAAAAAAAGTATATATAAATGTGCTTGCTACAGGCTCAGCAGTGTACAATGACGGCCATAGTACTTGAAACATACATGAAATAAAATTCGCTGATAAACGAGAACTTTTATGAAAAATCCAACTTCTCTGAAAAAAATATGGCCTGTACAGTGAGGCGATACTGATTATGCTGAAATACTAACCATGAGTTTTCCAGCAAAATTATACTTCAAGTAAAGTTTGGATTTTCCAAAACATCTGACAACTGAAGTTACATTACTCAGACTTGATTCACAAACAATAAGATTCAAACAGGAGAAGAAATAAAAACTTTGAGATTCGCCGATGGCATTGTAATTCTGTCAGAGACAGCAAAGGACTTGGAGGAGCAGTTGAATGGAATGGACAGTGTCTTGAAAGGAGGATATAAGATGAACATCAAGAAAAGCAAAACGAGGATAATGGAATGTAGTCGAATTAAGTCGGGTGATGCTGAGGGAGTTAGATTAGGAAATGAGACACTTAAAGTAGCAAAGGACTTTTGCTATTTGGGGAGCAAAATAACTGTTGATGGTCGAAGCAGAGAGGATATAAAACGTAGACTGGCAATGGAAAGGAAAGCGTTTCTGAAGAAGAAAAATTTGTTAACATCGAGTATAGATTTAAACGTCAGGAAGTCGTTTCTGAAAGTATTTTTTATGGAGTGTAGCCATGCATGGAAGTGAAACGTGGACAATAAATAGTTTGGACAAGAAGAGAATAGAAGCTTTCGAAATGTGGTGCTACAGAACAATACAGAAGATTAGATGGGTAGATCACAAATAATAGGTATTGAATAGAATTGGGGAGAAGAGGAGCTTGTGGCACAACTTGATTAGACGAAGGGATAGGTTGGTAGGACATGTTCTGAGACATCGAGGGATCACCAATTTGGTATTGGAGGGCAGCGTGGAGGGTAAAAATCGTAGAGGGAGACCAAGAGATGAATACACTAAGCAGATTCAGATGGATGTAGGCTACTGGGAGATGAAGAAGGTTGTACAGGATAGACTAGCATGGACAGCTGCATCAAACCAGTCTAAGGACTGAAGACCACAACAACAACATATTTATTCTTGGAAATAATAATAATTATTATTATTATATTTTCCTGTATATACTTATGAGAGGAATCAGGTATGTAATCATTTTTTGGGGCTCCTCTCTACTATTTGATCAGTCAGTGTAAACAGTGAGTTGTTAGTCATATTTACTTGGTCATTTAGTAGTTGTTTCCTTTCAGTCTTTGTTTTGTATGTATGATAAATTTCCTGTAATGTTAGGAGATATCTTTCATTAGTTTTTCTAATTATTTTCATACCATTTTCTCTTGTAGTAGCTTTGTCGTTATTTTCTCTCAAATTTTGTGCGAAATTTGAGTGGCTCATTACATATTTCCATTCTCTGAAATGTTCTTTGTAGTAGGTGTCAAATGATCTGCTGGTTTGTCCTATATACCCTCTATCACATGTGTTGCACTGTAGTTGGTATATTCCTGCTTTTTCGTAGATGTCGTGGTTTTTTGTTATTTTAGAATGTGCCTTTGGATTGAATTGTGTGCTTTGAATGCTTCTTTTATCCATTGTCTTTTGGAAATCTTTGTTATTTTATGTGAGAGTTGGTGCTTGTATGTAATTGTGTACCATCTTGAATCTTCTTTCTTGTTTTCCTGTATTCTTTATGTTGTTATTGTTCTGTCACCATTTATGCTCTTTATGTATTGTTTTATTGTACTGTCCTTTGTTTAACAGATGAACCTCAGGCAAAAACTCGCCAGTTGCATACAGATATAAACAGGCTACACACGAAGAGAAGATTCACAATGGAAAACGAACAGAACAACCGAATAAAATTATTACATATAACCATTAAAAAAGAAAACAATCAGCATATCTTTGAAATCTATCATAAACCTACAACAACTCATACAATCCTACATCAGACTATTCACACTCACAGAAACAATCAGCACTCAGATACATGCTTTATAGACTCAACACTGTACCAGTAAGCACAAAAAATTAGCTGTAAGAAGTAGACAACATGACACAAATAGCAACAAACAATAGATACAGTAGGGATCTAGTCACCAAATTAAACAAAAAAATTAAAAAACAAATGCAGCCACTGAACACAGTACATAAAGACCCATAAACAACAGTACAACGAAACACTACACAAACAGCACAAACAGTGGCAAAACAATAACAACAGAATGAATACAGGAAAACAAGTATGAAGATTCAAGATGGTAAACAACTACATATAAGCACAAACTCACACAAAAAATAACAAACTTTTTCAAAAGATAAAGGATAAACATAGCATTCAAAAACAGACAATTCAATCCAAAGGCACATTCCAAAAAGCAACAAAAAACACAGTTATCAACCAAAAAGCAGGAATATCCTAACTACAGTGCAACACATGTGATGGAACGTATATAGCACAAACCAGCTGAACATTTGACACCTGGTACAAAGAACATATCAGAGCATGGAAATATGGAATGAGCAACTCAACTTTGGCAGAAAATTTGAGAGAAAATAACGACAAAGCTACTACAAGAGAAAATGGTACGAAAATAATTAGAATAACTAGTGAAAGATAGCTCCTAACATTACAGGAAAATTATCACATATACAAAACAAACACTGAAAAGAAACAACAACTAAATTACCAAGTATATGAGAGTAACCACTCACTGATTACACTGATTGGTCATATAATAGACAGGAATCCCCAAAAAAATATTACATATATGATTCCTCTCATAAGTATGTACAGGAAAATGTAATAATAATAATAGTAATTATTATTATTTGTAAGAATATATGTTGTTGTTGTGGTCTTCAGTCCTGAGACTGGTTTGATCCAGCTCTCCATGCCATATAGTAAAGCTGCATGCACTCGGGAAAAATTAAGGCTGTAGTTTTCCCTTGCTTTCAGCCGTTCGCAGTACTAGCACAGCAAGGCCGTTTTGGTTAGCGTTACAAAGCCCGATCAGTCAATCACCCAGACTGTTGCCCCTGCAATTGCTGAAAAGGCTGCTGCCCCTCTTCAGGAACAACACGTTTGTCTGGCCTCTCAACAGGTAACCCTCCGTTGTAGTTGAATCTACGGTACGGCTATCTGTATTGCTGAAGCACGCAATCCTCCCCACCAACGGCAAGGTCCATGGTGGATGTAGTAAAAGATGAAGTAAATAATATATATTTTATTAAAAAGGAAAAGTGTGTCTCCCTCTCTAATACACATACAAACATGCACACACACACAACAGTTGAATGCAGAAAACAGAGAATATTGGTTACACTTTGTAACCTCCCCACAAAATAAAATATTTTCAGTAATGTTCTCATTTAGTGTAACCTCAAAACAGAAAAATTCCTAAACCTCTCAACAGTAAAAAAAAAATGTCGTTCACATTCAGTATAACCTACCAACAAGAAAATTGTGTAACGTATCAATAATAAAATGTGACTAATATCTTAAAAAAAATTTGGGTCACTTATAACCGTTCAATAACTGACAGTCAATTTAACCTGGTAAATTTTGGACGTCAGCAATGCTGCGTCATGGCCCTGATACATCATTCTGAATAAACTGAAAAATCTTACCTTAATTAGGTTGCCAGATAACGCGTATATATCTGCTCCTATAAGAAATTTTTCCTGGCGCAACTAAGTGCAATGCTGGCCGACAGATTTGTCTTATATAAAAGGAAAGAACTGATTTTTCTTTTCAATAATCGGGATGGCCAAGGATTGCAGAAATTGGTGAATTCTTTAAATTGAGATGAATGTCAAAAGTTACTTTTTATGAGAAAGATTATTATTAACAGATTTTTTTTAAAAACATTTACATGGGACTTGATGTAACATTACTACATATGCGCGAGGCTGCTTTTACCTTATCCTACAACGCTAAGACTCTGCCATCGCTGCACACGACCGGCCCAGCCATCACGATACACCAGACACGACTGCTCGCTGGCAACAACTTACTCCTACTAACACACAGTTCTTACTGCAGTCAATACTGCTCTTTGGTCTCAGATTCTCTTCTAGCTTACATATCGCAAGCAGCGCGTGAGCTATACATCGAAATTACATCATCTCGAGTGCGCTAGCAACAAATTCTTTAATTACGGACCTCTTACATAACCCTCCACTGGGGGGCAATGTTTGGCAGCGATGGTGAGTCAACTGGACTTGCCAAAAAGCAACAAATTTTTCTATAATCAATTTAGTTTACTAAGGATACAATCACAGAGTATATACATCATTGATAAGTGCAGAACATATTAAGAAATTAAATGAAGTGCACACGCACTGAGTACAAAACATATGCAGAATTGACAAAGTATATACGCAATCAGTACAAAATATATTAAGAAATTACATAAAGTGCACACGCACTGTATACGTGTTTAGCATTTTTACATACACTGATCACATTAACAAATGAAATAAAGTGCACATGCACTATATATGTCTTTATCATTTTACAATAATTTAAATGCAATGTATAAGCCTTTACTATTTTACAGGAACTAGGAAAGGAATGGGAAGGATTGCATCATGGTTGTAGCACAGTAGGTTGCACGTAGCTGCACTGAAGGTCCATATCTTTCTACACAAGCACAACACCAAGTGAGACAATCTGAAGTTCTCTTCCCTGCAGTATTTATCAGTGTAGCCAAGACACTGAAATGTTGTATTGATATTTAATGTTATCATTTTTGTAGTACATTAGGTACACCAAACAGTGGGACCATAATAACATCTCCATCATTCAAGGTGGTGGACAGCTTCATATGTCAACACCATATTCTTGTAGAATCCATACTCTTACAGCAACGTAGAATTAGTGCAAAAACCAATATAGTGCTCGATGATCGTGAGGATGGACAGGGCAAACGGATATTGCAGTAATTGCTGGTAATTAGGTCAGAAGGTGAAGGACATTAACTCTTATGCTAGTCATCATAGAATTACACTAGTGTATCAACCGATCTGCATAATTATTGGCACTCATTGGCTAGTTACTAAAGATGTAATAAGTATGGAGTATTATAAAACACTATTCATAACTCATCTGTTTGAATCAGTGGCATTCATTGGCCAGTTACAAAGTATTCATATAGTGTTACAAAACATTATTCAGTGTTATTCACAAGTCATCATTTAAAACAGGAGCTATTGAATGTAGCATCAAGCTACTGGTGTTTATATATGACATCATGTAAGTGACATAAGACATATTTAAAATATAAGACATTGGAACTATTACTCAAGGTCGATAGCCCAATAACACATAGACATAATGGAATCAATATACAGAAAATTTGCATTATCTTTAGGACTAAAAATATATCTTAAACTGGTAGCATTATTTAGTTGTATACTGGTAATAGTTGGGGCTCATAATAATGCATTGCACTGGGATCGATAATTAATTGCTCGGGCATGAAAATATTTCCTTTTGACTTATTGCTGCAAATAAGGATTATTAACGTCATTCGTCATGAGTCAGCTGTAGCAAGGTTATGAAACAAGTACAGTATATGTGATCACATTCATAAATGATAGAAACAACTGGGTAAAAAAAATGCAAGTACTAGAAGAGGTTCAATAACTAACTACTTATAGCAGATTATGTCACGAAAAGCTTCTCCTGGAAAAAATACAAAAGGGATTATTGAGCTGAAAGAAGAAATGCATATTATGCTGAAAAATAGTGAACTTCGAATTAACAGGTAATGAAATGTGTACTTAATATGTATGTACTCTAGCTGTATTTACCAAAACATTCAGTCTTTATACTATGCGACATAATACATACTGTCAAAAGGAACTGCAACAAATACTTAAATAACTACATAGCATTTCTTAACTAACAGTAAATATATAAACTTCATCATTATCATCATGTGCAAAGAAAAACTTAATTATTCATATTAGCATATTCTTCACATAACTATACATCATCATTTATTATCATCTGCAAAAAATAGACACTTCATTATGCATATTCATATTACCATTTACTTCATACAATTATTCATTATCATTCATTACTTCATATAGTATAGAGTTTCTTACTTCTAGCATATTTCATCACTAAAATTAACATCTGTAGTTCTGTCTGACAGTCTGTATCAATCTCCTTGTATTCTGAAAGAAAAATAATTAGTCAGGACTGCTGTCATACGATGTGTACAGTATATTCTGGTTAATGCTTTTTAATTCTCATCCATTTACTCTTCATGACAATATATTGCATTTTCTTTCCTTCATTCTGATGGTAAAATTTCCATTCCATAGTAAACCACTGTGGTTGTTTAATTCATTTCTTTTACACAGTGTTGCTTTCATAAAAATGATGAATATGGATTAATATGTTGCATTTAATTCATATACCCATTAAATAAAAACTGGTTTCTAGTAATATAATTAAGCATACAGCATAGCATGACAGAAAACATATTAGGTCAAAAACATAGACAGTTTTCAAGTGCAAAAAATGTACACACAGTATCATAATGTAGTAGCAAAAAATGTAGAATAGTCAAGATATTGAGATATCATAAGGAAAAACGTCAAAGTCAACTGGTGTTTGTTACATTTTAAACATTTCATAGTGCATAAAGACAAAAATTCTACTTTCGATAGGAAAACAATCATACATACACAAATAATGCAGAATGTGCACTGTCTGATATGGAACGACAAGAAAAGCGACCTGCTAACCTTACCTTGCCGGGCACTTGCCAGGAAAAAATACGATAATCATCAGTAAGTGTTCATATCAATAACCGGAAAAGTATGTTCATTCAATAAAGGGTTTAATATTGGAGACATGGTGATTGCCTTTGCTTTTTCTGGTTCTCAAAGTTTCAACATGTACCACATTGGGATGAGGAATGGTGGGAATTCTGTATGGACCCGCGTATAGAAGTTCAAATTCACTGCATCTTTCTGTCCTATGTGAAAGTCACAACCTGTTTTTGCTGTCTACTCCGATGACGATGAAATGAAATTTTCAAATGCGACCTGTTGAATATACATGACGCTAGAATTTGCTTGGCAGAAGTGGTTGCGATGTCTTGCTGATTGTTGCAGAAAGAACGGGATAGTGCGTCTGCTACAATATTTTGTGTACCGGGAATGTGAACAATTGTAAAATTAAATTCCATCTGCTTAATCTGTCATGTGTAAATTTAGCGGAAAGTAAAAACTGGATAGCTCTGTGGTCTGTGTAAACGGTAGTATGTCTTCCATAAAGAAAATGCCTAAATCGGGTAAATGCCCATACAATACATAATGTTTCAAGTTCTGTAACAGAATAATTGCGTTCAGCTGGTGACAGAATGCGACTGGCAAAGGCGATGTTTTTAATTACTGTATTACCGTCTTCTTCAATTTCCTGAAAAATGTGTACGCCTAAAGCTGTGTTAGAACTGTCGGTGGCAATGGAAAAATTTCTAGTAAGATCTGGCTGTGATAAAAGTGGTGTGTTCAACAAAGCTTGTTTCAGATTGACAAATTGAGACTGCGCTTGGCTATCCCAGGACCAAATAGTGTTTTTACCCGTCAGTTGGCACAATATAGGGGTGTTAAAGCAGAGTAATGAATAAATTTACGGAGAAAGTTAATTAAACCCAGAAAACTGCGTAGTTGTTTCTTTGTCGTTGGAACAGTAATGTCACGTAAAGCTTAAAGTTTTTCCGGGTCAGGCGCAATGCCTTCTGCTGAAATTACATGTCCAAGAAATTTTATAGAAGTTTTGCAAAGTGTGATTTGCTAGGATTAACCGTCAGTCCTCGTGCACGAAAAGTTTGCAACAGTTGTTCCAGAATCAAATTGTGTTCAGACCAGTTAGCTTCTGCAATAAGAATGTCGTCTACATACGTTGTGATTCTGTCTTTAAGTTCTTTCTTAAGTATACTATTCAAACCGCGAATAAATGCTGCTGAAGAAATTGTTAAACCGAACGGTAAATTGCAAAATTGATAACAGCCACCAAAACAGAGAAATGCTGTGTACTTTCTGCAGTTCGGGTGGAGCTGAATTTGCCAAAATCTCGATCTCAAATCTAATGTGGAATAAATTTCTGTAGAAGTTCTTCTAGTGTTTGAGGGCGATCTGTTTCATTAATAATAATGTCATTGATGTGACGCGAATCAAGTACGAGCCGAAGTGATCCACCCTTTTTCTTAACAATATGGAGCGGGTTTATGTACGGACTAACTGCTGGTTCAATAATACCTTAGTCAAGCATAGTTGGCAATTCTTTCTTAACCTGTTCTCTGTGAAAATACGGAATGGGATAATGTTTAGCTTTAAATGTGTCGTGCTGTTTAACTCGAAATTCATACATGAAACCGGACATAGTACCAGGGATGTTGTCAGAAACTGGAGCTTGCTGTAAGAGAATTTTGCGTAATTGCGTACGTTCGTCGACTGTATTTGCACTGCTCTGTTTTACTTTATCAGAAATCATTTGCATAACGTCATAGTCGGCTTCGTCTGGTGTATTGTAGTTGTGAACATACGTATCTGTGAACAATGTGGAATGACAGTTTATGTTACGTGATGCAGAAATGACCTCTGTTCGATTAATTGTTTGTTCTTCTGCAGATAAAGAGTGCTGAAATTCTAATGCCAGTTGCACAGTTTCATCCTTAAACATTAAATAGGAATTTTGAAAGTCAATAATTGAGTCGTGTTGTACCAGAAAATTCGTACCTAAAATAACGTCTGTTGTCAATAAGGGAACAATCCTAAATTTGAGTGGAACGTATGACCTGCAATACAAAATGATAAGTGTGTCTGTAATTTTACATCTACTCCTTTACCAGATACTGCTCTTTTTACTTTAGTTTTGCCTAATGGTAACGTAGGATAAGTATTCTCTTCGATACATTCGTTTAAAGTTTCCTCATTTATAACTGACATAGGTGATTCAGAGTCGATTACTGCTGAAAACGTGGATGATCCAATCCTTACTTCAATGACAGGGTGGTAAATGGTTTTTTGAATAACTGGTTTTTCATGCAAAAGAGTGTCAATAGTAATAACATTTTCGTGAACAAGAGTCTGTGTATCAAAAGTATTGCTTACGTCGCTGGAAGGTTCAATCTGTGCTGTATCTAGTCAAATTCTATCTGACGTGCTGTTATTTGCGGGAGGATGCTGTGGCATTTCCACTATTTGTACTCTTCTGTTATTTCACCCAGACGTATTACGTTCGGGATGATATCTACTGTCTCGTTCATTCATGATAATCTGTTGTTGCCGATGATTCTGCTGCTGGTAAGACTGACTGTTACGCTGAAAACTGTGCTCTTTACTTTTACATCTGTCATAACAATCGTTGCTATACGGCGATTGCGATACGAGTTGAAATGGTGTGTTTTCTGTACGTACTGATTTCCTTGTTGCTGTGCGTTACTATTTGGTGGAGCCGACACTATACGTGTAGGAAGCGAAAAATTAAAGCTTGGTTGACCTTGCAGACTACATTGTTGGTTTGGTATGCTAACTGGCTGGCTTTGATGGTGTTGCGGGGAAAACCCTCTATTGTTGCCAAATTGCGTCTGCGATAGCTGAAAATTTTGTACATACTGATGATTACACTTCTGTCTTTCTTTAAAATTACGCTGGTATTTCTGGAGTGTCTGATGAAAATTGTCACTTTCGGGAAAACTTCTCATATCAGGTTTTCTTTACTCATTCTTAATCCTAGATAGATCGATAGTTGAAGAGCTATTTTGATAGATATAAAGGATAGTAGAAGAGAATGCAGCAGTGCAGAAAACTAAAGATGAAACAGCACTACTAAGGCTCGGGGCCCTGTGCACGCTACGGCACATATTCATCGAAGTGTAATGAATCCCCGTAGGTCCCTTACGCGCTGCAAATAAATTTTAGTTTCTGCGTTACAGGCAAATGCCGGTGAAAATTCAGAAGCAAATTGTTGTATCCAGTCCAAGAGGTGCATCTGCGTTCTGTCATTCTTAAATGCATTAAATAAATTACATTGGCTGTGTGAGTGTGAGAAGTGTTCGGAATGTGGTGTATGCTGTGACGTGTTAAAGGCTGTAACATTTTTCATTTCCGTCACTTCTTGTTGTAAAGACGACACTTTTTACGCATGTATTATTGGACGAACCTATCTCACTAATCGTCTGCTGTAAATTTTGGAATTCGGGTGTTTGATTAAACGAAACTGGTGACGTATCATCTGATTTGGTATCATTATTATTTTCGATAACGTTAATACGACTGGCCAATTCAACAAATTTTTCAATCAATGCTTTAACCTAATCATCATTCTTAGTGTCACAAGCGTTAATTTGTTTTTGGATTTTACGGGTAGTTTTGTTCAATTTCTTAACGTCTGCTTTAATGGCATCGGGATCCTGTATTAATTCTAATTGTTCAAGTCTGTTGGTCACTGTCTGAAAGTCTACTGTGTGTGTGTCTGTTTTTGTTTTAAAACGGAGATTTCATCATGCAATTCGGTGTTCAACTGTTTGATTTCGTCTGATACTGTTGCAATATTGTTTTCTACGTATGTTTTCGCCTTAGTAAACATTTTACGCTTACCTTCCTGTCTCTGTGCAGTAATTGTTTCCATGACTTGTTTCTTTACTTTGTTCTTTTCCTGTATGAATTTACGATAACGCTTTTCACTGTTTTGTGGGTGGTGATTAAAACGTTCGTCAATTTGGCTGTTCTGTTGTTCGAATTTCGTGTCTACTTTCGCATCCAGTGTGCGTGAAAGTTCTGATGACATTAATTTAAACTCGTCGCGTAACTGTGTTGCGTTTTCAGAACATTGTTTAGCGACTGCACTAATTTCATCTCTAAGTAATTTGGTTGTGGCTGCATGTGTATTTCTTGTGCAACGGATCTAATTTCTTCACTACTATTACTAGCACTAGCCTTAATTTCCTCACGTAGCTGTTTTTTAGTTTCATTACACTGCTCGGCATCGGCTGTAATCCGTTCAGTAAGCTGTTCAGTAGAGGTGTCAAGTTTTTCATTAATCTGTTTGAGATTTTCATTAAGTTGTTTGTAATTGTTGTCTTGTTTCTCATTCGACTGTTTGAAATTGTTGTCTAGTTTTTCATTAAGTTGTTTGGAATTGTTGTCTAGTTTTTCATTAAGTTGTTTGTAATTGTTGTCTTGTTTTTCATTCGACTGTCTGAGTTTTTCATCAAGTTGTAGCAATACTGCCATAACTTGATCCATGCCAAAAGTAGCGACTCTATTTTCTATGATGTGTGATGGAGTATCTGCATGTGACACGTTTTGAATAACCATTTGGTCATTGCCTGATTCACGAAAAGGTTCGCTAATCGGATGTGCACTGTTGGCCACTAGAGCGGAATCAAATAAATCTGACGTACTTTGTGTATGTTGTTCACCTTCGTTAGAAACAATTATCTGTTCGCTACGTAAATTTTGCAAATCAGGCGTGTCAAACTGGACGGCGTTCATCGTAACGGAAAGTGCCGCGTCATCAATTGTCGTTAAATTTACATTGAACACAATTCAATTTGTTTGCTCATCATTTAGATTAGAATCATTACTGGTGGACGGTACGCACTGATTGTCTGTAACTGGAGGATTATCATCAAGACACTGAGTGTCGCTAGTATTATCAGTCAAATTATTAAAGTCGGCTTTTTCAACCATTACGACTCGCGATGTACTGTTAGCAGTTTTTCGCGGCATTTTCACAACTCAAAGTTAAGCACAAAATCAAACAAAAAACAAAGCAGAAATGGAACAAATATAGTTACAACAAAGAGCAATAAATTGCCGATGATCTGTGAAAGAAAAAGTGACAAATTAGTAAATGCGTTGCGCCAGATGCAAACTACTTTTAATATTAAGTAAATAAGAGCTGATAATTAGCTGACTACTTCTCAGAAATTCACAAAAATACGATCCTGGCCGTTTGTCGACAAATGTAACCTCCCCACAAAATAAAATATTTTCATTAATATTCTCATTTAGTGTAACTTCAAAACAGAAAAATTCCTAAACCTCTCAACAGTAAAAAAATATAATTATGTCGTTCACATTCAGTATAACCTAGCAACAGGAAAATTGCGTAACATATCAATAATAAAATGTGACTAATCTCTCAAAAATAATTGACAGTCAATTTAACCTGGTAAATTTTGGACGTCAGCAATGTTGCGTCATGGCCCAGATACATCATTCTGAATAAACTGAAAAATCTTAACTTCATTAGGTCGCCGGATAACGTGTATATATCTGCTCCTATAAGAAATTTTCGTGGCGCAGCTAAGTGCAATGCTGGCCGATAGTTTTGTCTTATATAAAAGGAGACAACTGATTTTTCTTTTCAATAATCGGGATGGCCAAGGATTGCAGAAATTAGTGAATTCTTTAAACTGAGATGAATGTCAAAAGTTACTTTTTATGAGAAAGATTATTATTAACAGATTTTTTTAAAAACATTTACATGGGACTTGATGTAACAGTACTACATATGCGCGAGGCTGCTTTTACGTTATCCTACAACGCTCAGGCTCCGCCATCGCTGCACACGGCCGGCCCAGCCAACACGATACACCAGATACGACTGCTCGCTAGCAACAACTTACTCCTACTAATACACAGTTCTTACTCCAGTCAATATTGCTCTTTGGTCTCAGATTCTCTTCTAGCTTACATATCGCAGGCAGCGCGTGTGCAATACATCGAAATTACATCAGCTCGAGTGCGCTAGCAACAAATTCTTTAATTACGGACATCTTTCAACTTAGAAACACAAATGAAACTCTGTATTAAAAACATGGCAGTTACAGTAATGTGTAACTTAAACTGTGAACTGAAAGTGAACTGTAAGATGTCCACCTGGTTGTCAGATGAGAAAAAGGAGTTTACTTAGAACTAGAAGTTACCTGTAAGTACCTTTCCATTTCATAAAAAAGCGTTAAGGAATTGTTTCTTAAATCTATAACCTAGATGTGAAACCACAACCTAAGTGTAAAAATGGACAAATCATGTCATATTTCAGGGCACCCACGGGAGATGCCTTGTAAAAAAGGCGAGACACGTCTGCGTGCACAAATAAAAATTAAAATTGGGATGTGCAGCTCGCAGAACAGGCGTAATCTTTGAAACAACTGCAATTTAAACTGAAAACGTTTGTCTTTGATAATTCCCCCTGTTCCAAAGAAGATATCTATTACTGTAAAGTGTAAATGGCGATGGGTAGGAATTACTGACATCTGTCTGTCTCCAATTAAAAAACATAAATAGAAAAAATGATCAGTATAGAGGCATATACCTAAAATATTGACATCAGTACATAATGACTCGTTTTGTATCTTTACCATTAATCGTTCAAATGATACACAGAATGTGAAACTAAATATCTAGTACCTGGTATATCAAAAATCATGATATGGACCTATATACTTTGAAAAACTATATACTTTGAAAATCTCAAAATGAAATTTAAATGTAAACCCAAGAAGAGGAGCAAAGTGAACGCACATTGCAATTGTGCTATATTTGGTTATTCCTGAAAAACTGATAGAATTTCTGGCGAGAAATAGTCTGGGAAAAGAAGCGAACAGGCTACTGTAGGAAAGTTAGACCTAGATCTTACTCATTTTACATTGTCATTGCCGAAAAGTTACTCACATACATGTTAAAGCAAAATATTCCTTTTAAGGGGCCTTAAGCGTTTTAAACCGTTCCATTAATCACATTTATAGCATCTACAATGCTGGAAGATAATTAAAAATGATATAGTTTTTTTACCCTTTAAGTTTCTGTTTTGGCCCATACACTGAATGTCGCATCATAGGTAGGATTTCAGAGTGTGAGGTTGAGAAAAGTAGAGTGAGACTAATGAAACAAGAACTCTGTTCTGCGCGGAGTTCTACCTCTATACATTTCGATTTCATGGATGTTTCACAACCATTTACTTTTTTTGACATGCACAAGATGCGATAGCATGCCTTTCTTCTATCGTCATTGAAAGCAAAGAACGTGTAGGTAAGAATTTTGCAAACTTGAACGTTAGAAATGTTTTTATACGAGTTGAAAGCTGAAAATGTAACGAACAATCAGCACTACCATTAAGCATAACAGTTTTGGTTTCGGACGGTTTCATTTGCTATCGATACAAATACGGTAAACGTGGAATTAAATGAATTACGAAAGAGTGCTTCTCACAACACTTACTTCTGATTCTGGTTATCCGGAATAGGGCAGTATAAAATTAGTTACGTTAACGAGGCCAAAGGTGTTGTATTACTAGAGCAAATACGCATTCAAGAACAGAATAATCGTTCGAAATTGTAAGATATATTATTTTTAGAGTTTTAGACAGTCGTTGGGCACACACGACAGAAATAATGAACAAGAAGAAATCACAAACAGTAGCCTGCTTATGTTTTGGGATATTTAAAATGGTGTCAGGCCTAGCTCAATCTGGCTTCAAAACAACGTACAACGTAAGTCTTTAGTGCCATCTCCCTTTTTTTTGCCTCCATGATCTAGCCTGTATCTGTAATAATACCTTTGTTCAAATAACTGTGAGACAACAGCTCTAAAAAAGTGAAATTAATTTCAACTGAAATAATTAAAAGAATTTCATCTTTAAAATAAAGTCAGAACAGTATATTGTCAGTAAAGTCGCTGCCACAATCTAGCTAGTAGCTTGTTGTATAGTCCGTCTCCGTAGCATTGTTTTGTACCAGGCAATATTGAGACGCCTTTTTAACAAATAACGATTCTGTATATGTTGGGAGCGTATCTGACTGGGAAACGAACTTCCGCATTGAACTAATTAAATCTCTTTTTGCCAACGTAGTGCATTTCATTGCTACCAGAACATAAAACTAGCCGTTCATACAACGTGCGGGAACACATACGGAAAATTATTTATACAATTAAAGGAGTGAGCGGCGATAGAAGTGGAGGCCGAATATTGTGTGGCTCTAATCAGGTGAAACATATGTTAAATAACTGATGAATATAGTGCTAATTATTATTCATTTTCCTTTGTATGTCGACCATAGATAGCGGAAAACTATATGAACGAAGAATCATTCTTGGCAGCAATAAAGACAAGCTAAGCGCCAAGGAACATCAAATACTTAAGGCAAAGAAAATAGACGTTGATGAGTAGTAGTAACTAAGGGCACTGGTGTGTGTTCCTAGATATGTTCGTATCGGAAGGTTAGGAATTTGTGCTAGCGTAACCCATGATACATTTCCTGCGTTAGAAAACTTAGAATCTTACAAGCGCAAAGATGACAGTATTTCATGACTTGAGACTGAAGTTTCTACTACGAGTAGTGTGTAGTAATAGCTCACAGTCGTATTAAAGTTTGTTAAATAATTGGCAACATTTTCCTACCGGATATCAGTATGAAAGGATAATATTACTTCCCACCTGTAGGATCGTGTTAGGAGTCGTCAACAAATGCGAAGCGAGGCAGACGACGTGTGTGACGTAGGATCTCCAGACAACATTAATGAAGTAGAACATGAAGGCAATGAGGAGTTAGTATACCCTTCTGTCCAGTACATTAATTCAGAAACTAAATTAGTTCGGTTGGAAGTGAGTAGTTTGCAAAACATGGCATCCACTTCCACAGAAACTACAGCAGATGCCGATTTAACTGATACAATATTGGCAATAGGGCCCTTAACGGCTTTTTGTTTGTTCTGGGGGAGGGGCGGGGGGGGGGGGGGAAGGAGGGGGAGGGATTCTCCCGCAAGACTGGAAGCAAAAGAAAAGGAACGTGAGGATCGGTTAGCTCTTTAGCTTTTAAAGAGGAAGAACGTGAGTGTCGTTAGTACTTAAGGATAGAGAATGTGAGTGTTAGTTAACGGTTAAAGATAAGGGACGTGACGAAGCACTGTTGTTGAAACAAAGTAATCAACAGAAGGCTCGTGATAATGAGCTTGAAGAGAGGTTAAAAAAGAAAGCTGAAATTCTTACCCGTCAAATAAACACAGTTTTGATAAGACGAGACGAAGTTACAGCCAAGAAAATCGCCGAGAAGCTAGGTACAGTTCAAAATGGAAGAACTTAGGTAAAGGAAGCTTATCGAAAGCTACCGGAATCTGTAAGTTGATGATTTATGTGAATAAGTGTCAGAAATCACAGTATGATATGAAGGTAGAGGAGTTAACTACGAAGTTAGACCAACTTGCTCTGAGACAGATATAGCAAGGGAAGAAGCAATTGAAGGCTCCGACAGAGGTATCTAAATGGCTTAAAAAGAAGGAGGAAGTAAAAAGGGAACACGTAACCGTTGAAATTCAAACAGTAGTTCTGAGGGTGAAAATGGAAACAGAGATCAATAGAGGGGACTCTGCTAATGAATTAAGATCACAATTAATGCTTATTCGTCAGACTTTAGAGCGGAGGTCACGTCAAGGATTACGCGAATAGAGAAAAATGGATCTGTTGTGCCTAACATGAGCGAAGCCTGGTAACGAACAGGCCAACATACGGTGAAGAGTACCACTTACATCAACCATGGTCCTATTCGTGAGAATACAGCAACAGCTGTTGGGCCTATACCGAACTGATCAACTATCAAACTAATTAAACGTAGACAATAAATTAACCCACCCTGTGACATTTGTAAATGTAAGAGGTATTATTATTCCTTTAACCCAAAATGTCTGTTTCAGTAAGGTTAAAGTTGGTAACTGTACTCAATACTGACTCAAACGAATTTCTGTCTAAATTGGATTTAACTGACCTCATACGCGAGGAAATAAAAAGAAATAATGAAATAAAATAATGGAAACAGTGACCGTTACTCTCCGAGATGTGGGAGAAATAACAAACATAATCACAACGGAAATTCCAACGGAGGTTGTAGGAGAGACGAGTGCCGAAATGATTATGGGAATACCTTATATGTATACGCAGTTGCGAATATGGACAGCCATCAGCTGTGGAATGGAACGATTTCAGAGAAAATTTGTGCCGGACCGGAACTATAATCTGGATTTCTCGCTTGTCGCGAGCAGTCACCTCCACATTTCGCTATCCGTGCACGACTAACTGTGAGACCCGAAGTTCCACATACCGTCAGTCATGCGCCTACAACCTATACAAGTACAGCTATTGCGTATATTCCAGTACAGCTTATGTTTGTCCATATTCGTAACTGCCGATGCATTTAATGAATTACGTAACGGCTGTAGTAATGGAACAACCACACGACAATTATGCCCACCAAACTCCAAACCAAAATCAATACGACAAAAATCCACAGAAGAGAAAGCGCCATGAATAAACCACTGGCGGTGCTGATCATGGCTTCCAACAGTCAAAAGCAAGCACATGCAATTCAGACAGATGGCAAACACGACATGCAGGTCCGTCGAATCCGAGATAGAGGCCACCTGCCGTACACAATTACCTCGTAAGTAATCAAGAACAAAGTAACCTGCAAGGGCAAGATAGCCATGAAATGCGGCCTAATCAGTATTAACCAGTAAGAATAGCGGCGGTTGTAGATGACAGCCGACCTGGCAGTTGAACTAAAATACACCACATAATGGCTTCTGGTTGTGGTCCAGGATCGGAGCGAAGACACGTCATTAAACATACATTAAAAAAAGTTTTGCATCACCCTGGTTCCTAGAACTCCTGTAGAAAGACGTTGACTGTGAATATTGTGTCACAGACACAGTCCCTTTGACTGTTCAGAGATGTCAGTAAACCCGCCCAAAGATGGAAACAACAGTGCATGAGCAGCGCCTATTAGACGATGTCCTATAGTCGATCAGTTCCAGTCATTCCACCAGGAAGGAGGTAGACGGCTGGGATTTTCTGTAGTTTAACCATGCCTAGACGGTCAATACTGCGGTTCTATCGCCGCCGCATTGTTACTTTGTGCCTGGAAGGGCTCTCAACAAGGGAAATGTCCAGCGTCTCGGAGTGAACCAAAGCGAGGTTGTTGGGACATGGAGGAGATACAGACAGACAGGAACTGTCGATGACATGCCACGCTCAGGCCGGAACCTGTAGAGAAAATTGGAATAGAGATCAACATCAACATCATTTCTTCCCTTTTTATTGCTTTTGAAAACCACACATAGAATGTTGTACCACCATACAGGAAGACCTTCAGAGGTGGTGGTCCAGACGCCTGTACATACCTCTACCTCTTATACCCAGTAGTGTATCCTCTTGCATTCATGCATGTCTGTATTCGTCGTGGCATACTATCATACTATCCACAGGTTTATCAAGGCACTGTTGGTCCAGATTGTCCCACACCTCAACGGCGATTAGGTATAGATCCCTCAGAGTGGCTGGTGGTCATGTCGTCCATTAACAGCTCTTCTCAATCTATCCCAGGCATTTTCGATAGGGTTCACTTCTGGAGAACATGCTGGCCATTCTAGTCGAGCGATGTCGTCATACTGAATGAAGTCATTCACAAGATATGCACGATGGGGCGCAAATTGACGTCCATGAAGGCCATTGCCTAGCCAATACTCTGTCGATATGATGGCACTCACATATCGTACAGCCGTTACGGAGCCTTCCGTGACAACCAGCGACGTACGTCAGCCCCACATAACCTCAAACAGGAGGGAACCGCCACCTTGCTGCATTCGCTGGACAGTGTGTCTAAGGCGTTCAGCCTGATCGGGTAGCCTCCAAACACGTCCCCGACGATAGTTTGGTTGAAGGCATGTGAGACACTCATCGGTGAAGAAAACGAGATGATAATACTGAGCGGTCCATTCGGAATGTTGTTAGGCCAATCTGTACCTCGCTGCATGGTGTCGTGGTTGCAAAGACGGACCTTACCATGCACGTCGTAAGTAAAGTTGCGCATATGCAGCCTACTGCGCACAGTTTGAGTCGTAACGCGACGTCCTGTGGCTGCAGGAAAAGCATTTTTTAATAAGGTGCGTTGCGGTCAGGGTTCCACCGAGCCATAACCCGTAAGTAGCGGTCATTCACTGCGGTAGTAGCCCTTGGGTGGCATGTCTCTCTGTATCTCCTCCGTGTCCGAACAACCTCACTTTGGTTCACTCAGAGATACCTGGACACTTCCCTTGTTGAGAGCCGTTCCTGGCAGAAAGAAACAATGCGAATGCGATTTAACCGCGGTATTGACCGTCTAGGCGTGGTTAAACTACAGAAGACAGGCACCATGTACCTCCTTTCTGATGGAATGACTGGAACTGATCGTTTGTCGGACCCCCTCAGTGTCACAGGCGCTGTTCATGCATGGTTGTTTACAATATCCACAGTAAACGTCTATATTCAAGAGTTCTTAGAACCGGAGAAATGTGGTGGTGGTGGTGGTTAGTGTTTAAAGTCCTGTCGGCAACGAGGTCATTGGAGCGCAAGTTCGGGTTAGGGAAGGATTGGGAAGGAAATCGGCCGTGCCCTTTCAAAGGAACCATCCCGGCATTTGCCTGAAACGATTTAGGGAAATCACGGAAAACCTAAATCAGGATGGCCGGAGACGGGATAGAACCATCGTCCTCCCGAATGCGAGTCCAGTGTGCTACCACTGCGCCACCTCGCTCGCTCCCGGAGTGATGCAAACTTTTTTTTTTCATGTGTGTATCTGTGATCTGACACAAGACTAATGGTTCCGTCTGCGTTCGATAATGCCAGTAGTGGACTACTATAGGGGGTGTTGCATGATTCAATAATACCCCATTCGATAATTTTCGGATTTCTTTTTAGCCCAAGTAACAGGGTAGGTTTCATGACAATACGTTTGAGCGGTTAAACCTCCAAGTCATGAACATATACCTTAATCGTTCCCGATTTCTCGGAAAAGACATTTGTATATTATGTTAGCAAGCTCGCAAGTTGAACTTTCTGCTGCTTGTTAATATATTCACATTCGGCAACTTTCTGTCGAATGAATTCCTCATTGGCACTTATTTAACTGTCTTGACTCAGTTTGAGTAATATGCGAAGGAGAACTGTGGCTCAAACTGAGTCAGAGCACTTCAGTAAGTGCCAATGTGGAATTCAATCGACAGATAATTGCCGAATATGAATATTTGGACCAGCAACCCCAAGATTAACTTGTAAGTTTACTAGAAAAGTATACAACGGTATTTTCCGAGAAATCGGGAACGATTAAGGGATATGTTCATGACTTTGTGGTGTACCCGCACAAAACTTAGTCGTGAAACCTACTCTGTTAGTTGGGCTAAAAAGGGAGCTGTAACAAAGGAAAGAGGAAAATTTTCGAATGGGGTGTTACAGAATCATCCGACTTCCAATACAGTAGTCCACTACTGGTGATAGCAAAGGCAGACGGAACCATTAGTCTTGTGTCCGATGCCAGAAATATAAATGAAATAATTGTACTGACATATACAAGACCTGAAAGTCTCTAGGAGTAGATTCGTAAGTTGTTTGGTGCGAAATATCGAACTAGTATTCATACACCATCCTCATAATGACACACTGCATTGACTGGGGCCTTACGGAAGTATACAGATTTCCTTTTTGCTGATATAAGTTACCAACTTAAAGTTCTGCTCTTTGGCCTTATATTAGTGCCGCTGTATTTAAAAAGGCTCTAACTGCTCTGTTGGGGGCGGAGTTAGTGGATAAGGTCACACTTGAGTAACTGCTACACTTACATGGGAATATCATATAAAACCAATTGAAAAAGTGCTCACAAAATTCGCTGATGCTTATGTTACAGCTAATCTAACGAAGTCATTGTAGGATCGAAACAAACTTTTTGGGACTTCTATGTCTGGCGAGGGTATATAGTTCCTGACCTGATAAAGCTAAATACAATTCGCGAACTTCCGCCAACCGTAACAACGAAACAGTTAAAAGTTTCTCGTGGCCTGACATATTTTCACCGGTGTATGGATGATCAGTCGTTGAATAATAAGGCGTTACTGAAACTTCCACAAAAAACGACCCGTGAATTGGACATTAGAATGATAACAGGCATTCAATAGTCTCAAGAACGTCATGATATGATCTAAGCCCAAGGTGGAAGGATATAAAATGAATGGGTTTTACCAGTCGTGTACTCTGGCAGTGCAAGAGGTCATACTCTACAACAGAGATCGAAGCCTGGGCAGTTTTGTGGTCATTGAAGAAGTTCAGTTATTACGAACATGGAAAAGACGTAAAAGTCGTTTGTGATCACGAGTAGCTCATATTCTTACTATCTCGTATATTCTTACATGCGAGACTAGGTGAAAACCCATACGGAAAATTATCGACACACTTAAGTAAAGAAGAGAAAAAGAAAGAAACAAGATTACATAACGTTCCGTCGCCATCGAGGTCATTAGACCCAGGCGCACGAACTCGGATTGTTCCAGCGAGGGGGAAGGAAATCGCCCGTGGCCTTTCAAAGGAACCATCTCGGCATTTGCCTGAACGATTTCTGGAAATTACGGTAAACCCAAATGAGGCTGGCCAGACGCAGGTTTAGAACCGTCGTCCTCCAGAATGCGAATCAAGCGTGCTAACCACTGCACCACTTCGCTCGGAGAGAGGAACAATATAACGTCTGCGAATGACACTTGTTTCCCTGATCTTGTAGCTTACACTTTAAAAGAATTAGCAACTGATATTGATGATTGAGAAAACGAATTTGCAACTGATAATGAAAACGAATGAGACAGTCATCAGGATATAGACAAAAGTAATGTTGCCATGACTGAATATTTTTGATGCAGAAAGAGAACTAACTTACTATGATGAGTCAAATGGGAAATGAAGTAGATACATTATTCCGTACTGGCCGAGACATGTTTAGTAGTGTTGTCTCTATCAAACGTTTGTTGTTCTTGTGTCTGCTTTTGATTTTGATAACTCCGCTACTATAGAAGAACGAAAATCTACCGATCCGTCAGCAGCAATTTCAGATGTTTTTCGATAAAAAAGACCAACATTTGAAAATAATTTTGTACGTTTACAATAAATGTGCATCGATGAAATGCTTCTGTTCTTCAGAGGTCGCTGCAAATCCCATATGTACCCATACGTATAATCTAAAAGCCTAGCAAATGCGGGATTAAAATACTGGTCATGACAGATGTTGGGAATAGATATTTTTACAATGCATACTTTAGTTGAAGAAAAGCATCTGATGGAAAAGGATTACATGAAAGTGCACACAAGTAACACAAGCCAACACATTCGGTCCTGAAACTAGCCTGGCTTAACCATAAATATAACTGTAAATAATTGGTTTTCTTCAGTGGAACTTGTGACACAACTGGAAAAAAGCAAAATAAAAAAAGAACTGACACATTTTTTTACGCTTAGGAGGAAGAAAGTGGGGGGGGGGGGGGGGGGGGGAAATCCATAAGCTTTTGTTCGTAAGAGAAGTCAACCAGAAGGTTCTAGAATTTACGGCTATAGAAACGATATTTCTCTGTTGTCACGCCTTCATAAAAAGAGCAGTGCAGTTCTAATAGTGTCATCCATGAATTTTTGTCAGCAGTTGATCCATATATTAATAAGCCCTAATTAGTTCCCTTCCGTAACCCGACAAAATGGAGGGTGAATTCTTTAGGTAAGAAATGTGCAAACTACAGCACAAGTCACTGCACTCAAAGATATCAATGAGCAGTCTTTCATTCAGTGTTAGATACGGCTGTAGTGAATTAATTTACACTCTTTCAAAGTAAGGAAGCACAATAGATATTGAAAATAAAACCTTCATGAAAGATTTATCGAGGAGATATGCACTGTCACATTTTCAGTGTTGTGTTCTTCAAACTAGAGTACCATTATCGCTAAGAACCCTAAGTAAATACGTCTTGGTAGAACACTGTTCACCGGAACTGCAGAATCACAGAAATGAGGAGCAGTTACATCGTGAGAAGTACAAAAGGAAGAGGGTAACATTTGGCCATCGTAAGCAGATAGGAAAGTTTCACACTGTTATAAGAAACGGAGAAAAATCTGTCTGTAGTAAGTGTCTCCTAACCATTTGCTAACCAAAAAAAATTTTAAAGAAATCTATATTTTTCCCCTTTAATATGTGTACTAATCGCTCAGAAGTACAGGGTGTTTATAAATGAAGATCGGGATTTAACGCTTTATAATATCAATTGAAACAGCCTTTGGTCACGTCTTGCAACCCGCACCACGCAAGTGACGAGCAGGCCTTAGTGGCTCGCCATCATAGTTTTCTTTATCTTAAATATCTTTGTGACTAATGCCCTTTTGGCATATTTATTATTTTATAAATGACATATAAGTACTGTCAGTCTTTAACGATGATTCCATACTTATACCATTTCATAAGTTTTTAGTCATTATTCTGTGACCATGTTATAGAATGTAGACCATTCTTTACTTTAAATTCTGAAGAAGACACTCCTAGCAGTGTTGAAATCAGGTTAATTTATTAAAAATAGTGAACGAGGGCTGTTTTTCTTTCAATTGTAACTATTCACAGTCCCTGAACGTGCACCCATGTACAAAATTTTGCTTTATAATATTTATTACATTAAGCTTACAGTTATAAATGATATGTCAAATGAAAGAGCAACTCAACAGTTTTACCAAAAACCTCATAAATGTTCAATGTGAGCACCATTTGTCACACGGCACGCATCAAGTCTATAGCTGAGTTCTATAAGTGTGTCTTTAGTGACTGTATCAACAGCTGCTTCAATCGAGTTTCTTAATTCAGGGATGTCTGTTTGTAGCGGAGGCACGTACAAACGATCCTTGATGAAGCCCCAAAGGAAAAAATCGCGTGGCGTTAGTACCCTGTCATTGGGCCCCTTGCGGCCTATCCATCGCTTGGGTACAGTGAAGTTCAACCAATTGCGTACTTCGCTACGCCAGTGAGGTGGCGCACCATCTAGCTGGAAAATGAAGTTGTCTGGCTCCTTCCAAGAGAGGGAGGAGCCATTGCTCTAGTCTATCAAGGTAAGAAGTGCCAGTTACAGTAGGATCACCAAAAAAGAAAGACCCATAAAATTTCTGCCGGGGTATGGCACAAAAAACAGTCACTTTAAGAGAATCTCGTTGCATTTTTACCAACTCATGACGATCGTCTAAGCCATAGATGCGCACATTGTGAGTGTTAACATGTCCAATAAGGTGATAGGTCAATTCATCACTGAAGACAACATTATCCAGAATGTCTTCAATGTCATGAAACAACATTTCGTTTGTAAAGTTGGCACGTAATCCATGGTCTGCCGGCTTTAGAGCCTGTAATAGCTGTAAATGTTAAGGACGTAGCTGTACAAGTTTCCTTAAAACTTTCCTAACTTGAATTTCACGACTAGCCTTCCAGACTAATTTCTTTGGGCTACGAGTGAACGACTCTCTGACTCACTCAAAGGTCTCTTTACTAACTCTTGGTTGTCCTGTGCTCTTCCCTTTACAAAGGCAGAAGGTATCTTCAAATTGATGATACCATCTACGAATGTTATTAACACTTGGAGGATCACAACCGAACTCCAGACGGAACGTACGTTGCACAGTAACTGCCGATTGGGTCTTTGAAATCTGCAAAACACAAAACTCTTTCCGTTGAGAAGTCGCCATCTTGGCTACTACCACTGTCTAGCGGATTGCGGCGGAAACATTTCACGCTACACATGCGCACTGGTGCGAAACACAACTGTTTGAGTTGCTCTTACATTTGACATATCATTTATAACTGTAAGTTTAATGTATAAATATTACAAAGCGTTAAAACCGCGATATTCGTTAATAAACATCCTCTATTTTGTGGACATATGAAATTGGTAAAAGAAATTCTTTTGTAGAAAATTTCAGTGGAAAGACTTAATTACCAAATCTTTAAAATGTGTACTTCATTTTCTTACACATATTTTACGTTTCTAATCGTTGCATTATTAATGAAACACAAGTGAAGCTCACAAAATATTCTTTTAAAACTAAACAGAAAAAAACCAAAATTAAATTTCGACTCTTGATGTTCTAGGTTTAATACTTGGTTGCTCAGCCCTTCGTGTATATTACTGCAGCACACCTGGATGGCATACTTTCCACGAGTTTGGCTAATTACTCCTGATGAATCTTCTTCCAATGCTCACTCTCTTCTTTCTAGAAACCTCCATGCTGGCGCGGTTTTGTTGAGAGTCACATCCACCCAGAGTCCCCAAAAGATGTTCTATGGAGATTAGGTCTGGAATATAGCTTGGCCATTGTGATACCTTAGAGCTGTCTTCAGTGACCAGAAATGTGATTCGGATCATTGTCACGCTGGAACTGCCCATTAGGAGTTACATCTCGTCTTCCGTCAGGTATCAAATGGTGTGTTAATATTTCGTTGCACTTCAGACTATCTTCTACCAAATGATTTCGACGAGAGAAAAAAAGGAAAAATCTCACACTGTTGTACTTCCTCCTCTGTGTTTCATGGTGGGTACTTGGAACATTCTGACATTCCTCTTGTTTTCCGACCGTCGAATGTACGGCGTCCTGTCTGGCTTTCATCGCTCCACAGAACTCTTGATTAGTCGCCAGTGGTCCATGTCGTGTCCTTCTTAGCAAACTGTAGTCTGTCCTATTTTTGCACGTATCATAGGTTTACCAGAAGGTCACCTTCCATTCATATGTATAGCTGATAAACGACATTTAGTTGTAGAAACATAAACCGTCACCCGTGATCGTCAAGTGTAGTCCACCCTGATTTTTTGGGATCAGTCATCGATTGCCTTCGGATGATCCTGTCTTCTTTTTGAGTGGTTTTGTGGGGCCGACCACTACGTTCATTGTTCCCTAATGTCCTCCCTTTTTTTCTGAAACCGGGCACAATCGCTACGAAGGAATGAATTTAACCTTGATACAGCTTGTCTGATATCTGCTGAATATTCTCTAATATTAGGCTCTGCTGTAAGTAAATAAAACGTTATAATTCGACTTGCTTTATGTAGTTGGGTTTGTTTTAGTCTTTCCATTCTACAAAATACTTATGAACCCCCTGGAATCACAGTTTACGGCTAATGTCCATGCTTACCTGCACTCAACACTCAATACACGTAACTGTAACGACGTCTATAAGTTGTCTGCCTGAAGAACCGCTTTGTTTCGATTTCGCATATGAATAAATATGTTTACCAATCTAATAACTAGACTACTAGATATTTTTGAGCGATACTGTAAATTATATTGTTTTGAAGGAATTGGTTTTATATTATCATTATCGAATGCACTTTTAATATGTCAGGAAATACATAAGAAAGGTTCAGCACATATTTTATCTATTTTAATATTATTAAATGAATGTCTTTTTGCCTTCAACAATTTCCATCTACTGAAATGAAACAGTCACTATATCCCATGCAACTGGCCTGGGACAAAAATTAGAATCATTCGTCGCTCGCATCCATCTGTTCAAATTATATACGAGCTTCTCACGATTGCGCTTAACATTAGAGATTGTCAGTATTGCCAAGTGGAAAGGAAAATTATGAGTCAGAAGTATCTTTAGAATATTTACATCTCTAACGCTGCAGCACGCCAGTGCCATTAACTGCGAATATCCACAAGCAAAGAAGCGGCAAGAAGAGTGTATAAGAGTCTCCCAATTTGATATTCAAAGATGCGGAAGAAGGAAGCAAAATTAGGCTGCTGAATAATTTGTGCTAAAGAGGGACTTCATTTCACAACATTACTTCTGCATACGATGACCTGTCTCGAATAACAGGTCGTATCCGCTTCACTGCAGGAACAACGCTGTGAGCTACATGGGATGAATAAAGAGCAGATATTAAAAACTAATTTATTATCTGAGTACAGAACCCATTTAGCACAAACCATAGTTACCAAGGTAGTGTTGTGAAAAAAAATTGATGGTTGGTCAATATTCGTTTATGATACCTTTATACGTACTTACGTTAATACGATCAATACAAATTAAAGTCGAGGAATGGGAGCACAGTTTTATCTTAAAAATATAAATTTAATTTTTCTTCAGGTGTCCTTATATCATGTCTGCAATTACTTACGATCAGTTTCAAATTACTTTAAATAATACAGAAATTACAATTTTTTGTCTACACTGTTACCAACTGGACGCTATGCATTTTTCAATATTTCATATTCTTGACAGAGTTTCTTCTTAATGGCAAATGTATGTGTTGACACACTTTTTTGTCAGCTGTCACTTAAGAATGGCATAATAAGCCGAAACCGCGACTTTGAATAAATTAAGTAGTAGCAGCAGTTGCTTTCATTTCTAAGATACTGCTGGTCTGTGGACACAAGTAAACAGTCAATGATAAATAATGCAGTTTTAATATCCGTTATCACTGAAGTTATAATTGAATGGCTATAAATAGATTTTTCCTCTACACTGGATTGTGGTGAGCTTTGTACTTGTCATTAAATTAAAAATAATTTCAAATTAAATGTTTAAGATAAATCCTAGGGATTTATCTTTAAGGAGAAATAAATTAGTACCGTACATTACATAGTATTTCAATAAAAATAACACACGCTTGATTAAAGAAACAGGTATAATAGTCGCCATAACATATGAATGAGCTACATATGTGTGGAAAGGCTTTCACTGCATTGGACCAAGTAAAATATTTTTACAAGCAAGGAAGTAATCTATTATGAAATGGATTATATTATTGTTTTATAGCCACACCCAGATTAAATATAAACATATGAGACTATGTACAGCATATGGGAAACCCCGAATCCTTAAAGAATCGAACTCCCATCTACCAGACAGTTTCAGACATCTGTTTACTTTAAAAATAAGTCAATGAGTTAAATATTTCATGTTAAGCACGTAACCGAGAAATTTTTTTTAGAAAAGGTTTGAAACTGCCTTTAAAGTTTTACGGATGTCGCTAAGTGCTCTTACTACTGAACAGTGGACGAGTATATTGTGGGTAATTCGCCAAAACGTTTCGGAAAGGTCTGAAATTATGTGTAAAGTGGTTTGCAAGAGACAAAGTGCTCTCATTCCCAAATAGTAGATAAATATAATCCGGATATTTGCATTCGGTGAGCTACGCTGCCTCAATATTGTTCTTATTGTGTCACACCCTTAATGTAAGAGTACATTGCTTACTGCGAGTATGACAGCTTTTTAAATTTTTAAATGTTGTCAATATCTTTGCGAAGTACACTGACGGGAAAAAAATCGCCACGTCAAGAAAGAGTTCTGCACCACAAACTAAACTTAGTGGATATCTATCCAGATTTCCCGCTAGTCACAGAAGAGTGTCTTTAAGGCGACAAAGACTCCGTTATTAGCACCTTGCTCGGTTTGAACGAGGTCGTGTAATATGGTTACGAGGAGCTGGATGTTTCTTCTACGATACTGCAGAAAGACTCCGTTATTAGCACCTTGCTGAGTTTGAGCGAGGTCGTGTAATATGGTTACGAGGAGCTGGATGTTCCTTCTACGATACTGCAGAAAGACTTCCCAGGAGTGTATTCACTGTACATGACTGATGGCAGCGGGGGTTACGGAAATATACAGTCGGAATGAGACAGGGCTCCGGACGGCCATGTGGCACTACCGAGAGGGAAGACTATTGTGTTTTGCGTGTGGCTTTGGGTTACGTACTGAATCTGCAGCAATAATTTGAACAGTAGTTGGCACCACAGTGACGTAACGAACTGTTACAAATCAGTTAAGTTAAGGTCAGCTCCATACCAGACGGCCCTGTAGCATGCATTCCACTGTCCCCAAACCACCGACATTTGCTACTTCAGTGCAGCTTATTGGAGGGCAGGGTGAAGGCATTTTGTGTGAGAAAAAGTACCACCTCAGCTATTCTTTCACACGACTAGTTTCATCCTCAGGCCTCCCCACTGCCAAAAGATCTTAAATCCATTCTAAAACCAAGATGGCGATATATATTCTTTTATGCAAGACAAGCGTTTCCAACAGCCTTAGCTGCCATCTTCAGCTCTTAAACATTTTTTGTAGTAAAAGATGTTATTCTGCTCTGAACCTCATGCAAATGGATAAAAGTCAGCACATTATAAACGTCTTCCACGGCTAAAATATTTAAAAACATACAACACCTTGTCAAAAGGCCATGTCCTTATGCTATTTTCACGAGCTCCTGTGTGTTGTGGATGAGATTCCGCGTAAAATGAACATGGTTTAGTACGGAAAATGGTTAATTACTGAAGATGTCAGTTAACACTGCTGAAAGCGGTTATCTTGAACAAAAAAAATATTTTTTTGCGATCTTGGCTTTTGAATGGCTTTTGTCTGTTAAAACAGATCGCCCATCATTATCCTCATGATGAGAAAATTCAATATGCCAAAAGAGTATTTGATTTCCTTGCGCATTTACTGTGAGATCCTTGTTACTAACACACGTGGCTAGCTTTCATCTGGAGTCTTTACTCGGGATCGTGTTATGTCCAATCCCCAATGGCAAAGAAATCAAATACTCTTAATGGGCTGTGGTGGACCTCAGGATAGCTGTAATATTCCGCCGAAACAAGCCGTGTGATAGAATAAAGACGTTCACAATATACAGCTCTGATGACACTTTTTGTCATATATATCATTGACTGAACTCGCGTCCAAACGGTAAAATTGAATCAATAAAGGGCATTCTGTGATTTCTGGCTGGTTCTGCCTCGATGCCACCTCTCTGCGTGAAACCCACACAAGACCTACACCAAGACATGTGGTCTGGGGTGTGTATCCATACGATAGAAGAGAGTACTCTCGTTTCTAGAGCCACCGGTCTTCTGAATGGTTTCATGCGGCCCGACGCGAATTGCTCTCCGGTGCCAACCTCTTCGTCTCAGGATAGGACTTGTAATAGCACTTGTAACTTACTGCATCAATTATATCTGTATGTACTCTAATTCCTGTCTTCCTCTAGAGTTCGTTTCCCCTCTACAGCTCCCTCTAGTGTCGTGGAAATCATTTCCTGTGACTCAACAGATGTTCTATCATCCTGTCACTTCTCCTTGTAAGTGTTTTCCATATATTCTCTTCGCCTCTGATCCTGCACAGAACTTCCTCTTTTCTATCAATCCATCTAATCTTCAACATTCGTCTGTAGAACTACACCTCAAATGCTTCGATTCTCTTCTGTTCCGGTTTTCCCCACAATCCATGTTTCACTACCATGCAATACTGTGCTCCAGACGTTCATTTCCACAAATGTCTTCGTCAATTTAAGGCGTATGTCTGATAGTAGTAAAATTCTCATGAAAAGGAATGCCCTCTTTGCCAATGCTAGTCTGCGTCTGATGTCCTCCTTGCTCCAGCCGTCATTGGTTTTTTGCTGCCTCGGTAGTGGAATCCTTAACGTCATCTACTTTATGACCATCAATCCTGACGTTAAGTTTCCCTTTGTTCTCATTTCTGCCACTTCTCATTACTTTCGTCTTTCTTCGATTTACTCTCAATCTATATTCTCTACCAAGTAGATGGTTATTGCACTCAGCATATCATGTAATAGTTATTCAATTTCACTTAGGATAGCAATGTCATCAGCAGATCGTATCCTTTCATCATGAATTTTATTTCCACTTCTGAATCTTTCTCTTCTATTCATCGTCCCTTCGTCGTTGTGCAGACTGAACAGTAGTGGCGAAAGACTCCATCCCTCTCTTACACCCTTTTTAATCCGAGGACTCCGTTCTTGGCCGTCTACTCTTATTACACCCTCTTGGCTCTCGTGCATATTGTATGTTACCCGTCTCTCCTTACAGCTTGACCCTGTTTTTCTCAGAAATTCAAACAGCTTGCACCGTTCTACATTGTCGAACGCTTTTTCCAGGTCGACAAGTACAATCAACGTGTCATTATTTTTCTTCAGTCTTGCAATAGAAATGTCGGAATTGTACATAGTCTTCACGGGTTTGCCGTCGGATCACGTTGTGCAAATTCCACAATATTTCCTCGGACCAACTGTCCGACATCTTCAGGTGGTTCACCCTTGCTGGTGGCTAGGTAAGGCTGACGGTATCCGCACACCGAGGCCCCGTTTTTATAACACGCGTGCAAAGAATGCGCAGCCGCGGAAATCGCGCATGCCCAGTGATTTGGCCTATTCAAACACCCTCTGCCGAAAATCGCAGAGCGGTTCTCCCGCACGTGCGCTGTACGCTGCGTTTGTCAACAGTGCAGCCACACGTTACACACCAACGGCCGCACTAAACCAAGGTTATGACGGCCCTGTTATCGAAGAATCTTGATTTTCGCGTCTTGATTTAATAGCAGCCAATGCAGGGTTCCAGGCTGTGCTCAGTTGAAATTGTGTATCCTTGTTGATGATATTGTCGGCTGCACGGATATGTATTGCTTTCTTAATGACGCAGTCCAAGAAAGATGATGCCGGGGATAAAACTTCCGTCTTTTCATAAATCATACGATGTCCTGTATTTAAGTAGTGCTACCCAATTGCCGACTTTTCCGGTTGACAAAGGTGTGTATGACGCTGATGTTCATCGCAGCGTTCTTGTACCGTGCGGAATGTCTGGCCTATATATGCTGCCCCACACGAACAATGAATCTTGTACACAACACATTTCCTCGGTCCAAGGTCATCCTTAACCGAACCCAACAGGTTTCTCAGTTTTGTAGATGTTTGAAAAACACACATAATTCCGTATCTTACGAGGAGTCTCCCGATTCTTGACGACATGGCACCAAAATACGGCAATAAGGCCGAAGTATATCTTCATTCTGCTCCATTGATGGAACTCGCCTGGGCCTGAATGAATTACGTATCTGTCTCTCAGGATAACCGTTTTGTCGGAACACTGTCTTCAAATGTTGTATTTCACTCGACAGGCTTTCAGGATCAGATACCACATATGCTCTATGAACTAACGTACGTAATGAGGTGCCGCATTCTGCAGGATGATGGCAGCTTGTGGCCTGTAGATATAATACTGTATGCGTTGGCTTGCGGTAGACGTAGATATTAAACAAAAAATAAGTCAACGGTGTCATCTTTCCTTCCAGAGGATTCATTTGCTAGGATATCAGAATAGCGTTTGATTCGCATTAGGCAGTTTGACTGTTCATCATTAAATCAAATGCAGGTTCTAAGCAATTACTACCATTCGTTCTAAGCAAATGCTACCATTCGTAGTTATCTCGAGAGATGGCCGCAATTGCGGCTAAACAAATATCACCCATTAATCACGCTCATCCAACGTCAATAATACATTAAAAAGTTTAATGTTAAGAAATCATTTTTGAACTAATAAATAAGTATTCACACATATATATGTTTACGATGATACATGCGTCTCAACAGACCAGATCTAGCAGGCAAAAAGGAAACGAAGGATGTGACAGTTAAAGAAAGACAGAAAAAAGACAGAGATTACATTCCAAAGATACTGTAATTGCACCTCTTCCTTCAAATTCTGGAACACTACACACACACACACACACACACACACACACACACACACACACACATATATATATATATATATACTCCTGTACAGGAATTTCCTCCTCTTAAAGATTGTAGGCCATGTGTGTAAAGTTTTATGCAGGGTTGGTGGCATGTCATGTTAATAACATCTCTTAGCTGGATGTATTCCAGTTGCAAAATCAGAGCGACTTAAAGTGTATCTTACGGCTTGCTGCTCACTGCACGGACAAGCGAAGATAAAAGAAGTCCTCATTGTCTTACTGGCGTATTTAACCTGCACCATCCTTGCCCTCCCCACAGCTCACAATGACCTGCACCAGGCGATGATACCAAGTTGGTTTGTATTTCGCGACATGGGTCAGGTATTGGGATTGTGCAGACGTGAGGCTATATCGAACAACAAGTAATGAAACACATTTTTGTCTCGGCCAGTTTCAGTTTAAAATGCACATTTAATGTGGGAACTCCGCTTCAGCCTCTATAGTTTCATGAAGTTCCGATAGCTTGCGGTCTTATATATAGGCATCAAAATGGCGTCTGTATGTCGTCTGCAACGGAGGTTCGTTCCAAGCAGAGATGTCACACAGAGTTTCTTTGGGCGAAAACCCAGAGCATCGCAGACATTCATAGGCGCTTGTAGAACACCTACTGAGACCTGGCAGAGAACAAAAGCGCGGTGAGCGATTGGACGAGGAATCTGTCATCATCGCTAAAAGGTCGCGCAAACCTGTGTGACCTTCCACATACTGGCCGGCTGAGCGTAGCTTTGAATCCTGCAGTATTAGAACGTGCAGACATTCTCTTTCGAAGCGACTGACGAATCACAATCACTCACACACTGCACAGCTGTACGTCACTGTTGATAGTGATGACACATTGGTCCACTAGCTGGGTTTCTCAGAGATGTGTTTCCTCGCCGTCTAACTACAGACCATGAAGAACAAGGAGTTTGACCCAATGAAGGATACACTCCACTGGAAGTAGAAACTGGATGATGAAATTATTGTTGCAGCTACTCGCTGGCTCATCATCCAGAAGAATGGTATCAAACATCCATAAAGGTCGTCGTTGTAAGGTGGCGTAAGGGCGTTACATTGAACAGAGACAATGTTGGAAAATAAGGTTTTATAACTAAACCATTGGAGAATAGTATCATATATTGGAATTCTGAATAAAACCAACCTGTTTTGAGGAAAAATGTATGATGCATGAATATTAAACGCCTCTTGAACTTTTTAATTAACATCACCAGAACAGAAGCAAATCATTACAAAATAGTGTTCCTCCAATTTTACGATGGTATCATAGTGATGTTGCTGTTAGTTATGATAATTGTTAGGGGGGGTTAGAAGACAATTTTTACTCAATAATTGTTATTCTAAAATGTAAACGTACAATATGGACCGTCCCAATAAACGAATGTTACTATGGGAGGTGGCGACCTTTAGCGCACATTATCATTCACCCTCTGTAAATTATGCAGTCCCTGCAGAGGCACTGCAGCCATATCAGCTACGTAGCGAGGTATCAGGACGAGTAATTGTAAGTATGATAGGGAATGACAGAAAATGTTTGCCACTAGTAATAATAGTTGTGTCTGCGTGACACCAGGGAAGTCAAAGAGGCAGTCGTAGGCTCTTCCAGGAAAGCATCAGGGCTTCTACAAAAGTGTGACCAGGCAGTGGCCTCTCGCAAAATAGTCGGGCCACGAGGGAGGCCCGTTCTTCAACAAGACAATGACCAGCGGTCTGCAATCTGGAGGCGTATCGTCCACCTCAGGTGTGCGACCTCCAAAAGAGCGCCGAGCTTTTTGATGGCTCTAGGAAGAAGAACATCGTCTGCCGAAGGCAAGGAATGCGAAAGTGTTTCTCTGGCTTACAGTTTATCGGTGGATAGGACTTATTTTGGTGTCAAACTTCATCACTGCAGCAATATTGCTATGCTGTATCTAGGCGGGAGTTCTGGCGCAATTTGTGCTTGCCGCTTGACCATTGGACTGGACAATTTTCGGCGACTCCAAGTGGATTTGGTGTCCAGTAGGGAAGGTAGGAAAGATTTTCGTGGCATTCGCTGGATGTCCACTGTAGAGGACGGCCTGGGCAGTTCGGCCAAGGTACACTCCATGCTCCGCAAACTGGTGGATAACCGTCTCGGCATCTGCACCACACCAGCGATGATTCTCTGCATATCATAGTGCGAGGGTCCTAGCCATGGCCTTTGCAGTTGCGGACCTGCAGCCAGTCCCCACATCACCCATTGAAAAGTTCATTGGTGAGCATATTGACAGCCCGAGCCTATTAGCAATAATTGTCTGAGGACACAGTCTTCACTGCAGCGAGTCTATCTGACTTGGTGCCATATATTTCAACCACTTATGTCGTATTGACGTTCAGCTACCGGTTCACAAACACTGTCAGTACATCACATGTGGTCAAAAAGCGTTGTTGCTGTAACCTTGAGGGAGGCATTGTTTTAGCTTGACACCCTTCCCCTGTAATTACTTCGCCAGCCATCAACATCATCTGTCACCATGTTCTTTGATGTTTGTTTTTTGTAATTTGATCTGTATGCTAATTCTGACAATTCATGTGTTGGCTTTGTAACAAGCTAAGTCTGAAAATAGCAACATTTAATTTCAGTACCATATTCATCCTGGCTGAATGAAAATAATTCTTTTTAGTTGAGGGAGGGGGTGGGGGAGAGGGAACTTACAAATTGGCGCCATGTAGAATGCAATGATATATAGTCAGATTGGTACCGTTTGGTCTTTTAATATTTCACGCCAGAAAGAGATTGTAAGCAAATTAGTTTCGCGATAATCTTACACTGCTGGCGCGATATGTACTAGGGTGCTCCTTTTTGAGATGTTCAATATGTTGTATGTTTGGGTTCTATGGTTTCTGCATCACCTGTGTTCTTTGATTATTAGATTTTATAACGAAGTTTTAAATTTTTGGAAAGTTATGTTGCTGATGTGTTCGTGTGTTTTAATTACACATGTATTTGGAGAAATTTCGTTCACTGTTGGTTCGTGCTTGTCTGACGTTTGGATGATAACTAGGAGCAGGGCGAGAGCCGTTACTGTAAGTGGAGGGCTCTCTTAACATGGAGAACAATTGAGGAGCGCCGGAAGAAAAACCGATAAATCCGCATTTTCTGTTAATACAGAAAGTAACAAATATTGGTCTCTAAATGGCTCCACAAGCTATAAAAAGAAGAAACACGCCATAAAGCTCTAGCGTTGTGCTGAAAATTATTTTGTGGCAGGATGTATTACTCCAGCATCTGCCCCCTACAGCTCAGACACGCGAATACATCAAAAGTGGATATGTCGGGCTTTGTCCCGGCGCTCCTCAATTAGTGTATAGATCGGAACGAAACAGGAGACGAAGCGGTTGTTTTTCGCATGGAACAATCAAATTCAGAGGTAGCTAATAGGCACCGTTCAGCGTCACGTTTAGAGTACACTGAAACCGAAATGAAGTAAGTGATGTAGCAGTTCACAGCAGAAACCCGTGACATGACAGAAGGGCGAGTCCATCTCTGAGAACAATTACCGAAAGTAGGAATGCGACGGACAGCATCCTCGATATTTTGAGAAGAGAAACAGAAAAAAAAAATGGCTCAGAGAAGCAGAAGAACAAAAAGAGCGATTGTACTATGAGAACGCAGTTTAATACGACGTATCAGGGATGTGTTAAGAGAGATAACTACATGCAAGAGGCAAGCAGACGAAGCAAAAGAGATCGCAACGAAAGCAAAAAGGGCCTCTCGTGTTGCTAGAATGGAAGGAGTTGTGCACCGAAAGTGTGCTAGGACAGCAAAAGTTTCGCCCGTCAAATTCGGAATGTTCTTATCACGATGCAGGAACAGGGACGCGAGATAAGTCGGGAAACTCTGGAAAAGGTTTCACAGCACTGTAAGAAAATTAAGACACTGGAAGACAGCAGACAAAATTGTCACAGCTGGAGCAAGACTATGAGCGTGTCACCGATTCACAAGTTAAGATCATGAAGGATGTTACGGACACACGCAGCCGTATGAATAGTTGTAAATACAGGGTGCTAACAGACGGAAGGTGGACGAGGAACAACATAGATGAACCGCACTGGACAGAAGTAAGAATGGCAGTCGCTTCGATATTGCTGAAACGCTAAACATCGCTGAATCCCCGTAGCAGAGATCTACTTAAGTTTGCCCAGCACGAGCGTGCGCAACGCAAGCGGTGGACTTCCCACATTAGCGAAGCAGTCGCATAATGGCGCGCCGATTAGACGGTTGGATGCGCAAATTTATGACGGGGGCAGTGACGTGCACGGCCTTAACAGTTGACGGGACGATGTCTCACAGAATGAGAGTCACAGAGTCGGCAATTAGAGCACACGCAACTGAAGATCTAGAATTTGACCGCAGACATTCCATGTGCTGGCAAAATTTTCAAAACTGTCGGGATTACACAAAACAGCACACGATGTTCACATCTTCTGAAAGATTTTCAAGATATAATGAACGAGGTGCTGCATGGAATAACAATGATGTCCCCTGTTAGTGTGCTTACGAATCGTCAGCGTAAGGACCCGACACGAAAATTCGTTGACTTCCGCACAAGCAACAGCGAACAGCGCAAGAAAATAGTAAAGGATGCATTGCTCACTTTACAGTTTGCAGGGAGGAGGAGCAAGGAAAGCTCTGGTAGGAAAGCCCGAGAGCGAGAATTTTTCATTGGACAAAAAGTTTTTCTTCAACCATTTCGTCTCTCCAACAAACAGAAACAAATGTTTCACAAATTCTTTTGTGTCTACAGCGGACCAGTAAGCGTCAAAAGAATTGCCCACCATAATGCTGTTGAGCTTGAATCTTTAAAATCTAAGAAGTCGATCGGCATCCACCAAATCAGCCACATAAAACATTTCATAGAGTAAAGGAGAAGGTAAAGGACGGGATTTTTTTGCTGTTATACCGGATTGAATAGTTTAAAGTGTAGATTATTGTTTAATTAGCTTCTATGGGAATAAAAAACGAGGTTTCTCTTACGAACACGGTGGATGGTAGTGGCCAATTGGGTCATTAATAAAGTTTGCATTTGTCCACTAATTTCAGCATGGTAGTTGTAAATTGTGGCTGACTAGGTTGCCCATTGTATACAGAGAAAAGAAACAGTTAGGTTGCAGAACTCAGAACCAGACGTCATACTCCTTACCCTCCTAGAGAAATGGTTGAGAAAAGTGAGCTGGAATATTACATTCTACTCACATTGCGTGTTACATGAGGGAATTAGTTGCTGTGATCCACATTGCGTGTTCGAAACTGTTTAGGTTCCATTGCGTGGTCCTCTTACCGCTGAGAGGTAGCATCGTGTGTGTTCCTTTTGTGTCGTTGCGTTTGGTTACGCCTCTGAAGTGTTTCGCTTTAGATTTTCGTGGGTGGCTTCGGTAGTGTCTGCTTCAGAGATGCGCGTATTATTCGAGATGAATGCGAAGGGCTAGCGTGTGTTGTTTTTCGCTGATAGTGTGGTTAGTATTCCGTTTTGTGGGAATGTGTTTGGCTACGCCACTGAAGCGCTGTGAGTATGTTTTCTTCCCGTGAATCTTTAGACGTTGCGGCGTCATGGAAGCACGTATTGCTCGAGGGAAGCTTAAAGTGCTTGGTATCCGGAAGGATAGCGATCAGACCCCGTTTTTGCTGATATGCGAGAGATCTGCGATGTCCCAATGTCTCAGCATGTGCGCAAGGCAACCGCACTGTCACTCACTCTCTCATGATAGACGTGGTTTATCGCACACCGAGTGCACGCTGCCGTTAGTCCAGGCTGACAAAAGACGGTAAAATAGGTCGACCGACAGGAGAGATACGACGGTTTGGTTCCCTTTAGAGGAGCACGGAGTAACATTTACTGCATCGCACAAATGAACACCATTATGCATGTGATTTCCGATCACTTTATCTTATTGAATTATGAATTAGAAATGTGAAGTATTTGGTTAACGCAGCTTGGTGAGTTTCAGAGGATAAAAAAGGAAAAGGGAGAAACCATCATGAAGAAACTGTCATCTTGTATGCAAATGGGCACTTAAATGGGAATGATGTAGTCACAGGACAATCAGCCCAAGGGACATAATACATCCACCTTTGTCGGTAATTATACGCTGAAGGATAAGAGGTAGGGATGGAATGTTGACCAGACCCTTCCAGGACAATTATGACATGAGGATTTACAATTTTTTTTGTATGCCATACCTTGCCCGCAGGAGGGCCTAGGCAATAATCATCTGGGCTTGCGCAAGGAAGACAAGGATGAGTTGGTGGACAGGTGGCAAACGTGCGTAGTTCCCATCCCAGCTAGTATTACGTTTAGCTAATTTTGTGCATGTCAGGCTGTTGCCATGCTTAATGGTCAGAGGAACTACATTCCTTTATTCATGGTGAAGGCAATAATGCTTCAACGATCATGTGTAGGCTATTTGTATGTGAGATTGGGGTCGGTTTCACCTATATTAGGCTAGCAGATAGAGTAGTTGGGGCTAACCGATTATCGGAGACTGATACGAACACAGTTAATCCCACGAAACATTATACTTTTGGTATTGTTATTTGTATGATGTAAAGCTTTCACATGTGCACTACTTTAATACTATGTTTAGCTAGAAATATGTTAAATCAGAGAAGTATGTATTTGATTGTCCCTTAAGAAATTTAGTTGCCAGTATTCGACATGTAATCATCTATGTTAGGTACGTAAGTTGGAAGACACCGATCGCTTATGGGGCATGCAAAAAATTTGTCCAGGTGGCGCCCAGGAGTTTGGCGACATGAGAAGTTAACACGCGACTGATTTCCTGGAGAGCGGAGTGAGGCACTCATCTCACTGGACACAGGTGCGGTGACAACCACAGGCTTTTGCAACAAGCGGCCCTCCTGGGGGGGGGGGGGGGGGATGGCCGGGGAGCTGCCTTGCTGACCTACTGACAGACGTCCGCAGCCACGTGCCACACCAGCTCACCGCCATATCCTTATCTGCGGCTAAGACGACGGGAGATGGGCTGGTGCGCGTAAGGGCGGCGAGGTATGCGTCATCACCACTTTCATCGTTAAGGCGAGCACGGAGCACCGACAAGTTCTAATGTTGACTAGTTTCTGCTTCCCATCTACAGAACAATTTGACAGGATGATCCAAAGAGTTGAAACTCTCCCAACGAACCCCAAAAAACTATGTAAACTTCTAGAGGAGGCCTCTGAACGAAGGGGCGAGGGCCTAAACCTAGGGCAAGTATACAAGGACTTCGTGAGGGCACATGAACGTGTGTTTCTGGATTTTAAAGAAACCACACCCAAGTGTTTTCCCTTCACCAGATACCCCTTGTGAAGTTAATACAACAAAATTGTCAGGTATTACCCTAGTAAACCTGGAACTAGGTAGGCTCTTAGACGAAACCAAAGCAGACATCACCCGCTTTCAGGAACCCTTTCTGCGAGGTGGGAAGAATGCAGGGATTCCCTTACATTATATCAAAATAGCAAGAATACTAAACGCGAAAACCGCGATAATACTAGTTAATAAAATCCTCACAGTAACACAGATCACTCAGTTTACCCAGTTTTGCTCTGAACACATCCCCACAGCAGAAATAACTGATGCAGAGGACGATTTTTTTTTTTAAATAGAGGTGGAGCCCCTCCGCGCCCACACCGGCATGATGGCCAACACAGAAGGTACAGCCATCTCTGAGTAACGGTTAGTTTTCGCTAAGGTGAGGTCTCACAGGATGTGGGTACTGCGTTGTTTCCGTAGGTCTGGTTAAGGTTAACCATTAACACCCGCTCATTTGTAGACAGACTGGGTCAAAAGTTGAACGAAGGATCGCGATTTGAAGGGCAGAGAAAAAAAATGTCAAGGCAAGATCCTAGGGAAAAAAACGTCTGCGATAGTTGGGTTGGGTAGTAAGAGCAGTAGCGGTTTTTTTGTTACCTGTGACAGGTCATGCAATAGCAGGCTTTGTTAGTAGTGGTAACATGCAAGTCGATACCTTTATCGTTGTGCGATGGTGTTATTTGGCAGCTGCCGTTGGGTGCCGGTGTTGATTTCTCGGTCAGCGTCAGAATACCTGTAACAGTTGGGTTCATCACCGTTTTGTGTCCGTTAAGTCTCAGACTCACAGAGTAGGGTAATTTTGGCGGTTTGTTTGTGCGTCAGTGGGCGGTTTCCCTGTTGTAGCCTGTTGGTCGGCTTTAATAGCAGCTGGTATGTCCTGTCAGCGTCGCTGATATCCAGGGCCTTGCCGATGTCATCGCTAGTGGATGTATGTTAGCTTGTCATAGGTGGTTACGCCGTAGCTAGTAGGAGTTAGAGCTCATGTCGCCTATATAAGCTCAATACGATACAGAACCTTTGTTAGATAAAATAAAAGACATTGCACGCCACTCAGAAAGAAAAAAGACAGCTCATTATAACCGATATCAACCCAAAATCACCCTTGTGGAGCTCAGATAGATCTGACGAGAGAGGACCTGGTGCTTGACGTCGTAAATGAATGCAACCTCTTCATACTGAATAGGGAGGGACAGCCACCTACATACCGCGGAGACGTTGATGGCGTACGTAAAATAGATCTTTCTCTTTGGATCGCAAAACCTCTTCCACTAGTCAACACGTGGAGGGTATTAGATGGGGCCACACACAGAAACCTCAAGGCAGTCGTCATAACCAGAGACATATATCAATACACGTAACTTGGACCATTAACAGCAGCATCTATTCATAGGTTGGACCGACTGGCAAAAAGTTAGAGACATTGTTGAGACGTCACTACACATTGTCAAGGCAGTATGTGGTCGACAGAACTGTCAAGATTACGGAAGGATCTTAGAACAAAAGAAACTACTACCACAAGCATAGACAGCTCCAGAAAGGCAGATAGTACTCGACCTGTACCGTGATGCTCAACAGAAACCTACAGACAACAAAGCTAGACTACTGGACCAATTTCGTCAAAACCAACTGCAGAATGACATCTGGGACAAACATTCAAGACAGAAACAGAACGTATTAGGACACTGACAGTTTGTCAACGCCAAAACAAGCTGACGGCACAATGATCAGAGGATGGAGAAGCACAGCAGAATATCTTCAGAATGGGCTTCTCCCAGCTGACGACCCTCACAAAACGAGCGACCCCACACTGACGTAAGAGAGGGGATAAGGTAACCATATATCAGTGTAAGCGTACCATTCTTACAATACGCTATCATCAGGATCAGAAACCGAAAAGCACTCGGCCCAGACAAAATATTTTCAAAAACATCAAAACAAACAGAAACACAAATTACACCTTTTCCTACTAAGATGATCAACGAGGCACAACTAACGAGCAGAATTCCAAAGCTCTGAAAAATTGCTAATGTATGTTGGCTTGCCATCGGTGGTTATGCCCTAGCTAGTAGGAGGTACGGCTCATATCGTCTATGTACGTTCAATATGATACAGAAACTTTGTCAGACAAAATAAAATACATTGCACGCCACTCAGAAAGAAAAAGGCTCATTCTCAACGTTATCAAAACGCCAACAGACCTCGGAACGTACCGACCGATTTGCCTCTTAAACACTCTTGCCCAGGTGCAGGAATGTCCCCTGCATGACCGCTTGCAGTCGCACAGATGCCTCCTCGGCCTAACACCCCATCAATTCGGCTTCAGGAAAGGTAGATAATTAGAAGATGCCGTAAACCGAGCACTGACATTTACAAAGAGCATCAGTAACAAATACGTGTGTGCCATGCTAATCGACACAGCTGGAGCTTTTGAAAACCTTTGGTCGCCGTCCCTCTTCGCCACGTTAAGGGAAATGCAGGAATCATCTTCTTTCTACAACAGCTTCTTCGGCAGAATGGCGGAGTGGAGGACTGGTACACGAAATGTTCTGAAGAGAATAACACAGGGATGTCCACAGGGCTCGATCTGCGGGCAAATATATTGCTATAATGCAGTCGAGCCCTTGCTGAACACCCTGGACGATGATGACAGGCTAAGAGGTGAGGTGGCGTATGCAGATGACCTGCTCGTAGTGGTGTCAGCCAACTCAACAACAGCACTAGAGATAAAAGGCACGCAGCTTCTTCAGAAAATGAACAACTGATGCGAAAAAATAAACTAAAGATAGCGCCCATCGAAACTGTGTATTTACTGCTCAGCGGGACACTACAGAGGAACCCAATTCTATAATTAGACTATACTAAAACATAGAGGAGGCAAGGCACACTTTGTCTTGGACTGCACCTTGACGAGAAACAGACTTGTAACAATCGCGTCAACTGACAATTGATAATGCCTCGAAAATTATGCACAAACTAGCAAGACTCAACACAACTCAGTAAAAATTACCTACTAAGATAAAGACCTATCACATTGCGATATTTGAATCCATCGCATGCTGCGCCTGTTGGGCTCACAGAATGATCAAACAGACTAACAAGACAATTGCAAGACGAGGTCAACATAGTGTACTCCTCAGAATGAGCGGAGCCTTCAACACGATATCATTAGAAGCACTTTGCGTTGTGATGGGGACCTGCTCCATAGACATAACAATACGTTACAGAGATGCACCTTACTGGCCTAAGCGGGACTGGCTCGATAAAGTCACCAAAATTACGGGAACCAGCATTGTAAACGAGACACAAATGAAACATTGGCGGATTCAAACATGGCAGAGAGAGTGGGAAGCATCCTACGAGGGTCACCGAGTACAATCTTTCTTTCCTGACGTACGCGAAAGATTACAACTAAAACATGTAGACCAGAAAGGCCTTGGACCGAACCCGGTGCACTTCAACCGCATGGGAATAACAATGAAATATGCATTTGCGGAGAAAATGGGACACCAAAATATGTAACCCTGCTATGCAACACACTAGCATACATGAGATCTATGCACAAGGACAGTGACATCGCCGGAGTAATAAGTAATCCCGATGACTGGAACACATTAAATAGCGTAGCCGATATTGTATAGAACATACTACATGAAGATTGAAATGGTGCAAATGGCTCTGAGCACTATGGGGCTTAACATCTGAGGTCATCAGTCGCCTAGAACTTAGAACTACTTAAACCTAACTAACCTAAAGACATCTCATACATCCTTGCCAGAAGCAGGATTCGAACCTGCGACCGTTACTGCACAGCGGTTCCAGAATGAAACGTCTACAACCGCTTGGCTACAGTGGCCGGCACTGCATGAAGAATACAAGGTCCAAAAACCATATGGACAGAGGCGTAGATAACCACGAATAACACAGCAAACAACATTCGAGGACACAACCACGACCACATATTCCGAAACCGAGGAATAAACTAACACACTAAGCGAACGTGACTCAGAAAGCATAAACGTGTAACCGAGCCGAAACAACAACTCATGACACTGCATGCCGTAACATGGAGACAAACAACACAACAGGCAGCCGGCCGGAGTGGCAGTGCGGTTCTAGCCGCTGTAGTCTGGAACCGAGCCAACGCTACGTTCGCAGGTTCGAATCCTGCCTCGGGTATGGATGTGTGTGATGTCCTTAGGTTCGTTAGGTTTAATTAGTTCTAAGTTCTAGGCGACTGATGACCTCAGACGTTAAGTCGCATAGTGCTCAGAGCCATTTGAACCATTTGAACACAACAGGCAGCTACAATCATAAAAGAAACACCGACACCACACACTAAGAGTCCAGCAATAAGGTAACGTCACTTAGGAGGAGAAGGTTCTAACAACTTTCATTCCGAGGCTCCTCCTCCCCAAAGACATATTGCAGATTGTTTAAAGTATACTGTGCACAAGCAGTAATGTTTATTTGTCTCATTATGTGTAGACAGAAGTATATTCTCTTCTTTATGTAAAGCTTCAATCAATGAATTTTATACATCAAATGTATTTTCTGTGTTAATTATGTATAAAACTGAAAATGTAATGCATTAAGCTATTTAAGGAATACTGCACTCAAGTATCAGTGAACCTACTAACCAATTTACAACCATAAAAACATAAAAACAAACCATTTCAGATGAGAACAGCTCAGGGTTCTACCGAGACCGTCTCGCCTGAAATGGGTGGAAAGAGGCTATTATCAACCAACAAGCTACTTACACTATATTACACATCCAAATACAGTATAACACGTTCCTCTGCAAACTGAAACTTATTTTCACCACACTATTGCATTACATTTTTTCACATTTGCTTTATATAAATAATATTCTCCTCAACTACGCCGAAACAAATTGTATAGAATCTCTTTAACAATTGTTAAGCATTCAATTATCTGTAATCTTAGAGAAATTTTTGTATATTATGTTCTTTATATTATTTGAAAAAGATCATTTAGAAGCATCACACTCGCCTTACATTTCAAGGGGGTTGGTTGCCGCGTGTGTTACTAACATTTATTTCAGTGGCTGGGGTATTGATCTGACAGCTATCGACGAGTGTCAATTTTTCGAATAGACGGTTTTAATTACAATGTAGCTATGTTCTCTTCTCTCTTACGTAAATCTTGTTCTTTATCTATCGCATCTATGCTTTCCTTCTCATATGCAATTTAGTGACAGATATTGTTCACATGTAATATTCACTAGTCTTTACGTTGTTTGGTAACCTATTCTTTGTTATTTCATCACAAGATATTTATATGTGAGTGTGTGTGGTGAATGGAGTTTCAGTAATGCCTCTGTGTAAAGTATTTGGTTTGAGAGGATCTTCAGTCAAGGATAAATTTTGTACTGATTTGGATTTTTCATGTAGATCATTTTCAAAGGGGTCCAGTGCTTTTGTATATGAAATACGTCCGTTTGTACTGGAATAATCATAGTATTGACCGCAGTAAGTGGGTTTGCTGCCTCTGGTTCACGGGGCCCCGGTTTCGATTGCCATCGTTCATGAAAGTGGCTAAATTGGTCTGTGTGAAGATTCGGGCTTTGTACAGGCCCTGATGACCTCGCAGCTGAGCGCCTCGCAGACCATATATCATCATCAATGAGTGGGTGAGTTTTACCTCGCTGGAATGGTTTGTGTTCCCATGTTAATTTTCATTGTTAAGTCGATGAATTAATTAATTGCCGATTCCCACATGGTCTTCTGCCCATGTACTCTTAGAATAAATGTGATAGTGATGAGTGGATTGATCTCCTTGTGTATATATGTCTGCTGGGTTATATTCAGATAGTAGTAGAATCAGATAACTGGCAACGCATCCCCAACATTTTCCCCTTTTCGTTAAAACGAACAAAAATAGCTCTGCAATTTCATTTTCATCCCTTTTCTGTGTCTCACTACTGCAATCTAAGTGTGAAATTTCCTAAGCGAAAACAAGTCTACCTGTGAGAAGTAGTGGAAGATGGCGACCCTTTAGGCACACAGTTTTTTATCTCTGGTTAATTACATAGTCTATGCAGAGGCGATGCAACCATCTCAGCTATATAGTAAGCCATGAGAACGAGTAATTGTAGACACGAGAGCGAAAAACAGAGTTTGCTTTGCCGCTAGCAATAGTAGTTGTGGCGCTGTATTCTTTGTGTCGGCGAGGACGGTAGGGGAACTTGGCGAGAGGGGCAAAAGTCAATGAAACAGACACAGGCTCTTCTAGAGAAGCATCCCGGGTCCTATAAAAGTGTGACTAACGATGAGCGCAGGAGGTGGCCTCTCGCCATAAAGTGAACCCACGAGGTCGGCCTGCTCATCAGGTCAATGGCCAGTGGTCTGCATCCCAGATGCGTATCGTCCACCTCAGGTACCCAACCGACACATGGGCGCCAAGCTTCAGGTTTGTTCTGGGAAGGAGGGCATTGTCCGCCGCAGTCATGGAATGCACGCGTGTTTCTCTGGTGCCTAGTACAGTGGGGAATGGCATTAATTTTGCGGGCAAACTTACATGTTGGAGAAATAACGCTATGCTGCGTCTAGGCGGGAGTTCTGGCGCGGGAATATAACACTTCATTGGCCCAATATGGGTGGGCCACTTGACCATTGTAGGGGCCATTTTTTGGCCATTACAGGTGGATTTGGTGTCGTGAAGAGAGGAGAGATTTTCGTGGCGTTCGCTGGATGTCGACCGTAGAGGACGGTCTGCGCAGTTCGGCCGAGGTACTCTGTACGCTCGGAAAATTGGTGGAGAGCCGCCACAGAGGACAGTCTTGATTTTTTCGGCGGGCCAGCCGTGAATCTCTGCACATCTCTGTCTCCATGTATTTCATTTGATGGTTTTTTGTAATTTGATCTTTATGTAAATTCTGGGAATTCACATGCTGGCTTTGGAATAATACAAGTGTGAAAAAAGCAATATTTCTATTCGGTACCCTATTCATACTGATCATTTGAAATACAATAGCCGGCCAGGGTGGCCGAGCTGTTCTAGGCGCTACAGCCTGGAACCGCGCGACCGTTACCGTCGCAGGTTCGAACCTGCCTCGGGCATGGATGTGTGTCATGTCCTTAGGTTCGTTAGGTTTAAGTAGTTCTAAGTTTTAGGGGACTGATGACCTCCAGAGTTAAGTCCCATAGTGCTCAGAGCCATTTGAACCATTTGAAATACAATAAATTTTTGTGAGCTGAGAGTACATAGTGAGGGTAACAAACATTACAGCTATATCAATCTGACTCTTGACCTGCATGAGAAAACTGCAACAGTGAAGCTGATCTCACTTGTTACCGGTAGGCTACTTAAAGGCATGGCACTACTTTGCTGTTTGTGGCCTTTCACCTTTCAAGAATGCAGTGGTAGACTATTTACGCGGTCTGATGCTTCATGGTGTAAGATTTACCATTTCCGTCAGGGTATTTCGGAGAAGCACACAAACATTAAACAGTTGTGGACCTTTAAATAGTCAAATGTGCAAGAACTGAAGACAAATTCCTTATGTAAGCGACGTATGTAAGTGTTTTTCACCGTTCGTATGATATCAGAGTGAATTAAGATCTCAACATATTAGTTTTCGTTTTTGCTCTGATCTTCTGATAGTTTTTGCCAGTACAGGTAGACCGTCACATCGGTGCAGTATATGAACACATTTTCTGTTGTTTCACAGCTTTACTGCCATCAATTCAGATGTTGGTGAGTCATCACATCTTACAAATAATAAGAGCAACTTGTGTTTAGATGGTGGATCATTGTACTTTCACGCGTAGGGTACACTACGTCTAACCTCATAATGTTAAGTGATTACGGTCATCAGATATCTGAAGTGTAGCGTCTTGAGCCTTCGACTGTACATGTCAAACTTTATTTCTCAACCAGTTTCACTTATTACAAGTATCATCACTGCAGGAAGAAATGTACAGCGGAAAATCAGAATGAGATTATCAGCAAATCAGCAAATCTACCCTATAGGTACAACATACTTCAAAGAAACAAATGTTAAGATGAAGTCCGCCCTACACCCTATTTGGTGTTAACGCCGTTTTAATTTTTCAGTGTACAGCTTCTCCTTCAGTGATGAAGCTTGTAGTAAGCGAGAAATAAAGTTGCACATGTATAGCTGCAGGCTCAAGATGCTTTACGCCATACATGACTTCGGCTTTAGAAATTGCCTGCAACGGAAAGATAGCCATTTATTTCTCCGGGAAAACTGAAATGGTGTAAACACGTACAGTTCACGTGCTTTATCTGTGACACTGGGAACAGTAAACACAGGAGGCTGACATGAGGACTAGAGCGCACGGCGACGCTCACACAGTGCCAGAACACACTGAGCGGGCAACATACAAAACTATGAAGTTTGACATGTAGAGGAGTCTGTCACTTACGTCACTGATAGCCTTGTTGATGAGGATTCCTGTGTTTGACGAAGTAAAAATGTGTCAACCATGAAAGGTAAGACAGTAAACATTCCACTTATCTACCCTATAGGTACAACAGAAGCAATAACCCTCTAAGAATTTGAAACTAGTCGTTACATTTGAACGCTTATTTTAGCATGAAGCCTAGGTTTTTAAGAAATACAATGAATCCTGAACACAAGTGCGGTGCGATCATTTACTTGCTTATGGTGACGAGATTTTGATGAATCCTGAACAAGTGCGATCATTTACTTGCTTATGATGACGAAGTTAGTAAAGGAAAACCTTAAGGCAACTTCTTTAATTTTTGGAGAAAAAAGGGGAAAAGTAAAATAAAAATAATCCGCCACCATAGCAGATTTAAACATATTTCGTTTCCCACCGCAGCATTGTTAGTTCATTCACAATCTAACGGCAGCAATAATAGCAAAATATCTACTTAGCACTCATATACAACCGCTCGCTCACCGATAGATCTGTACCTACAGATTGGAAAATTGCGCCGGTCGCACCAGTGTTCAAGAAGGGTAGTAGGAGTAATCCATTTAACTACAGACCTATATCATTGACGTCGGTTTGCAGTAGGGTTTTGGAGCATATACTGTATTCAAACATTATGAATCACCTCGAAGGGAACGATCTATTGACACGTAATCAGCATGGCTTCAGAAAACATCGCTCTTGTGCAACGCAGCTAGCTCTTTATTCGCACGAAGTAATGGCCACTATCGACAGGGGATCTCAAGTTGATTCCGTATTTCTAGATTTCCGGAAAGCTTTTGACACCGTTCCTCACAAGCGACTTCTAATCAAGCTGCGGAGCTATGTGGTATCGTCTCAGTTGTGCGACTGGATTCGTGATTTCCTCTCAGGAAGGTCGCAGTTCGTAGTAATAGACGGCAAATCATCGAGTAAAACTGAAGTGATATCAGGTGTTCCCCAGAGAAGCGTCCTGGGACCTCTACTGTTCCTGATCTATATAAATGACCTGGGTGACAATCTGAGCAGTTCTCTTAGACTGTTCGCAGATGATGCTGTAATTTACCGTCTAGTAAGGTCATCCGAAGACCAGTATCAGCTGCAAAGCTTTTAGAAAAGATTGCTGTATGGTGTGTCAGGTGGCAGTTGACGCTAAATAACGAAAAGTGTGAGATGATCCACATGAGTTCTAAAAGAAATCCGTTGGAATTCGATTACTCGATAAATAGTACAATTCTCAAGGCTGTCAATTCAACTAAGTACCTGGGTGTTAAAATTACGAACAACTTCAGTTGGAAGGACCACATAGATAATATTGTCGGGAAGGCGAGCCAAAGGTTGCGTTTCATTGGCAGGACACTTAGAAGATGCAACAAGTCCACTAAAGAGACAGCTTACACTACACTCGTTCGTCCTCTGTTAGAATATTTCTGCGCGGTGTGGGATCCTTACCAGGTGGGATTGACGGAGGACATCGAAAGGGTGCAAAAAAGGGCAGCTCGTTTTGTATTATCGCGTTATAGGGGAGAGAGTGTGGCAGATATGATACACGAGTTGGGATGGAAGTCATTACAGCATAGACGTTTTTCGTCGCGGCAAGTCCTTTTTACGAAATTTCAGTCACCAACTTTCTCTTCCGAATGCGAAAATATTTTGTTGATCCCAACCTACATAGGTAGGAATGATCATCAAAATAAAATAAGAGAAATCAGAACACGAACAGAAAGGTTTAGGTGTTCGTTTTTCCCGCTCGCTGTTCGGGAGTGGAATAGTAGAGAGATAGTATGATTGTGGTTCGATGAACCCTCTGCCAAGCACTTAAATGTGAATTGCAGGGTAGTCATGTAGATGTAGATGTACGTATCGTTAGAGATAAGCAGTTGCTGACACGTGTGAAAATTACAGCACTATCAATATAATAAGTCATGGCTGGAAAATACTAACACGAATTGATTACAGAAGAAGGGAAAAACTGAAAGAAGGTAACCTCCTCGAAGATCAGTTTGGATTCCGAGGTAACGTAGGGAACCGCGAGGCAATACAGACCCTACGACTTCTCTTACAAGGTAGGTTCAGGAAAGACAAATCTACGTTTATAGCATTTGTATGCTTAGAGACAGCTTTTGACAATGTTGACTGTAAAACACTCTCTGAATTTCTGAATGTAGCAGGTGTAAAATACAGCTATTGAAAGGCTATTTACAACTTATACAGAAACCAGACCGCAGCTATAAGAGTCGATAGGCATGAAGGGGAAGCAATGATTGAGAAATGAGTGAGACTGGTTCTTAGCCTGTCACCGATGTTATTCAACCTGTACATCGAACAAGCAGTGAAGGAAACAGAAGAAAACTTTGGAGAAGGAATTAACGTTGGAGAGAAAGAAATAAAAACTTTCATGTTTGCCGAAGACATTGTAAGTCTGTCAGACATGACAAAGGATTTGAGAGAGCAGTTGTACGGAATGGACTTTGTCTTTAAAAAATGAAAAGGGGTATGAGATGAACATCAAAAAAAGTAAAACAAGAATAATAGAATACAGTAGAATTAGACCGGGTGGTGGTAACGGAATTAGGTTTGAAAAAGAAACACTTAAAGTAGTAGACGAGTTTTGTTATTGGGGCAGCAAAATAACTGCAGCTGTATTTCGCTATTTGGGCGCAAAATAACTGATGATGACCGAAGCAAAGAGGACGAAAGAAATATACCGGAAATGGCAAGAAAAGCGTTTCTGAAGAAGAAAAATTTGTTAACATCGAATGTACATCTAAAAGATAGGAAGTCTTTCCTGAAAGTGTTGTCTGAAGTAAAAAGGAAAAAGTACAGCTTGTAAATTGGGTGATTTAATTAATCAGAAATTTGGTGATAATATATTTGGCTGTAAAATGCTTAGCACAATTGGGCGAGACGAGTTGGCACCATAAGGGTGCAGTTCGGTTATGGTAATGGCAATATCAGTATCTCTCTCCCTCCCCGCTTCCTTCCATCGATCTGTCATGGACACCACTCCGGATCGAAGAGACGAACAGAGAGATCTGAGTTCCGCAAATGATCTCTTTGTAGCGTCTATATTGATTTTAATAGAGGATATCGTCATTCTCTAGAGAGATCGTTGCGACAGCATTAGACGTGTTCTACAATTCTGCAATAGACTGACCTCTTTGATAAAGGATTAAACTTATATCTTAATCTACTACGGATTTTCTGGAGGACATAAATGACCTGCACTATCTTCAATCAATCTGGAATCCTTCGCTGCTCCAGTGAGCTACTAGAAACTGGTGTTAGAAGGAAAGCAAGTTCTTTGGCATAATCGCTGCAGAATTTTACACGTATCTCAAAAGCTCCAGATGTCTTTCCGCTGTTGAGAGATTTTAGTTCACATTCTGTTCTGCGATAACCTTCCTCCATGTATAGCAATTCCACATTAGTGTGATGACTGGAAAGCACAGTGGCAATTTCGTAAGACAGAAATCAGCATTCTGGCATCCCTTCTGTGTTCTAACGTTTCAGTCGCTAAGTGACTGAATAGATGATTCGATTGGCTTACTTACTGTACATTATATTGAAACTACGTAGGATTCTTGGTCAGATCATTTGACACAACTTTACTTTCGATTTGGCTAAAGGCTACACGCACTGTCGTCCTTATGCTAATTTGGGCCCCATTCAGTTTTTGTTATGCATGGTCACCGTCACATTATATAAATCTGTGATGAAGCAGTATTTATTGTGTGGCACCTTTGTGACATGAGTCTCACATATTCTTGCTCGTCACATACCCTTTGCCTACGAAATATCGTTAAAGATTTCTGAGATCCACATCATTTTCTCCAGAGTTAAATATTTGACACTGACTGTTAAGATACTCTACAGTTTATGCCTGGTAATTAGAACACTTGTGAATTATCTATATTAGCTGTGGCAATTTATTTGTTCCTAAAATAAAACAGTCTTTATGAACTGTAAAATGATTTTGCCATTCATTCTTTTGTACTGCAATACTTGGGTGTGAGCTACGGTTCCCAGTTTTGTACGTCATTCATTCCAAAGTGGAGTGATATCCGTGGAGTCTGATGTTCTGATTAAAGGGTAGATAGTATTGTGGAGTGTCTACCAGGACCTGTACAACTCCCGTCAAAACTATCTCTAAAATTAAAAGAAATTTAAATGGAATAATAATTGTACCTGTCAGGAGCGAAATACTTTTTTATATAAAACTGTAGAGATTATAGCGTTGTACTACTTATCATCGTAAGAAGGCTGAACAGTCATGGCAGTGAGTCGACTAAAATAAATTATATTGAACTTATCTCGAATTCAATAAGAATTTCGTTGTCGAAGAGTATGACCTTTTCCTGTAAAGGGATCACGTTCAGAATTTCAAACGAAATTGGCATAGCTTCAGTCGATTAACTTGTAATTTTACACTTGATTATAACTTTGTCTCTTTTGACACCCACTACACTATAAATCCGTCTTTGAAAATATCACACATTTACAATAAAGACAGGTACAAAGTAAACAAGAATTTCTCACACATTATCTGGAAGCTAAAACATATTCGCATGTAATTCTGGGGTGAACGTAAAAGGAGGCACCACTGAAAATATGACTGCTCTTTAAATCATTAATTTCAAGTGTACATTTTTCCAACATTAAATATAATCTCCAAAATGGTGTATACCACTTACAGGTAATTTTTATATAATTTTTTTTGTTTTGACTTAATTTCATCTTGTGACATCATATATAGGTGAAAATACTGAACTTATTCACAGGGTTGAAATTTAGACCCATTCGTAATCCTTATGCGAATGGATAAGCTGCCACTTCACGTTCATCAAGAACAACTCGTAATTTTTGCAGATACTACTGGAGTTATAATGAATCCTACTATAGAGAAAGTTGTAGAAGAATTTGAAATGATGTTTTTAAATAATCATTGAGTGATACTCTGAAAATGAACTCTGCCACTATTTTAAGGAAACAGTTTTGTCCAATAAATACAGTCGTACCAGAAGTTATGATAGCACATCAATAATAAATAGAAAACAGGGCAAAATGCTTCAATTTTTAGGTTACATACTAATGGGAACTAGAAATCTACGGTGTATAGTACAGAGCTGCTCAATGTTCAACAACTTTTGCTCTATGTATAGTTGGTAGCCTGGGAAACAAACGAATCAACCTTCTAGTATATTTTGAGCTTTTTCCACTAAAAATATGTTAAAGTATAATTGTATTGTGTTACTCATCATTTAGAAAGTGCTGACTATACAAGAACGAGTAGTGAGAATAACAGCTAGTGTTGACCCACAGGCATCTAGTAACTCCTTCTTGAAGGAATTAGACATTTTACTCTCAGATTTGCAGTAGGTGTATGTATTCGCTAGCGAAATTCTGTGAAAGAAATCCATCACAGAGAGGAATAGTGATGTCCATATCTACAATACTAGAAAACAATCCTGCATTGCCCATTATTAAGGCTGACTCTGATCATTTTCCCAATAACATAAATGCCTAGAAGGTAGGAAAGTATGTTTTAAAACTAAACTAAACTCATTTCATCGGAACATTTCTTTCTATTCAGTTTAACAACTGTTAGTCTGGAAAAAAAGGCTTTAAGATCAACTGCACGAGTAGGGCTTAAAAAATAATATGTTCATTAATTTGAAAAAATAGTTACGTGCAAATATTCAGTAAACTGACTTGTTTCACATCATTTCGCTTCAACAAGTCGTTCAGATGATGGAAATGTAAATGACAATTTGGCTTCATTGGCCGGGAGGCCCCTTGCGCGGCAGGTCCGGCCGCCTTGGTGGCAGGTCGTATTACATTCGGCGCCACATTGGGCGACCTGGGCGCCGGATGGGGATGAAATGATGATAAAGACAACACGACACTTAGTCCCTGAGCGGAGTAAATCTCCGACTCAGCCGGGAATCGAACCCGGGCCCGTAGGACGGCAATCTGTCACGCTAACCACTCAGCAAACGGGGCGGACGTTCAGATGATGTAGGGAGCTAAGTACTTCCATGACTATCATCGCCACAGTACACTATCACTTACAAAGATAACTGCTTCCGTGTTAAGAGAAGTATTGCACATAGTGAAATGTGTGGCATTTTTTCGCTCTAGTTGCCAGCGATGTGTATATTGTACTATTGTTTAAAAATATATAACTATTTCAACACATTTCAAGACTGCAGGGCCTAAATAGAAGCCATGAGCACAGCAAGAGTTCCACACCACGGAACTGGCTTAAAAAACATAAAGAAGTTATTTACTTAAAAGTAATATCGATAAATAAAGGCAATTGTTTCAATAACCTTCTATTTTTTCCGTCTTGAGGAATTACAGATTATATCAGCCCTTCTAGAGAAAAAATTCTGCAGGTAATGTGATTTCGGAATAATGCTCTGTTTTTGTTGTTGTTGTAAGTAAACCACAAAAAAATCTGTTAGTATTCTTCCTACTCTGCGCATCCAAACTGACAAAACATGTGAACAGTAAGAATTTCTTAGATGCAATACGCGCTCTTTGCATTTCGCTGTTTACTGGATCAGTGGATAAACATATACTGTGACTACCGCTAAACATGTAAAAAACAAGCGGTAAAAGCGAAGGAAATGTGAACTGTGAGAAACATGATTTGCAAATGACGGTAGTCAACATGAGCTTTTCCCAGGTTTGACGGAACTGGTAACACTGCTTATGCTGGCGTCGTCGGCGGCTGGACGCCCCCCTAAGTGTCCCCCGCCGGGCTCGGCCGCGCCTCAGTACCTCCCGGATGACGCGGACGGATCTGCCTTCTGGCAGTGCGACCGCGGGGTCGCGTATCACAAGCACTGCGACGACGGGCTGGTCTGGAACGCGGCACTCAGCGTCTGCGACTGGCCCAGCGTCGTCGTGGTGGACGCAGAGGACTCTGGACACGAAAGCGGCACTCACAGTGGCGGGTAGGGCAGTTACTTTAACTACCGGTCCACGACCGTCCTGAACTGTTAGCTGTTGCTATAATACACTCCTGGAAATGGAAAAAAGAACACATTGACACCGGTGTGTCAGACCCACCATACTTGCTCCGGACACTGCGAGAGGGCTGTACAAGCAATGAACACACGCACGGCACAGCGGACACACCAGGAACCGCGGTGTAGGCCGTCGAATGGCGCTAGCTGCGCAGCATTTGTGCACCGCCGCAGTCAGTGTCAGCCAGTTTGCCGTGGCATACGGAGCTCCATCGCAGTCTTTAACACTGGTAGCATGCCGCGACAGCGTGGACGTGAACCGTATGCGCAGTTGACGGACTTTGAGCGAGGGCGTATAGTGGGCATGCGGTAGGCCGGGTGGACGTACCGTCGAATTGCTCAACACGTGGGGCGTGAGGTCTCCACAGTACATCGATGTTATCGCCAGTGGTCGGCGGAAGGTGCACGTGCCCGTCGACCTGGGACCGGACCGCAGCGACGCACGGATGCACGCCAAGACCGTAGGATCCTACGCAGTGCCGTAGGGGACCGCACCGCCACTTCCCAGCAAATTAGGGACACTGTTGCTCCTGGGGTAGCGGCGAGGACCATTCGCAACCGTCTCCATGAAGCTGGGCTACGGTCCCTCACACCGTTAGGCCGTCTTCCGCTCACGCCCCAACATCGTGCAGCCCGCCTCCAGTTGTGTCGCGACAGGCGTGAATGGAGGGACGAATGGAGACGTGTCGTCTTCAGCGATGAGAGTCGCTTCTGCCTTGGTGCCAATGATGATCGTATGCGTGTTTGGCGCCGTGCAGGTGAGCGCCACAATCAGGACTGCATACGACCGAGGCACACAGGGCCAACACCCGGCATCATGGTGTGGGGAGCGATCTCCTACACTGTCCGTACACCTCTGGTGATCGTCGAGGCGACACTGAATAGTGCACGGTACATCCAAACCGTCATCGAACCCATCGTTCTACCATTCCTAGACCGGCAAGGGAACTTGCTGTTCCAACAGGACAATGCACGTCCGCATGTATCCCGTGCCACCCAACGTGCTCTAGAAGGTGTAAGTTAACTACCCTGGCCCGCAAGATCTCTGGATCTGTCCCCCATTGAGCATGTTTGGGACTGGATGAAGCGTCGTCTCACGCGGTCTGCACGTCCAGCACGAACGCTGGTCCAACTGAGGCGCCAGGTGGAAATGGCATGGCAAGCCGTTCCACAGGACTACATCCAGCATCTCTACGATCGTCTCCATGTGAGGACAGCAGCCTGCATTGCTGTGAAAGGTGGATATACACTGTACTAGTGCCGTCATTATGCATGCTCTGTTGCCTGTGTCTATGTGCCTGTGGTTCTGTCAGTGTGATCATGTGATGTATCTGACCCCACGAATGTGTCAATAAAGTTTCCCCTTCCTGGGACAATGAATTCACGGTGTTCTTATTTCAATTTCCAGGAGTGTATTTCTCTTCATAAAGATGTTGAGGTTTTCGTGACCACTTTTTGAAATATTGACTGTTATATTCTTTCTCGGGATTTTCGGCCAACATTTGTTTAACCATTTCCATGAAGTGTCCATTGTTGGTGGCTGACTGGGGTCGAGTTCGCAACTGGACATTATATGAACCTGTCGCACCAGCGTCTGAACTCTTTTCTCTGCTCATTGTTCAGGGAAGTCATAGAAATTCTCAAACGTTCCTATACTGGCAACAAGAAGCAAGAAAACCTCAAGGCAAACGGATCTTAGAATTCCATTCTGCAGAATATGACCGTTGCAGTTATCAAAAGAACAACAACAGCGGCAGTAACCGGGGAAAGTCCTCCAGGCTTTGTTGCGACAGGTACGTATAATATCCGGCTGGTGGCTCGACTTAAGTCCGCTACCAGAAGTTAAGGGTAAACCTTTGATAATACCAGATACTAGTGCTGGCGAAAGGTCAGAAAATCTGTAAACAAACGTCAGCCGTAAACTCGAGATAGAAGCCAACAGACAATACTTCACTCCTCTATTTGCCGAAATCACGTAGCTTGTCAGTTCCAGTTATCGATAAAAGGCCATGTTGATTCACTCTTCCTTTCTGTACGTTTTCCAGCCATAGCCAGGACGTTTCTAGCCATTTATCGACGCGAAAGGATAATGTTGACATAGACGGGAGATACGAGAGACGGTCCTCCATGAGCCATTTTGGAGATCACCGTAAGTAGTTTCACCCTGTTTTTTAGTTAAATGATTTTTTTATCTTCACGTTGGCCCACTGGATTATTCTTTCTCCTCTGTTTTTTCCTTCTTCAAAAGTTGCCTTTTCTTTCCTCCCCCTGCCAGGCACGTAAGTGTGATTAGCGGAGTATTCATATGGATGCAGGTGTAGATCCCAATTTATCTTAACGTTTTATTTATGTGTCTTGAAACCACTCTAAATTAGGATTTTGTTTTTAAAATACTTTCTTCCTGCAATCTCTGATGTTTTTATATCACTTCTTTGTACTTATTTCCTTATGTACGTAATACATAGCTTTACAACATTACTTTAATCGTCTTGACTGTGACAAGCAGCACACCACCAATACCTAATTCGAACATTCCCACTCATTTGCTGTACCTGACATTTTTCTACACTTAGAGCAACCTGCACTTCTTCAAACCTAAGGGACATTCTGAGTTATACTGTTATCTCCTTAAAGACAAAGACGGCTACGCTTACCCGTACACTACAGCATCACCAGCAAACAATCGCAGGTTGCTGCTCACCCTTTCAGTCAGATCATTTATATATATAAAGAACAAGGGCGCTCCTATCACACTGTCCTGTGGCACTGCTGACGATACTGTTGTCTCTGATGAACAATCCCCGTCCGTCTCTCTCTTACCAGAGAAAGCATCGAGCCACTTACAAATCTGTGAACCTATTCCTTATGCTCGGATGTTTGCTAACAGTCTGCAGTGGGGCCATGTGTCAAATGATTTTCCGGAAATATAGGAATCGGGAACAGCCCCGATGCCCTTCATCAGAGGTTTGCAGGATATAGCCCTAGAATATGTCAGACTGAGTTTCGCAGTACAAGCTATACTTTTTACGTCTGTGCTGTTTTATGGACAGATACTTTTCAGTTTCAAGGAAATTTGATATATGCCAACTTAGAACATACCCAAGAGCTCTGCAGTAAACTGATTTTAAGCATACTGGTCTGTAACTTTTTGGGTCCGTTCTTTTACCCCTCTCACATATACGAGTCAATCGTGCCTTATTTTACAGTCGCTTGCGACTTAACGCTGGGCGAAAGATTCGCGATAAATGCAAACTAAGTAAAAGGCCAGTACCGATGAGTACTCTCTGCAAAATATCATTGCTGTATTAGACCATTTTTTGCAGAAATACGCGAGTTTTTGTTTCCCCGCTTATTCTCATTCATTTCATAGAGATTTCCAAAGGGTATTAACATCTACAACTACGTACACATTCCGCAAGCCACCGTACGGTGCTTGGCGGAGGGTATCCTATATTACTACTAGTTGTTTCCTTTCCTGTCCCACTAACAGATAGATCGAGGGAAAAACGACTGTCTGTTGCATCGTTATGAGCCCTAATTTTCCATATCTTTTCTTCGTTGTACTTCGGCTAAATGCATGTTAGCCGCAGTAGGATCATTCGGCAATCAGATTCAAATGCCGGTTCTCTAAATTATGTCAATAATATTCTTCGTAATTGATGTCTTCTTCCCTCCAGGCATTCCCCCTTGGGCTCCAAAAGGATATCCGTAACGCTTCATGCTGTTCGAACCTACCGGTGATATATTTAGCAGCTCACCTTTGAATTGCTTCGATATGTTGTTTTAATCCGACCTGCTGCATATTCCAGATGATCGAGCAGTACTCAACGGTAGTCCTATATGTGGTCTACTTCACAGATTAACTACATTATCCTAAAATTCTCCCAATAAACCGAAGTGGAATATTCACCTTCCCTACGACAATCCTCACATGCTTGTTCCATTCCACATCGGTTCGCAACGTTGCACCTAAATATTTAAACGACGTGAAAGTGTGAAGCAGGACACTGCTAATGCTGTATCCGAAACTGACGGGCTCGTTTTTCCAACTCATCCGCATTAACTTACATTTTTGTAAGTAAGAATCAGCTGCCATTCTCCACGCTAACTAGAAATTTAGTTTAGATTATGTTATGTCAACCTACAGTCACTTATCTTCGACACCTCCCTCTACACCAGAGTATCATTAGCGAATAGCTGCAGATTGTTGCCCATCCTGTCTGCCAAATCATTTACGTATATAGAAAATAGCAACGATACCACACATTTCCTTAGGCCACTCCAGGTGTTAACTCCAGCCTCCCATAAACACTCGCCATGGAGGACATCATATTGAGCTCTATTAGTACTAAGAAAACTTCCAGCCAGTCACATGTCTGGCAGCCTGTTCCGTATGAACGTGCCTTCGTCAATAGTCTGCAGTGGGATACCGTGTCGAAAGCTTTTCGGAAATTTAGACATATGGAATCTGCATGTTGCCCCTTATCCATAGTTCGCAGTATAATACGTGAGAAAAGAGCAAACTTGGTTTCACACGAGCGATACTTTCTAAAGCCGTGCTCATACATGGACATGAGCCTTTCGTTCTCTACGAAATTTATATATTCGCACTCAGAATCTAGAATTACGCAGCAAACAGGTACTAAGAAAATTGATCTGTAATTTTAGAGTCTTTTCCTTACCCTTATTACATACAGGAGTCACCTGCGCCTTTTTCCTATCGCTTGGCACTCTGCACTGGTCGAGAGTTTCGCGATAAATGCAAACTAAGTAAGATGCCAATGACATAGAGTACACTTTGTAAAATCGACTTAGGATTCCATTCGGACCTGGCGACTTATTTGTGTTCAACTCTTTCAGCTGTTTCTCTTCTCCAGTGATGCTTACTGATGCTCGTATGTCATCCACACGGGACGTTGCGCGTTGGTCAACCGTCGGTACGTCTGTAAGATTCTCCTGCATGAACAGTTTCTTAATTGTGAAATTTAAAACTTCGACCTTCATTTCACTATCTTCTACTGCCAAACCAGACTGGTCAACTGGTGACTGGATGGAAGTCTTAGACTAGCTTAGCGATTTTAGGTAGGATTAGATTTTATTCTGGTTCTCCGCCAGATCTTCAGGCAAGGTGTGACGTTGGTAGCTGTTGAATGCATTGCGCATACATCTTTTTACAGACGTAGGAATCGATACCAGTCTTTGCTTGTCGTCGTTTGCTCGTCCTCTTTTGAACCGAAAGAGCAACACCCTTTGCTTCTTCAGCATTTTCCGATTTTCGTTATTAAACCACTGTGGATCTTTACCGTTCTTAATCCCTTTATTAGGCACGTACCTGTCCAGAGCACGAGTTTCAATTTGTTTGATATTTGCCCTTAGATCCTCTATGTCCATCATTCTGGAACTAGATGACTGCAGATCATTGTCTAAGTGAGATGCTAACAACTGCTTCTCTGCAATTCCTAGCAGAAACATTCTCCCAGTCCTCTTGACTGTTTTATTAACTTTCATAACTATAGTTGCTTTGACGAAATCATGATCACTAATCCCCGTCTCTATACCGACACCATCGATAAGGTCCGGCCTTTTGGTAACTACAAGGTCCAATGTACTACCACTGCGTGCGGGCTGCCGAACCAACTGCACAAGACAGCTTTCGGAAAACGTGTTCTAACATATTTCACAAGACTGTCCATCTGTACCACCTCCAATGAACCCATACACGTTCCAGTCTGTGCTCGCTAGGTTAAAGTCACCACCATGTAGTACTGCATGATCTGAGTACTTACGCAAAACTGACCAAAGGCTTTCTTTGAATGGCTGTAGGCCTGTCACAGCGGAGTCGGGGGTCGGTAAAGTTCACTGTTGTTGTTGTGGTCTTCAGTCCCGAGACTGGTTTGATGCAGCTCTCCATGCTACTGTATCCTGTGCAAGCATCTTCATCTCTCAGTACCTACTGCAGCCTACATCCTTCTGAATCTCCTTCGTGTATTCATCTCTTGGTCTTCCTCTACGATTGGCGATCCCTTGATGCCTCAGAACATGTCCTACCAACCGATCCCTTCTTCTGGTCAAGTTGTGCCACAAACTTCTCTTCTCCCCAATCCTATTCAATACTTTCTCATTAGTTATGTGAACTACCCATATAATCTTCAGCATTCTTCTGTAGCACCACATTTCGAAAGCTTCTATTCTTTTCTTGTCCATACTATTTATCGTCCATGTTTCACTTCCATACATGGCTACACTCCATACAAATACTTTCAGAAAAGACTTCCTGACACTTAAATCTATACTCGATGTTAACAAATTTCTCTTCTTCAGAAACGCTTTCCTTGCCATTGCCAGTCTACATTTTTTATCGTCTCTACTTCGACTATCATCAGTTATTTTGCTCCCCAAATAGCAAAACTCCTTTACTACTTTAAGTGTCTCATTTCCTAATCTAATTCCCTCAGCATCACCCGACTTAATTCGACTACATTCCATTATCCTCGTTTTGCTTTTGTTGATATTCATCTTATATACTCCTCTCAAGACACTATTCATTCCACTCAACTGCTCTTCCAAGTCCCTTGCTGTCTCTGACAGAATTACAATGTCATCGGCGAACCTCAAGGTTTTTATTTCTTCTCCATGGATTTTAATACCTACTTGCTTGCTTAATATACAGATTGAATAACATAGGGGAGAGGCTACAACCCTGTCTCACTCCCTTCCCAACCACTGGTTCCCTTTCATGCCCCTCGACTCTTATAACTGCCATCTGGTTCCTGTACAAATTGTAAATAGGCTTTCGCTCCCTATATTTTACCCCTGCCACCTTTAGAATTTGAAAGAGAGTATTCCAGTCAACATTATCAAAAGCTTTCTCTAAGTCTACAAATCCTAGAAACGTAGGTTTGCCTTTCCTTAATCTCTCTTCCAAGTTAAGTCGTAAGGTCAGTATTGCCTCACGTATTCCAATATTTCTACGGAATCCAAACTGATCTTCCCCGAGGTCGGCTTCTACTAGTTTTTCCATTCGTCTGTAAAGAATTCGTGTTAGTATTTTGCAGCTATGGCTTATTAAACTGATTGTTCGGTAATTTTCACAACTGTCAACACCTGCTTTCTTTGGGATTAGAATTATTATATTCTTCTTGAAGTCTGAGGGTATTTCGCCTGTTTCATACATCTTGCTCAGCAGATGGTAGAGTTTTGTCAGGACTGGCTCTCCAAAGTCCGTCAGTAGTTCCAGTGGTATGTTGTCTACTCCGGGGGCCTTGTTTCGACTCAGGTCTTTCAGTGCTCTGTCAAACTCTTCACGCAGTATCGTATCTCCCATTTCATCTTCATCTACATCCTCTTCCATTTCGATAATAATGTCCTCAAGTACATCGCCCTTGTATAGACCCTCTATATACTCCTTCAACCTTTCTGCTTTCCCTTCTTTGCTTAGAACTCAGTTTCCATCTGAGCTCTTGATGTTCATACAAGTGGTTCTCTTATCTCCAAAAGTCTCTTTAATTTTCCTGTAGGCGTATCTTACCCCTAGTGAGATAAGCCTCTACATCCTTACATTTGTCCTCTAGCCATCCGTGCTTAGCCATTTTGCACTTCTTGTCGATCTCATTTTTGAGACGTTTGTATTCCTTTTTGCCTGCTTCATTTATTGCATTTTTATATTCTCTCCTTTCATCAATTACATTCAATATTTCTTCTGTTACCCAAGGATTTTTACTAGCCCTCGTCTTTTTACCTACTTGATCCTCTGGTACCTTCACTACTTCATCCCTCAAAGCTACCCATTCTTCTTCTACTGTATTTCTTTCCCCCATTCCTGACAATTGTTCCCTAATGCTCTCCCTGAAACTCTGTACAACCTCTGGTTCTTTTAGTTTATCCAGGTCCCATCTTCTTAAATTCCCACCTTTTTGCAGTTTCTTCAGTTTTAATCTACAGGTGTATAACTTCACTACCACACTCAATTGCAGCGTCATTAAATACAATAATACAATACTTTTGTCGACTGCAGTGATCGATTTCTTCTGTGCTCCGATTCTCTTAGTGCCTTACAATCATTGCAGAATCTGTACCCAACTGAGGAGATGGTCCAGCTGATACATGACCAACTGTACTTGCTCCAACGGAGGGGTACAGAAGTATTCTTCTGCTGGGTGCCTGGTCATGTCGGGGCAATGAACAGGACGATCGGGCTGCCAAGGAGGCGTGCAGAGAGCAGGATGTGGTCCAGTGTCCTATTCCCTTGCAGTCAGTCATCGCTGCACTCCACAGGAAGTGTATAGAGTTGTGGGAGGACGAATGGCTGGCGGTGACGGCCAATAAACTGCGGTTGATAAAGTCAACCACTCGGCCGTGGCGTTCCTCCTGCCGGTTGCTCGGGCGGGAGGAGGTGGCCCTCACACGTCTTCGGATCGGGCACTGTCTTCTCACACAATAGCTTTTTATTACGGCGGGAGGATCCTCCGTTTTGTGATGCTTGTGATGTGCACATCTCTGTCCGGCACATTTTAACAGACTGCATTTTATACCGTGTTGCACGGACAGAAGCACAAGTTGATAGGGATCTGCCTTCTGTTTTAGCTAATGACGAGACGTGTGTGTCAGGGTTTTTAAGTTTTGTGATGTATCTGGACTCTGGCCTAAGCTTTTAGGCTGGAGGTTTCGAAAGCTTCTATTCTCTTCTTGTCCATACTATTTATCGTCCATGTTTCACTTCCATACATGGCTACACTCCATACAAATACTTTCAGAAAAGACTTCCTGACACTTAAATCTATACTCGATGTTAACAAATTTCTCTTCTTCAGAAGACTCCTCCCCTTTTTTCCTTGCGGCCAGCCAGCCACTTCCATCTGCTACATTGTTTTAGCTCCGTCTATCATTTTCTTCCTATGTTGTCCATGTTTTACTGCTGACGCTCTGCTTCATCCCACGCTTTGGTGTGAGTGACCACATGTTTTTCAGCGATTGTTACCCATGTTCTCTGTTTCGTTTTATATTCCTGTCCTGGGATTTTTCTTGACACGCGTCTCACTATGTTACTGTACGGGCGCTGAAGACCTTGCTGTCTTGCGCCCAAAACCCCTCAACTACTACTACTACTGCAGTGAACACTCCCCATCCAAAGGCTTCTAATCCGTATTTTCGACTAACATTCGTAGACTCTCTAAATATCTCACAGCGTTTTACTGCGGTTTTAACCAGTCGTCAGTCCCAAGAATAATTTGAGACTGAGAACTTTTCTGGGGGCAGTGAATTCGGGAACTTTGTTACGCATAGTTCGACAGCTTACTGAATTTTTTTTATGTCGAGCTGTCTTCACTTCGAATACGGTCTGATTTCCATGTCTGCATATCGACTGGCGAGTGCTTATGAGAGTATCCCAAATAACCCCCTATCCTCAGAAACAACTACTCTGCTACCCAGTAGCTACTTCCTTTATGTCTGACCTATCAAGGGAAGCATTACAAATCCCCGACCCGACAAGGCAGTTCCAGAAATCTGCAGCCAAGACCGTCACAGACGTGCCAAAGCCTTTGGCTGAGACCATCCACACGACTCCAAACCAAAGGACCCAGATCAACTGTGGGAACATGCGAAGCGCAGCAGTCTTCCCCGCCTCCGCCAGCCGCCTGTAAGAACCAGGATCGCCTCGGAACCCACGCGACAGACGTCGTTGGTGCCAAAGTGAGCCACATTTTATAGATGGCTGTACCCTGTATGCTCCATAGTCGCAGGCAGGGCCGCCTCCACATCTCGGATGAGGCCGCCCCGAGCAGACATACCAAGTGCACATTGGCTTTCTTTTCATCCCAGAACGCTACTTCCTAATTGACCATAATGCGCCTAACATTGGAGCTCCCAATAACCTCTCTTTGTCCTTACTTCTGCAATTTGCTGCATATTTTGATAGATGACTCTCTAGTGTGTATATTATACCAACATCTTTCCCAGTTCTCCGTCTTTCAAGTACCTCTGTTCAGTTCAGCTTAATTCATTGTCAAGAACTTATAAGCATATCAATATTCTTGCCTCATCACTAAGATCTAATGTTTTAGTTTTGTGAGTGTGGTGATGCGTTTCAGTTATTCTCTTTCCATTTCACTAACTCTTTCATCTATTCCAAATCTTTCTAGCCCCGCCTGCTAAATAGGTTCTTCAAAACATTTATGTTTAGTAACTCGTTCTTGATTACCTATTTTTCTGTGTATTTTGGTGCATTTATGTATATTTTTTAAGCATTTTGTTTTTTCAACTGAAATTGACTATTCCTTATAGACTTCCCTTACAAATGAAGCGTTGCAGTAAGTACTTGTTACATTTTCTGAAACTATTGCAACATCACTTACGAAATGCAGACACTCGACCTGAATCCTATTCGACTTCTTCGCTAAAAGATTAGTATAATTTTGTGATTTTCTTTTATTGCTGTGAGATTTTTCCCACAAATTTCACCTTAGTTATCGTATTTGATGATCTTTTACGAATTATGTTTGCAAATATTGCCTTAACACCAAATTCTTAGTGGTTTTATCTACTGTTTCTCTGTCGCCGAATCAAATGCTTTCTTGAATCTGATAAAGGTTAGCATTACAAGTTTACTGGTTAATACTTTATTGCAAATTATTTGTTTTAGTTTAAAGATTGGTCTTTCTAGTAGCTTCCCTTTCAGAAACCATCCCGATAACGCAGTTTTGTGTAGTCACGCCCCCTCTTCGCACATTAAAAAAAAAATGATTCAAATGGCTCTAAGCAGTATGGGACTTAACATCAGAGGTCATCAGTCCCCTAGACATAGAACTTCTTAAACCTAACCAACCTAAGGAGATCACACACATCCATGCCCGAGGCAGGGTTCAAACCTGCGACCTTAGCGGTCGCGCGGTTCCAGAATGAAGCCCCTAGAACCGCTCGGTCACACCGGCCGGCCCGCATATTTTACCCCGTGCTTTTGCGGTCTCTGAATGCCGAGCGGTGAAATTACGCTATTTTCTTACAGGTGACCGAGGGTAACATTTCGGACACAGTGCCGCGCAGAATTACACGAAAACGCTCCAGTGGACGGTATAAAAGGCGTCAATAGAACCACTCCTTTCCATAGGCCGTTGATTACCACACATTACGCTGTTGAAAACAACAAGGTTGACTGCACTGAGCAAAAGGGCGAAGTTTTTGACAACTCTTGGTACTGACGACACCCTCCTCGCTTGGAAGAGCGATCGTACCATTTCATAAGAAAATTTTGGCCCATCAACTCCACTGAATGTCACCGCACCACTCTGGAGTCCATTGCGACGGAATGTTTGCTCTGGTGTAGGGAGTGGAACCACTAGCGAACGTTCAAACTATGCGCCGGAATTTGAATGTGATCTGAAGCAGCAAAGCGTGCTTATGCTCTTTCAGTCCTCCTGATGAGGTTAACAGAACATATTGTTATGTATTTATAGCCAGTATCAATCATGGAATATTGTACATGTGATTACTGTTAGTTCAGATATGCAAATGCATAGCTGAGATGGTTTTTGGCCCCGATGATGGTCTAATCCCACACAGAAGTCGCTAATGATATACATCTTTACAACTGTGGCTTGCATGACGCAGTTCTTAAAAAGAAGGGCCGGTGGCATCAAGTGTGTTACCAGAGTGGGGGGTGTTAGAGTAACCTACTACTATTTTATTCACTCAAGTATCAATGTCGTCCCCCTGTCCACGCTCCCCTTCCACTCAAACCATTCCTCCCGTGAACAGCCGTCAAGGGAGCGCGAAATAAGAGGGCTGAAAAAACACAAGCACCTTTTGTTGCTTCGGATCCCATTCAAATTTCGTTGACTTGTTTTGAACGGTCCATAATCGTTCCGACCTGTACAACACGCTAGAAGTTCTACCGTACAACAGAGAAAAAATTGCGGTCTCAATGCACTACAAAGGGGTGCGATCACATTCCGTGGAGTTGCAGCCCAGTGACGTTATCAGATAAGGGTTTGGCATGTGTCAACACACTACTGTTTGGAGCGTCGCTGAGCCCGAGTATGACAATGCAGTGTGCGACGCCTTCGCACCATTATAGAGGAGGCTTGCTGGCACTTATGAGCCAAGCTGTAATACTCTGGGTCCCAATGGGACACACTCACTGGGTTTCGAAAAACTGATCTTTTAATTGTGTTGTGAAGTATACATTCTCGATTCAGTCCGTATGGGTACGTTAAGTATGGAACATGGTCGTGAATGGTGCTTTACATTGGAATAATGGCTTTACGCGGGTAACCAACTGAGTTTCTACTCCAGTAGTAGTTACTCTCTTCTCTCGGCACATAAAATTTTGAGTTTTATTCCAACTTTACTCATCTGAGCAAATTTAAAGAGTCAGAAATAGCAAAGCAGCAGGAGATGATGACAGCAAAGCAGAAATGTTTAAAATGGTAAGAGGTGAATTTATGTACTTTCAACAGAAATGTGGGGAACTGAAACGATTCCAGAGGTCTGGAAGAAAGCTGTTATACATCCTTTGCATAAAAAAGATGGTACAACAGAGCCCAACAGGCACAAGCCTATCTCTCCTACCAACAATACAATAATGTTCATAAATTGAGGATAAGGCTGATACATGGTGAAATATATCTCTGGTGGGCGGTTTGCGGGTTTAAGTCACCTCGGGGTATGACCATGCGGTGCAATTGACCCACGGTCGTCGCACGGTGGCGCTGGCAGCAGTCCAGGTATGCAGAGGTGTACTGGTGCATCACAGAGTACGGTGCAGCGAGTAAGCGTGCAGACGTTCACAGACGTGCTAATGGTGACTGTGTGTTGCAAATGGCTCAAAGAACACATACTGATGACGTTATGAGGGGTAGAATACTAGGTCGACTGGAGACTGGTCAAACACAACAGGTCGAAGCACGGGCCCTCCATGTGCCACAAAGTGTGATCTCAAGGTCATGGCAACAATTCCAGCAGACAAGAAACGTGTCCATACGCTACAGTACGGGACTTCCACAGTGTACAATATAAGAAGACCGACATCTCACCATCAGTGCCCGCAGACGGCCACGGAGTACTGCACCTGGGCGGTTCTAGGCGCTACTGTCTGGAACCGAGCGACCGCTACGGTCGCAGGTTCGAATCCTGCCTCGGGCATGGAGGTGTGTCATGTCCATAGGTTAGGTTTAATTATTTCTAAGTTCTATGCGACTGATGCCCTCAGAAGTTAAGTCGCATAGTGCTCAGAGCCATTTGAAGCCTACTGCAGGTAGCCTTGCTCGGGACCTTATCGCAGCCACTGGAACAGTTGTCTCCAGGCGCACAATCTACAGACGACTGACCAGACATGGTTTATTCGCCCGGAGACGTAAAAGGTGCATTCCACTGACCCTTGTCGCAGTAGATCCCGTAAAGCCTGGTGTCAAGAACACAGTACATGGTCTTTGGAACAATGGTCTTAGATTATGTTCACGGACGAGTCCATGTATAGTCTGAACACTGGTTCTTGCAGGGTTTTCATCTGGCGTGAACCAGGAACCACATATCAACCCCTTAATGTCTTTCAAAGGGACCTGAATGGAGGTCGTGGTTTGAAGGTGTAGGGTGGTACTATGATTGGTGCACGTACACCCCTGCATGTCTTTGACAGATGAACTTTTACGGGTCAGGTGTATCGGGACGTCATTTTGCACCAGTATGTCTGCCTTTTCAGGGGTGTAGTAGGTCCCATCTTCCTCCTGATGGATGATAACGCACGGCCCCACCGACCTGCCACCGTGGAAGAGTACCTTGAAACAGAAGATATCAGGGGAATGGCCAGCCTGTTCGCCAGACCAAAACGCCATCGAGCACATCGTAAATGCTCTCGGTCGACGTATCACTGTACGTCTTCAAACCCCTAGAACACTTCAGGAGCTCCGACAGTCACTGGTGCAAGAATGGGTGGCTATACCCCACCAGCTACTCGACCACCTGATCCAGAGCATTCCAACCCGTTGCGCGGCCTCTGTACGTGTGCATGGTGATCATATCCCATACCGATGTCGGGGTACATGCGCAGGAAACAGTGGCGTTTTGTAGCACGTGCGTTTCGGGACGGTTATCTCAACTTATCACCAATACCGGGGACTTACAGATCTGTGCCGTGTGTGTTCCCTAGGTGCCTATGCTATTAGCGCCAATTTTTGTGTAGTGCCACGTTGTGCGGCACCACATTTTGCAATTATCCTTAATTTTTGAGCATGAATGTACATAAGGTTCTATCTAAAGCTCTCTTAAAATGCTCATTTGATTGGTTAATATGAGGCAGGCTATGAGAAAGGTAGTCGTGTCAGCACACAGACTTGGTGTTTGCAGATAAAATTAAGCATACTTCGAACTACCAGCACGTATGTCAACTCTGTGGAGTTCAAGAGCGCATATGAATTTGTTGGCAGAAAAATCGTTTTGGACACTTTAGAAAAGATCAGATAGGTAGGAAAACTAGTGCGCTAATCCGTCACACCTTCACAGACACAACATCTAAAGTTAAGTTTCTGGGAGGAAATGTCTGTTCCTTTTGAAGTACATACAGGTGTTCAACAAGGAGATGGCCTCTTCTTGCTTTTGTTTAACATTTCTTAGACAAAGTTATCAGAGAATGAAGGAAATAATTTGAGGGTATAAACATTGGGAATAAGAAATCGAGAATCAAAGTGAAGTAAAATTTACTAGAAAGAGGTTTAATCACATAAGTATTTTATTTAAACTGATGACCAATTTCGATCTATTGTACTCAGGTCATCTTCGAATCTCTCACTCCCTGATGGAGAGAGGAGCTGGGCTAACTGAGCAGCTAAAAAGATGTAATCGACTGCTCGATTATATGTTTTTAACCAGCCCAGGTTTTCTCACCGTACAAACTCTGAAGATGATCCAAGTACATTACGTGTAAACCAGTCACCAATTTAAATAAAATATGTATGTGATGAAAACTGATTTTAGCAAATTTTCTTGTTATACCTGAGATCACAGGGTTCTTGGAACAATGTTCCAGAAAGTGAAGTGTCTAACATTTGCTGGCGATCAAGCTATCTTCACTAAGACTAGCGAGGAAACGAAGTTCGTCACAGAAAAGTTACACGAAATAGCCTGAAAGACAGGCCTTCAAATATGAAGTGTGAAGGCTCATTTGATGGAAAATGTACATCAAGGTATCAGAAGATCCCCACAACAAATGAAATGTGGGACAATTTCGGAAGTGTGTGAATTTAAATCCTCGGAAAAATCATAGTACCATATGGACTGGGTAGTAAAGCTAATTTAGAAAGAGCCACCAAACTCCATGACGCGTAAATAATGACATGGAGGCACTGCAATTATGTGAAACTTCGGCGATGCATGATATTTGTTATGCTAAAGTACTATATGTCTCAGAAAGTTTGTCTCTAGCAGACCATTAAGAAATCGATAAAAGAGCAAAGGAAGAGAGAATAATTGTATAAAAATTATGATCCCTTTAACATAAATGGCATATCCATCAAAATAAAAGCTATGGCACTGTACACAACTCAAGGTAAGTTCCGTGATTCAATATTCAGAACATGCTTGAAGATCTATGGTCACATCCACAAAACAGAAAACACTAAACTGACAAAGAAACTGCTTAATGTGACACATTTAATAAAGGTAAAAACTACTTTGGTGGATGAAGTAAGAAGGACCTACACGGAGTGAATGCAACCGAAGATACTATGAGACAACGCAAAGCCTTGCTAAACCTAGGTGCAAGTTACACATTGGCCGAGGAAGCTAAAACAAGAAAAAAAGACTAGGTAACAGTGGACAGATTCATGAACAGATTTCGGGAATAGAAGAAGAATAAGGAACAGTTAGAGCCAGCTAACAGGGCCAAGCGCACTCTTTAACTGGGAATAACGAAGTTACTGTAAATAAAATTTGGATATTTTAAAATTAGTTCACTCCAGAGAGGAAACAATTTTACTGCTGAGAAAAAGTAGCACGTATTCTGTAAATAACACTGCAGACACTGTGCCTCGTAGAATAAAACTTCTTATTAGTATTTTTTTAATATGAATGTTAACTGCAATAGTCCTAACGTGTCGCAAATGGGTCATTACAAAACGGATACAGCACTAAGTATGACGAATCTATTTATAAGAGCTTTCTTGTACTGCTACGGCGACAATGAATTGTGGACTCCAAGATGTTAGTCCGATTCTTATGCCCCTCTATCATATGTTCATGTCTTCTGGCTGCTACATTCCCAGGAACTCGTATGTGGGTCGTAGTTTGGAAGTTGATGACACTTGAAATTTTTTCCGCAAGTCATTAACAAATAGGATTTTTACCAACTTTTCACCTTTTCCATCACTAGCAAAAATTTGAAATTAATGTTATTTCTAATTTGCATTTGAAATTAATATTTTACTCTGGAATAAAAAAAAATGAATGCAGCTGTACCGTTATAATCTTTAGCAATAATATATGTCGTCGAATACGTTGCTTCTGCATACTGAACATGTCTATCACTTAAGCAGACAGCACTTATAATAATACGTTTCTATGTATTGTTCCAAATTATTGTCATTCCTGTTCCCAACTGTGTAATTTTATAACAACTAAGAGCCATTGAACTGATTAAACCTCTGAAATTTTATCTTATACGAGCACAGATGACCAGCAAGGAGGTGAATCCATATCTGAATTTAGACATATGGAGGAACACCACAGGCATGCCAAAAGACCGGAAGAAGACCTCGGGTACATCAAACTACCGATGGAAGACTATGTGGACTACATAAAAGTAATGACAAGCATCTTCCGATTGAGGCAATAAAGATTATTTGCACAAAAATTTGTTTTTCAATACGCAAAGCGCATAGTTGTGGTGGGCATTTGGGACAATATTATAGACGTAAATTAGGTTGAAGCACTTAAAATAACAATACAAGAATGTATTTGGAAGACATTATTAGTCGGTGACCAATACTACTATCTAAATTTTATGTTCAGGCGCATTTTTCTATGATCATATGACACTCCAGTGCTGATAACAGTAAATAACTTCAAAAAAATTTAGATACAAAATGACAAATATGTTTATGTCTACAAAGCGTTTTCAGGATACTTAAAACAAAATACATCCACAAAATTTGAAATGTAACGGAAAGAGGAATAAATATTTAAGCATACTTGTGTTCACTTCTTATGTTTATTTAATATTCTATGCATTTTTACACCTATCTGGGGGATACATTTACAATTTTCTTTACATATTTAGAAATTTTAAATGTAATTAGAAGTCATTTTATAATTGATTCAGACATTTATGAGACATATCTTTCAAAACATCTTCACATTCCCACTACACAAAAACTAAACTCATATTATTTGTGAGTTCTAATCACCGACAGTTCATTACCAGCGTAGTAAAGTCCATATTTTGGACGCTAAATATTTAATCTGCTCTTGTCAGAGTTTATAATAAATTCTAAGAGAATCTGATATATACCGATGTTGCTGCTGCCGCTAATCATAACGATATGTTGGTTTGAGACACAGTAGCCAGTTCTTATCGCCAGCAAAATTTGCTTGTGGCCTCTCACAAAAATATAAACTTAATTCTGTTATAAAGCATTTTTCAGTAATTTCTACAACGAATTGAGAATAGCTTCCACCCCAATGTAATGCCTTGCATTATTAAACAGTACTATCACCAGGCACGTGATCAATGAAAAATATATCTCATTTTCCAAAGTTGTGTGTGTGTCCCAACATCAAGATGACAGCCAAAAGTGGTGTGGAGCATGTGATCCCTGCAGGTGTCCTTAGGTGCTTGGTCCAATTTCTATACTCTGTCGCCCAGAGGATCACTTGCAGTTTTGCGGAAGCTACATTGTACTCATTTGGAAGGCGAATTCAAGTCACAGTCTGGTAAAACAACAGAATAACGGTGGGTGTCGCTGGCTTCGAACTGTGTGTACTACATTAATGTCACACTACCATTCTAAAATGTTATAAGACATGGGCTGGAGCACTGGCAAAATGTGATATGTTTACTTAGTAAATTATTGATGTACCTCTTTTCCTTGTCATGCCTTCACCTACTCCTCTTTTTATTTTTCCTTATCGGCAAGCAAAGTGTCACTCCATTCTAATTCCTTGAGTTTGGCTTGCAGTTGCATAACACTCTTCTGTATTTAATTGGATCTGGAAGCCTGTTTATTACTTGTGATAAGTGCTATGTAGTCTTGAACTCAGTTGCTTCAGTGACTAAGTTGAACATGCACGTGACAAATCTGAACCTAGAACGGATTACTACACTCGATGAAGTGAATATTTCTTGCAGACCAGTCAGCACTTCAGCACAAACAGTTAGGCAAGCTCATACCTTGCCGTCGTTGTCTGCAGTGAACAGCCCAAGATACCCTAACCATTTATCCTCATCTCATTCTCAAACTGCCTCCTTTTGAAATAACAAACGCCCAATATGCCTCGTGGTTCAACAGCCGATAGCAGAGTATCTAAAACAAGCACAAGAGATAGACTCCGCATGTAGCAAATAGAAACCTTAAACAAGGCAACCTTTATTTGTGAGTGATGCTTAATTAATCATTAACGTATCCAGCCCCCAAATAACCTCACTTTGCGATGACTGAAATGTACTCAGCGAGGCACTATGAGTTTAAGTTCCAGGCACTCAAACATCGGTCACTTGAAAATTGAAAATTTTGTTTGTTTAGACTGGAACTGTATTGGTTTAATTTAACTCTCAAATTACAAAAATAACTGCCAAAATTGTACAATGAAACAAAGGTGCTGAAACAACCAGTGAGGTCCTGTACAAATGGTTCAATTGGCTCTGAGCACTATGACACTTAACATCTGAGTTCATGAGTCCTCTAGAACATAGAACTACTAAATTCTAACTACCCAAAGTACATCACACACATCCATGCCTGAGGCAGGATTCAAACTTGCAACCGTAGAGGTCGCGGGGTTCCAGACTGAAGCGCCTAGAACCGCTCGGCCACAACGGCTGGCTGGTCCTGTACAATGAAATGATAACATATCCTACAAGATGGTGGCGACGCCCGAGTACTGACGGTCCTACAATATCCAGAGAGGCACTAATTAGACTCAATATAACAGTTTTCGAAATGTTACAACAGTATACAGAAAGGCATTTATAAGATTGTGTTACATGATGTTATAGTTTACTAGGTGACAAGCGGAAAATGGTGGATCGATTGACTGAGTCGAGACAACATTAAATTTTTTAACATTTATTAAGATCAAAGTGCACACAGAATGTGGTCACTGATGACCATACAAAACAATTCTCATACAGTTACCCAGTAGAGGGAAGTCTAGTTTCTTTCTTTATTTTCCTTCTTTGAAATATGAAATCTTGAAACATTTTCAAACCAATAATAATAATAAGATACACACTTTACCGTGTAACATTCAACACTTTATGCCACTTTTTAAATAGTACACTTCTTTTGGAAATTTCTGTTCTGTTCACCTAACGGAAACTAATAATTAACGGCCTCATAAGAAACAAATAAGCATAACAAAACCAAAGATAAAATCCTCAAGATTACAAAGCATACCAAAGTTAAAAAGTTCTGGTGGACGGAGAATGAGTTTGTTTCACAATTTGTAGAGGAATTAAAACGATTACTAGCTGATATTAATGGTCATAGAATTTACACTTATACGTAATTAGAAATACAACAGAGCTTAAGCAACGTCTGGTCGTGTTCCTGCCACTTCTTTGTCACATGACGTGTCCGTATCTTGGTCTTTCTACCTCATAAAAGACAATACCAGCTCTTACATCTCAAACAGTCCAGTATTAGAGATAAGAAGTACCAATAACGTCTTGAAGTCAAATAAGTCGCACAATTCAACTCCAGTCACTTCTATCTACTATACTACTACTTACTATAGACAATGCAAGCGGCCTTAAACCAGCTTTATTAATAAACAACCTGAGACAATTGTGCATCAGTTAGTTCCGTAAAAAGTAACACAGCACACTTCATAATTCTCTTTGGCAAAACAGTTATATAGCCAGCTAATCTCTAAGTAAGGCGCGGCACAATCTACAGAATAGAACGTTTAACCACAAGATTCAACATTATTATGTTGACGCACTACAGACTTGTCTGATGACGAGATAGAAGAAGAAACAAGAGTCAACAGAAAGAGACAGGGAATCCAGTATTAGATCAGAATCAGAATTTACAAGAACTTTGGGCGACTTAAGATCAAACAAGACAGAAGGAATAGGTAAATTTCTAAATTCATTGGAATAACTACCAACAATATGACTATTAATGTTGGTGTGTAGAAAGTACGGGACTGGCGATATAGCATCACATTTTCGGAAAAATACCATTCACACAATTCCGTAGCCAGTAACAGCCGATAAGTATAAGAGCTACTGCACAGTCAATTTAATAGCTCATGCTTCCAGGGGACTGGAGTAATGTACAGAAGAACGTAAAAGAAAATTGAGGACATGTTAGATGACGACCAGTTTGGATTTAGGGAAGGTAAAGGCAGAGGAAAAGCCGTTTTGAAGTTGTGGTTGATAATGGAAGTAAGATTAGAGAATAATCAAGGCCCGTTCAAAGTATTTGTTGATCTGGGCAAAGCGTTAGACAATTTCAAACCAAGCGAGGAATTCCAAATACTGAGAAAAATATGGATAAGCTATAGAACAAGAACACGTCAAGAACCAAAAGGGAGCAATAAGAATGGAAGACCAATTACGAAGTGCTCGAACTGAAAAGGGTGTAAGGCAGGTATACAGTCTTCCGCCCCTACTCATCAATCCATCGATCGAAGATATAGTGACTGACATAAAAAAGATCAAACAGTGGAATTAAAAGTAAGATGGAAGGACATCAGTGACAAAATTCACACATGAATTTACTATTCTCAGTGGAAGCGAATACGAATTATACGATCTGTTGAACAGAAGGAAGTGTCTAATGAGTACACAATATGATTTGAGAGTAAAGCGTAGAATGACGAACGTAATGAAAAGTAGCAGAAATTAGAACAAAACCAAACGTAACAACAGAATCTGGGATCACGAAATAAAATAAATTAAGGGTTTATGCTATCTGGGCGGCAAAATAACCCATGATAGACGGAGCAAGGAGGGCATAAACAGCAGACTATCACTGACAAAAAGGGCAAACATGGTTAAGAGAAATCTAATAGTATCAAACATACGTTTGAAGCAAAGAATAGTAACGTAGTGAAACACCGACTGTGCGAAAACAAGAACAGAAGAGCATAGAAACACTTCATGATAGTACAGAAGAACGTGGAAACTTAGGTGGATTGATGAGGCAAGGAATTAGGAGGAATGGAAAATGTGGGAAACACTAACGAGAAGAAGGCACAGAATGGTAGGGCATCAGAGATAACTTCCAGGCTTCTAGGGGGAGCTACAGGAAGTAGAAACTGTAAAATAAGGCAGAGATTGGAATACATAGAGCAAATGGTTGAGGAAGTGTGTTTGCAAGTTCTGTTCTGAGATGGAAAGTTTGGCACACGAGAGTAATTCTTGGCGGTCTGCATCACATCAGTCTGAAGACGGATGGAAAAGTCTCCCAAATGATTGAGGGAGTGTGTTGCAAGTTCTGTTATGAGATGGAAAGTTTGGCACACGAGAGTAATTCTTGGCGGTCTGCATCACATCAGTCTGAAGACGGATGGAAAAGTCTCCCAAATGATTGAGGAAGTGTGTTGCAAGTTCTATTATGAGATGGAAAGTTTGGCACACGAGAGTAATTCTTGGCGGTCTGCACCACATCAGTCTGAAGACGGATGGAAAAGTCTCCAGTAACCAGTCCATCCACCAACTGCTCGCTACTGTAAATACTAGCACTGTCAAAGAGCAAAAATTCTGTTCATACGAAATTAATAATGAAGCCTACGAATCTCAGTAAGGATTCATATGCACACACACACACACACATTATGTCATGCTTGCAGTGTAATAATCGCAATACAAAATTTACATTTCTTAAGAATACAAAGGCAGGTTCCCAGCGTGTAATGCTTCAAACGAGGATATTCTGCTCACGACATCGATGTGGCATATAAAGGGTGTTTCCATAAGAATATGCAAAAATTTAACAGGACGTAGAGGATGCTCCATTGAACAATTTGAGGTAGGGAACCTGGGTCAGAGAAGCTACCTTAAGGAGATAATAGCAGTGAAAGAAATGATCTTCAAATGGTTCAAATGGCTCTGAGCATTATGGGACCCAACTGCTGTGGTCATTAGTCCCCTAGAACTTAGAACTACTTAAACCTAACTAACCTAAGGACATCACACAGATCCATGCCCGAGGCAGGATTCGAACCTGCGACTGTAGCAGTCGCACGGTTCCGGACTGCGCGCCTAGAACCGCGAGACCACCGCGGCCGGCAAAATGATCTTATGGCATTGTTGGCTGGGAGGCACCATGCGGGGAAGTTCGGCCCCAGTATTACAAGTCCTTTTTAGTTGACGCCACTTCGGAGACTTGATGATGATGAAATGTTGATGAAGAACACACAACACCCAGTCATCACGAGGCAGAGAAAAATCCCTGACGCCGCCGGAAATTAAACCCGGGACCCCGTGCGCAGGAAGCGAGAACTCTACCGCAAGACCACGAGCTGCGGACCATAATAGCAGTAAAATGATATTACTGTGTGTTTTTTATTTACAATTGTTACAGATAACTGCAAATATCATCATAGACACAATAAACGTACCATTTGTACTGTAAATTAGAAAATATGCTGAAACTGACGGCCATCAACTTCAGTGCAAACATGACATCGGCGAACAAGATTCTGACGCACCGTAACAAATATTCCTGGTGTGTTTCGAATCGCATCACAGGCCGCTACAATTCTGGGAACTTATTCCTTCTCGGTATCCACAGTGACTTTAGATATCTGCACAGGAAATAGTTATAAGGATTCGGGTCAGATTACCTCGCAGGCTCTCCCCTTCCAATCTATCGACCAGGAAATACAGCATTGACATGTTTGCGTACGTCCGTCACTGAAATGAGGCGGTGCACCGTCATGTTGTATCCACATCCTCTTACGAACAGCCTAGGGTACGTTCTCCAACAACCTAGGAAGAGTTCTTTGAAAGAAACCTCAAGTACAGGTGGCCATTCAGAAGGCCAGATAGAAGTTATGGTCCAGCGAGACTGTCACCTACAATGCCCACCAGATATTCACAGTTACTCCACTACAGCTTGTTGGTTTTCCTAAACCCACACATTGCTTTTCCTTCTGTTCGAGAAGTAGACGGGTTTACTTCCAACTCTCCTTAGCGTAGCTTCTTTGAACCCTCAAATTGTTCAGTGGAGCGTTCTGTATGTCCTGTTAGATTTTTGCACACTCTTATGGAAACAACCTTTATACCTGGTATGAACAATAAACAACACTCATGGTACAATCCTCTCTCTGCTCACTGTACACACTACATAGCTCAGTCAAGTTTGGTTTGATCTAGCTGACAGAAAATCGGTGTGGACCACTAAGCACACTCACAGAGTTATTTTAAACTGAGACCTAAGTCTAAAATTTTTCCTGGAGTCACCGTCGTATCTCTCCACCACCAAAGACACCACCCACACTTCAGGTTTTTTTTGGTTCACACTGTTAGGCCACAACTCTTGTCAACCGTTTGTGATTCCAATATCCGACCTCCATGGCTCACTAGCTTGCAGGTGTCTTCCTTGTCTGTTGGTTACCAACTGACTGATCCAGCGTCACAACTTCGACCTGCCACACCCACCCATGTGACCCAGGCCTGTACGTCATTCCATGGCTGGTGCTACCTTCAGAGTTACCAGCTACTAGCTTCATTGATTCTGGAAGAGGAAGAAGTTGTCATTGTCACTTCTGTTCGTCTGCTGCCACTTCCAATCTCGTCCACTTCACTAGGCTCAGCCCCACCCAACATTGATTAATGGTAATGCACCAGAGTCCAGAGTCTTTCTGGCCACTGCAATCACCACAACACATTAGATGTAGTTTGTAATAACAGAGGCGATGACTGCCCTCATCTATCTTGGGTTAACCCATTTCACCTTGGAGGGGCGCTAGCTGCACTTGAGATGCCACTGACTATACACTCTGGTCAAATGCTAGTGACAGAGTGAATGAAAGACTCACAGCACAGACTCCCCCTCGCACAACTGGCCACTATCTTTCCAGAAACTTTAAATATGCAAAACAAAATAAACACACTTATAAAGAAAACGATTAAAAACGAGCCTGCTACCGATGCAGTAATAAAAACAATTCATATATTGAGTTAAGGGAAGATCTTTTGTCTGGACCTCCCCTGTAGCAACCAGCCCAACAGTCCATGTCGCACACACAACATACATACACAGGAGGATGACACCAAGAACACACAACAAACATGAGAGGCTGTGAAAACATGCTGCCCAGACAGACGGTTACTAGCGAACAAAGTGGCGACACAAGAAATTACTACTGGTCTTGCCTGACTTACACTGGGCAGCGACTGCGCAACGTCCTGCACTGGTCTCGCACGAGAAAGGAAATTCCGACTTTGAAGAGAAACAAATATCCTAATACCAAGGGGATGCAACAACATCGATACTTCCATGTCTCATGATCCAACCACCACTTTCTGTCAGTAAACAACACGATATTTTGCAGAGACCACACGCTATTAGGTATCAGATCTACTGAGAATTCCTGACTGCTCATTATTCCAGAAACTTGATGGGGTAACCTGGCGAATTACGTTCTGCACGTTCTATCCTCCTGCTCTGACACCGTTACCTTGTCTGTTTGATTTACTTCTCCTAATAAAAGGCTGAAATCCACTAACCAGCGCAGATCAGTCCACTAATAAATCACTAATTTTTATTCATGTTATCTTTTTTTGTAATTAACAGAGAGCTAACCTAATTTGCCCTCCTTTCTTTAACAACAACGTTTCATTGGCCCACTGACGCAGTGCGTGCCCCAGCTTACAGCTTGCAGTGTGAAGACCATTTCGACTTGGGCTATAAGTGCCAGTTTGCAGAACGAATGGTTCAAATGGCTCTGAGCACTATGGGACTTAACATTGGACGTCATCAGTCCCTAGGACTTAGAACTACTTAAACCTACCTAACCTAAGGACATCACACACATCCATGCCCAAGGCAGGATTGGAACCCCCGCCCGTAGCGGTCGCGAGGTTCGAGACTGAAGCGCCTAGAACCGTTCGGTCATACTGACCGGCGTTTGCAGAACGGAGGAGGGGGGGCAGGGATGATGATCAGTTTACCATTTGGGGAATGGTGGTTAGTTTACAGTAAACTATCATTTCCTATCCTATCAAATGACTGTTATGTCCTACGTTGTAAAATGATTATCATTTAACGCTAGTCGCTCTGTGAATTGAACATCATTCATTCCTCTGTACACTGGCCTGTAATTTGTCATGTGACATGCACACCTCCGTGAAGTCCCTCTGACACTATCATGTTTACTTACGCAACAACACTATAACATAGTAAATAAGGCCGCGCGGGATTAGCCGAGCGGTCTCGCGCTGTAGTCATGGACTGTGCGGCTCGTCCCGGCGGAGGTTCGAGTCCTCCCTCGGGTATGGATGTGTGTGTTTGTCCTTAGAATAATTTAGGTTAAGTAGTGTGTAAGCTTAGGACTGATGACCTTAATAGTTAAGTGCTATAAAATTTCACACACATTTTGAAAATTTTATTAAAGAAGGAAAGAAACCAACAAAATGTTCCCTGTTAGCTGATACCGCAGTAGGTGACACCCACTGCACTTTGGAAACACGTCTTAATAAGTATGATGTTGCTGACTGATCATGTTTCTATGTAGCAACGTGCTGGAAGAAATCTTAGTTCGCTTAGTCAATGCCACGAATTGACATACTGAGGTCTGCGGATGCACTTTGATTCAGTCTCCGTCTATGTCGCATTTTGCCAAGTAGAAGTAAATGCATGTGCATGGTAATGACAGTCACCTCATCAGATCACCAACTAGCACGACCCAATATTATCTAGGGGGCCAATGGCACATGCCTTGTCAGTTGAACATCATTGCCTCCCACCCAACAGTATCTTTCATAACATGATGATGTGACTTGTCGAACTAGCTGGAAGTCTTTTTTTTAATTGTAACACTTCGCGACTATTCGGAACTATTTGGAAGTTGCTTAATGATTTAAGAGAGCCTCTGATAAAGTATGTACTTATGGTTATTTGGTGTAATGGTACTATCTTAGCAGAATGCTACTTCAGTTCGGAACAGCTATTCGTTTGTGTCAAACATCACAGAATTACATTATTAGCATAAGATGACAAACGTATTTACTGCAAGATAAAATTAATACCGTACCACCGAGTCGCCATAATGTTTGAGTGACTTTCAAAGCATTAGAACCTTCGTTTTAACCTATATGGACATATATTGCTGCTGTTCCGTACGCTATGTCTTTGAAATGTCGTGCAGGTTCCAATCTATAACAGAAGAAGATTAAAAACCTTTTGAAATGCAAGATGAAGTTAATACCGAAAGTATACAACTGCTGTGAAGAACTCAACTGCAGAGTGATAAGTTCCACATGAAAACTTTAAGACTTCTAACAGCAATCAAGTGTTTGGATAAATGAGTATGAACTTACTCCATCCAGCCAGCCCCTGGCTAAGTTGTCAAAAGAATGAAGAATGAATAAGATGATTATGGTGAAGGAAACATCGTCATATTCCCAGAGGCCATGTTGGAAAATCAACAACTGATGTATCAACAGAATGCGGCTGCAGGTGGTATTCATTCTCATTATATTGTTGCGCTAAATGCATTCCTGGCATGGTAAGACGTGCCGGGGTGGATGAATGGTGAATTAGCTGAAACTGCCTTTTCGAGCATAAGTTGTAGGATATGTCAACATCGTGGGATTAACGCTGTTTACGTTGCGAACTGTCATCGACAAGCGTACTGTAAACTACAAGTTAGGTCAGCAGTAGTGCCCACGTGTGTTTTGCAATGTTGCAGAAACAATTACTTTTCATTTTATGAATTTAATGGGCGGTATTAATGCACGATAAGGATTCAAAATACGATCGTGTAAAGATCTATAGTTTATTAAGTGTATTTAAATAAATAATACAGATATTTTAGATGTGTAAATATTTAATTTGAGGGTCCATTGTGCTTGCATTGTGATACAGTCGTCTAACTCTGGTTGTTAACAAGTCCTGCTCAACCTAAAAGTTTTATCCGTAGCGCCAACACACAAGCCATGTGTCTCATTTTATAACCTTATGGAATTCATTAATTTATAGCAGTAGTGCCATGAGGGTTTTGTACTCGAAACCTTACATCTTTGGAATTATATATATATTTTTTTCTTTTTTGCGCACATTTCGAAGTTTCTTTTGTAATCATAGCTCTTTAGTTATACGTGCCTATTACGACCAGCTATTTTCATGTAGATTGTACGTTGTACTCGGTAAACTATTAATATTTTTAAATCAGACGAAAATAATTTATTTTCGAGATATCGATGCTACGCTACGCTTGTTACACCAATGTCTCTGTCTATGTTTCGTCCACTGTCTTGTTCGATTGTTGTCTTTGGTCATGTTACGATGAATGTACACATGGCAGAAGACCTTGCTGCGAATTATGAAAGTATATAGTTTAGGTGATACATTATAATGAAACAAAATGGCGTCAAAACACCTTCTTCTATCTTAAAATATAGTTTCACCAGTTAGTCTTCTGGCTATGCTTTGTGTCAGTGTCGTGTTTTTAGGTAATGTATTTTTATCAGATGTTGAGGTTATTTAATAGTTATGTATGGGACATTCAATTATAGAGAGCCTTGGCTCCACAGTTTCGATTAGCGGATATTGCATCCTTCATTGGAGAATTTTTGTCTACATAATCTCAACTAGTCCCAACCATTTATAAGAGAAAGCAATATTCGCCAAAAATATCATTATTTAAAATATTTGGCGCAGAACATTATCTTCAAACACCAAAATTGATACTTGCTGAGGTGTAACAGTACTGAAAAATTTGTAAAACTGTTAGGTGATGACGGAACATTTTATGAGGCAGCAATAAGACAACATTAGATTGAACTTTTACACCATTAACGTAGTTTAGATGTGAAGATGCCATTGTAACACTTGACTAGTGTTGGAGAAGAATTTATTTTTTGAAATATTTAATCTGAAGGTCCATTGTGCCTTACACCAAATGTAGGCCCAACAATGGAGGGTTACATTCTTACGGTAGCTGGCAACTATTCAGACTGATATGCTTCTGTGCTTAGCCGTTTAGCAAAGTATTTTAGTCAAAATGTGTTTTCTGCGGTTATAAAGTATGTCAGTTTAGTTTACCTGCACCACCTGATTTATATCTAACTGGATACATAATTTGTCTGTGTAGCATGTCATTTTGTAGCCATATCTGTTTAGCCATCAAAATAATATTGAGGCACGTACTCCTAGACACGGCAGAGATGCTTTAGCGTCAGTGTGGTTGATGTATGTTTATGTGTGTGTGAAAGAACGAGGGAGAGAGAGAGAGAAATAACAGTGTAACACTTGATGTAAACATTGCATTTTTTGCTTTGCTGACATATATTTGCACACATTTTACACGTGGAAAGTACAATGTGACACACTGACAAGCATCATACAACAATCAAGATATGAAGAATAATTAATTTGAGAATCTGTTGTGCCTTACCCGATATACGAGTGTTGTACAAAAGTCGAACTTCGTAAGGGCATTATCGCTGCTTAGCTGTAAGTTCGTGGTGTAATCATTGGTAAGACGGGTAAACTGGGGGTACACAGTGATTGGTTGTTTCCTTTTAATTCCCTATAAAGGATTAGAATCTGATTGGCTGTTTTGTTTTAAGGACCGCCACCATTCCAAGAAACGAGAAGCGGCTTCTTGGAATATGAATGACGTCATAGTTAAGGAGGGTGTGGACTGTCGTGTTATAGATGGGAGCTGTGACTGCTCTCTTCTTGGCTTGAAACGTCATGGGTAGAGCAATTACATGAGCCACGTAATTCCACAACGTATGCGAAGTGCACTGGATAGCTAGTAGATACACTAGTCTCTCCAAAGAGCAAGGAGTAACTTTCTGTGGTTATGTGGAGGCCCACTAGTCTCCAAATACAGGTTTGGACAAGAGATGATCCTGAAAGCCCCAGAAATGATGACACATGACGACAAACTTTTCTTTAAATATAAGAGTCTACTATGCTCATGAGTAACTCAGCACCCTGAATCAGGTCATGGACACTTAAAGGTTCTATAAAACTGGAGCAGATATGTTCGATCTACTTTACAGTTGTAGGAATCAGTTAAGCCTAACATTAAAAGTGTTTCCAGTTAAAAACAGTGCCTCCCAAACTTAACTCAGGAAAGATAAATACAGAGAGCCAAAGGCTATAAAGGCAACCTACAGATTTTTGGTTTAAAAAATTAAAACCTTCCCTGTTAACATATTCGCAGTCCTGCTTATCAGATCCATCTAACGGGATATCATTGGAAGTCTAGAAGAGTAAGAGTAATTCATAAACATTGTACATCATGCATTGCTATTGACGTTATAGTATTAATAGCTATGGTACAGACAACAGCCTTTGAGGCACTATATTAAGGGACAACGTTCGTTTGTACAGTGTAGCTCACTTGACATTTCAACTGTTTTGATAAGAGATTTACGGGTATGATGTCTGTGACGGTGTACGCCTGAGAGCCGGTTTGGATGCTCTCTCGACTGGCGGCCAGTATCTGTGAAGCGGACTGCATGGCGGCACCGTGCTACACGCGTCGCTCCGGAGCGGACAGTAATCATCAATAGATCATCCAGCCAGAATGTTGATCGGAACGTGGCCTAATCTGGTTGTCTTACTTGTTTAGTCAATAAGCTATGTTCGGCTTGCTAGAAAATTGTTGTACCGGGTTACTAGAGCAGTCGTTCAATCATACAAGGTCAAGGTTTTCGGCACAAACTGTTTCTATTGATTATTCGTTGACACAAAGAGACTAAGGTCGACACCTTAAGCAAACACATGACTGACAATTAAAACAGGCGCAATCTACAGCGACAAATCACCCTAACATTCGTGAAGTACCATAACACAAGGAAAATTACTTCATTCGTGAAGTAGCATAACAAAAGGAAAATTACTTCATTCACTAGGACCTTTTCCTTAATACATAATTAATCAGATAAATCACTTCTTTACAAAATTCATGCCAAACAACAGCCTCGCATTGCATCACGGAACAAGAATTCAATCATAAAATGCACTGCTCCATAAATTGTAGGTCCAACAGAAATCTTGCCATGTTTCATCAACGTATACATGGAAAATTCGAGAATGACAGCGGGTAGCCCAACAAAATGACGTAAGTCACCAGTATATTCAACCTTTCACTCGTCGTAACGAAAACCACCCTTCCGTCAGCCTTTCTCCACTTTCAGTGGTTGTATACTCTGGATGTATGGAGACAGGCACCATCTGCTACTCTAGACCGACACTACCTCTTGTTCGTAGCACATGGTTACCAATGCTTGCCATACTCGGCCCCACTGCGTCGCTGCTTCTCCACAATATACACTCCAACTTCAGGAGGCTGCTCTTAAGGTTCCTTACAGGGTAATTAGGCTCGGATTCGGGATTAAAATCGGCCCTCTCCATTTCAAAGGAACCATTCTGACATTTGCCTGGAATGATTAAAGTAAATCATTGAAAACCTAAATCTGGATAGCCATATGGGAAACTAAATCGCCGTCCTCCTGAATGCGACGAAAGTAGAAAAGATTTTGCGAAGCCAGTGGACAAACGCTCTGTGTGCATTCGAAAGTTCATGCTGTACGGTGTTTGACGAATGTGTTGTGCTAACAATTAGCATGACATTAGTTCTGGAACGGCAAAATAACTAAAAGACATCATTTGATGTTTGATGATGACCTTGGACGAACAGTTGGACAAGTCGAAGCTGGTCGAAGTGTCACTGCTGTGGCCACAGTAATGGATGCGCCAAAAAGCGTCATCTTGCAGTTATAAAAAGCCGCTGAAGGTGGTAATATTACGCAACATTATATTTCGCGGCGAATAAATCAGGCTGTTTTGTATGCTTGGATGTCTGTTACGTGTATCCTGCTTCAGCTACGCACCATTGAGACTTTGTTCGTTTGTGTAGGGAGCATATTAGTTGGGGTCAGCAACAGCGCTCCAGAGTGATGTGACGTTTTGGTGTTGCAATTTTTTCCGTCATTCCATAATGCTAGAAGTAATCAAACAGAAGTTATAATTTAAAAGCATAAAAACATAATACTCCAAAATTTGTAACAAAAGCATGTAGTAAACATAAGTTCGAATCTAAAAAATAGTACAATCTTAGCGTTTCTTTTTGTCTTCGACCATCTAACATGAGTCCACTTTCGAGATTTTACGCACTGCACCCTTTCCTCTCCTGATCAGCTGCTTTTATAACAGTCTACGCGTGGCGGAAACATTTAACGTCATCTTATTCGCTCTCAAGTTCATTGTCTTGAAATTGAAGCAAGCGGCTGTGGCCGTGCGGTTCTAGGGGCGTCAGTTTGGAACCGCGTGACCGCTTCGGTCGCAGGTTCGAATCCTGCCTTGGGCATGGATGTGTGTGGTGTCCTTAGGTTAGTTAGGTTTAATTAGTTCTAAGTTCTAGGGGACTGATGACCTCAGACGTTAAGTCCCATAGTGCTCAGAGCCATTTCAACCATTTTTTTAAATTGAAGTCGTTTGAATGAGCAGCTTGTTTCTCGTTTTCTGACACTTTTGGATCATTAGTTGTATCCATTTCATTTAAAATCTTTCCTCTTTGTTCTTTGCGGATGTCTAGTAGAAGTTTTCGTGAAGCTATCCTTAGAAGATTGGCTTACCAACTCAGGTGAAAAAGCTGAAGCCTCAGATGTTTGCAGCAACGTTGCACTTCCTTGAAGAAGACAAGTACACTTGTCGTCTAGTCAACACGGATAAATTGGCAACAGCATATCATGCACTGGAACCAGAAAACGTCAAACTCGATTCTGTAATACTATGGTTTTATAAATGTCTAAACATTACCAAGCTAGGACGTACTGAGAGGCCGTAGAAATACATAAGTACAAAAATAATGTAAATAGAACATTAGAAGAAATGAAATTAGAGAAGTTGTGGGCCTTAGTGCTAAATAAAACAATCAGCGTCAATTTTAGCGACTACAATTTCCATAACACACGTCAGCGCGACTACATAGTTTTAGTCTTGATGCAAACGAGCGAGTAACAGCCGCGCGTGTTCACAGCCATGTTGTGGTGCCGGTTACCCTTTCAGCGCAGGGGTGGCGATAATCGTGCAGAAGTACTAGATTCTAAGTAAAACAGCACGCACGTAGCGAGAGGGAAGCGGGCAGAGTTTGCTTATTTCGTTTATGAATGCATTAAGAAAAGCAACACAAGGTTTTGGACTCATCCAACGGTCACTTCACGCATACTGAAATGAGCATTCGTGAGACTGTTTGTCGATTTCACAGAAGAGGGAGTTAAATTCGTTATATCCGAATGAATGTACAGTTCTTTGATGAATGAACAGCAGCTATAACGTCAACTAATTATCTTTTCCTGATATCTGGGTAGTGGCTGCACTTAACTGATCTGCATTATCAGTATGCAGTCGGAAATAGTAAGGGAAGTTTGTAAGGCTGTGTGGGGAGTCTTGCACGAAAGACCATACCGAAATTCACAGAATAAAGGTGGTTGAAATATATGCCAGCGGACTTGGAAAGCTGATGGTGTAGTAAATGAGATCCCATCAACTGAATGAAGAAGTTCAGTTAACAGCAGGTACAAGAAATTCTCTTTTATTACTTTACAGACAATTCTGGAAAAGTACCATGGCGAGACAAACGCATTTCAGTATGGTCAGTGCCAATTAATACCCTAACGTGAAAGACTATTCAATCCCTACCACTACTGAAATGTGTACAATGACGTATTTTGTGGCTGCATTGAAATACAGCATTGATTACACTGAACTGCCTGAGATATCAGCAGTTATTGTCAACTGAAGATGGACACTCAAGTGCCGAAATGGCGCAAAGTTAGAAGCGTAGCACCAGGTCGCTGATGCCACACGAATCTTTTTTTCATTCAGATGAAAGGGCTCGCCAGGGAGCAAAGCATATCCTGCTTAGCACAGAAACTCCAAATAGTTTAACAATGATATTTACTTATATCATTTCTCTCCTAATTCTGTTTCGCAGCAAACCTCTCAGTAAATTTCACACATTTGAGACCACGCGACTCTCTTCTTAATTCTAACATGATACTCGTTGCGTGATGTGTCCCATATTTCAGAGTATTACTTCATCCCTATAATGAACGATCCCACTTCCAAATCGACTGCATCTATGGCGAGCGGTGGTAATAGTTGCGAACAAATGTGCACCGACCCATTCAGGAACAAAGATTGCCGGTACGTGACGATCGGCGAGAGCTCAGCGATGGAGCAGTGTTAACACGCTTTGCCGAGGTACGTCAGCGGTGTGCGGCTGAGACGTACACCCCGCGGCGAAAGGGGCTGCTAGGTCCCACATGCGAGGTCTGGGTGTGGTCTGCGACGCAACATTGCACAGAAGGTCTGACGACGCCACGAACCAGTTGTTGCGAGAATCCGTGTAACGGTTCGGTCTGCTGAGCTTCTTTGAGCATGTAGCTGCTTTCTGAGCCGTTACAGTCTCATATGACCTCTCCAGCATTGGAAAACAAATATTATGTTGATAAATATGTCGTGGACCATGACTCTGTGTCAATAAAACAGATATCACCAATAGCTCAAATATCATTGTTAGATTAGTTTCAAATGGACAATAGGATTTGTTAGACTCATTCAATTGTTTCCCTTTTACTGGAGTTTAGCGATCAATGCTTGGGATCGTTGCCCAAGCGAGAGAGGCCCACTAAACCACCTGACGACAGATAAGGCTTTGATCAGGACACGTAACACCATAACGCCATGAACAGCATGGTGTAATTTTGGAAGAGGTGACTACTCTTGCATTCAGTTGTTTGCCACTACTGTGTCGACAGACGAGTCGCTGACGCAACGACTTTGAAGCCCTGTCTGACATAGGATGGTGCCCCTCTGAATCCAACTGGGTATTAGCACCTACGTATGACACGCTTATGGAAACCAGCTAAAGTGACGTCTCTGTCAGGCTGGCATCTACACTGAAGCGCCAAAGAAAATGTTATAGACACTGGTATTCCAATACAGGGATATGTAGAAAGACAGAATACACCGCTGTGGTCGGCAACGACTACAAAAGACAACAAGCGTCTGGCATAGCTGTTAGATCGGTTATTCTGTTACAACGACAGGTTATCAACATTGAAATGACTTTGAATGTGTTGTTACAGTCGGCGCACAAGCGATGGGACACAGTATCTCCAAGGTAGCGATGAAGTGAGGATTTTCCCGAACTACCCTTTCACGAGTGTACCCTGTATTGCACGATTCGGGTAAAACATCAAATCTCAGACATCGCTGCAGTTGGAAAAAGATCCTGCAAGAATGGGACAAACGACGACAGAAGAGAATAGTTCAACGTGACAGAAGTGCAACCCTTCCGTACATTTCTGCAGATTTCAATGCTGCGCCGTCAACAAGCGGCTGCGTGTTAACCATTCAATGAAACACCATTGATATGGGCTTTCGGAGCCGAAGGCCCACTCGTGTACCCTTGATGACTGCACGACACAAAGCTTTGCGACTCGCCTGGGCCGCTCAACGCCGATATTAGACTGTTGATGACTGGAAACATGTTGCCTGGTCGGAAAAGTCTCGTTGAAAATTGTATCGAGCGGATGGACGTGTACGAGTACGGAGACAACCTCACGAATCCACGGATCCTACATGCCAGCAGGAGACTGTTCAAGCTGGTGAAGGGTCTGTAATGATGCTGGTCGTGTGCAGGTGGAGGGATATGGCACCCATAATATGTCCAGATACGACATTGACAGGTGGCACGTACTTAGTCCGATCACCTGCATCCATTCATGTGCGTTGTGCATTCCGATGGACTTCGGCAATTCCAGCAGGACAATACGACACCTCACACGTCCAGAAATGCTACAGGGTGGCTGCGGGAACGCTCTTCTGAGGTTAAACACTTCCGCTGGCGCCAAAACTACCCAGACATTAACATCATTGAACATATCTGGGATGCCTAGCAACCAGGTGTTCTGAAGAAATCTCCACCCTCTAGTACTCTTACGGATTTTTGGACAACGCTGTAGCATTCATGGTGTCAGTCCCTCCGGTACTACTTCAGACTTCAGTCGAGTCCATACGGCGTCGTGCTGTGGTACTTCTGCGTGCTCGCGGAAGATCTACACTGTATTAGGTAGGTGTACCAGTTTTTTTGGCTCTTCACTGCAGAATAAAGCGGCTTCGCTGGGAATGTACCTCGTCGTTTGTCACGTTATCGTCTCGCTTCTTCCATGCCAATGAAAAGCGCCCGTGCTTGTATATCTAACGACTATGCTATTTTGTAATCTTACGCATTCATGTATCGATAGCAGCGGACATTTTGCCAGTTTACGCCTTTTTACCATCTACTGAACTATGGAGAAATGTTTCTTTCTGATACTAGTTAGTGTGTCACTGTGCCACTGAAGCGTTATGGAGAAACTCCATGTTCTTTAGCAACGCTGCGTAAGTTAGTGAATTAGAAATATTCTTTTGTGAGAAAATTTATCTTATTGACAAACAAACTGCAGGCATGAGATGTAACACGAGCAACAATAAGTGCCATTCTGCTTTCTGATACTTAACATTACTACTTCAAGACAGTCCTTTCGCCAAAGTTAGAGCGTTGTGTTCTTGATAAACTTTCGTTTAAAATATTCGTGAATGCCTCACGTAGTAGTTTCTCTCTTGCAAGAGAATATAACGTTAATCAACAAGAAGCGCACGAACATGTGCTAGTCTGTGCGTGTATAACATTTTAAATCGTCAATGAGGAACATATATATATATATATATATATATATATATATATATATATATATATATATATATATATATATATCGACCTATCATGTATTAGAAAAGTCACGTAATAAACATGTTGCGTAATCTGGGGCATTATTACGAAGCAGATTTTACTAATGTGCTGTGTTAACCATACTTTAAAAACACTAAGGAAAGTAATAATAAACATTATCAGTGAGATTCAGTAATCATAGAAACAAACTTATACATAAATAAATTTGTGGGACTGTTTTGTTAACAACCTCAATATCGACTTTAAGATGAAGTGTCTGCTTGAAGTTTCCACACTGATTAAACAATGCTCAGTGGCGTTTTTGTTTTTTGAAGGTGAAAAACCAGCTTAAAGCTATCCTCGGATGATTTTACAGTATGGTTCAAGTTGTTTGAATAGCGAAAGTTTTTATAAGTGGAACAGTTCGAAAACGGTCGTACCTAAATGAGTGACAAACAATATCCCTTACGTCAGCTGAAGTATCAGCTCCTCAGCTTGAAAACGCCACTCTCGACATTATTCTTGAAGACCAACGTGTTACTGTTGAACATATAGCAAAAACAATTTTTATGAGGGTTGATACAGTTCATAACGTTATCAGTAACAATTACAGCAAACAAGTGCAAAGTAGTTACCGAAGAGCTAACTCAACAAGGAGTGAAAGACCGTAAGTGTGTGCAGACTTGAAAGAATGTTAAGAAAAGGAAGGAGAATCTTTTCTAAATGAAATTTAACGTGTGATGAAATTTGGGTTCACCATTTGGAATCAGAGTCCAAAACAGCATGGAATGGAAGCACACCCGCTCGCTTTACCGAAAGAAATTCAGAATTCTAGCATCAGCGGGATAACTTATGTTGTCCGTTTTTTTGGGATGTGCAAAGTTCCTTTTGTATTAATTTGGAATATAAGCGTATAATAAACAGCGCCTACTATTCAGAAATGCTGATGAAAAAATTAAAGCCAGCAAATAAACAAAAACATCTATCTTTTTCTCTCTATACTTCACATTTATCTTTCTTGGATTGTCATTTATTTCATCCACTCAAGGAGGCAGTACGTGGAAAAAGATACACACAGGAACTTCATTTCCCCCGGGCTGCCCCATGAAGTCAATGAGATTTGGAGATTGAGATAGCAGAAAATCATGGCACCGATTACAGAGACCACTCACAGAGCACAGGACTTAGTTTTTAGTATTTAGAAGAGCTCGCTCACTTTCTTGCGTTCTGTCAAACGCCTTGTAAGATAATCACGGTATTCCCTAATGACAATAATTCCTCAGCCTGGTTTAACATAAAGATGACAACGCCGATGGATTAGCAAGAAAATACACCATTTTTACTGAAATATATTTTTGTCCAATTTTGGGAAGTGTCTAGCAGTAACACAAGTAGAAAGTCATTAATAGTGTATGATGATTAATAAAACTCCCATTTTTTGTGTCAGTAAATTAATCATACATTTATTTTGTGCATGTAATTGCGGATTGACGCCAGGAACGTTTACCTGGAAGGAAAGCAATATGCTGGATGTATTTCAGGTCCAGCATTTCTATTTGCTGTGTTTCAGAGCCAAATGACATTGCTTTCATGGCGTGGATTGCTCGTTTGGTCAGGCTGCACTCATTTTCGTGTTTACTTGTGTTTCTTCTGCAGAGTAGGAGTATAAACGGTATACAAGTTTCGAAACACGTTCGCCGTCATCCAGCAATCTGTACACAAATATTAAAAAAGTGAATTTATCGTTTTAGTATCTTAAATTTGCGGTGTAGGAGCAATATGTGGTTATCGCAGGTTTGTATTGGAGAAGCACCAGCGCAACAATCAGTGTGTGTATCTTTACTGCTTCAGGAACACTGAGGACAGCTCAATTTATCAAATTATATGGAAAATGGATATGACGCCACGAGACTCTTTCATAGTGTTAACAACTTTATTACCGCTATTTCAAGAAACGGAGAACAGTGCTCCAGGATATAAAGAAACACGGTATAAGAAAAAAATACGCTACTAAACTGACTACAGCAGTCGTTGAAAGTTCCCACCAGTCATCTCTCGGCACTTCTGAGACCTGGTCAGCAAGTTGCTGAAGGCGGATCGAAGCTGGACTGCCGAGATTGGTGCAGATTCATCGGAAATGTTGTGCTGCAGTTCTTGACGACTATGAGGATCGATACGATACACCTAATACCTGAAGGCTACTCACATAAAGTAATCGCACACTGACAGATCAGGTGACCTGGGTGCCCATCTAGGACCGCGACCAGAGGGACCTCTGATAACAACTCTGTAAGACGAGAAGCTCGTGTAAATGTGCTCCAAGGTTCGGCTGGCTGTATAGGCAGTTGCTCCTTCCCGTTGTGGTGTGGTTACATGCATACATTCACGTCCAGCCAGTTTTATTTGCCCCACCCCGTATATTCCCTATCGTTCATAAATCTTACCTGAAACTAATACTTAGTGTCAAATATACTCCTGGATGTGAAAGGTACAAGTAGAGAAAGAGTCACCGAAGGACATTCAGGCTTAGCATATTCATTGTCCACTACATGAAGCGCTTGAATATTCATTACTGATGAAGATTCTTAAAAAAACGCGGTTGTGGAAATCAGTCATACGTTGAAAAAATCTTTTGGGGCGATGAAAGTGGTAGGTATTCACAAACAGAGTTCAAGAAAGTTCAGTGATACACTTTCCTCTACGAAAATTGATAAAAAAATGTATTCCTACTTCGAGTAAACTTTTCTGCTAGCCTGCTATCCAAAGTAATATTAATCTTGTTATTTAATTTTCACACAAAAGTTCAAAGTTGTCTCAGGATCCAAGGAGTACGTTTCTCAGTTCCCTTGGCAGCTAGACGATTCGGTTTGATCATGAATAGGATGTTTATTTAACATCTTTGTCTGACATTAGAAGCGTGATGAGTAGATTTTATTCCAGTGCGCAATGTACATTGACACTGAAATATAAAATTGTTGTGCGCTCGTCCACTGGTGTGTTAAAGGTCATCCAGTATTTTCTGTTAACTGTGTTTACAGATTCAAACTAACACACTTTGTATGGGCGTTTTAGGAGCTTCACAGCCCAGGACATTTCCCGAACACACGCTTATATCATGCTTTTAGCTTAGACCTCTGTACATACAAATTTTTTACGTGATATTAAAGTGAGTAGAAACCACTCTCCGTTCGTTAAGATGATACAGCAAACAACAGTACATGGAAAATCGTACAAAAGTTCGAAGATATCTCCAATTGAGCCTCCAGGTAATTCATTTGACTTATTGGCATATTTTCATCTTGTAACTATTGCTCTACGTTCATGCTGACAGAATTTGTCACGATGCAGGTATCATAGAGAGAAGCCTGTAAGAGGCGTACGTCACCACTGGCGGCGACAGACAGATGCCGTGCTGAATGTTTTTTCTGATCAGGTGCCCATAGTCGAGTGTGAGATAGCCCACCCATAACACCTTCCATGAGAAACAATTCAACTGACTTCAGGTGTGCCATGCTGCCCTCTTCCCTAGTGGGAAGATCGTGAGTTATTGAATGTTGAAATGATACACACAGAGAACGATCACACTTAATAATTGACAAGATAATGAGCTAGAGATACAAGGATAATTAAGAGACGTACTCCTAGAGTATTAAAAGCTAATTTAATATTAAGCATGGTATAAGACAGAGAAGCCTACCATATGGAGGGGGATAAGGTAGTCACCTATTGGCCTGTTTCAAAGCTGCACTGTAAGAGGCATAAGGAATGCCAGTGAGTAGCTCACTCATCGAGGAGTTGGGAGATACGACGAACCTGTCTGAGGAGGGCCAGTACTTCTACTTCATGGAACATAGGTTCCATGATGTCCAGTGGGACCCATGGACACTTAGATTTGACTGTATATATATTTACTTGTTGAGATTTGAGATTCCTTCTAGTAAGATTCTGTCAATTCAATTACTCATTTTCATTGGACAGATAGTATTTTTACTGGGAATCAATATTTCGTAATAGAACTCTTCTGAAACATACGGCAGTTTTTACTGGGCCTAGTGGCAGCCTTTTTTCACAATAACTGATGAATATGTACTATTTCAGCAACACATTTTGTCTCGTAACAGGAGCAAGAAACTCACGCACTGGAAGATGAGCGGTACTAACGTGAGGGAGATCACGACCATTACTGCACTATACTCTGAACTGGTGTTACTAATCTAACGATACAAGTATTCTGAAACGCGCTATAATATGGGAAAACAGTACAGTTTAAGGGAATACGGGTAATAATATAGCTTGTGCTCAAAATACTCTAATCATAAACCTTTTAATGGACTTTATATCATAAGCGGTTCTTTCCTTAGATATCTTTACATCTCAAGTTACGAATCAGAAACATAGTTAATAATTAATGTTATGACATCACAAAAGTAAAGCTAAAATCAGTGGAATCTGCTTTAACAAAGCACAAATGCCTTTCAGGTACTGCCTTAATTGTAGATGGGGGCTATGAGTGCGATTTATCTATTTCTCTGGGCACTACAGTTTTTGGAAAAAAGCGTTTGTCAGAATGTTTCCAAATACGCAATAAGAGCTCTTGGAGCAATGCTCTTGTACTAAGACCCCTTGAAACCTACGTCAGTACACTAAAGAACATATTTTTGTAAGTTAAAGTTTCCGTTTGACTTGATCAGGATAGTGGGAAATTCAAATTCAAATAGGTACACTGTGGCCCTAGATGAAATTTTAACTATGGAAAATGAGGAGAATGCGTGCTAGGAAGAGCTAGAAAGCAAAGAAATGAATCGAGGGACAGACTTGAACAGAGGACATAAACAATACTGTAACAAAAATGAAATTTGAGATAGGCGAATAGGTAAGACATATCAAGATATCTCTTTGCTGGATTAATGCAGATAGGAGAAGGCCTAGGTTGTTATGTGACATTAGCAAAAACGCGGAACAAACAAAGGTTATATTAATTGATCATCTATATTCCTGATTAGCAGAACTCTGTCGGAGACGTGGTGTGATATTGGTTGCTGACAGTGTGCAGCCAATAAGGTACACAGAAGATCCTCAAGAAGATCCCTGCAGAGGAGGAGAAACTTTGATTGTGTAGGAAGAAACTGAAGAGGTACATGACATGGTCTGACAACCTATAAAGTTTAAGGGGACTTGTACGTGAGAAAGTGTCAAAAAACTGATTTTTAAATTTCGTCTTAAAAAATTCTCTGAAGTTTTCTGAACAGCAAAAAAGTTTACTTCCAGGAAAGTTGACTAAAGAAAGTGGCAAAATTAGAGGAATTTAAACGTGGCTGCACGCACCTCGTCGTCCCCATTGCACACAATCTGTTCAGTTAAAAATAAAGTTTTGCTCTCATTTATTTCGTTTTCATGTACCTTAATTTGACTAATTTGGGAAAGTTCCTTTAAAGTTCCTTTTCTTTTCAGAATGAGATTTTCACTCTGCAGCGGAGTGTGCGCTGATATGAAACTTCCTGGCAGATTAAAACTGTGTGCCCGACCGAGACTCGAACTCGGGACCTTTGCCTTTCGCGGGCAAGTGCTCTACCAACTGAGCTACCGAAGCACGACTCACGCCCGGTACTCACAGCTTTACTTCTGCCAGTATCCGTCTCCTACCTTCCAAACTTTACAGAAGCTCTTCTGGCAAACATGCAGAACTAGCACTCCTGAAAGAAAGGATACTGTGGAGACATGGCTTAGCCACAGCCTGGGGGATGTTTCCAGAATGAGATTTTCACTCTGCAGCGGAGTGTGCGCTGATATGAAACTTCCTGGCAGATTAAAACTGTGTGCCCGACCGAGACTCGAACTCGGGACCTTTGCCTTTCGCGGGCAAGTGCTCTACCAACTGAGCTACCGAAGCACGACTCACGCCCGGTACTCACAGCTTTACTTCTGCCAGTATCCGTCTCCTACCTTCCAAACTTTACAGAAGCTATTCTGGCAAACATGCAGAACTAGCACTCCTGAAAGAAAGGATACTGTGGAGACATCGCTTAGCCACAGCCTGGGGGATGTTTCCAGAATGAGATTTTCACTCTGCAGCGGAGTGCGCGCTGATATGAAACTTCCTGGCAGATTAAAACTGTGTGCCCGACCGAGACTCGAACTCGGGACCTTTGCCTTTCGCGGGCAAGTGCTCTACCAACTGAGCTACCGAAGCACGACTCACGCCCGGTACTCACAGCTTTACTTCTGCCAGTATCCGTCTCCTACCTTCCAAACTTTACAGAAGCTCTTCTGGCAAACATGCAGAACTAGCACTCCTGAAAGAAAGGATACTGTGGAGACATCGCTTAGCCACAGCCTGGGGGATGTTTCCAGAATGAGATTTTCACTCTGCAGCGGAGTGTGCGCTGATATGAAACTTCCTGGCAGATTAAAACTGTGTGCCCGACCGAGACTCGAACTCGGGACCTTTGCCTTTCGCGGGCAAGTGCTCTACCAACTGAGCTACCGAAGCACGACTCACGCCCGGTACTCACAGCTTTACTTCTGCCAGTATCCGTCTCCTACCTTCCAAACTTTACAGAAGCTCTTCTGGCAAACATGCAGAACTAGCACTCCTGAAAGAAAGGATACTGTGGAGACATCGCTTAGCCACAGCCTGGGGGATGTTTCCAGAATGAGATTTTCACTCTGCAGCGGAGTGTGCGCTGATATGAAACTTCCTGGCAGATTAAAACTGTGTGCCCGACCGAGACTCGAACTCGGGACCTTTGCCTTTCGCGGGCAAGTGCTCTACCAACTGAGCTACCGAAGCACGACTCACGCCCGGTACTCACAGCTTTACTTCTGCCAGTATCCGTCTCCTACCTTCCAAACTTTACAGAAGCTCTTCTGGCAAACATGCAGAACTAGCACTCCTGAAAGAAAGGATACTGTGGAGACATGGCTTAGCCACAGCCTGGGGGATGTTTCCAGAATGAGATTTTCACTCTGCAGCGGAGTGCGCCCTGATATGAAACTTCCTGGCAGATTAAAACTGTGTGCCCGACCGAGACTCGAACTCGGGACCTTTGCCTTTCGCGGGCAAGTGCTCTACCAACTGAGCTACCGAAGCACGACTCACGCCCGGTACTCACAGCTTTACTTCTGCCAGTATCCGTCTCCTACCTTCCAAACTTTACAGAAGCTCTTCTGGCAAACATGCAGAACTAGCACTCCTGAAAGAAAGGATACTGTGGAGACATGGCTTAGCCACAGCCTGGGGGATGTTTCCAGAATGAGATTTTCACTCTGCAGCGGAGTGTGCGCTGATATGAAACTTCCTGGCAGATTAAAACTGTGTGCCCGACCGAGACTCGAATTCGGGACCTTTGCCTTTCGCGGGCAAGTGCTCTACCAACTTTTTTTTTATGAATTAATTTATTTATTTTACATATATTTGTTCATATCACATATGACGCCCTCCAAGCGAAAAAAAAATTATGTGGAATTACCATCAGTAACATATAGAATAGAAAGGGAATTATAGGAATTAAAGAAAACACCCTCTTGGCAGAACAGACAAAGCAGCATCCGCGTCCCGCCAACATGTGGGTAGACACATACCGAATCCCAAGGCAGTCAGGCATGTTCCAGGCACGTCTTCACGAAGAATATTGCATTTTCCGGTACATGGGACTGAGTCCTGGTATTACACACTCTCATTGAAGTCATCTTCTCATACCTGGGACACCCCAGCTGCAGGGGGGATCGAAGAAGGCACTACCCAAAAAGTTGGCATAGTACTGACGGTATCGCGGATGGTGCATGAGAAAAGTAAAGCGATCTTGCAGGAATGTCCAAAAATCAAGAACACTCTTATCACCTTCATGGAACAAATAAGAGATCGAGATACCTTTTATCCAGATCACAGCGTTGGTCTTCGTACTTGGGAAGTATGTCTCATCTGGGAACAGAAGAGATTTCGGTGTAATGGCATGGGGAGCCGTACGTAGAAGAAAGGCAAGGATCTTCAGAATCAGCTGCCACACCTCTGCAGAAGATCCACACAATAGTCGATGTTCGTCCGTATCAAGCGTTTGACAGCGAGGACACAGCGGCGAATCTGTCATTTTTATGGCATGTAGACGAAGTTGTGTCATGTATTTTCCATTAACAACCAAATACCAGGTCGCACGTGCGCTCGTGTCTAGGTATATATGGTGTACAGAACGCCATACCACGGGCCATGCGATCGTAGGATATCGCCTTTCCACAACATTCCGAGTGTGATTTCTCATCATGATTCGGTAAACATCACGTGCCATAGGGGGTCTGGTACTAGGCAAGTCGGCATGGACATAACTGTATTCGATGAAAAAGGTCCGGATATGTGAGAGAGGGGAAGAAATATGGGCTACTGCAACGGGTGCCACTCGAGAGGGAGGGGCCACTTCATCAATCAGGCTTCCCGATAACCCGTTTCGGCGGCGGATCCACGATTTAACCATCGTACTTACATAAAGGGCAGCTGCTCTCGCTCGGACGTTGACAAGGCCGAGGCCGCCATCTCGAGGAGGAAGTGTCAGCGTGTCGTAGCGGACTTTGAAGATAAGACCCGCGCTAACAAAGTAGCCGAACGCCGCCTGAAGTCTGTGTGCCATTGCCTTTGGCATCGGTAAAATCTGTGCTAAATGGGGTAGTCGCGAGACTAGATGAGTGTTAACAAAATCCACCCTTTGTAACATGTCCAATGCTCTCAGGAGGTTGCCACGAACGTTCGTGCGGATAGCTTGAAGCAGGCGTTTGTAGTTAAATGAAATCGTACACTGTATATCACGCGTGAAGGTGATCCCCAAACATTTGAGCTTGTCCACTAATGGCAATGGTGCCACACTCTCAGCTGGAAGGCCTCTACCGACGGACATAGCACTAGATTTCGTCAGGTTCACACGGCTGCCCGCAGCAGCCCCGTACTGGTTGATCCACGCCAGTGCCTCTCGCACTTCATCCTCCGATAGAACCAAGAACACCAAGTCATCTGCATAGGCGCGGCAGATGAAAGAAGTCCCCCTCATTGTTATGCCTGTCAACTGGCTCCTCAAACCGTGTAATAGTGGCTCAAGGGCAATGGCGAAAAGCAGCATCGACAGCGGACATCCTTGACGGACCGACCGCATGACGTTAATAGGGCCCGCCACACGGCCATTGACCAGCACCCGCGACGTGGCACCTCGGAGAAGCCGCAAGACGAGGTGTATAAACCTGTGGGGAAAGGCCATCCGTCGGAGTACGTTTTCGAGAAAGTCATGACTCACTCTATCAAAGGCGTGGTCGAAGTCCACTGTCACTAAGGCACCACGACTGCGACATGTCATGGTCAGGGCTATAACGTCACGGTAATCGCTGAGTGCCGTCTGAATGTTACTATCACCTCCAAAGCACGTTTGATCCAGAGAGATAACTTGAGGGACGACGCGCCTAATGCGAGCGCCAAGAATCCGGGTAAAAATCTTGAAGTCACAATTTAACATGGTCAGCGGCCGATAATGTTCCACTCCTCGACCTCCCGATGGCTTGGGGACCGGGATAAGCAAGCCTTCTACGAATTCGGGTGGGAGAGGAAAGTCAGGGTTCATCAGTTCTTCATACATCGCAGTCCAGCGTGAGCCCATGATGTCATGAAATGTGTGGTAAAACTCCAGCGGGAACCCATCTGGACCTGGGGCTTTGTTTGCCGCACCCTTATGAAGAGCATCGGCGACGTCATCAGCCGTAATTGTCGCCGTGAGAATCTCCGCAGCAGACTCGTCCAGGGTATCTGTCAAGGAACGGAGGACATCAGACATTACCGCCACGTTCCGGTCCTCTGCTGCATAGAGCTCGTTGTATTGATCCACAAAGGCTCTTACGATGTCATTCTGGGACGTCAATCGACGACCATCTGGCATGTCGAGGGCGTTGATCAACTTTCTACGACACCGCTGCTTCTCTCGGATAACATGATGCATGGACGGGAGCTCTCCTGGTACACATTCGTGACATCTTGCGCGTACTACTGTGCCTTCAAGGCGGTGACGCATAAGAGAAATTATCTTCGCCTTAATACGTTGAATTTCAACCTGTCGTTGAACTGAGGGGGCAAGGTTTGAGAGTTCCCGGAGAATTGTGAAATAGTATTCCATGGTATGTCGGTGCCATAACATTTTATCGCGACCGTAATTCATCATAGAACGACGTAAAGCAGGCTTGGCGCAGTCGATCCACGACCGAAGTGTTGAAGGATACGCTGGAAGGCGTCTCACACAGTTGTTCCACGTCGTCTCTACGACCTGCCTACATTCCGGATCCTTGAGATGGGCCACATTCAGCTTCCACAGGCCTCGACCGCGCCACACCTTCTGCCTCTGGAGCGAAACAGTGCAAATGTAGGCGATATGGTCGGAAAAGGCGGTAGGCCATAACTCAGCGTCAAGCGTGGCAGTTACGAGTCCTGGGGACACGTAGACACGGTCAAGACGACTTGCTGAATGGCTGGTGACGTACGTATACCCAGGCCGATCGCCATGCACGCGGTCCCAAGTATCGGTGAGTTTCAGTTCATGCACAAGCAGCTTGAGTTCCTGGCATGTGGTGAAATGGGGATGTTGGTCCTTTTGGGATAACACACAATTGAAGTCGCCGCCAAGAACAATATGGTCGTAGCGTCCGACAAACAAAGGAGCGATCTGTTCTGAATAGAATCGCGACCGCTCCCGTCGCTTGGCCGTGCCCGAGGGAGCGTAAACATTGATGACTCGAACACCGTGGAAAGTCACAGCAAGACCCCTAGCTGATGGTAGGTAAATCACGTCATCTACATCAATGCCTTCCTTTAAAAGAATAGCTGTCCCACTGCCACCGTCGGCACACGGCGTGAGGTAGGAAACATAGCCATAGACATTAGGAAACGTCGCCAGGCGAACTTCCTGCAAAAGGGCAACATCTAGGTCCGACGCCCTCAACATATCACGGAGCAATTGTAGTTTGACAGGGGTGCCAGTGGTGTTGACATTGATGGAGCCAATCCTGTAAGCTTGTCGTAGAATTGGGACTACAGGGACGCTCATGGAGGCACGAAGAGCAGCAGCGAACAAGAATGTTGTCCCAGTAGGCTGCACATCCCCATCCTGTAACCCTGTCGATTAGGAGTCGTGGGCTGGAGCAGCGGCATTCGCGGCTGTCTCACTAGTTGGTGTTTCGTCGGCTACATCGTCAGACCACGCAAGGGTGCGTGGATGGTGTGCGTCCAGTGGAGTACCAGCAGAGTCCGAAGGCAGTGTCACGTCGGTGGTGGAAGAGTTGTCCTGGCTCAGCTGTTGTTCAACGTCCATAGGTACAGCGCCTGGTGCATGCAAGGATGGTTGTACGTCCGACGGAGTGCAAGTTGGTGCTTCCACCACGGATTCGTCCTTCGGGGGAACAACTTGATAATTTTGATCTTCATCGTCTTGAGACTGCGTCCTGCAGGTGTCAGACGGGGCGATCCGCCGTTTCCGACGTCTCTTCGGCGACCGTTGCTTGCGCACGTGATCTTCAGTGTCCGAAGACGCCTGGGAATCCGGATGTTCAGGCACAAAAGCATCGGTAGGCACAATCATGGAGTCAAGGGCCATCCCCTGTCCTTGAGATTGCTCACCACTGCACACGTCGGGAGGAGGAGGCAAGGGCGTCGTTCCGTCCGCAACAGCCTGAGGCAGTACCGGAGACGACGATGTACCAGTAGTAGGAGCCAGTGGTGTTCGCGGTCGGGGGTCGCTATGGAGAGCTTCGACAAACGTCAGCGGTAGCGACGTCGGAGCGGTCGTGGCCGGCAGGTCCCCAGGCGGTAACTGTGTGATTCTACGCTGCAGACAGCTGGAACGGAGGTGTCCTTCTTTGCCACATCCCGAGCATGTCTTCGGCTGTCCATCATAAATAATAATTGCACGGCAGCCACCAATATATAAGTAGGACGGCACATGTTTGGTTAGTTCTATGCGGATCTGCCGTACTCCATTGAGAACCGGGTATGTAGTGAACTGAACCCACTTCTCAGCTGTGTGGCTAATCACTTTACCATATGGATGGAATGCAGATACCACTACCTCTGAAGGCACCTCGAAAGGGAGTTCAAAAACACGTATCGTGCGCAGTCCAAGTCCCACATGTTCCACAGTTACGTCACCAATGTGTCCATCAGAGTGACGGAACTTAAGACCACTTCGAGTTGCATCTAGAATTTTTTCACATATGTCTTCGTTGACCAATTTCACGTATACCACACTGCTCACTATAGAAAGGTGGATGCCAACAAGATCGTTGCAGTCAATCTTGACTTCATCTCTGATAAACTGTTCGATTTCCAGTGCTTTTGGTCGGGCATATTCAGGTGCAAAGCTAATCCTCAGTGTCGATTTTCGGTGGGCATAAGCCATTCTCTGTCGAATGAAATATAGCGCGCTAAGACGGCAGAATCACGTAAACAACTCCGCGAGCGAGCTGCGCGGCGAGGACGTAAACAAGACGTCCGTGCCGCTAGCGTGCCGAAAGGCGACTGCGTCCAACTGAGCTACTGAAGCACGACTCACGCCCGGTACTCACAGCTTTACTTCTGCCAGTATCCGTCTCCTACCTTCCAAACTTTACAGAAGCTCTTCTGTCAAACATGCAGAATTAGCACTCCTGAAAGAAAGGATACTGTGGAGACATGGCTTAGCCACAGCCTGGGGGATGTTTCCAGAATGAGATTTTCACTCTGCAGCGGAGTGTGCGCTGATATGAAACTTCCTGGCAGATTAAAACTGTGTGCCCGACCGAGACTCGAACTCGGGACCTTTGCCTTTCGCGGGCAAGTGCTCTACCAACTGAGCTACCGAAAGCTGTCAGTACCGGGCGTGAGTCGTGCTTTGGTAGCTCAGTTGGTAGAGCACTTGCCCGCGAAACGCAAAGGTCCCGAGTTCGAGTCTCGGTCGGGCACACAGTTTTAATCTGCCAGGAAGTTTCATATCAGCGCGCACTCCGCTGCAGAGTGAAAATCTCATTCTGGAAACATCCCCCAGGCTGTGGCTAAGCCATGTCTCCACAGTATCCTTTCTTTCAGGAGTGCTAGTTCTGCATGTTTGCCAGAAGAGCTTCTGTAAAGTTTGGAAGGTAGGAGACGGATACTGGCAGAAGTAAAGCTGTGAGTACCGGGCGTGAGTCGTGCTTCGGTAGCTCAGTTGGTAGAGCACTTGCCCGCGAAAGGCAAAGGTCCCGAGTTCGAGTCTCGGTCGGGCACACAGTTTTAATCTGCCAGGAAGTTTCATATCAGCGCACACTCCGCTGCAGAGTGAAAATCTCATTCTGGAAACATCCCCCAGGCTGTGGCTAAGCCATGTCTCCACAGTATCCTTTCTTTCAGGAGTGCTAGTTCTGCATGTTTGCCAGAAGAGCTTCTGTAAAGTTTGGAAGGTAGGAGACGGATACTGGCAGAAGTAAAGCTGTGAGTACCGGGCGTGAGTCGTGCTTCGGTAGCTCAGTTGGTAGAGCACTTGCCCGCGAAAGGCAAAGGTCCCGAGTTCGAGTCTCGGTCGGGCACACAGTTTTAATCTGCCAGGAAGTTTCCTTTTCTTTTGTTTATACATGGAATTTAGTCATTGTTTACTGTTGTTTTGGCGGGAATACTTTGCTTACAGTAAAGTAATTGTGTGCCTGACTTTCTTATTATGTGGGTGCGTATCTTATTGTGTGCGTGAGTTTCTTATTCCACTTGAAAGCAATGGGAAGAATTAAGAAGTTTGGTGTTAAACAACGTAAATTTAATGACAATCGGTTCACCTAACGGATTAAATCTGCTAATACTGAAATACAACTTGTACAACACTTGAATCAGCTTCAACTAGTCCAAGTGCTTCGGAGCTTAAACTTAAATATTTGGACAATGGGCTTGACAGTATTAATGCTGGCAATATAGAGATGCCAACGATTAATTCAGGTTGTATTGTTGTTGAACTCTCTGCCCTATCTGATCTAAGAAATGAAGCTTTGCAGTGTAAGGAATGTGGCAATAGTGGTGTGAAGGTAGAGGAGGAAATACGTTCTAGAAGAGTTTGTACAACAAAATTAAGAATCTTTTGTAATGTTTGTGGTTTAACCGAATGTGGTTATACTTGTGGCGGAACTAAGCAGAGATAGAGTACAAAATAAATATTAAACTTGCTTATGCTGTGAGGCGTACAGGCAAATGGTGCAGAAGTGCACAAATTTTCCCTAGTCTTATGGACATACCTCCCCATACAAGATTTGACAGATACAATAAAATTATTCTACAGGCTTTAGAAGAAGTACCAAATGATAGTATGAAAAACGTTGTTTAGGAAAGTGTAGAGATGAACAGCAGTTATACATGTATATCTGCAGCCCTGGATGCATCCTGGCAACGAAGAGGCCATACCTCCCTAAATGGTCTGTTGACAGCTGCCTCCTAGGGCAATGGTAAAGTCAGTGATGTGGAATGTATTATCAAGTACTGTCATGGCTGTGCCAGTGGAACTGAAAATAATAAATGTTTGATTAATTTTAGTGATTATAGTGGAGGGATGGAATCTGAAGGTGTTGTGAAGATATTTCAGAGGTTAGTGGAGAAGAATGGTGTGATGTATACATCTTACCTGGGAGATGAACACACAAAAACGTACAAAAACGTTTGCGAATGCAGACCTTTTTCTGACACAAAAACTGAAAAACATGAAGTGTGGTGGACATGTACATAAAAGGTTAGGCACAAGAATCGAAGGAATTCAAGTTGATTTTGAAGGGAAAGAATTTAGCTGATGGTAAGTGCATTAATGAAGGAGGTCGGCTTACAGAAGAACAAATAGACAGGTTGCAGTATTATTACGGACAAGCATAAGATAAAATAGAAATGATCTTGAGGGAAGGAGTATGGGATACATTCTTTCATAAATTTTCCACAGGTGACAACCCATATCATGCACTCTACCCTCCTGCCAGTGATTCATGGTATGGCTGCCAGAGGGCTGTTACTCAAGGCGAAACCTACGCCTATAAACATTCCTTGCCATTTGCTATAATGAAAGTTATAAAACATATTTAAGGGATCTTAGTGACACAATATTGTTACAGAATTTTTTACATAGCACAAGTCAAAATACCAATCAAAGTTTCAACTCTTATGTATGTTAACAACTACCAACTACTGTTCTAGTAGGATTACATTCTTTGAAAATAGGTGTGTTAGGAGCTGTTCTATGTTTCAATGACGGTGTAGTATCAAGGTATAATGTTACAGAACTAATGGGAGCGCCTGAAGGACTACATATGCTTAGAGCTCTGATCGCCATTGAACGAAGGAGATTCTTTCAAGATGAAAAATCAGTGTTGGAGGCCACCACAGAAACAAGAAAAAGAAGAAGGAGTGTGGAAAAGAGAAGGGAGAAGGAAGAAAGTAGAAAACATGAATATGGACCTGGAATGCATTGGTACCATACAAGTTTAATAGAAAAAGCAAATTTTAACGTTACCTTGAATTTCCACGAAATTAGTTCTAGTACACTTTTCCCAAAAACTATTAAAGACAGAAAGCTGCAATATCGTATACTGTCTTAAAACATGCTTAACTGAAAAGTAGACTACCCCTGTGATTTAATTTTGAAAATAAAACGCTTTTTTTTTAAGAAAACCATGAATTCATTTCCAATCTTTTTGATAATCATCTTTTCAATAGTCTGCTTTAAAAAATAATACACTCCTGAAAATTGAAATAAGAACACCGTGAATTCATTGTCCCAGGAAGGGGAAACTTATATGACACATTCCTGGGGTCAGATACATCACATGATCACACTGACAGAACCACAGGCACATAGACACAGGCAACAGAGCATGCACAATGTCGGCACTAGTACAGTGTATATCCACCTTTAGCAGCAATGCAGGCTGCTATTCTCCCATGGAGACGATCGTAGAGATGCTGTATGTAGTCCTGTGGAACGGCTTGCCATGCCATTTCCACCTGGCGCCTCAGTTGGACCAGCGTTCGTGCTGGACGTGCAGACCGCGTGAGACGACGCTTCATCCAGTCCCAAACATGCTCAATGGGGGACAGATCCGGAGATCTTGCTGGCCAGGGTAGTTGACTTACACCTTCTAGAGCACGTTGGGTGGCACGGGATACATGCGGAAGTGCATTGTCCTGTTGGAACAGCAAGTTCCCTTGCCGGTCTAGGAATGGTAGAACGATGGGTTCGATGACGGTTTCAATGAACCGTACATTATTCAGTGTCCCCTCGACGATCACCAGAGGTGTACGGCCAGTGTAGGAGATCGCTCCCCACACCATGATGCCGGGTGTTGGCCCTGTGTGCCTCGGTCGTATGCAGTCCTGATTGTGGCGCTCACCTGCACGGCACCAAACACGCATACGACCATCATTGGCACCAAGGCAGAAGCGACTCTCGTCGCTGAAGACGACACGTTTCCATTCGTCCCTCCATTCACGCCTGTCGCGACACCACTGGAGGCGGGCTGCACGATGTTGGGGCGTGAGCGGAAGACGGCCTAACGGTGTGCGGGACCGTAGCCCAGCTTGATGGAGACGGTTGCGAATGGTCCTCGCCGATACCCCAGGAGCAACAGTGTCCCTAATTTGCTGGGAAGTGGCGGTGCGGTCCCCTACGGCACTGCGTAGGATCCTACGGTCTTGGCGTGCATCTGTGCGTCGCTGCGGTCCGGTCCCAGGTCGACGGGCAAGTGCACCTTCCGCCGACCACAGGCGACAACATCGATGTACAGTGGAGACCTCACGCCCCACGTGTTGAGCAATTCGGCGGTACGTCCACCCGGCCTCCCGCATGCCTACTATACGCCCTCGCTCAAAGTCCGTCAACTGCACATACGGTTCACGTCCACGCTGTCGCGGCATGCTACCAGTGTTAAAGACTGCGATGGAGCTCCGTATGCCACGGCAAACTGGCTGACACTGACGGCGGCGGTGCACAAATGCTGCGCAGCTAGCACCATTCGACGGCCAACACCGCGGTTCCTGGGGTGTCCGCTGTGCCGTGCGTGTGATCATTGCTTGTACAGCCCTCTCGCAGTGTCCGGAGCAAGTATGGTGGGTCAGACACACCGGTGTCAATGTGTTCTTTTTTCATTTCCAGGAGTGTATTTTAAAGAACTTACAGGAAAGAAGTAAACTTTCTACTATGTTTGTAATTTGATTAATGTGTAACTATGATGTATATAAATAATTACCATAGTTTATTTCACTTGCAACAAAAAAAATACAATTTTAAAAAAGTGGCAGAGCCAAAGCTATGGTTCACACATAAAAACGTTCCCAAAAGACGTCTTAAAAGACGGTAAGCATCATATGGGCTTACAAATCTTATTCTTTGAGTTACAGTGTTTAAAAACTCACATTTTTTTCAAGGTTTCCCCTGGTTTTGCACTGGCAAGTCCTCTTAACGTTCATTGACATCGGTCACGGAAGCCTGAAGTCCCATGTGGACAACATGAGCATCAAGAAGTATTGTCGTGTACTTTGCTTCTGGACTTGAGGTCACTCGTACACCGACCTTAATGGTAAAATCTTACAAAAAAAGGAAAAACAACGGTTATCTGTAAGTAGTAAAGCTATTTGTTGTGGATAAATAGAATCGTTCCTTTTTTGAACTATGGTTCATCCTCAGATAGACGCTCACATTTGAAATTGCTCAAAAACGTTGTATCTAGTGGTTACAATATCAGTGAGTCACAACTGAATTCAGTCTATTCATTGCAAGCACTGACTGTAACCATTCGTTGTGATATGAAATGGAGTGATCACTTGTGCTATGTTATCGGTACAGCACTGGCACACTTCAGATGACTGGAGGGAAACTGAAAAATGCAGTTGTACAAAGGAGATCGCTAATCACACATTCATGCACCCATACCAAAAAATTACACTAATGTTCGGACCAAATACGATTAACATGGGATGCTGAACGTTTACAATGGAGGCCGATACAAATTGTCACCAGTACAAATTTTCAAACGTTTGTTTTATCTAAGATAATGCGTCATGGAGACGCTGGAAAGAAAATGAACAGACGATTGAAGAAAGATGGAAATAATCCCTAATAGGTATGATACTGTAGAGAATATGGATGAAGATGTAACATGCACCTATGGGGAGCAAGATTCATCTATCAGCTGCATACGAGAATAGAAGACGTTCAAACTTAGGAACGTTCCAAGCAATTAATCAACTTGATCTGTATTATATGGAAGGTATGTTGGGTGTGGGAGCAATATGTTTTTCGGAAAAATAGCCTTTTTGTTTTATATTCACTACGAATAAATAAATATAGTTGGAGTTTTCTCATTCTCCAACAATACTGAAAGACTAATGTTACATGTTCTATTCAGTTACTACTAAGCGAGTCGCTGCTTTACGGCAGAGTACAGGGTGATGGTTCAAATGGCTCTGAGCACTATGGGACTCAACTGCTGTGGTCATCAGTCCCCTAGAACTTAGAACTACTTAAACCTAACTAACCTAAAGACATCACACACATCCATGCCCGATGCAGGATTCGAACCTGCGACCGTAGCAGTCGCACGCGTACAGGGTGATTTATGTGCGCCTACCGATGTGGTTTTATGCAGCCTGTAATTCTATACCTGGCCTTCAAAAATAATGCGTGAGATATTCACGTTCTGTCGCTCGCTTCACGCTGTTAGTCCCACAGAAAAATCAAGAACAGGTCCTTTTCGTAGGATATGTATTGTAGTTAAATTTTGTACTGGGATACATTTTCGTAGGAGGCTTCAGTTATTCAAGAACAACGTATAGAAGTAACCGAAACTGACTTCCGGCCACACACTCATCCGTATTTAGTCATGATTTCTCGTGGCACTCCCCCCACCCTCCCCCGACTCCCTACCGCCGTACAAAAATTTCCGTCTACACGAACTATTCCCGACGTTAGACCTCTTTTAGACTCTATTGGTTGGGCTCCTGTGCCACCAGCGTAGTCGGCTGTTTAGTTAACGTTATTAATTTAAAAGTGCCGGTGAGGGTAATGAAAGAAAATCAGCTTCTGTAAATGTTACTGTAAAACAAATTAAGTTGAAAATTCGATCCAGACTTGACCCTTACATGCACAGTAGTCCGATGGTGAGAAATTCTGATGAATGCAACGATATAATTGTTTATGTTGTTGAAATTCACAAAAGCGCTGATTAAACATTACACCAACGTCAGTGTTGCAGTAAGGACACCACACACATCCATGCCCGAGGCAGGATTCGAACCTGCGACCGTAGCAGTCGCACGGTTCCGGACTGCGCGCCTAGAACCGCTCGGCCACCGCGACCGGCCGTAAACTAGGATGGGTCGCACTAGTGGTCTGTACACAATCTTCAATGCAGACAGAGTGCGTTTCCCTAGAATACTACAAATTAATCGAAGTACGCAGCCTACTTTGCCGACAGCTCAGCTTAAGGTATAGTTCCACTTCACACCTCTGCAAAATCTTATACCTAGCTATTAAATATAAAATGTAAATTTATAATATTGTTGACTTGGTTACACCATGGGGTTGGTCCAGCCGCTTCCCTCTACGCACAATGTCTTGTGGAGATTAGAGAGATGTGTGAGGTGTTTATTTGTAAAGAGTTAATAAGGGGAATGTATACATATAGAGGGTGGCACATTTATAGTGACCGGGCCACATATCTCAAAAAATAAGCATGAAACGAAAAAACTACAAAGAACGAAACTCGTCTAGCTTGAAGAGGGAAACCAGATGGCTCTATGATTGGCCCGCTAGATGGCGCTGCCATAGGTCAAATGGATATCAAATGTTTTTTTTTTTAAATAGGAACCCTCGATCTAACCACAAATTGCGCTTGATATCCCATACCATCGTACTTAGCGTAGACTTGATGCTATGTCAAATGCTTTTCTGAAGTCGAGAAATACATCTATGCAACCGCCATGGTGCATAGCTTTCAGGATCTCATTTGAGAAAAAAGCGAGTTAGAATTCTCATTCTCTCTGGTTAGCATAGATGGCATTCCATTCGAGATACCTCATGAAGTTTACGCTCAGTATGTATTCAAAGATAATAGAAGAAATAGATGTCAGGCATATTGGACAGTAGTTTTGTAGATCACTTCTTTAACCTCTCTTGTAGAAGGGTGTGACATGCACATTCTTCCAACCACTGCGCAATTCGGAATAGAATCTGCACACTACCTTAAAACGGAATGTGCCTGGAAAGAGTTCAATCGTATACTTGAGACGTGGCAGTGTTTGGCAGTGGTATGGGTGACCACTGTCCACACTCATAGTACTCCTCGTCCCCAAATGGGTAAATTAACACTACTAAAAAAGAACAGAGCAAATGTTAGGTTGCTACGTACGTTTGAAGCATTTTTTTCGCATATTAGTATTCCGGTTTCTAAGATTTTATTTATTAATTTTCATGGTTTATTTGTAGTTCACTGTTGCTAGTTGAGATTACATATTATCATTTTGTCGTTTGGAGATAGTGAATGGAGTTATGGACGGTAGCAAATGGAGTGTCAAATGGAGTAATCGGAATAAATCCGACATAGTTCTTCTGTTTGATTTAGTAGAAGGGTAACAGCGGCACAGGCAGCCGGAAAGGTTTTTGCCATCTATGGTAAAACGGAAACGCCGTGTGGCTAAAGCCTTTCGTCGGGTGGACCGTTCACCTGGTGTAAGTCTTTCGAGTTGGCGCCACTTCAGCGACTTGCATGTCGATGGGGATGGAATGATGATGATAAGGACAACACAACATCCAGTCCCTGATTAGAGAAAAATCTCCGACAAAGCGGGAATCGCATCCGGGCCGTTAGTCATGACATTCCGTCAAGCTGATCACTCAGCTACCAGGGCCATGCATGGTGATTATGCTATTGGACAGAGCACTGCAGGAAAGTAGTTTTTCTCGTATTTTTATCATTAGTGACTTTCTACGTTCACGAAGATCTTCAGGGTGTGATGAAGATCGTTCAATCGCTTTCCGCGATAATGACCTACATCAGTGTAAACAAGAACTGGTGAATGTGATTAACTGTGATTATTCCACCATCGTGCGATATTTTCAGTGAGGAAGGTTCAAAAACCAGTTTCGTGGGTAACACCTGCACTAAGCAAAATCACAAAAATCAGCAGCCTGCTTGCTGGTCATCAACTGGCTCGTGAACGACGCGGATCATTTCTATACTGTACCATTATTGGTGCGATAAATGGTGTCATTATCCTAACGTAAAGAAAAGAAAGGAGTAGCTGAGGCCAAAAGTAGCAGCCCCTCCCTGTACAAAGACCTCTGTAAACCGACAAAAGATATTATTATGCATCTGGTGGATTAACGACGATGTGGTGCACTACGAAATGACTCCCTGCGGTGTAATTATGACCGCTTACATGTAGTGTCAACAACTGAGACGTCTTGCAGACTCAGTCCGAGAACAACGACAAGGAAGGCTGTCTAAAGTGACGCTATACACAATAACACTTGCCTGCAGTCTGCTGTACTGACAAAGAACACTATAACGGAATGGGGTTGAGAACTCATTCCTCACCCACCTATTTCACCTGATCTTGCGTCTTCAGATTTTCACCTTTTCCACTCTGTCGAACACCAGCAAGAAACGTCCATTCCAGATGAAAACACGTTCCGAACATCACTCCAAGAGTTCTACGCCTCAAAGCCACGTGGTTTCTGCAGTCATTCAATCCAAATAGTGCCCTATCGTTGATAGGCTGCTGCAGATAGTGAAGGAGAATGACTAAGGTCTCTGTTATGTGCATCTGTAGTGTGCATTAAAATTATCGAAAAACGTTACGAACGTATGTTCCGACCAAATATGAGCATACTATCTGATAGAGAATTTTATTAGAATAACGATGGTGAAAATCGCAATTTAATAAGAGTAACACCTCACGAGATATCTACGTTTTATTTCGTTTGTTCGTTTCTAATTCATGAGTGCAAAGAGCGAGCAGGCTCCATCAGTGCTTCGGCGTAATATAGGGTTGGATGAGAAACGCAGGAAATCTGTGTTCTGGGCAGACAACGCTTCTGAATGTTTCGAACACGGACGCGTGGATACGAAATGTGGCCTGAACCAAAAACACTGCGTAATTTGTAGCAACGGATATCCCTTCTTCCCGAATGGCTGGACGAATCCAGAGTAACATAAAAAGTTAGACATAAGATAATGCCTGACGATGTTACAGCATCTAATAGCAAGTAGGGAGGTAAAATTCTGGCATATATGTAGTCTGCAAGGTTGTCACTTGGAGTAACTACGGGAGGTATTGTAACATCAAAAACATTCACAGTTATTAAAGGTGGTAATGTGATGTCGATAGAGCTGTGGTGAAGCAAGAGACAGGAGGAGGCGCCATTGTTCGAGAGAACACAGCTTCGGTCTGAAGCGAGTGGAGTGGACGTATCGCGAGGCGGCTCCGCAGTTGTGGCAAAATATGTTTGTCTTTGCGTATATTACATACATAATGTCGGAAGTCTACTCGCGTAGGAACTGAGTCAGCTTGGTGATTATAAGTGTTTTTGCTTGGTGAATTGCTTATGCACTTAGATGATGCCAGAAAATATACAAAGCTTTTGCCAGCGTGACGCCATTCCCAGAATGCAACCAAATAAGTTGGCTGTCTTTACTGTTCCGCTGTGTACCGTATCAGTTTTATGTAATTACCGTCGCTGCGAGAGGGAAATATTTTAGTCATCTTGTTCTCGTTGTGAAAGTCTCAGCATTTCCAAAACTGACCTGTTGGTGTGTGGTATCTATGCTGGACTACCAGATTTGTCTGTAGTTTATTTACGAGGAAAACCCTTCCCAGAACATTATTTTCGTAGTACCTTCCTAATCCGAATTCCAGGACTGCTGTGCAACGTGCAATTAGCCGTCCCTGGGTGTGTCAGGTAAGTTTGACAGGTGCGGATGGTGTATTGAACTTTAAATTGACAGAACTGTGAAGGTACATATACTAAAGCACTTGATCCATAGAGCCCTATTAGACAACGGATTCGCCATGCAAGCAGTTTATAAATTGTACACTGTATTTTCCTCTCTTATCAGAACACGAAAATGTTTATAAGCCAAATACACATAAAACACAAGAGGGAAGACCGAATAGCTTTCGTACTGTTAATTTATTCTCCTGCAGACAAGGATCGATCATGAGGTGCCTTACTTTAGCATATACTAAACAGAGGAGTATTCATAAATAAATAAACAGTAAAGAAGAAAATTTTGAGGATGTGATCCTGTAGGATATTAACGTGGCCCACTACCAAAAAGTGGGCTTAACTACCCATTTATTCAAACCGTATAAAATTTTTTGTCAGTGGTACCCTTACACAGGTAGTTACAGAACACAAAAGATAGGCCCTATACAAAAATGTACTGTGTGACTTTACAGTGAAAGCAGAGCATTTGGGAGCAATGACGACCATAAAATAATTCAAGGAGCCGAGCAACATATCACTAATATCGCAGCAAAATCTTACACTTAAACTAGCAATTACAACTTTCTATACATTAACCAATTCTCTGCAGCAGATACGTTCACTCACTGGTAGCCCAGTTAACCTTCAAGACCCAATATTTACCCGAAATGCACAATATTTCTGACTCCCGAACTGGAGCACATCGAAGTATCTCCTGTCCACAGTAACTCTTTGGAACTCTCTGATCACACAATATAACCAAAAATTAACGTTACCAACCAAATGAGGAAGACGAAAAGACTGCAGTAGTCGTTGAGGGCTATAGATATATCCCTGTTAACTACTAATCATTTAGTATTTCCTAACAATAGCCCCGTATTTTGCTTTACATGTAGTACGCAGTTATAAGGAAGGAGCTGTAACACAAGCTCAGATGGTTATTGATGGGGAAAAAATGGGCTGTGCGCTTCCAAAGAAATCATCACGGCAATGGCGTTAAGTGAAATCACAGAAAACCTTGAGAGATGCTTATTAATGACACTTACGTTTTATTTGCAGTTTTATTTTCTTTAGATACTTTTTTTTCGAAGCTATCCTGTAATCGGTGCCGTTAGGTCGCGCAGTTTATAGTGCAGTAGCAGGCTGTTTTACCTTTGTGACTCCCCTCGCAGCCCATCAGTCATGCATTAGGGTGTGGCCGACCAAGTTCGAAAGCACACTTTTGTTCTGAACGTAGAGACCATGAGTCGGAGGCTTTTCAGATGTGGCTGTTGTAGTTGGGGTTCTGAAGGGACCTTAACTGTCTCGTAACTGATTGTAGGACTGTGTCGTAGTTATTCAGTCTAATGCATTATGTACTCATTGTCGTCATCCTATGCTGCACTTCAACCCGCGTTTTATGGCCGCGCCGTTAGAGGCGCTATGTCACGGATTACGCGGCCTCTCCTGCCGGAGGTTCGAGTCCTCCTGCGGACATGGATGCGTATGTTGTTCTTAGCATACGTTAGTTAAAGTAGCGTGTAAGCATAGGGACCGATAACCTCAGCAGTTTAGTTCCTTAGGAATTCACATACATTTGAACATCCTGCACTTCAGGTTATTCAGCGCATTTCTGAAAAACATGTGTAGAAGACCTGTGTTACTATGATTGCTAGATATTCATGTTCAGATGTATTTTAAGGTGCATGTGTCGTACATCAGGTCTTTGATTATCTTGAGGGTAGTTCATAGTACCAGTTTAGTACTGTGGTTACTCATTTATGCTCTCCCCAGTCATTTATTTAATATTGTACGTAGTCTAAATGCACATGTTTTACGTCTCCACCTTGCACATACTTGTTACCAATATTCGCCTTTGTCAATTCAGTGACGACCATCAACACCATCAACACCATGAAGCAGTTCGGTCATATACAGTTCCTCCCACGTGTTAGTAAAAAGTAGCCCGTTCTCTGCGTGTATAATTATCAGATCGTGAGATTTCCAGCGACGCGGAGGTTTGCTGTGGATGATTTTGATAATACGTGTACTGATGTTTCCATGCAATAATTTGTACTGAACATGGCAGTGAGGCCCTCAACTTTCTCAAAAGTACGTTCAGATATGCTTTAGTTTCTTTGATGAGGTGCTTTTGTGTTAGACCTTTTTCAGACTGAAGTATTGTGATTACATTCAAGGGAAATCGTGTCATGGTACAACGTTTGGCTACAAGCTCACCGCATTTATATTTCGTAGTTTTGAGAAGCTTTCAAGAGTGCTTACACTCCGGTGTCAAGTAAAACAAGCCGGTTTGTCTGTGAGTGTGTGCTTCTGTGAATATTTCTTTTGTTTATATCGTAGTCAGACAGCATCTAAATTGATTATTTGGCCAGGAACTTTCATACAACACGCAAAGCTTCGATAAATCAGGACTTAGTGTAACTACTCTTGTTAGTAGGCTAGCTCTTAAAACAGTAACCGACTTCCAACCTAAATCACGATAACTGGGAGCGTATTCCAGCTGCGTGAATACACTTTGCGCCACCTCACATGGTATATTATACAGTAATAATGTATTTAGAAAGTTCTTTACAGTGACTGTATAACGTGCAGAATTTCTCCCATCACGAACTGTGCTACTAGGTAATCTTCTCCCAAATGCATACTTAACTATTCGTATAAACCTAAGCAACAGTTCTTCTACCTGCTCTCTTTCTTTGAGTTTCTTATTAAAATACGACACTACCGCCTGTTTACCTAATTTACTGAGCATATAAATCCTTCTACTTGTTTTAGTTGCCCTTTCTACTTAGGAAATCATTCTTCCTACAACTCCCTTGTGCTCACTGACAGCAATTTCTACGTGGACATTGTGAAAGAGGTAGAAATATATTTGTTGCTATAAGAATGACTATATTTCCATCATGATTGGACTTGGAACGATCATCTTCCAGGTAGCTTTCACAGTAGAAATATAGTAATATTATGCAGAGCGTCTTTTCATTCCCCACTTAAAAAATTATCATTTTCCCAACAGATTGATGGGTGATTAAGGTCTTCTTCAGCGATAAAACTATGATTTGTGGACGTACATACTATTGAACCTGGTTTTCTATGATGTTTTCGTTTACTTATGGAGCCGAGTCTGCAAGTTTGTTCAGACGATCTCACATTCAGGTTCCAATTCTATCTCGTTGAGTTTGAGTTGATTGTTTACTTCGACAAATACACCTCCTCCACCTACTATTAGTCTATCCTTGCAGTATACGCTTATATTTTTCACAAATATCTCACTCCTTTTTGTACCTAGTATCATATGGTCTTTTCAGCTTTTTAGGACCTCTTAAAACTCGGGCAATTTCTGCAAACACTTCTGCAGCTATTCACTACGACATTAATACTCTCACCCGTAGGGATTGTTTCTTTGGGCCTTATACTTACACTTCCGTCCCTTATAGTTAACATACATTATGTATACTGCGTGCAGAGTCACCAGAAAAAAAAGAAAAGGAAAATAACATTTGTATGTACCCCAATCATAGTTACATAGGTTGCAGTTTCTGAAGTGCAGTGCATACCTAACCTATGTAGGGTGACCCTGCAGTTCTCAACTCAGTGGTGCAAGTCCAGGAAGTCGAATCCTAGCTCGTCACAGAACCTTCGCAGTCTCTGGTTCATTTCTTCTACTCAATACATGACCAGTAGACCACTATCGGTTCTAGCGACAATGCCACTTATTGTGAACTTCATTGAAGCTTGCAAGTCATTGGAAAGATCCAAGTATGACGTAGGAGACCAGATAACAGATATTGTTTTTTCCAATGTGCACCACAATCTGCCACCGGCTTTACCGAGTCCGCTAAATAGCTGCCGGAATAGCTTTTCAACATCTTGAATGAGGCCCCTGACATACACACTGAGCGCATTTGTTATCCTTTCCCATCTCTTGCTGCCACTCCTCTAAGGTGTACCATAACTCACCCTGTGTTTGAACTGCTTGCAGTTAACGGACCCCTGGGCCTATACATTTGCCTCCTCTTAACATACGAAGCGAGCTATATAACAGTATCAATGACTCAAAGTCAGTGAAAGCACGTTGGACTGGTAGGTTAGCTTTCCCTGTTTCCTGTCCCCTCAGTACAAAATGGTTCAAATGGCTCTGAGCACTATGGTACTTAACATCTGAGGTCATCAGTCCCCTATAACTTTGAACTACATAAACATAACTAACCTAAGAACATCACACACATCCATGCTCGAGGGAGGATTCGAACCAGCTACCGTAGCGGTCGCGCGGTTGCAGACTGAGGCGCCTAGAACCGCTCGGCCAACCTGGCCGGCTCTCCACAGTACAATCAAGTGGATATATAGAAGAGACATGATCCACAGGAGCCTATTTACTAAGTTGCCTATGGTACCTCTGGTACACGACTATTGACAGCTCTCCCAGCACATCCATCTACGGCAGCTTCCATTAGTGAGAAAGCAGTTATGGAGATTTGCACTTGCTTACATATGTGAACTAACTTGTCCCGTATTCGAAAGCTGCATTCGTGCTGGGGCCGTATTACAGTTGGTTCAGTGTTTTAAATAACAGTAAATAAGTACTTTTAAAGTAAGCCTGTCGATTTTCTTTTAATTTTCGGACTTGTTAAGCTAAGCGTATTACTCATTCCTATTAAGAAATAAAATTTATTAGCATGGAAAACGTCAGTTCTGTTAAGACAACAGGAAATCTTGGGATAAAATTTACTAATTTCCTGAAATTTTTTAGATTATATTCGCTAAAACACTCGAAAATAGAGTTAATGTAGGATAAACGTAGGTAACACACGCCCCTGTTCAAACTGGCAACCAAATGTAGCACGACATGTTAGTTATAACATGTGCTGCAGTAACTAAATCACAAACCACGGCAGACTGCGAAGTAGTTTACACACAACACTCGCAACTTCCCCAAAATTTGCGCAAACGTTGTTTATTCACATTAATATACGATGCAATTCCGTGTGAACGACTGAACAGCAACCGTATACCATAAACGTCGGATTGATAGGGAAGAAATTATGCACAGCATTCCTAACTTACAAGAATTACCAAAAATATATTTTTTCAAGCGACTGATAAGTTACAAAAGTGTACCAATGGTTTCTTATAATTACACCATGAAATTAGAGACGATTGATCGAGCACAGAATATGTTCTAAGATTCTATAACAAATCGATTTGATAGACATTGGGTTGCAGTTTTTTGTATCACTTCTGCTACCTTTCTTGTAGGCGGATGTGACATGTGCGTTCTTGCAAGTACTAGTTTTGTCTGAGATATCTACGGTAGACTATGGTTAAAAGAGGGGCTAACTCATCAGAAAATTAGATATAGTATTTGATAGCGATTCCGTCAGGACCTGGAGCATCGTTCAATAAACATCGAATTTAGCTGTTTCTCAATGCCACTGACACATATCTCTATCAAGTCTCTTTGCCGTGCGTGAATTGAATGGTGGCAATACCCCTGGATATTCATGTCAACTGGCACGATAGCTCTGTAATTTAAAAAAAAAAAAAAAAAAAAACTGAGTGAGTGGATCGCCGATGAACTTCACCAGTCTTACGGGACGTCCGCCCCGAACAAAATGAGATATTAAAACAAAAGCAGGTATCGTCTTCGATTAGTAATCTAAACGTTCTCGGTCCCTCTTTCTGCCAACAGCCTTGTCATAGAGGGCAGAGGAGCGGTCAAAGATTTAAGGCACTCTCTTTTCTTAGGGGTGTTGTTTTTAAAATGGTTCAAATGGCTCTGAGCACTATAGGACTCAACTGCTGTGGTCATTAGTCCCCTATAACTTAGAACTACTTAAACCTAACTAACCTAAGGACATCACACACACCCATGCCCGAGGCAGGATTCGAACCTGCGACCGTAGCAGTCCCACGGTTCCGGACTGCGCGCCTAGAACCGCGGGACCACCGCGGCCGGCTCTTAGGGGTGTGATACTGCACCCAAGGGCGGAAGGATTATCAATGATCAACGGCACGAGGATGCAGGAGGCAAGGGAAGTCTTTGCATGAAAAACACGTAACGTGTAATTGAAAAAAAAGCGTCCGATGATCTCTCCATTGGCCAAATATTCCGCAATAGTCCCCCTTCGGTATCTACGGTAGTCGACTAACAAGGGGGAGCTGACGGTGAGAGGAATATTGAATAACGAACGAAATGAAAATGTTCTACGAGTGGGGGTGTGGAATGTCAGAAGCTTGAATGTAGTAGGAAAGCTACAATCTGAAAAAGGAAATGCAAATCTAGATGTAGTAGAGGTCAGTGAAGCGAAATGGAAAGAAGACAAGGATTGCTAGTCAGATGAGTATAGGGTAATATCAACGGCAGAAGAAATGGTATAAAGCGTGTAGGACTCGTTACGAATAGGAAGGTAGGGCAGAAAGTGTGTTACCGTGAATAGTTCAGTGATACGGTTGTTCCTGTCAGAATCGACAGAAAACCAAAACCGACACGATAGTTCAGCTATACAGGTTGATGCTGCAAGCTGAAGGTGAAGAGGTAATGAAAGTATATGAAGATATTGAAAGGGTAATGCAGTAAATAGGGGGAGATGAAAACCTAAGAGCCATGGGGACTGGAATGCAGCTGCTGGGGAAGCAGTAGAAGAATATGGACTTGCGACATCGAATGAGAGAAGAGAACGCCTAATTGAGTTCTGAAATAGATTTTAGCTAGTAACAGCGAATATTTCGTTCAAGAATCACAAGAGAAGGAGTTATCTTTGAAGAGGCCGTCTGATACAGGAAATTTCAGTTCCATTTCATCATGGTCAGACAGAGATTCCAAAGTGAGGTACTGTGCTGTAAGTCGTACCCAGGAGCAGATACAGAGTCAGATCAAAGTTTAGCAGTGATACAGAATAGACCAGTTAGGAAGACTCAATGAGCAAATAATTTGGGCACAGAGAATAAAGAGGTAAGTCAGAATTTCTCTATGGTTATAGATACAGCAATAAGAAATAGATCAGTAGGCAGTGCAGTCGAAGAGGAATAGACATCTCTTAAAAGGGTAAACAGAGAATTTGAAACAAAAACGTAGGTACGAGCAAGGTAACTGCGAAAAAACCGTCGGTAACAGAGGAAATGTTTCAGGGAAATTTAGGAATAAATAAATACAAGCCGCTGACGAAAAAAATTAATGGGAAGTGCAGGAAGACTAAGATAAAATGGCTGAATGGGAAATGTGGAGAAATAAAAAAGAAGTGATTGTCACAAGGACTGACTGAGCGTACAGGAAAGTCAAAACAACCTTCGATGAAATTAATAGCGACGGTGGTAGCGTTAAGAATGTAACGGAAATTCCTATGTTAAATGTAGAGGAGAAAGCAGAGGGGTCGAAAGAGCACACTGAAAGCCTCTATGAAGGGGAAGATCTGTTTCATGTGATAGAAGAAGAAACAGGAGTCGATGTAGAAGAGATAGGTGATCCACTACCAAAATCAGAATTTGTAATAGCTTTGGAGGACTTATGATCAAATAAAGCAGAAGGGGTAACATTGAATGAGAATTTCAAAAATCACTGGGGAGGGGGGGGGGGGGGTGGAAATGGCCAAAACACGATTGTTCACGTTGACGTGTAGAATGTATGAATCTGGCGATGCACATCTCGTTTTTGGAAAAATAACACCCACAAAATTCCGAAAACTGCAAGAGCTGACAAGTAAGAGAATTGTCAATCATTCAGTTTCACAGCCCATGCATCCCGGTTGCAGTAGTGTAATAAATATGAACGTACTGAATCGACTGTGAGAAAGCTAAGTGGCAAAGACGTTATCTGAGAGACTCTATGATAATTATATCGTTGACTCAGAATATTACTCTATCTGTGAATTACTCGTAACTGAGAGTAACTAGAGTTTTCTGTTCCCTTCTTATGATGTTATGTGGAAAATTGTACAAGAGACACAATAAAACGTCATTATTTCATGAGAACAAAGGTGAGCGTCACGACCTTTATTAGTATTTTTGTAAGTATTGAAAGAGCAGAATTGTTTCAGATTGAATGCGACGTGTACGGGAAGAGACGTGGGCAACAACACTCGAACCTGCAATCTCATGTATGAATAGTTGCTAAGAATATCCAGAAATCTCTCCCAAGACTCTTCATACGTGCAACAAACAGTAATTCTTTTAATAAAACTATCAGAGACAATTTTATCACCTTGTTACGATCTTTTACTGCGAGCATAATACATCAACAACAGAGAAACAAAAAATAGACAAACACACAAAAGAATCTACCACATTGCTGACAAGAATAATATACAGAACATGGAAAAGAAAATTGACGATATACTAGATGACGATCAGTTTGGCTTTAGAAATGGTAAATGCAACAGAGAAGCAATTCTGACGTTGAGGGTGATAATATAAGCACGACTGAAGGAAAATCAACACACGTTCATAGGATTTTTCGACCTAGAAAAAGCGTTAGGTAATGGAAAATGGCGGAAGATGTTCGAAATTCTGAGAAAAATATGGGTACGCTACAGGGAGCGACGAGTAATATTCAACATGTACGAAAGTCAAGATGGAATAATAAGAGTGGCCGATCAAGAACTAAGTGCTACGATTAAAAAGGGTGTAAAACAGGGATGTAGTATTTCGCCCCTACTCTTCAATCTGTACATCGAGGAAGAGACGATGGAAGGAGTGGAATTCAAGTTCAAGGTAAAAGCCTACCAATAATACGATTAGCTGATGACGTTGGTATCCTGAGTGAAAGTGAAGAAGAGTTATATGGTGGGATAAATGTAAAGAACAGTCTACGAGTGTTCAGTATAGAATGAGGCTTGAGAGTAAATCGAGGAAAGACGAAAATAATGAGAAGTAGCAGAAATGAGAAAAGCAAGATACTTAACACCAGGATTGATGGTCATGTATAGATGAAGTTAAGTAGGCAGCAAAATAACCAATGACGGACGGAGCAAGGAGGACGTAAAATGCAGACTAGCACCGGAAAAAAGGAACCTTCCTAGCCAAGATAAGTTACTTGTGTCAAACTTAGACCTTAATTTGAGGAAGAATGTCTGAGAATTTACTTTTGCAGCACAACGTTTTATGATAGCGAAACGTGTACTGTGGGAAACCCGGATCAGAAGAGAATTGAAGAATTTGAGATGTGGTGCTAGAGACGAATGTTGAAAATTAGGTCGACTGATAAGGTAAAGAATGAAGAGGCTCTGCGCAGAATCGAGAGGAAAGAATGTGTGGAACACGCTGACAATGAGAAGGGACAGGATGATAGGACATCTGTTAAGACATCAGGGAATGACTCCCATAGTGCTCGAGGAAGCAGTAGAGTACAAAAGCTGTTTGAAATTTCTGAACGTGATGCTATCTGAAACGATGCTCCTTGTCACTTGCTGGTTTTTTCCACTGTCCGTTACAGGAGTCCGATAAATATGTTTCAGAAAAATTAATGTCACAAAGCAATTTATTGTGATCTTCCACCACACTTACACTGGCCATCAATGAATCTGTTGACACTGTTAACGTTGCTCAGAAACGTTTACGGACACTAGTTTTGGAAGTATTTTATGAGGTCTGTAGTTTTTATTTTATATTCATAACTTAATAGCGTTTTTTTGTTGCCAGTGAGTTTTTCGTCTTGTGATTGAACCACCGTGAATATTAAGAGTACATACTTTTGAAGAAATCTCAGTCGAAATTTCATCGTCTATGTACCATTTGAATGTTGATAATGTCGATGCTATTTCATTGTATTTGGTATCTAAATCATTTTTATGCGGTTTCTTGCTCTCTCTCACTCTCTCTCTCTCTCTCTCTCTCTCACACACACACACACACTCTCTCTCTATTTTTTCCACGACGTGGACCTATTTCATGTATAAGAAGGCGTTCCTAGGCAATGACGACGTGCCTTATTAATAGTGCTTTTAGAATCTGGCAATAAGAATTATGTAGTGAAATCACATTACCGATGGTCATATGTGAGGCAAGTTAAACGATAGTAAATACACCGTAAGTTGTATGATCTAAACAATGAAGAGGAATAAACAGAAAAAAAATTTAACGGAAAGTATTCTACATTGTGGACTCAGGTAGGCGGAAACTACTGCGCTTATTGGGGCTTTGTGGTTACACTGGCTCCACTTGTACAGTTTCATACGTCAACCCTTATCTCGAATGTTGCAACAAGCTTCAGGTATTGCGACTCCGAAAGAGCGCAATACTTTTAACTGCGAATAGCAGGTTCCTGCGTAGCTGTTATCTCTCGTATGAACTTACGAGTGATATCTGAAGAGCCAGAGATATCAAGACAAGTATCAGAGTCAGGTTTGAGGATTTCATCAAAGCCTACAACGCTAGAGATGGGGGAAAGCACTGGCATGATATGGCATAGTATGCACCGGTTTTATTAACTATATAATGGAGAGATCAAACCATATTTATTTTGGTGATGACTAGACAGTAGCGAAATGTGAGACATTACAGTTTTATAGAAACTTCACTGAAGATAAATACTCCATGTATCTCGAAGAACATATGACAACGAGTAACTAATACAGAAGCTCTTCGATGGATGTTGCAGTTCCACATGAATCGTCCGTTCGGGAATGTGGGTTACCGCTGGAATATTTTTGCGGGAACTGCAGTATGTTGGTATTCGTATAGTGGTTACATTCAACGAAGAAATAAACAGTGCTTTAAAGAGAGAGATGAATAGGAGCACTCAACCATCCTATAGTAATTTTTGACTGAGTGACGCCTCTACGCATCTCTCTCTCTCTCTCTCTCTCTCTCTCTCTCTCTCTCTCTCTCTCCCTCTCCCTTCCTCCCTCCTGTTCGCTATACCTAAAGTATACCATCAAATGCGTCCAGACATTCCTGTGTAGTATGCGACTTAGTAGATGTCATAAGAGCTAATCCACCGGTATGAGAAGGGCCTGAGAGTGCTACATTGTCAGGAGAAAAGCAATAATAGCCAAATGAGTCTCTGCGGAGAGATGTGTACTTGTACGTAGACTAGTCATCGGATGTCACCTGAGCAATATATCCATCAGGGAGATTTCAACTCTTCTAGAGGCTCAAGCTGTGATATGTCGTCACGCAAGAGATATGCGCCCACTTTATGAGAGTTAAAATGCTGAACTGTTCCGATATGGACGCTGGATAAATGTTTAATAGCCACTAGATGTAACACAAGTGCTTTAATGACGCGTTTCGACGAGTGTATTCGTAACGTGTCAATAAAGCACTTGACTTCCATCCGGTGACTACTGAACATTTATCCATCGTCCATGTCACCATTGTTCAACATTTTAATTTTTCTACAGCTTCCAAAGTCGACGGTATTTGTGAAATGGGAATGGGAAGGAACAACCACAGCTAAACTAAGATCAGATAGACTTCACATATGCGGAGCGTGGTTGAAAAAATCACATGAAATCAAGGGAAGGACTCACTGGTGAGTTTGATACAAGGACTCTGCGTAGTATGTGAATAAGTCACACATTTGAGTAGTCGACTCTAATTGGAGCTGCAGGTGGTGTAAAGAGTGACCCCGTTGGATCTGTGGGTGGCTGGAAACGAGTGATTTTGAGCGATGCACGCTATGGCTCTTCAATGGGAGGGTTTGGATTTTTGTGAATGTCTGGCGAACGCTACCTGTCATCATGTGTAGTGCCAAAAGGGAGGTGCGGAACAGGGTGTGGGGGTGTTCCTTGAGGTAATGGGTGCGGTCCCCTTACTGTGCTTAAGAAAGCGTTTAATGTGGAAGTGTATGAACGTTACAGCAGTGTTTACTATGGGAAGTAGAAGAACGGATCAGACACGATGATTGTGCCAGCATCACAATGCGACGTCAGTGAGGCGATGGTTTGTGTACAATAACATTCCGAAAATGGACTGACTTCCTCAGAGTCCCGAAACACCTTTGGGATGAGTCAGAACGTAGACCTCGCTTAATACCCCAGCGCCCAACAGCGCTACCTTATCTGGGTTTAGATTTTGAGGTGAGGCCAACGGACTGCCAAGTGCTAAATTCTAAAAATTCGGCACTAACATCTCCCTTTTTACTTTAATTTATACTGTGCCAGTTATTTTCCACTCCAACTACTTTACTCGCTATCATAATTTTATTGTTAAAATCATTTCCGTCTTTAACAGCAGACAATTTCTCTCTTAAGTTCTTTTGTCCCAAACAAAGGCTGACGTTACTTCGTAACTTCTAAGAGACGTTGTTAAAAATTCTGTTATGCTTGTTTCTTTGCTTCAAGTGAAGAATGACGGTAGCTGTGTAGCGTGAAACTGCCTTACTATGGACTTCCACCGTGTGTCAGTAATATCATAATTATTGTCACGTTATATTTAATATGCTGCCTTTTGCTTAGTTTCAAATGACAGTGACGAACAGCGTAGGTTCTTTTGTTAGGATTTTTTCCATGATTTTATTTTGTGTAATCCTTCTTATTGCGTTTCCCTAGCACATTTACTCTTCTCGTTTCTGTTAGTTGGTTCACAAAGTCCAAACTATTCTTCAGTACTCTGATAACTAACGTAGTTTATTCACAACAAGACGGTAGAATCAATCAAACTGCAAGTCTGGAATTGCACTCATTTTGTGATCATGCCAGGTAAATGAATAAAATCGCCGCAGGCTCATGAAATTTATCTTTCTTAAGGGTAATATTAATATAAAAACATCACCCCAGGCGTTTGTATAATTGTAGGTCAAATATTTAACCGTGAGGTTGTAGCATTTTTTATAAAAAATTTGTGTTTTTGTGTTGTTAATGAATATGCAATGCATAATGTTTGTCTTATTCAGATGTACTGTGTGATTTGTTGTTGAGCAAATGACGATCTGCAAAACCAATAAGAAATTTTCATAATGAAATCAATCCCTCTGTAATTTACCCAGCCTCGTGTGCGCCGATTTCTATAGCTCTGTTCAATAAACTGATATAATTCCCTATGCCAATAAAATAATGAAATAAATTTTCTTTAGCTCTAGAGTAGCAATGGATGTAATACTGGTATTCTGTTCTCTCCAAAGTAGGTAAAGAAAATATTCAATCTTCGTAGAGCGAAGTGCAATGCCGGCCGTAAAATATCTTCATACACATATTATCAGCCGATTGGCTGATAAATGAATAACCTTGCAAATGAAACTTCCTGGCAGATTAAAACTGTGTGCCGGACCGAGACTCGAACCCGAGTTCGTATCTCGGTTTGGCACGCAGTTTTAATCTGCCAGGAAGTTTCATATCAGCGCACACTCCGTTGCAGAGTCAAAATCTCATTCTGGAAACCTTGCAAATATTCGGTGAAAACACTGGATATTAGCTCAGCGCTGTGCAGTGCTGCCCGCACTGAAACTGTTACAAACATTGATACTTTTATCATTCTGGCACATTAATATTATTTTCTGTTTCTGAATGACGTATTATTTCTTTTGAAAAAACATTCATTGGATTCAAATAAACACGACATGTAAGAGGATGACGCAGTCTGAAAATTGTATTCAAAATAAAGTTTCTCCTTCGCAGCCGGCCGGAGTGGCCGAGCGGTTCTAGGCGCTAACGTCTGGAACCGCGCGACCGATACAGCCGCAGGTTCGAATCCTGCCTCGGGCATCTATGTGTGTGATGTCTATAGGTTAGTTAGGTTTAAGTAGTTCTAAGTTCTAGGAGACTGATGACCTCAGCATTTAAGTCCCATAGTGCTCAGAGCCATTTTCTCCTTCACAAAATCTAATATGACACATTCCACGTTAAGTTCAAAATCAGTGAACTTCTTAACTGTCGTACAATTATCACTTACTGCGTAATTAAAAAACACTTGAACAGTAACATGCGAAAAAGCCTAACATTATTTGACAAAATAGGTTCCAAAATTTAACTTCTCTATATCAGGATTGTAAAAGACACAAAATATTAAAAATCGAGTATACGTAATCAACCTACATTTTAAGTCTGATGGGAAACATTTGGTTCCTACTTTCAAGTGTCCTTGGATTGTTATATGAAAAAGTCTGACTTCATTCGACAAAACAGATCCCAAAATTTAACTTCTCTAGCTCCGGATTTCAAAACACCCAAAATATTACAAATTGCGTACACCTAATCAACCTATACATTAAATCTGATAGAAAATACTTGATTCCTACATTCAAGGGTCAGAACTGTAAAAATTAGTGAAAGCCACACATTCTGTTCCTGCATACTTAAAACTAAATATACAAAATTTCATTAGCTAACAAATTTGTGCCCGTTGCTTTACCTTTGAGTTAAAGTATCACTTCATATTATAAAAAAATGTATTATGCTGCTTCCATAGACCAACAACTAAATTCCCACAGCTGCCCACTAGCCTTCAATCTTACAATAGATTCCGCCACTCAGGCTACGTCTTTGGTTCAGTGGTGTCAAAAATACAGTCTTTTCCACATATGACATTCATTTTTCATTAATTATATCACAAAATTGTACTCCACGTACAAGTGGACCCCCTGCAATGTTAGCGATTTTGACTCAATATGCTGCTTTCAAAGTGGGATTGTGAACACTCGTTTTTTAATTCCATGAAACCATACGTAAAGATGGTTATCTCATGGATACTAACAGCTGGCCAACATGATACCCTATTTTGAGCACAGGAAATTTTCCTTAATTCACAGTGAGATTTAACCCTAAAATAACAAGGTGCGGATTCTGAGACACAAAGAAGAAGGAGAGGTAAAATTTTGCCCCACACATTTCTTAATTATCTCTTCTAAAATAAAGGTTCTGGTGTAATAGAAAGTAATGAATAAGCATTATTACAAAGCCACCAATAATTATAAGCTCAATGTATTACATTATATAATTGTTGCGATCTTGGAAAGTATAAGCCTGTAATTATCTTTTGTTTTCCGTTAAACTTTCCCTTATAACATTACGAAATATAAAACATAAGACAAATCATTGAAACAAAGAATTATTATTAGTACAATATGGCAAATAATATGTATGTTGGTAAAAAATATAAAGCTAACAACCACAAATAAAAACAGTTCATCACGTAAAAGCAAATAAAGGTTTGATAACCTAAGTTCGAAATTTGACGTAATTTTGAATATATTAAACATTTTCAAACCAAACTAATATGACAATTTAACAAATTTTTTCCAGTTGTTTATGGACACTAGTTTCGAACAGACACAGTTTTCAAACGAACTTTTTATGTCTTCTTATCAACCACAGGGGAAACGTCAGCCAAATTTTTCATTATACAGGGTGGTCCATTGATCGTAAGTGGGCCAAATATCTCACGAAATAAGCGTTAAACGAAAAAACTACAAAGAACGAAACTTGTCTAGCTGGAAGGGGGAAACCAGATAGCGCTATGGTTATCCCGCTAGATGGAACTGCCATGGTTCAAATGGATATCTACTGCGTTTTTTAAAATAGGAACCCTCATTTTTATTACATATTCGTGTAGTACGTTAAAGAATATGAATGTTTTAGTTGGACCAGCGTGATTACCTGTAAATACCACATTAATGCAATAAACGCTCAAGATGATGTCCGTCAACCTCAATGCATTTGGCAATACGTGTAACGACATTCCTCTCAACAGGGAGTAGTTCGTCTTCCATATTGTTACCACACGAGTTGACAATGCGCTGACGCATTTTGTCAGGCGTTGTCGGTGGACCACGATAGCAAATATCCTTCAAATTTTCCTATAGAAAGGAATACAGGAACCTAAGATCGGGTGAAAGAGCGGAATATGGTGTGATGCTTCGACGACCAATCCACTTGTCATGAAATATGCTATTCAATACCGCTTCAACCGCACGCGAGCTATGTGCCGGACATCCATCATGTTGGAAGTACATCACCATTCTCTCATGCAGTGAAACATCTTATAGTAACATCGGTAGAACATTACGTAGGAATCAGCATACATTGCACCATTTAGATAGCCATCGATAAAATGGTGGCCAATTATCCTTCGTCCCATAATGCCACACCATACATTAACCCGCCAAGGTCGCTGGTGATCCACTTGTCACAGCCATCGTGGATTTTCCGTTGCCCAATAGTGCATATTATGCCGGTTTACGTTACCGCTGTTTGTGAATGACGCTCCGTCGCTAAATAGAACGCGTGGAAAAATCTGTCATCGTCCCGTAATTTCTCTTGTGCCCAGTGGCAGAACTGTACACGACGTTCAAAGTCATCGCCATGCAATTTTTGGTGCACAGAAATATGGTACGGGTGCAATCAATGCTGATGTAGCATACTCAAGACCGACGTTTTTGAGATTCCCGATTCTCGTGCAAATTGTCTGCTGCTGATGTGCGGATTTGCCGCGACAGCAGCTAAAACACCTACTTGGGCATCATCATTTGTTGCAAGTCGTGGTTGATGTTTCACATGTGGCTGAACACTTCCTGTGTCCTTAAATAACGTACCTCTGCGGCGAACGGTCCAGGATACCAAGCAGCATACACAGTACACGCCCGTTGGCATTTTGATCACAATAGTCACACATCAACACGATATCGACCATTTCCGCAGTTGGTAAACGGTCCATTTTAACACGGGTAATGTATCACGACGCAAATACCGTCCACAATGGCGGAATGTTACGTGATACCACGTACTTATACGTTTTTGACAATTATAGGGCCATCTACCACAAAGCGAGAAAAGTGGTCCAACTATAACATTCATACTTTTTTGCATACTACACGAATATGTAATAAAAATGGGGGTTCCTATTTTAAAAAATTGCAGTTGATATCCGTTTGGCTTATGGCAACGCTATCTAGTGGGCCAACCATAGCGCCACCTGATTTCCCCCTTCAAGCTAGACGTTCTTTGTAGTTTTTTCATTTGATGCTTATTTCGTGAGATTTTTGGCCCGGTCACTATCAATGGACCACCCTGTATATATATTTATCGAAAGATCGTCGCATAACAATGGAACAGATTTTGACACATTCTGGGAACGATATTCCAGGATCAGCAACACAAGCAGAATCACCTGTATAAATAATTGATTTTTGTTTTGTTGCTTATCCGGGAATATCGTTCCCAAAATGTGTCAAAATCTGTTCCATTGTTACGCGACTCCATTTAGGTAATTTTTCTTCTATTAGTCCGTCTTTCGTTTTTCTTCGACCATCCCAAACGCTAATGAGTTGTAAAAATAGCTTTGCCTGTTTGTGCTTCCATTCGCCTTACAAAAATCATAGGCGTTGTTCCCTGATGTATGAAGAAACCCACACATATATTACAAATGCAAGCGCCTGGTATTTCGTTCCGTAGTCTTATTGTGGCCGGTAAATTAAATACATCGACTCTGCCGTTGTTACCTTGTAGAAAAGTACCACGTTCGATTTTTTTGCCTCCTTATTTACTTCATATACCTTATGTATTGTAGACAACGGAATCATATTTTTACTTATTTATTTAGTTGTGAAGTACGACTCTACAGTTTTCTTATTCCTGTAAACAAATTCGAGCGAAGAAGCTGGCCTATTCTACACTCCTGAAAATGGAAAAAAGAACACATTGACACCGGTGTGTCAGACCCACCATACTTGCTCCGGACACTGCGAGAGGGCTGTACAAGCAATGATCACACGCACGGCACAGCGGACACACCAGGAACCGCGGTGTTGGCCGTCGAATGGCGCTAGCTGCGCAGCATTTGTGCACCGCCGCCGTCAGTGTCAGCCAGTTTGCCGTGGCATACGGAGCTCCATCGCAGTCTTTAACACTGGTAGCATGCCACGACAGCGTGGACGTGAACCGTATGTGCAGTTGACGGACTTTGAGCGAGGGTGTATAGTGGGCATGCGGGAGGCCGGGTGGACGTACCGCCGAATTGCTCAACACGTGGGGCGTGAGGTCTCCACAGTACATCGATGTTGTCGCCAGTGGTCGGCGGAAGGTGCACGTGCCCGTCGACCTGGGACCGGACCGCACCAACGCACGGATGCACGCCAAGACCGTAGGATCCTACGCAGTGCCGTAGGGGACCGCACCGCCACTTCCCAGCAAATTAGGGACACTGTTGCTCCTGGGGTATCGGCGAGGACCATTCGCAACCGTCTCCATGAAGCTGGGCTACGGTCCCGCACACCGTTAGGCCGTCTTCCGCTCACGCCCCAACATCGTGCAGCCCGCCTCCAGTGGTGTCGCGACAGGCGTGAATGGAGGGACGAATGGAGACGTGTCGTCTTCAGCGATGAGAGTCGCTTCTGCCTTGGTGCCAATGATGGTCGTATGCGTGTTTGGCGCCGTGCAGGTGAGCGCTACAATCAGGACTGCATACGACCGAGGCACACAGGGCCAACACCCGGCATCATGGTGTGGGGAGCGATCTCCTACACTGGCCGTACACCTCTGGTGATCGTCGAGGGGACACTGAATAGTGCACGGTACATCCAAACCGTCATCGAACCCATCGTTCTACCATTCCTAGACCGGCAAGGGAACTTGCTGTTCCAACAGGACAATGCACGTCCGCATGTATCCCGTGCCACCCAACGTGCTCTAGAAGGTGTACGTCAACTACCCTGGCCAGCAAGATCTCTGGATCTGTCCCCCATTGAGCATGTTTGGGACTGGATGAAGCGTCGTCTCACGCGGTCTGCACGTCCAGCACGAACGCTGGTCCCACTGAGGCGCCAGGTGGAAATGGCATGGCAAGCCGTTCCACAGGACTACATCCAGCATTTCTACGATCGTCTCCATGGGAGGATAGCAGCCTGCATTGCTGCGAAAGGTGGATATACACTGTACTAGTGCCGACATTGTGCATGCTCTGTTGCCTGTGTGTATGTGCCTGTGGTTCTGTCAGTGTGATCATGTGATGTATCTGACCCCAGGAATGTGTCACTAAAGTTTCCCCTTCCTGGGACAATGAATTCACGGTGTTCTTATTTCAGTTTCCAGGAGTGTATTTTGAAGTATGGGCTCTAAATGTACAGGTTTGTTTTGCGTAGGGTACTAACCATTGTCAGTTTTTTGTAGGTCAGTTTGTTGACTACTTTACAAGCAGCAAATCAATTGTCCGTAATAATGTTCCCGTTTGCTCCAAAAATAGGTTTCACGTAATTTCGTTACATAATAGGTTGGAAGTGAGACTTCTTTATCCTTGATTAGTTTTCACAAATGTGAGATACTCCCATACAAGTAATACATCTTCGAGTAACTTATAGAAATTATCTTTAGCTCATATTAGTCCGTTTTTCTTGACAAATACATTTGTAACGGTTTTAAGGCAACAATTTACCATGATCATAATTTAGGACATGCAAGTTAACTTTGCTGTATTGAATTTTACACATTTATTCCGGCAAGTTTCTGTTGTCAACCATCATTCATGAAATAGACAGAAATGAACGTTACATACCACTGACGAAAAACACAAAATCCATAGTCTCTAAGTACCGAACAACATACATAAAGATAAGCGAAAAGAAGCGCTTACAAAGAAAAAAATACGACTTTTACATGTGACGGATACACTCTTGGGGTAATACCGTATGTTTTCTGAGGATCTACAAGTATCCGTGATGCTTATTCTCTGTATTTGAGTTGAATGGGTCACAACACTTCACTGATAGCTGCTGATGTGTATCATAATATGCCTTGTAGTGTGGAATTCGTCTGTAGCGTGATAAATGGTTCAAATGGCTCTAAGCACTATGGGAGGTCCTTAGTCGTCTAGACGTAGAACTACGTAAACCTAACTAACCTAAGGACATCACACACATCAATGCCCGAGGCAGGATTCGTACCTTCAACCGTGGTAGTCTCGTGGTTCCGGACTAAGCGCCGAGAACCATTCGGCCACAGCGGCCAGCCGAATCTACCGTGATACATGAAATGTAAAAGTTGTATTGCTTTTTGATTTGTAAACGCATCTTTTCGTTCATATTTATTAATTATGTTCAGTACTTAGTGACTATGAATTGCGTATCTTCAGTAACATGTGTTCTTCCTTTCTGTCTATTTAGTATAGTCTATGGATGATGGTTGACAACCGAAATCGGTCGGAATAAATGTGTACAATTCAACATAGGAAACTTCACTTTCAATATCTAAAAACATTTCGAATGGCCATCTGCCTCTGATGCTAAGCAGTGCCTGAGTAATAGCTAGGATACCTGAGGGGGTGCACAGTTCTGCGCTAAGCTTGGTAAACACACTATACACCGTGAATCACGAAATGTAGTGTACTTGTCTGCTATTTTTCTATGAAATCAAGTGGTTTTGGCCATCAAACTTTACATTCTTGATCAGACATTCTAACCGGTTTTTTGTTTTAAGCACTCCGTTATCAGGCCACAAGTGGCCCATCGGGACCATCCGATGGCCGTGTCATACTTAGTTGAGTATGCGGATAGGAGGGGCGTGTGGTCAGCACACCACTCTCCCGGTCGTTACGATGGTTTTCTTTGACCGGAGCCGCTACTATTCGGTCGAGTAGCTCCTCAATTGGCATCACGAGGCTGAGTGCACCCCGAAAAATGGCAACAGCACAAGTTATGGCCACGTCCGACAGCGCGTAACTTCGGTGATCTGTCGGGAACCGGTGTATCCACTGCGGCAAGGCCGTTGCCCCTTTTTCGTTATAAGATCGCGGAAAAATGGAGAACCATTCATCAAAGACCACCCATCAGCACAATTAATTAGAGCAGTTTTTCTAGATGCAATCATAAAAATTATGCCACATAATACCTTTCTTTCATTTTGGTATCTCCAGTGTACCACAGGGAGATGTAATTTTTGCCCTTGCATTAGCTATCTTTTGGTTCGTGCACATAAGTATTAGTGAAACCGCGTCATTAGTAAACAACGATTCAGGAGAGATGATTCATTTGATGCTTGGCTTGCTCACCAGGTATTCGTATCATTATAGTATTTATTGACACTGTAGGCGCTTTTTTATGGAAAGTGTTTATGTTTCAACAAGACGCATCTTTGTCATACAAAATTTTCCTTACCCGCCCATCACTTTGTTCTGATGAAACAACTTCAAAAGTTCTCCTTGTCGACTGTGATATGACCAACTTCAGGTGCGCTCACATCGTCATCTGCGTCAGAATCGTGTTCGTTTTCGGGCTCTCGACTCTGAAATTCTCTTATTATTTCCGACGTGGTTCATAATATAAGGGACGTTAGAAGTATTGACCCTAGCTGTTGAGAGACGTGTCCAACTTTGACACGAGGTGGTGACTGGCTGCAACATAAAACTCCCGAGCCTGCAATGTTAACCAGTTCCGCATTTATGGCTGGACATCGTCGTTCATAAGAGTGCAGGAAAGATTATGCTGACGTTCTTCTTTGACCAAGATGGCCCCCTTCTGATTCACTCCCTGCAGCACGGGACAACAGTGAATGACCAGCGTTACTCGCAAACCTTGATCACCCTTTGCCAAGTGATCAAATTAAAACGACCAGGAAGTCTCACCCTTGGTGTCATTCTGCTCCACGACATTGCAAAAGCCTCATACGGCCAACACAATTACGGCACTGCTGCAGAAATTCAAATGGGAGTTTCTCGGCCACCCTACATACAGTATGGGCCTCTCTCCCTGCTCTGAGGGGCAAACGATTCACCTCGGACGATGACGTCCAACTGTACGTGCGGAACTGGTTAACATCGCAGCCCCGGGAATTTTATGAGACAGCCATTCACCTCCTTGTGTCACTGTGGGACAACTCTCTCAACAGCCAGGATCAATACTTCTAACATAAAGGTACTTGTTTCTGTAATTATGCCCCGTTTCTTTTTGAACGCCTCTTATAGTTTGTCAGAAGACATGTTCTATGTCTGCAAAGAAAAGCTAGGATAAAAAATTTTATGGACTAGGTTAACTGCACAACTGGTCATTAAAATTGCTACACCACGAAGACGACGTGCTACAAACGCGAAATTAAACTGACAGGAAGAAGATGCTCTGATAGGCAAATGATTAGCTTTTCATAGCATTCACACAAGGTTGGCGCCGGTGGCGACACCTACAACATGCTGACATGAGGAAAGTTTCCAACCGATTTCTCATACACAAACAGCAGTTGACTGGCGTTGCCTGGTGAAACGTTGTAGTGATGCCTCATGTAAGAAGGAGAAATGCGTACCATCACGTTTACGACTTTGATAAAGGACGGATTGTAGCCTATCGCGATTGCGGTTTATCGTATCGCAACATTGGTGCTCGCGTTGGTCGAGATCCAATGACTGTTAGCACAAAATGGAATCGGTGGGTTCAGGAGGGTAATAAGAAACGCCGTGCTGGATCCCAACGGCCTCGTATCACTAGCAGTCGAGACGACAGGCATCTTATCCGAAAGGCTTTAACGGATCATGAGCCACGCCTCGATCTCTGAGTCAACAGATGGGAACGTTTGTAAGACAACAACCATCTGCACGAACAGTTCGACGAGGTTTGCAGCAGCATGGACTATCAGCTCGGAGACCATGGCTGCTATTACCCTTGACACTGCATCACAGACAGGAGTGACTGAGATGGTGTACTCAACGACGAACCTGGGTGTACGAATGGCAAACGTCATTTTTTTGGATGAATCCAGATTCTGTTTACAGCATCATGATGGTCGCATCCGTGTTTGGCGACATAGCGGTGAACGCACATTGGAGGCGTGTATTCGTCATCGCCATACTGGCGTATCACCCGGCGTGATGGTATGGGGTGCCATTGGTTACATGTCTCGGTCACCTCTTGTTCGCATTGACGGCACTTTCAACAGTAGACGTTACATTTAAGATGTGTTACGACCCGTAGCTCTACCCTTCATTGTATCCCTTCGAAACCCTACATTTCAGCAGGGTAATGCACGATCGCATGTTGCAGGTCCTGTACCTGCCTTTCTGGATACAGAAAATGTTCGACTGCTGCCCTGGCCAGGACATTCTCCAGATCTCTCACCAATTGAAAACGACTGGTCAATGGTGGCGGAGCAACTGGCTCGTCACAATACGCTAGTCACTACTCTTGATGAACTACGGTATCATGTTGAAGCTGCATCGACGTATGTACCTGTACACGCCATTCAAGCTCTGTTTGACTCAACGCCCAGGCGTATAAAGGCCGTTATTACGACCAGAGGTTGTTTTTCTGGATACTGATTTATCAGGATCTATGCACCCAAATTGCGTGAAATTGTATTCACATATCAGTTCTAGTGCGATACATTTGTCCAATGAATACCCGTTTATTATCTGCATTTCTTCTTGGTGTAGCAGTTTTAATGGCCAGTAGTCTATTTACCCCGTTGTTATTCTGTAGTTAATTGAGGCATCTCAGTACAATGCATTTGGATTGTAATGCTAAATTAAATTATTAAGTTATACTTTTGTCGAAGTGTGTGACGATCTCTATAAGAGATAGATCTCTTCTTACAATCGTTTAGCTGGAGCGTTTTTGAACACAGGGGAACAAGAATTGTAATTCATAATTTACTCCTGATCACTAAATTTTCACATGAATTATTAGCTTCTTGTAGCTGTGTTTTGCAGTCAGGTAAGAATTTTTTAATGAGATCGTGGTCGACAATAACTGTAAAATTATCTACTTATGAAAGTCACTATTGCAACTCCGGTCGTGTGGTCATTATCAAATGGAATACTGATAAACCTGAAACATGTCTCGTGTGTATGTTGTTTAGGTTTTCATGTGTACTGGAAAACTATTTTCTGCGGAAAATAAGTTATTACGGGTGTTTTATTTCTCGTTAGCGAAGGTATCACACTTGTTCGGTTCCGTCTGAAGAAAAGGGAACACTACAAGTGTACGCTGCAGTACAGACGGGTTTCTACGTTGCTAAAAGGAAACTCAAATCTGCAATCTGTCATACATCTCAATGTGGTGTTAGTGGCGCAAGCTCGCGTGAGGATACACTAGACTTTGAGGACGTTAATGAGTATTCATTCAAGATGCATCCAAGGAAAATGTAGTGGAGGGTATATGATACCTACAGTGTCCAAATTACTTTCTGAATGTCAGCAAATTCCATCTTATTACTGACCAGAAGCTACTGTTCGCGAATTTTGAAACATGGGCTCGATATATATAAAAGACATCACAGAGTCTGCAGATCTGCGACCTGTTTTCGAACTATTATTCCGATGTTCATTATGTGGCAACCTACAAGTTTTCCAACACCGAAGCTTTTTTCTGACCCTTTAAGCGCTCCAACATAGATTTTGAATAGCTGGAATTCGTTTGTTTTCAGATTGATCTGGAAATCTTGCACACACTTTAAAATTTCTGTGGTGGCTACCATCACTGGCTCTGGGGCGAAGTCGCGTTAGTATGATGATAATTGATCATTACAAGGACACCTGATGACGTATTCTATACGGATGTTTGTAATATGCTAGGCTTCATATGTTTCTCATTTAATGAGAAGTTGCAAGACTGCTGCAATCATATTGTCGATTCGAATATCTGCTACTGACTGATTTGTAATTATTTACACTTGTTACAATACGTTTATGCACTGTAGTTTAATAGTGAGGTGATTCGAAGAAAATAAAAGCAAGGGAAATGATGCAAAGGAAATTCTTCGATTACGGATCAAGACTTCACCTATAACTTAATGGAACGTATGTTAACCGAGATCAGCGTGAAGGTTTCGTAGTCAACGTTTCCAACCAGTATTTTGAATTCCTGTTTGCCTAGGCCAGCAGTGCAAGACACTAGAGAGACAGACAAGACGTGCTTCAAAAGCGTGGTCCCCCTGCTTGGTTCTGCTGTTTAATTACAAGATGAATATTGAATATAATACTATTCCAGGCTCCAATATCACTGAATCCACTTTCTAGAAACGCGTGAACTTCACGTAGAAAGACGACAACAGTGAGAATGAAATTATAACTATGAATATTGAACTGTGTAAGTAAAAGCGGGTGTTGGATTCTGTATACGAAAGCTTTTGAAGTTGCTGATTTCCGAACAGAAAAAAAAGGCCTAACGAGTTGTTAAATGTGATGTGTGCTTCTAGGTAGTGAAGACTGGTTGCAGACGTAACTACTTAGATTTGAATATGGTCCAGACTGATCTAAAGATATAGTCTAATTGAAAACGTGCGGCTGAGACGGAAAAATGAGTGAAAATTATTTTATGTGTGTTACCTCTTAATTGCTTAGACGTACTAGTGTTAGACTAGCATCGATAGCATTGAAATGGATTCCAGTGGGAGGCACCTAATTCACAGCAAGACATGCAGGTCTTGGTAGTGCTGGTACTCTATTCTGTGGGAAAAATCATCGCCAAAGACACAGAGTAAGTATAGGTAAACTAACAATGGGAACAGTGGGTCTGTTAACAACGGACGTGGTTCACATTCACTGCAGCTATTTTTGGTAAGGGATTCAAGAAGAAGAAAACAGGCTAAAAATGTATGTCACCCTATTCAAACAGCCAATGACAGTACCAAAGGTCATTAATTGCACATTTTATGTGTTATATTTTACAGCTTGACCCTCAGGTCTTAATGAACTCTTTATTGACTCTAACTTCAAACTAGAAAACACAATGCCAGCGGTACACCAAAATAATGTCGAGCTATATGAAATCAGATCACTGAAATATGCTACTTTTTCAGTTTCCAATGATATTCATATACATAGAGTTCAAGCTAACAAGTTAAGATTAAAGAGATATGATAACTGCGAGCAGCAAAATAATGACTGAATTCACTGGTGGATATTATTGTGATACAATGCCCGTCACGTCTGAAAACTGACGTTTAGCAGATATACCAATATCTGACAACAAATTGACGTGTCCTCCTTAATTTTTACGACCGAGAGAGATTTTCTGGTTGCGTATCGCACATTCGGCTTCATTTCAGAGACAAACACTCGTTTCGCTGCATATTTCGTGGACTTGCAAACTGTCACACAGTTGACAGATGTGTGGAGAAATCGGCGAAGCAAGACGTAGGCTGTCAGTTAGAAGTGGCCCCAGCTCTTACATAACGCTGTTTGCTATTACCACGTGAAGTGCAGAGAAACTGACAAACTAAGTGTGATCAGAAAGTGACATGAACTTTTGTTTTTCTTAAATAATCTTTACTTTTTCGTCAACATCACCAACCCCCTCAGATATAGTAAACTTATGCAGCCCTTTACCCAATCCTGGAAGCACTTCTAGAACTCACTTTTCGTCATGTTCAGCTCCTTCGCCGACTGTGTTTTACCTCATCAGTGCTGGATAAACGACGACCTTCCGCGGTTCTCTTGTTCCCCGGGAATAGAAAAAAAATCGCAAGGGGCATGTCCGGCGAAGAACTTTCACATGTAATCTAAATTGTGGATTTATTTTTCGGATTTAGCTCTTCAGGCGATTCCTATGGGGACGATTGGATCTCAGTTACGACGTCGTACTTATGTATCTACATGTTGTCTCCTGTTATATCCTTGCATAGACGTTCTTGATCGCTGCTGATTTCATTCATCAATTCCCGATCGATGTCTATAAGACGACGTTTTTGGTCGAAATTCACCTGTTTCGGTACAATCATTTCTACTACACGTTCCATGATCAAAACATTGAATGGAATGAACAAAAAATATGGCGTCATCATCATAAACTTCCCTGATGATGATTTGTCAATTTTTCAGAACGGTTTTCATTCCTTATTGCACAGTGTCGTAACTGATGTGATAGGGCGTCAAGGACGTCCATCGTCTTCAACGTCTTCTCGGTCCTCTATGAAACATGTATACCAATCGTAAAGTCTCATTTAGAATGTGGTAATGCACTTTATTTCATTTTTCAAGCAACATTTTTGCAAATTATTTAATCCACGTTTTCCGAAAATAAAAATTCGCTGACACCTCTGTTACGTCACAGGGTAGTATCCCCGTCAGGCACTAAAAATTGGTTCACGTTTTTCCTTGGCAGCTCCTGGAAGCCGAATCGCCTGTGTGAATTAACGATAATCTGCCAGTTAGGGGGATGTGCTGACCGAATTGCGGTAAACATGGAAGCTATCGAAGAACGGAGGATTGTCCTAGCGCCCAAGTCTGCGAGCACATCATGATGACGTCATGGAAGCCGAGATGTACACTCATACAAGTGAAAGCATAATTTTGTAAAGAAAGCTAGGTACAACGCAACGATATGTATTCCGGTGCCAAGAAAGAAAAAGATACTGTAAGGGGAAAATGCGGAAATCTTTACGGGAGCTGACAGCGAGGAGGAACCAGGAGATACGATGACATAGCCATCCCCAGTACCACAGAGCGCAGAGGAAGAGTCTACATAACACTTCTTAATAAATGGCTGATTGCTGACGGCTCCGTGATTAGTCTCCGTCTTGGTGTCAGATTCATCTCCCAGTGAGAGGGGAGTCTTTTGACACCAATCCTCGACACGCCTACCTGTCTTCGATCGTCTGTGGAAGCACAAGTCCGGCTGGAAGAACGCTGCTGCTGCCAGCTGCACTGTCAACTTCCGAGGCAACACTGGTAGGACATGGAGACCGCCCGCATCCTGTAGACCTGCTGGAGGCTTCAATACATGACCTGCACGCTGTCCACTGCAGCTGTTCATCCAGTTACTGTAGCTGACACCAGTGCTGCCGGCTCCTGTCTTCTAAAAAGGGTTACAGTGATGACACACGTAGGCCAGAGAGTATTTCAGGTGGACTTGGGGCGAGAGTCCTCAGTGCAGATCCTCGAAGTCAACGAGAGCAGTTTGGAGACCGAGATGTAGAGCTCGTGGCCATTAGAGTCTGCAGTCAAGGGTCACCTAGGATGTAGCCACAGCTGTTCTGGCTGTACTGTGAGCTGAGTGCACATCGGCTTTCCATTGCTAATGAGGTGCTGTTTCGATAGCCTGGTGACGCTTTGGAAGACTATTGCTCCCTAATAAAAGTGTTTTAATCAGTGATGTTTTCTCGTTGCTCTCAAGCGTAACTAGGTCCTCACCACCATGTTCTGCCGTGTCTCTTTGGCGACTGAAGGAGTCTGAGGCTGGACTCCTATACCTGTTGTCAGCAAGTGGTTGCCAATGATGGAGACGTCAATACCTTATGCCACGCACACACAATATCGGCAGCCGACCGTCTGTGCAGAGCTGAAGCGAAGTCAACAGTTGCAGACTGAAGTTCGTAACAACGTAGAATGTTTTCTTGTGGCCACGTTGACCAATACGGAACGTCAAAGTATATTAAAAATGTAGCTTGTTAGACCGTACAAATCTACAGACCTCTCGGTTCCATGAGAACACTAGAGACGTTCACCTGTAGCCAGTGTCGGTACACACTGTAATTTATCTGGGGATAACTTGCCATGTGTTCAAACTGTATCAGCTTGCTTTAGTACGTGTTAAAAGGTTGACCACGAAGCACACTAGTCCACAGAGTCTCTTTGGGCTATGATATGGTGTAAAGATTAAGTGCAGTTTTATTCCTTGTTTTGCTTATTTGAGAGTGCAGCTTCCTTATTTTCCAGTATAACGGCAGATGGAGTTTATACAAATGTCAGAAATACGAGAAGCGAGTCCGAATGAAACGGTGTAAACTTTGAAGGGGCAGAAAGTGGCGTTGTTAGAAACTACATAGTAAGAAAAGCAAGACAATGAAGCGTTTCATAGGAGAATAGAGCAATAGGAAGCCGCTCGGGGAAAAAGACTCCTTGATTCAGGAGCCAACAAAACCGTGTTGAGTTTACCCAACAGGTCCATCGATTCCGCAGCAGCTGAAGTCATAGCACCTGAGGGCGTAACTACTTTTATTAGTGATGCAAAGGCTGTCGCCTAGTTGGGAAAATCGTGGGCAGAAACGTCCCTAGATGTGGCTATGTTAAGGTCAATGGGTGACGCGAAAATTTGTACTATGTCTACGAGACTTTCAGTAAAACCCAAACGTCTAATGAACTGACTAACGGTCTAGTACAGCCCTGTCACAAGCAAAACAGTGCGAGGTTCTTTGGGGAAAAGCTAAATAGACTATCAAAAAGAAGTACGGCGAATCAGTGAATTCTTGTGTGACAGTATTAGGAAACTTAATTCGCCAAACACATGAACTAACGCAGAACGCGGAGACCGATAGAGTGATTGTGCGTTAGGCACGGGACAAGTCTCTGGATGTTTTTCTAAGAAGTATTCCTGCTGATATTTCAAGCAGCGTCACAATGGAGAACCTAGGTGACTTACCTGCTGCTATTAGGATTACTATGCAACTGTAGGAGATCGATATTGCTACATGAAAACAGAGTGACCTCTGTGTTTTTCCTTATGAAGTGAAGTGTTTTAGATGTGGGCGGACCACATCAAGAAACAATGTTGTCAACCCGAATGTTATGAATCTCGGGTGGTGGACCATAAAGTGCTGATTGTCGTAGTAATCGGTCGTTAAACGGGGACGGGTTGCCTCATCTGTCGGACGACATTCCCAGCAGAACATGAGACTGCAGAAACATATGCAGAGATAGAGTGTTGTTTGCTTTACAAACTAAATGGTGTGAGCATATATCTCTGGTGGACACAGGGGCTCACGTTTCTGTAGTCTGTCTGCATATCTTGGGCAGAAAGAGGCTACACTCACGACTGTATAGGTTACGTGGAATAGATGAAAATGACGTGACGTCATTTGAGACAACGGTATTCACTTTTAACCTGGGAATTAAGTGTTTTCGAGAGCATTTAGAAGTTTTTGTCTCTTGTTGGTGAGGGTATTTGGCAATTCTTGGACTCGACTTTCTCGCTAAGCAACAAGCAAACATTAATCTTGTGCAGAATAGAACTGATCTTGGTGGGGCACTGTTTCTGCTAGGGAAAAAAGCTTAAAGTGTTACACTGTCAGGCGGTTCAGCAATCATGAAGGTGGTAACCAATTAACTGGGGACTGAGGCACTAATGATCAGTTCTCTTGATAGGGTACCACAAGGTACAGGGAAGTTGATGTGGGTGAACATAGATATGGACTTACTTAAGGATTAATTTTGTGTTGAAGAGCCATTGTAAATTAAGCAAGAATTGAATAAGTCACACAGTTTTCTATGCAGAAGTATAGTACAAGTTTTTTGACGTGGACGGAGATTTTATGGTACAAGTCAGTCTTGATAATTTTGGCAGGAACGAAGTGAGTCTGCCAAAGGGTTTCTTTATTGCTAATTTGGATGTTCTTGAGGAAAATTACATCGCTAAGTGAAGTGAGAACCTCTGCCACAAGCAAACCGTCAATGCATTGGCATTACATTAGAAAGTGTAGCATTTACGGATAATGGAAGAATTTAACGACCAGCATGTAACTGACAATATTACTGAGTACAATGACTGTTCCTGTGGCGTACCCGTAATTTTGGTCCCAAAAAATCACCAGATGGCACTAAAAAATACAGATTTCGCTGAGACCTTCGATACCTGTTCGATATCAAAAATAGACTCTCAACAACTTGGTTCAGTGTGGCTATTTCTCCGCAATGGATTTAAAGTGCAGATATCATCAGCCAAAGTAGCCTCAAAGGATCGACAAAAGAAAGCTTTTTCCATCCTTGTATGTCATTTACAATATCGTAGAATGCCATTCGGATTCAAGAATACAACAGACACTTATCAGAGATTATTGGTTGGTGTCCACAGAGGACTGAAATCAAAATAATCTTAGATTTACCTGGATGACAAGGTAGTGTTTGCAAAGTTCATGGAAGAGCATGTACGGTTATTGGAGGACGTATTCGAAAGACAGAGGACAGCAGGACTAAAGCTATGCATCGATGAGTGTCATTTTGCAGCAACAGATGAACATTATATTGCGCACGTTATTAACAAGGTATGTGTGAGAATAGATCCACATTTGGGCTCAGCAGTTCAGAGTTTTTCGCCACCGAAGACAGTTAAACAGTTGCAGAGTTTCTTCAATCTCGTTAATAATCATCATCAATTCATAAATGAGTTTGCTGAAATCGTCGGACCTTTGAAATATTTTTTTATTTATTTTTATTTTTATTTTTATTTTTATTTATTTTTTTTTTTTTTTGAAATGAGTAAGACTTGTATGGTCTACCCATCGTCAGACGGTTTTCGATACATTAAAGCAAGCCCTGACATCGGACCCAGTATTGATATTATCCGATTGTGAATAAGAATTTATTCTACGGTTTAATGCAAGTTATATTGCTTTGGGGGTTGTCCTAGGACAGAATATAGATGGTACAGAGTATCCTGTAGTGTACATATCCCAACAGTTGAACAAAGAAGAGCATACTATTCCGTGACTGAAAAAGAGATAATGCCTGTAATCAACAGTATTATATACCTCTGCTATAATTTATATGGAAACAGTTTAATGGAGTGATGGATAATTCTGTTCTCAAACTGGTGTTAGTATTGAAGGAGCCTTGCAGCAGGATAACAAGTAGGAACTCCGTTTGAGTGAGTTAGATTATGAGGTAATACACAAGCCAGAGAAAAGGAAAGCTGAAGCTGACAACTTGAGTAGAAAAATTTCTGTTCTAAAACCAATATGAAGGCTCGTTGCTCATTGATGAAAGGCTCAAGCTGCTGATGCCGACTGTCAACAATTCAAGTCGCAGTCTCAGTTCATGGCACGCGACATCTTGTTATAAAGGAAAATAAAATGAGGACTATGAATAGCAAAACCTTCAGCTTTCCGAACGAAGTCTTGACACGAGCACATGATCATATGTTGTCAGGCGAAGGTTCTTGATGAGCAATTGATTGATGAATTGCCAGAGAATTTGGAAGAGGTCTAGAAAAGTAGATGTTGAGCTGCATACCTTGCGTACAACGAGCTGACCTCAGCCACAAGCTGATTCTGTTGCAACATTTACGGAAGCATCTAAACCATTAGATATCCTCAGAATGGACATTTAAGGCCAATTTAATAAAGTAACAGCTGTAAATGAATACGTATTAACTACGATTGACCACTCCTCTTGTTATATGGTAGTGGTTGCAATTCCTGACCAAAAAGCGAGTATAGTTGCCTACGTTTTAGTAATAATTTGTGTTCACATTTGGCATTCCAGTCACATTAATTACAGACCAGGTACCAATTTAATTTTCTGCTCTTATGAAGAAATTATGTCGACTGGGCCTAATTCGCAAGCTGCGAACAAGTTCTTTCCACCCTCAAGCCAATGGGAGAACAGAGTTCATTGTAGGATATGCATGATGTTGAGCTATAACATTAGCGATATCATGATAACTGGGATGCATAGTTAATTTTTGTAGTCACTGTGTACAATTGCAAATCCCAAACGGCTATTGGTCTCTCGCCAATGAAATAATATATTAGAGAAACATGCCTTCACCTTTCGAAATGATTAAGCTGAAGCTTGGATGTGACGTCAATCAGTAACAAAGTTTTCGAAGAAGTTACGAGGTTTTTGGCAATAAGTAAAACGTGCAAATACGACAGCCTTGTAACGACGAGAGCAGATAGGACAACATATAAGGAGGCTACTGCTATACAGTATTGTCCAATGAGTATTAGTAACGAACCAGTATACAGGAAAAGGCAAAACAAAGAAAATCCTGACCCGATACCTTGGACCATATCAAATAATGGAAATGTTACCTGTCAATGTTAAAATACAGATGCCACTAAAAATTTGTTGGGTGTATTAACCTTTTTAAGGGAGCTGTCGATGCATTGCTCCCCCGTTGGAGGTTCGTGTCCTCCCTCGCGCAAGAGTGTGTGTGTCGTCCTTAGCGTAAGTTAGTTTAAGTTAGATTTAGTAGTGTGTAAGCTTAGGGACGGATGACCGCAGCAGTTTGGTCCCATAAGACCTTACCACAACAACGGCAACAACGATGCATTGCTAGAGATGCCAGCAGCACCTACAGTACAGAATGCAAAGCCTAGTGGGACACAGAAGCAACAAACGACTCGTGACCAGAATACTTCTAAACTGCTTTGCATCCTTAGGCCACGTCGCTAGATAAAATTTCAAATTGTTGTTTACCTATACTGCGCTTCGTTTGTTCTTGTGTAGATTATTAGGAAATCATTCAGTTTTATGATATGATTTAAAGTTCTTTTTTATTTTTCACTTTTGAGTGATCCGCATAAGGTTGTTTTCGTGTATGGGTTTATAGTTTTGAGCGAGTAACCTTGCCTTGTGGAGGGAGGTGGGTGAGTGATAAAGATTCCTTTCTCTCACGTCGTTTACCAAAATGGGTACAGATGCGGACCAAAGATGTATCAATAATCTCAGAGCAAAGAGAAGGCTATGCTATAATATCGTTGGAAGATCTACAGATATGCCACAGTGAAAGTTTTACGATCTGGCCAAGAAGGATGATACACACTGGAATACAGGCATGTCAGGTTCAGTTATTCCTGGGGAAAAACGAAGCAAGTGAATGACGAACGGAAGTGTTAATGCCATATCCACATTTCGTGTTAATGCCATATCCACATTTCCAGCAAGTAGGCACCCACTCGCTCTACTCCTTTTTTCATCAGAAGTTGTCACTGTAAACTGTTACAAGCATGGGAAGCCAACGGATATGACCAGAGTGGAATTATAGGGTAGTCGAATAGTAATAAGCGGTACGATTTATGACTTAGCAGGCACGATATATTGTCTACCAGCTACAAACACTGGTATAACCAAACGCAGGTGGAAACAACCCATGTTGTATGGGCCCAAGAAGCCTCTAGATATGCTGCCTATCCAAAACGTATCCTTCCTATACAATACCCTGAAGCCAGATACGCTCACTAGACGAACTAGTACCAAAGCAAAAAGGGAGAATTACAGCCGAACAAATTTTCCAGCATGTACAGGTATACTGCGAAGGATAACTTCATAACATCACGATTTCAAAACATAACAACTACTAGCACAACAGTTACCAGCGTTGCAGTGGTTCCGATTGCAAGTTGTGTAATCTAACACTGTTTTTACCTGTGCATCAGGTACCCACTGATTGCTTTATAAATAAAGCTCAGACGCTGTAACCAAAATAAGTGAACACTAATAAATGAACTCATAAGTATATCGATAATTGCGTTACGATGCAAGAAGTGACTTCTGCAAAGACTTAATCTGTTGCTTCGATATATCAACTGTCGAAAATAATGCAAATTAGCTGTATCGTAATAAAAGGATAAGTAAATATGTATAATGTGGAATTACTGGTGCAAAATATATGGTGTGACTGCATTATGGACATTAGAAACTGAAAACTGACGAATTTCCTAAAGGATGGGGGTGATGTAGCGCCCCAGGATAGTATCTCTGGTGGACACTAAAAATATTAGTCCAATTTCTAACTTGGCAGCTCTTGGAAGCAGAATAGCCTGTGTCAATGACCAGTAGATTGCCAGCAAGAGGAAAATGCTGAGTGGGTTGCGGCAAACAATGAATATACCACAGCACAGGGGAAAGACCAAGCACCCAAATCCGCAAGCGAAAGATCATCATATCGTCACGGAAGCCGAGAGATGGCGTCTTACTAGTGAAAAAGTTTCGTAGGGCAGGCTGGGTAAAAGGCAGCAATATGTATTCAAGTGCCAAGGCTTCAGAAATGAGCTCTTGAAAGATGAATCTGGGAAAGACTGAAGTCGCTAATGGAGCTGACAGCGAGGAGAAGCAAGAACACATGACGTCACAGATACCGCCGCCACCACCACAGAGGAAAAGGAAAGCGCCAACATAAATAACCCACCATTGTTAACAAAGGTATGATTTCTGACTGCTAATTCTGCCTTTCCCTTTGTGTCAGTTTCATCTATCCAGTGAGAGGGGAGACTGTCGATGTCGACCCTCAGCATCCCTGGCTGTGTTCAATCATCTATGCAACCAGCCACTTTATGACACTTCGGTGCGCTGGCCGTACTGCGAGCAGAGCGCACACTGGCTTTCTGCTGCTGATGAAATTTTTTGGAAATTTGTGGTAAGTTCCTATGGGACCAAACTGCTGATGTCATCGGTTCCTATGCTTACACACTACTTAATGTAACTTATGCTCAGGACAACACACTCAACGATGACCGAAGGAGGACTCGAACCTCCGACGGTCTCTATCAAAACGTGAAGCTATTCGTTGATTAATTTATTTGAGCAGTATAAAAAAAATTATCTTTAGAGATTATCAACTGTCTCTTGCGCTCACAGATTTCCATATAATATTTTACTTTCACTGTAACTCAGGGGAGACAATGGAAGACTCAGTTACTGGAGAACAACCGCTGTGGTAAAAATCGACACTAGAGTAACAATTCGATTTATTTACCAGATACTAGTCTATAGAGCATATCCCAGTGCTGCCAGAATTTCAGATTATAAGAAGGTACTGATGAATAACACACTGAAGCCCAAAACGTGCATTATGGTGAAGTGGAAACTAGAGCATTATGGGCAGCAGAAGCAACGTGGTACAAATTCTTTGAAGCAATAAGCAATGAACTAAATTAAAGAAATTCTTCCAATCTATCTGTCGCATGAATCAGCAAACCAGCGTTTAATAGTATTAGTTGTAAACAGTCTTGTTTGCAATTTTAGTTTTTTTTATCAACTACGCGTTTCACCTTATTTAGTCATCTTCATGGTGGTCTACATAGAAAACAGAGAACAAATACATCTATTTCAGGATCGCGATCGCGTTGTGCAGACTTGGATAACCTAGAAGCATATATAAACAGATCAAATACTGAAAGAGCAAATACCTTAATTTGGTATTTATTAGGACGATCCTTTAGACAGATTAAGCTAAGCGGCATCGTCGAGTACACCAGGCCAACATCGCCTTCGTTAACCTCAGTAAATATTAGAAATATAAATAGTAAAAACGGATAAGAGAATTGACCAATGATCAGAGACTCATAAATGCAACCATATGGCCATTCACGTCCATCTAGAAAGGTAAGGCCTTACCAGCAGTGCACGAGTCTTCATGATGACAGTCATGTTTGGTGTCTCGAACGCAAACTCAGGAACAACTGTGTGCCACACCTCTGTCGGTGTGTATGTCCTGACACTCACAGTGCCATTTATTGGTCAAATTTTACTAAGTTCTTCTTTTCATGAAGTTTCCACCTGCATCAATAGCATGGCGTTCAAAATTGAAATGATTCTCAGCAGGGGTTCTCTTCCTACAGCGTATGAAACTGAAACGCTAATTATGGACACTACGTATATGTTTCGCGGCCAAAAGTCTGACTTGAAGACAATATATCGAGGAATAGTTTACTAATAATTGGAGATGGCTATAGCAAAGACAAAACTAATAATCGATAGCATTAAAATTAGGAAACACGTTGTAGAAACGCGTAATGATAGTCCTGTCGTGGAGGTAAAATTACACAGTTGTTTTATCAGATGAAGAAGGCTGTCCCCAGCAAGAGTTCTGATATAAATTTGAAAAACAAAATTTCCTATACATGTGAGCATGGAGTACAGTTTTGTAAGGGATGAGCTATGAGATGGGAATCGTTAGAAGTGCAATGGTATCGATATCTGAAATTAAATGGGCAAATCAGGTACGATGTAATGAATTACAAAAACTTAACAGACGATCACGGAATTCGGAAAGCCCATACTAGACAAAGTGACTGGAAAGTAAGAAGTTATTTTTGGGATTAAGAAAATAAGATGTAAGGTACAAAAGATGTACCAGTCAAAACAGATACTCAGTACTGATCATAAGAGTACACAAATTTTTAACTTCCTTACAATAAACCTTAAAATGAAAAAAAAGTTAAATGTTGTTTGGGTAGGGCCTCCCGTCGGGTAGACCGTTCGCCTGGTGCAGCTCTTTAGATCTGACGCCACTTCGGCGACCTGCGCGTGGATGGGGATGAAATGATAATGATTAGGACAACACAACACCCAGTCCCTGAGCGGAGAAAATCTCGGACCCAGCCGGTAACCGAACCCGGGCCCTTAGGATTGACAGTCTGTCACGCTGACCACTCAGCTACCGGGGCGGACAGCCTTGAAACAATAGTGCCATTAATCGCGAAACCTTTCAGTTAGTGTCAAGTGGATTTATTTGCTAATTCAGACAACTGAAGTATTCTATATGTATGTCACGCATAGTTACATGGAAATTTGAAATATGAAATGATTTTATAGAGCTGTCATCGTAAATATCAACGGACAAATCTATAACGTTAGCATGCAACGCAGTTACAAAACGACATTTGTTACAAGGTCGACTACTGAAGTACCGCCACTTTATCTGATTTCCTGTTTACACAGTAGCTTTCTCCGTTTTTCCTGGTGATATCACAGCGCGCGCGATAACTAAGAGGTTTTTAACAACTGAGATTAAATCTCCTCAGGATTTTATCTTGACCTATTTTCAGCAAGTACCTAGATTTTTTTTATCAAATCAATATGCCTGTTTACATTTTCAAGGAACTAATCCAGAGTTAAACCAGAGGTATTTGGACTAGCCTGACGAGCCTGGTTTTGTCAATAAATGTAGCTGAAATAAGTGAGGGATAAAACCATGAACACAAAAAAAAGTGTTGGTGGCCTTTTTAAATATTAACTCAAATTCAGAATTCTGTTATTTCTTGCTAAGTACAGTGCGGGTAAGCAATAAAAGTAGGTGGTCTCATCGACCTATATTTTGAGGTATTAGTTCGTTGTGGAACAAAACTGCTATTTCTACTGTTTTTTCTGATTGATTTGACGTGCCCCACTATGATTTCGTCTACTGTGCCATAATTTTCGTCTTGAATTATCTATTTATATATTTTCATGTCCTAAATTTCTCTTGACAGGCTCGTCACAAAAGCTGGCACCGGGCACACACTGCTTGCAGGTGTTTTATTAAACTACAGTACAGTACCTATCCCCATGAACCACGGACCTTGCCGTTGGTGGGGAGGCTTGCGTGCCTCAGCCATACAGATGGCCGTACCATAGGTGCAACCACAACGGAGGGGTATCTGTTGAGAGGCCAGACAAACGTGTGGTTCCTGAAGATGGGCAGCAGCCTTTTCAGTAGCTGCAGGGGCAACAGTCTGGATGATTGACTGATCTGGCCTTGCAACACTAACCAAAACGGCCTTGCTGTGCTGGTACTGCGAATGGCTGAAAGCAAGGGGAAACTACAGCCGTAATTTTTCCCTAGGGCATGCTGCTTTAATTTATGGTTAAATGATGATGGCGTCCTCTTGGGTAAAATATTCCGGAGGTAAAGTAGTCCCCCATTCGCATTTCCAGGCGGGACCTACTCAAGAGGACGTCTTTATCAGGAGAAATGAAACTGGCGTTCTACGGATCAGAGCGTGGAATGTCAGATCCCTTAATCGGGCAGGTAGGTTAGAACATTTAGAAAGGGAAATGGATAGATTGATGTTAGATGTAGTGGGAATTAGTGATTTTCGGTGGCAGGAGGAACAAGACTTTTCGTTAGGTGAATACAGGGTTATAAATACAAAATGAAATAGGGGTAATGCAGGAGTAGGTTTAATAATGAATAAAAAAAAAGAAGTGCGGGTAAGCTACTATAAACAGCACAGTGAACGCATTACTGTGGCCATGATAGACAAGAAGTCCATGGCTGCTACAGTAGTACAAGTTTATATTCCAACTATCTCTGGAGATGATGAAGAAATTGATGAAATGTATGATGAGATAAAAGACATTATTCAGGTAGTGAAGGGAGACGAAAATTGAATAGTCATGGGTGACTGGAAATCGAGAGTAGGAAAAGGGAGAGAAGGAAACATAGTAGGTGAATATGGATTGGGGCTAAGAAATGAAAGAGGAAGCCGCCTGGTAGAGTTTTGCACAGATCATAACTTAAACATAGCTAACACTTGGGCCAAGAATCATAAAAGAAGGTTGTACGCATGGAAGAATCCTTGATATACAATAAGGTATCAGATAGATTATATAATGGTAAGACAGAGATTTAGGAACCAGGTTTTAAATAGTAAGACATTTCCAAGGGCAGATGTGGACTCGGACCACAATCTATTGGTTATGAACTGTAGATTAAAACTGAAGAAACTGCAAAAAGGTTGGAATTTCAGGAGATGGGACCTGGATAAACAGAGTAAACCAGGGGTAGTACAGAGTTTCAGGGAGAGCAGAAGGGAACAAATGACAGGAATGGGGGAAATAAATACAGTAGAAGAAGAATGGGTAGCTCTGAGGGATGAAGTAGTAAAGGCAGCAGAGGATCAAGTAGGTAAAAAGACGAGGGCTAGGAGAAATCCTTGGGTAACAGAAGAAATATTGAATTTAATTGATGAAAGGAGAAAATATAAAAATGCAGTAAATGAAGCAGACAAAGGAATACAGACGTCTCAAAAATGAGATCGACAGGAAGTGCAAAATGGCTAAGCAGGGATGACTAGAGGACAAATGTAAGGATATAGAGGCTTATCTCACTAGGGGTAAGATACATACTGCCTATAGGAAAATTAAAGAGACCTTTGGAGAAAAGAGAGCCACTTTTATGAATATCAAGAACTTTGATGGAAACCCAGTTCTAAGCAAAGAAGGGAAAGCAGAAAGGTGGAAGTAGTATATACAGGGACTATACAAGCGCAATGTGCTTGAGGACAATATTATGAAAAAGGAAGAGGATGTAGATGAAGATGAACTGGGAGAGTTTAAAAGAGCACTGAAAGACCTGAGTCGAAACAAGGCCCCGGGAGAGCCAGTCCTGACAAAACTCTACCATCTGGTGAGCAAGATGTATGAGACAGGCGAAATACCCTCAGACTTCAAGAAGAATATAATAATTCAAATCCCAGAGAAAGCAGGTGTAGACAGATGTGAGAATTACCGAACAATCAGTTGAATAAGTCACAGCTGAAGAACACTAACGCGAATTCTTTACAGACGAATGGAATAACTAGTAGAAACCAACCTCGGCGAAGATCAGTTTGGATTCTGCAAAAATGTTGGAACACGTGAGGCAATACTGACCCTACGACGTATCTTAGAAAATAGATTAAGGGAAGGCAAACCTATATTTCTAGCATTTGTAGACTTAGAGGAACCTTTTGACGATGTTGACTGGAATACTCTCTTTCAAATTCTAAGGCTGGCAGGGTTAAAATACAGGGAGCGAAAGACTATTTGTAATTTGTACAGAAACCAGATGGCAGCTATAAGAGTCGAGGGACATGAAAGAGAAGCAGTGTTTGGGAAGGGAGTGTGACAGTGTTGTAGCCTGTCCCCGATGTTATTCAATCTGTATGTTTAGCAAGCAGTAATGGAAACAAAAGAAAATTTCAGAGTAGGTGTTGAAGTCAATGGAGAAGAAATAAAAACGTTGAGGTTCGCCGCTGTCATGTAATTGTGTCAGAGACAGCAAAGGACTTGGAAGAGTTGTTGAACGGAATGGACAGTGTCTTGAAAGGAGGGTATAAGATGAGCACCAACAAAAGCAAAACGAGGATAATGGAATGTAGTCTAATTAAGTCGGGTGATGCTGAGGGAATTAGATTAGGAAATGAGACACTTAAAGTAGTAAAGGAGTTTTGCTATTTGGGGAGCAAAATAACTGATGATGGTCGAAGTAGAGAAGATATAAAATGTAGACTGGCAATGGAAAGGAAAGTGTTTCTGAAGAATAGAAAATTGTTAACATCGAGTATAGATTTAAGTGTCAGGAAGTCGTTTCTGAAAGTATGTGTATGGAGTGTAGCCATGTAACATGGACGATAAATAGTTTGGACAAGAAGAGAATAGAAGCTTTCGAAATGTGGTGCTACAGAATAATGCTGAAGTTTAGATTGGTAGATCACATAACTAATGAGGAGGTATTGAATAGAATTGGGAAGAAGATAAATTTGTGGCACAACTTGGCAAGAAGAAAGGACCGGTTGGTAGGACATGTTCTGAGACATCAAGGGATCACAAATTTAGCATAGGAGGGCAGCGTGGAGAGTAAAAATCGTAGAGGGAGACCAAGAGATGAATAAAACTAAGCATATTCAGAAGTATGTATGTTGCAGTAAGTACTGGGATATGAAGAAGATTGCACAGTATCGAGTAGCATGGAGAGCTACATCAAACCAGTCTCAGGACTGAAGACAGCAACAACAACAATACTTTATCATTTCGTACCAAAAATCTTATGTTCACAGAACAGTGTTCCACCTGTAAACTGTGCAGAAGGGAATTCCCTCTTTCTCCATGCGTCGATAAACACAGGGTGCACAAGGAAACGGGGAAATTCCAAACAGTTCTCTCAAATTAAAGAAGATAAATGTGCAAGATTTATTGTGAAAAGAAAACAGTAAATGAAGGCCATTTTAAAGTATGCATTTCTAGAAGACAACACTGAGAATTTCCGTGGCATATTGTAACAGTTCCGTGGCCAATCGGAATGATTTGTTCTCCAGTCATTGTTGTCAACTCAGAGATTTTCTATGGGCAAAACCTTAAATGACTACCGAAGAGTTGTCATGCATCTGCATTTATGCCGTGTGGGCTGTAATTCCATACAGTTCTGATGTGCAAGTCCCGAAGTGGTGTCATCTAAAAAGACTGGCCCCAGGTGGCTGGGCACCATACACATTTTCTACTAACCTGACCACAAACACTATTATGTACATCCATACAGCAAGAGGTAATTATTGCCGGCCGCGGTGGTCTCGCGGTTCTAGGCGCGCAGTCCGGAACCGTGCGACTGCTACGGTCGCAGGTTCCAATCCTGCTTCGGGCGTGGATGTGTGTGACGTCCTCAGGTTAGTTAGGTTTAAGTTGTTCTAAGTTCTAGGGGACTGATGACCACAGCAGTTGAGTCCCATAGTGCTCAGAGCCATTTGAACCATATGAGGTAATTATTAATCTTCGTGTATTTCAGAGGTGTACAGCTAGAAAAGTTCAGACATCAGTGTTGTTGCATACTCTCTCTTTCATCCTTAATGCAGTTTGGGTAGTTGTTACACCTCAGGCCAGTTGTAAGTTTAATTATTACCACAAAGAAGTGTGTAGTACTGATACACACAGATGCCCCTGTGTCACAATAGTATAGCATGCCAGTAGAGCAACCAAAGAAATGGTGCAGACTATTGATATAGTGGAATATCGTGCTGCAATTTTCTGAATTTGAAGGGGAACAATGCTAAGCAATCCATACTCAGTGAGTGAAACGGTACGTCAACTAGGCGCCATCAAGTGACGTTATTAGGTGGTGCAAACGCTTCTAGTGTATCCAAACCTGTCTGAATTAGAAACCCGAAACAGAGCGAGTACAAATCCACTGTTGAGGGTTGCGTATCCTTAAAGTAAAGGCGCCGCTTTATGTCAGTTCTACATACGCCTCTATCCTTGTCGCTGTAGTGCTACGAGTACGAAGAGTCTGAGAGATATGGCGTTGCTGTCAATTTCTACTCGTCGACTAGTTTCTTGTTCCTGAACCGTGTAAAAACGTGTCATCAAGGGCGAGTTTTGAATAACTTCTACACTTGTCTAATTATCTTGCTGAAGTTTGCGTCTTTTGTCAAAAAGCAGCTTACAAGGATTCAGCTCTCTGACATCAAATACAGTGGTCATTGGGACGATACTCTGAAAGAGTATTTTATTAAAGAAGCAAAACAAGGTCAAATAGCTTATGAAAAAGCTTATTATCAGTGTAAAAATAAACCTCTAATTTCTATCCCTATCAAAAGTTTTCTTCAGGCAACTGTCAACAGCATAGATATACTTGGAGAAATGGATGATAAACATTATGCGGTCTTACAATATGTATATATCTATTCACAACTGGTTTCGATCATAGGCCATCTTTATAGTGCAAAAATATCTATTGCACCAACTTCATGTCTCATACACGCTACTTAACCAGCACATACATCACTTCTGACACTTAAACACTAGAAAGTAATACTTAACTGCATATTTTCAATGTTTTCAGCTTGTTTAAGCCGATATTATGGCGTTAAGTATCATTTTCCGACTTTTTCAAGTCATGTTGTTGTTGTTGTTGTTGTCTTCAGTCCTGAGACTGGTTTGATGCAGCTCTCCATGCTACTCTATCCTGTGCAAACTGCTTCATCTCCCAGTACCTACTGCAACCTACATCCTTCTGAATCTGCTTAGTGTACTCATCTCTCGGTCTCCCTCTACGATTTTTACCCTCCACGCTGCCCTCCAATGCTAAATTTGTGATCCCTTGATGCCTCAAAACATGTCCTACCAACCGATCCCTTCTTCTAGTCAAGTTGTGCCACAAACTTCTCTTCTCCCCAATCCTATTCAATACCTCCTCATTAGTTACGTGATCTATCCACCTTATCTTCAGTATTCTTCTGTAGCACCACATTTCGAAAGCTTCTATTCTCTTCTTGTCCAAACTAGTTATCGTCCATGTTTCACTTCCATACATGGCTACACTCCAAACAAATACTTTCAGAAACGACTTCCTGATACATAAATCTATATTCGATGTTAACAAATTTCTCTTATTCAGAAACGCTTTCCTTGCCATTGCCAGTCTACATTTTATATCCTCTCTACTTCGACCATCATCAGTTATTTTACTTCCTAAATAGCAAAACTCCTTTACTACTTTAAGTGTCTCATTTCCTAATCTAATTCCCTCAGCATCACCCGATTTAATTTGACTACATTCCATTATCCTCGTTTTGCTTTTGTTAATGTTCATCTTATATCCTCCTTTCAAGACACTGTCCATTCCGTTCAACTGCTCTTCCAAGTCCTTTGCCGTCTCTGACAGAATTACAATGTCATCGGCAAACCTCAAAGTTTTTACTTCGTCTCCATGAATTTTAATACCTACTCCAAATTTTTCTTTTGTTTCCTTTACTGCTTGCTCAATATACAGATTGAATAACATCGGGGAGAGGCTACAACCCTGTCTCACTCCTTTCCCAACCACTGCTTCCCTTTCATGCCCCTCGACTCTTATTACTGCCATCTGGTTTCTGTACAAATTGTAAATAGCCTTTCGCTCCCTGTATTTTACCCCTGCTACCTTTAGAATTTGAAAAAGAGTATTCCAGTCAACATTGTCAAAAGCTTTCTCTAAGTCTACAAATGCTAGAAACGTAGGTTTGCCTTTTCTTAATCTTTCTTCTAAGATAAGTCGTAAGGTCAGTATTGCCTCACGTGTTCCAACATTTCGACGGAATCCAAACTGATCCTCCCCGAGGTCTGCATCTACCAGTTTTTCCATACGTCTGTAAAGAATTCGCGTTAGTATTTTGCAGCCGTGGCTTATTAAACTGATAGTTCGGTAATTTTCACATCTGTCAGCACCTGCTTTCTTTGGGATTGGAATTATTATATTCTTCTTGAAGTCTGAGGGTATTTCGCCTGTCTCATACATCTTGCTCACCAGCTGGTAGAGTTTTGTCATGACTGGCTCTCCCAAGGCTGTCAGTAGTTCTAATGGAATGTTGTCTACTCCGGGGGCCTTGTTTCGACTCAGGTCTTTCAGTGCTCTGTCAAACTCTTCACGCAGTATCGTATCTCCCATTTCGTCTTCATTTACATCCTCTTCTATTTCCATAATATTGTCCTCAAGTACATCGCCCTTGTATAAACCTTCTATATACTCCTTCCACCTTTCTGCCTTCCCTTCTTTGCTTAGAACTTGGCTGCCATCTGAGCTCTTGATATTCATACACGTGGTTCTCTTCTCTCCAAAGGTCTCTTTAATTTTCCTGTAGGCAGTATCTATCTTACCCCTAGTGAGATAAGCTTCTACATCCTTACATTTGTCCTCTAGCCATCCCTGTTTAGCCATTTTGCACTTCCTTTCGATCTCATTTTTGAGACGTTTGTATTCCTTTTTGCCTGCTTCTTTTACTGCATTTTTATATTTTCTCCTTTCATCAATTAAATTCAATATTTCTTCTGTTACCCAAGGATTTCTAGCAGCCCTCGTCTTTGTACCTACTTTATCCTCTGCTGCCTTCACTACTACATCCCTCAGAGCTACCCATTCTTCTTCTACTGTATTTCTTTCCCCTATTCCTGTCAATTGTTCCCTTATGCTCTCTCTGAAACTCTCTACAACCTCTGGTTCTTTCAGTTTATCCAGGTCCCATCTCCTTAATTTCCCACATTTTTGCAGTTTCTTCAGTTTTAATCTACAGTTCATAACCAATAGATTGTGGTCAGAGTCCACATTTGCCCCTGGAAATGTCTTACAAGTCTTTCAAGTCATAACTGGCGTATACTTTTCTAGTCAAGTAGAATGTATGACATCTGAAGTCACAATAAATATTTTTCCACTGTGAAGTTTATCCGTAACTGAAACCAGTTGTGAATAAATATATTATAAAGCAGCATAATATGTATTCTAAACTTAGGTTGTTGCATACTCTCATCAATTTCCGTTTCGTCGTCAGTTGCCCTCAAAACATTACAGGAATCCATTAAAAAAATGTGTCTACTGGCATACTGCGACATATAATGAAATATTGCATTTCATCAGCACTTATATCAGCCGGAGGTGGAGTTATAACATTAACTGCCTACACGTGTGCTATCATTTACCACATTTGGTTTACTATGCCCCAAGAGAACAAATAGTCTTATCAAGGAAAAGCCGGGTATAACACTATACGCTGCACCGTTTGTGTACTGATACTATATTTGTATGCAATTATGGTAATTAGATGCAGTATAATGTTACCCTCTGTGAGGATTTTTGCAGAATTGACTGCGAAATACCTAAAGGGCTTTCTTTATTGGACATGATCTTGGCAATAGGTAAACATAATGAAGGTAACTGATCCAGTTTAGAAACTGTTTTAACTAATAAAACTTGCTCAAATAAAATTACAATACGGTCGCCAGTGTAGCTATGCTAGAAATGTGTAACGTTTCTTTTAAAGAAAACTAACCAATTTTAGACGAAAAACACAGCCTATACATCTTTGCTACGAAAGAGCAGGGAACCCAATCAAAAGCAAAGAAAGTGATAAAGGGGATTCTAACAGTTATTGTAAAATATGCCTGTCCTCACAAACACAAAAGACACTTTTACACTCATCAATTTTAAATACTTTGTCAAACATGAGTAACTTCGCCAATACAACAAATGCAAGCCAATACTAAACTGGAAATTTGGCATGGGTCTAGTCTTATTTTGTCAGATATTTTCCACACAGCACAAATTCAATTAAATTCCACTTGCACAAATATTCACACTTTTCTTTAAAAACAAATAAGTAACTGGAATTGGAAGCAAAATCAGCATTGGCCGTATTTTGTTGTTTTATTGTCAGCAAAATCGACTTTAGGTCACTAGGAGCTACAGTTTGGAACTGCGCGGCCGTTACGGTCGCAGGTTCGAATCCTGTCTCGGGCATGGATGCGTGTGATGTCCTTAGGTTAGTTAGGTTTAAGTATTTCTAAGTTCTAGGGGACTGATGACCTTAGCAGTTAACTCCCATAGTGCTCAGGGCCATTTGAACCGTTTGAACCATCCTCAGTGCTGTAATATACAATTAAAATTGGTAGGCACTGGTATCAAGCTATAGCCACAAGGTTAGAATGATCACATAAACTCAACAACAACATACAGCCAATACTGATTTTCCTTCCAATTCTATCCACTATTTGGTCGTGGTGCACACAACACGCCATGGAGTCGCCAATCAAGAAAATAAGTAACTGTATTCATGGATAATATTATTCATAGCAATCTTACCTTCAGTGAGAATAAAATAGTAAGTGGGTGCTCATAAGCTGATATTACACTTTTTGGAATACAATGTGCTCATAACTCGACATAAATTTCAAGAGCGGTTAGAACATTCATTAATCCAGTAACTTTATGTATTTTTAACAACTTTCAATGGGGGCCCTTAATGTTGAGCACTGTTGCAAAACAAACTAACACACTTTCTTGAATAATTTAAAGAATTCCAACTTTTGGAATTCTCCTTTTGAAATATTGACTCACCTTGTATGCAATTTTATGACAGATTTTACAGTAAATATGTTCACCAGATATTGCATTTCTAACCAAACTTTAAGAACATTTACTTTAAAGCTAACCTCAAAATTGATTGTTGTCTATTAGTTATCATAATAGTTCTTTTCTTTTGAAACCATAAGTTAAGCAAGTAATTTTGAAAGTCGACAAAACTTTAAAATAAACTACTTCAATCACTGGGAGGCTTTCACAAAAGCTACACTTACTTCCTCCTCAACTTTACCAAAAGCCACAATAATTTTTGATAGCGTTTTTCACTCAGTTTCAAACAAAATTAACCAAATAATTGTCTTTCTTTTTGATTATCATTTCTCACAATGTGGACACTCGGAAATCATTGTTCAAACGGAGAGGATCCTGAGAGTTATTATGATGAGGAAGAAATCAAGGTAGGTACATACATTTTGATGTCAGTTACCTGTATTTGCACATATCAAATGTGCTGATCCATCACTTTACAAACTATGATCCTGCCTCTCTCTGACAGTGATTGTGCAATATTGATGGCGAGGATGTGATGACAGGTGGATTTGCCGTTGGAGTCCAAGTGCTCTGTTATTTTCTTCATGGTGACGATAATCAGATTTTATAATACTTTCAGGCCACAGAGCATTGTATTAAATCTATTCATCCACCCGAGGCGTAATAAATCCCAACGCTAAAAGTCTCACTTGGCACCTGCACAATGCACCTTCCAGTCACTAGTTGCCAACTGTCCGGTAGCTAGCCTCCGACTGACTCTCATGTCTACCTTTTCACTCGCACCAACGGCAATATGCGCGCGCTAAATAACTTCCGTTTTATAGGGGAACGACTTCATCTTTTACCATAACATGAAACAAGAGCCCTAAGTGTGGATCAAGAGTTACAAAGTAGCAAGTAAACATTTTTAAGCAAAAGTTGCATTTACCATATTAACAAGTAAATACAAAATTATTTAACCGAAATCATCCATTTCTAAATATAACCAAAGCAATTAGTCAGTAAAGAGAAAACATAGTACAACGTATCAAAGAGCACATATTAAAGAAAATGCGCTTTATCTAAAGCATAACTAATCAGAAAAAAATTACAAAATATCTTACAATGGTGTTCTGAAGCTGATGTGAATGCTATATGACCTCATCTGATTACGGTTAAGAATAGAGGAAAATCCGTTGGAAATGCTCTTGAAAAGGCGCTGGTTCCAAAAGTTACTACACCTATTACCTACAAAAGCGCTTCTTCTCACACTGATAGGTGGATGGATGATGAGTAAAATAACCTACACTATGGTGCCTGTACCTACAACCAGCGAAATGTGGTTTATGGAGAACAGACCAATGTATACTGCCTTCTTTGCCGATGAAGGAAAAACAGCAGTTAACGTTTTCTCGAAACTTACCCGCTGTTTAGAGCCCTTGGAAATTCCAGAGGATATAATGAAGTGAGTATCATTCGCAGTATACCATGATTCTTATATAGTGACAGCTCCGAACGGCTTCACGAGAGTACCTTGCGTGTGTCATTTTCTTATCGCTTTACTCAAACATACTTTGAAGTCGGAAGTTTTATTGTCACTGCCAGAGCTAGTTCGTGTATAAACTCGTGTAAAGCACTAGCGACATGTTTGAAGAGAGTTTGTCTTCCAAAGAGACCTACAAACTCAGTAAAACAAAAGATATAACTCAAATGGAACACTTTGTTAGACATGCTGGTTTCAGGACATGATATTCTTATCGATGTTAAGGAGCTATTCCCACAAAAACAGTTGACCAGGCTTATGAATATAGAGTAACAGACCCTAAACGAACCTTTCTTGTTCCTGAAGCCATTTAAAGAAGCTACTAAGAAAACAGAATGAGATAGCTATCCAATTCCCAGTTTGTTACTTCTCTGCCGGTGTAAACTTCAGGATGATCACTCGAGTCATAATGAATGAATAGTGATGGTATAGGAATACTTAAATTAAGATGCAGAAGTTACATGGCTGAAAAGGATGAGAAGATTAAACAGCACTTGTACCGCAACATCGCAACAATTTTGTGTCCCCCACATCGTGATCGTTTGATGCCTAGCTCTGAAGACAGAAGCAATGTTTTCAAGCAGGATGGTGCTATGTTTGAAACATTTCATGTGAGTGACGAATTATATACGCCAATTCCTTTTGAGATTGAAACACAGTTATGAGTAAATCATACCGTTCTTTCTAGTTACTCGTGGTTCACACGAAAGTACATCAGGCCGATCGTAACTGCCATATCTTTAGAAATTTCAGAGATATCCGAAACGTTTAGACCATGTGGAGCAAAAACCACGAAGTATTGTTGTTTCTCTCAAACGTTGCTCCCGAAAAGGATTCGGAGGTATTATTGGATGATGGATATATGAAGAAAAGACAGTGCTTTCTTTATCACATGTAGCTAACAGCATAAGTCTTCTGGATCCTAATGTTGTGGATGATATTTTATTGGGTCACAGTAACAACGATGTGTTAAATACTTTCGATTTAGTGTAACATGTCGATACAGTTAATCAGTTAATGTAATAATATGGTATGATGTTATTTAAATTTATTAATCCTTTGTAATATTCTCTATAAACGTCTAGGTTGGAAACCATGGTCTGTCGGGAAATTCTGAAAGATTCGATAACAAACATCAAAGACCTGTGTCAAAACTCGTAAGCTACATTCAGTGCCGCCCGACTGGTTTTTAATAACTTTGCTAGGAACAGGGAGTTTAATGTGATCTCCATGATCGAGAATGATGTAGTTCTATGTATAACATTAATAGAAAGAGACTACTAATATATAATGACAAGTTGAGCTTGTAAGTTGTGTACTGGTTTTGTTACTGTAATTTGCGATTATAGGCTAACAGCTAGTGGCAGAGTGTATCATTAATTATAGTTATTTTTTGAACAACTGGCGTAAATTTATTTTAGTCTTTAAGCACTATTTAAAGAATAAGCCTGTAGCCCATGTGTCCTGTTTTCTTGTAATATCGTCAATGACTCGGTATCTTGTCCAAAATGTATGTCTGTCAATTTATTATTTTCTCTAAATAGAGAATACGTATTAAAATAAATTAATAGCTGTCTATATATATATATATATATATATATATATATATATATATATATATATATGTGTGTGTGTGTGTGTGTGTGTGTGTGTGTGTGTGTGTGTGTGTGTGTGTTCAGAAAAAAAGAATACTTTGAACGATTATAGATAGGACATTAATACAGGACGTGTACATTAGGGTATTCTGCAGGTATGATAGGCATTTGTACCATGTCGGTCAGCGGGTTGAAGGTCAACATCGATATCGTGGTGCAACACCATCTACCAATGAAATGTGCCTCCGGCTCATTTTGTCGCTACATCCTGCAGGTAATGGATCAGTGTGACTTGAGCAGACTTGGAGGATGCCTTGCAGACGTTATATGAACGAACCGCACCGCCAAATCAGTTGGTTTGAAAGAGGGCGCATGTGAAACATCCATCTGGAAAACCGCTGCTCATGTGCGACGAAGTGTTTTGGCAGTGCACTGTGCAGAATGGTTCACGGAAAGCCCAAGAACACATCGACACCCCATCCGAATGGCACTGCAGGACACATCTGCTTCCTAGTCGGCTCTGGAGCAACAGTGGAACAGTGTAACACATCGTGCACTATCAGAGGTGAAAGTCCGTCGCAGTTTATTACGGCACTTCTCCGCCTGCCTTTGACGAATGTGCAACATCATGTTAGAAGGCGATGGTGTGTGGAACGATGTCACTGAGGACGGGAATGGCATCAAGTAGTGTTTTTGGACTTCTCCAGGTTTTGTTTGTTTGAAAATGATGGTTGCATTTCCGTTCGCCACAGAGAGAGAGACGGAATCACAATTACTGCATTCACACAAGACGTACAGCGCCAATTCAAGGCCTTATGGTATGGAGTGCTGTTGGGTACAACCACAAATGACAGCTGTTGTGTGTCTAGGGCGCTGTCACCAATATGACCTAAATGAATGACATCTTGGGACCCGCAGGCTTACTTTTTCGTCACAACTACCAGACACCTCTTTTTTTTTCAGCACGTCAATGCACGACCACGTATTACTGCTTGAAGAAATGATTTCTTGGCGTCACAGGATGACATCCTTTTGCCCTGGCCTGCCAGATCACCAGACTTGTCACCAGTCGAAAATGTCTGAGATATAGTGAAACGATGGCTGCACTCCTGTGTGCATCACTGTGACCCAACGCAAAGCACCGTAGATGAACTTTGGAACAAGGTGAATGCAGCATCAGTGGCTGTACCGCAAGACGCCTTTCGCCCCTTATGGGCGTCGATGTTATCATGCATGAAGCAAGTCTTCAGACCCCATGCCGCACCCTGTTCGTACTAGGCAACATGAACCGAGGTGACAGAGACGCGAATCATTTCTGCAGAACATACTAGTGTAAGCGTCCTCTGAACATAAACGTCCTATCTCTAGTCGTTCAAGGTGTTCGGTTTTTTTCCAAACATGAGTATATACACACATACTCATTGTCCAGATATTAATTTTTTCCAATTTCCTGTTAGCACGAAAACAACAAATATTGAACTGTGTTTGTTGTGTTATGTCGAAAAAATTCAATATGCTAGTTTTAGCGAAAACGTCTTTGAATTTATGAACAGTCGTACACACCAATATGCATTATCTACAAATGTACAACTGCAGAATCCCGGACACTTTCAATGAGGTGGATGCAAGCTGCTTCGTGTGCCTACAGAACGCCTCTTCATAGCTCTATAGACGGCTGATGTTTCCGTCTACAGTCGTTTGCTCTTCGCAGCTAAAAGCCGTCGAAAGCGTTGCCAGGTGTTAGCGATTTCCTTAAACTAACTCGACTGCAGGTGTGTCCTAGTGGCAATGAACAAATGCGGTAAGACTTCATGCAAAATACCTTTTTCAATGCATCTCAGTGTTTGTGACGTCATACTGCTGAATTACGTGTGGAACCATGATATAAATTTGTAGGTGCATTTAGCGGCACATATGGATACTATCTGCGAATTTTATTGCAGATAGAATTAGTAACACAAACGTAATAAATTTTATCGCCAGCCATGTTACGGGGGTTTTTCAAGCCTTCCATTGTTTATGACGTCATATCTCTTGAATTACATTAGGTATGTGCTTCTTACACCTACAGAAATTGCTGCCTGGCAGTAAGGGATATTCGTACCAAGTTTAGTTGAAATCGGTCCATTGTTTCAGGAGATGTGAGATGTGGAACACACACACACACACACACACACACATATATATATATATATATATATATATATATATATATATATATATATATATATATATATATATATATATATGCAAATGATTAGGTTTTCAGAGCGTTCACACAACACATAAGGTTGGCGCCGGTGGAGACACCTACAACATGCTGACTGCTGACATGAGGAACGTTTCCAACCGATTTCTCATACACAAACAGCAGTTGACCGGCGTTGCTGGTGAAACGTTGTTGTGATCCCTTGTGTAAGGAGGAGAAATGTGTACCATTACTCTTCCGACTTTGATAAAGGTCGGATCGTAGCCTATCGCGATTGCAGCTTACCGTATCGCGACATTGCTGCTCTCGTTGGTCGAGATCCAATGACAGCGGAATATGGAATCGGTGGGTAGAGGGGGATAATCCGGAACGCCGTGCTGGATCCCAACGGCCTAGTATCACTAGCAGTCGAAATGACAGGCATCTTAACCGCATGGCTGTAACGGATGGCGCAGCAAAGTCTCGATCCCTGAGCCAACAAGTGGAGACGTTTGAAAGGCAACAACCACCAGCACGAACAGTTCGACGAAGTTTGCAGCAGCATGAGCTATTAGCTCGGAGACCATGGCTGCGGGTACCCTTGCTGCGTCACAGACAGGAGCGCCTGCGATGGTGTAATAAACGAGGGACCTGGGTGCACGAATAGCAAAACGTCATTTTTTCGGATGAATCCAGAATCTATTTACAGCATCATGATGGTCGCATCCGTGTTTGGCGATATCGCGGTGAACGCACATTGGAAGCGTGCATTCATCATCGCCATACTGGCGTAGCACCTGACGAGATGGTATAGGGTGCCATTGGTTACACTTCTCGGTCACCTCCTGTTCGCATTGACGGCACTTTGAACAGTGGAAGTTACATTTCATATGTGTTACGACCCGTGGGTCTACCCTTCATTCGATCCCTTCGAATCCCCATATTTCAGACGGATAATGCACTACCGCATGTTGCAGTTCCTGTAAGGGCCTCTCTGGATACAGAAAATGTTCGACTGCTCCCCTGGCCAGCACATTCTCCAGATCTCTCACCAACTGAAAACGTCTGGTCAATGGTGGCCGAGCAACTGGCTCGTCACAATACACCAGTCACTACTCTTGATGAACTGTGGCATCGTGTTGAAGCTGCATGGGCAGCTGTACCTGTACACGCCATCCAAGCTCTGTTTCACTCAATGCCCAGGGGTATCAAGTTCGTTGTTACTGCCAGAGATGGTTGTTCTGGGTACTGATTTCTCAGTATCTATGCACCCAAATTGCGTGAAAATGTAATCCCGTGTCAGTTCTAGTATAATATATTTGTCCAAACCCGTTTATCATCTGCATTTCTTCTTAGTGCAGTAATTTTAATGGCCAGTAATGTATTATATATATAATGCGTTGTAAGGTGCATTTACTCTGGTGTTCCGGCAGATATTTGCATTTTCATTTTCGCAATGTGTAGCTGGAGCAAGGCCAAACAGTTACTGCTCACCATGGCATCCGTGATCCGTGCGACGCCCACTGTCATTGGAAAGGGTCGGATTGTTTCCCTTTGCCAAAAAAATGTTTTTTAAAGTGGAATTTTTCGTGGTTGTTCGATAGAGACGTCCCACATTAATCTAGCGCGATATTTATTGTATCGATATGAATTAACAGAGAAAGTGAAACACTAAAAATGGCCAGAACTCCAGCAACGACAGAACCGCCCTGGCTCGTGCTGACCTTCATGTAGCAGCCCTGATGCTCAGTAGCTGCTGGAGTACTGTAAAATGTTGGTGTTCTACTTTCTCTGTTAATTCATATCTATACAATAAATGTGGCGCTAAACTAATATGGACTTCGCCGTCGAACGAGAACGTACAATTCCGCTTTAAAAATGATTTTGTTTCTAACGGGAAACAAACTGACGCTTTCTTACGATTTCAATATAGAATTAGTGGTCCAGTTAAGCGTTTCAGCGCAGATACAGGGTGTTTCAAAAATGACCGGTGTATTTGAAACAGCAATGCAAACTAAACGAGCAGCGATAGAAATACACCGTTTGTTGCAATATGCTTGGGACAACAGTACATTTTCAAGCAGACAAACTTTCGAAATTACAGTAGTTGCAATTGTCAACAACAGATGGCGCTGCGGTCTGGGAAACTCTATAGTACGATATTTTCCACATATGCACCATGCGTAGCAATAATATGGCGTAGTCTCTGAATGAAATTACCCGAAACCTTTGACAACGTGTCTGGCGGAATGGCTTCACATGCCGATGAGATGTACTGCTTCAACTGTTCAATTGTTTCTGGATTCTGGCGGTACACCTGGCCTTTCAAGTGTCCCCACAGAAAGAAGTCACATGGGTTCATGTCTGGCGAATAGGGAGGCCAATCCACGCCGCCTCCTGTATGTTTCGGATAGCCCAAAGCAATCACACGATCATCGAAATATTCATTCAGGAAATAAAAGACGTTGGCCGTGCGATGTGGCCGGGCACCATCTTGCATAAACCACGAGGTGTTCGCAGTGTCGTCTAAGGCAGTTTGTACCGCCACAAATTCACGAAGAACGTCCAGATAGCGTGATGCAGTAATCGTTTCGGATCTGAAAAATGGGCCAATGATTCCTTTGGAAGAAATGGCGGCCCAGACCAGTACTTTTTGAGGATGCAGAGACGATGGGACTGCAACATGGGGCTTTTCGGTTCCCCATATGCGCCAGTTCTGTTTATTGACGAAGCCGTCCAGGTAAAAATAAGCTTCGTCAGTAAACCAAATGCTGCCCACATGCATATCGCCGTCATCAATCCTGTGCACTATATCGTTAGCGAATGTCTCTCATGCAGCAATGGTAGCGGCACTGAGGGGTTACCGCGTTTGAATTTTGTATGGATAGAGTTGTAAACTCTGGCGCATGAGACGATACGTGGACGTTGGCGTCATTTGGACCGCAGCTGCGACACGGCGAACGGAAACCCGAGGCCGCTGTTGGATCACCTGCTGCACTAGCTGCGCGTTGCCCTCTGTGGTTGCCGTACGCGGTCGCCCTACCTTTCCAGCACGTTCATCCGTCACGTTCCCAGTCCGTTGAAATTTTTCAAACAGATCCTTTATTGTATCGCTTTTCGGTCCTTTGGTTACATTAAACCTCCGTTGAAAACTTCGTCTTGTTGCAACAACACTGTGTTCTAGGCGGTGGAATTCCAATACCAGAAAAATCCTCTGTTCTAAGGAATAAACCATGTTGTCCACAGCACACTTGCACGTTGTGAACAGCACACGCTTACAGCAGAAAGACGACGTACAGAATGGCGCACCCACAGATTGCGTTGTCTTCTATATCTTTCACATCACTTGCAGCGCCATCTGTTGTTGAAAATTGTAACTACTGTAATTTCGAAAGTTTGTCCTCCTGAAAATGTACTGTGCAAGCTGCTTCATCTCCCAGTACCTACTGCAACCTACATCCTCCTGGATTTGCTTAGTGTATTCATCTCTTGGTCTCCCTCTACGATTTTTACCCTCCACGCTGCCCTCCAATGCTAAATTTGTGATCCCTTGATGCCTCAAAACATGTCTTACCAACTGATCCCTTCTTCTAGTCAAGTTGTGCCACAAACTTCTCCCCAATCCTATTCAATACCTCATCATTAGTTACGTAATCTATCCACCTTATCTTCAGTATTCTTCTGTAGCACCACATTTCGAAAGCTTCTGTTCTCTTCTTGTCCAAACTATTTATCGTCCATGTTTCACTTCCATACATGGCTACACTCCAAACAAATACTTTCAGAAACGACTTGCTGATACATAAATCTATATTCGATGTTAACAAATTTCTCTTCTTCAGAAACGCTTTCCTTGCCATTGCCAGTCTACATTTTATATCCTCTCTACTTCGACCATCATCAGTTATTTTACTTCCTAAATAGCAAAACTCCTTTACTACTTTAAGTGTCTCATTTCCTAATCTAATTCCCTCAGCATCACCCGATTTAATTTGACTACATTCCATTATCCTCGTTTTGCTTTTGTTAATGTTCATCTTATATCCTCCTTTCAAGACACTGTCCATTCCGTTCAACTGCTCTTCCAAGTCCTTTGCCGTCTCTGACAGAATTACAATGTCATCGGCAAACCTCAAAGTTTTTACTCCGTCTCAATGAATTTTAATACCTACTGCAAATTTTTCTTTTGTTTCCTTTACTGCTTGCTCAATATACAGATTGAATAACATCGAGGAGAGGCTACAACCCTGTCTCACTCCTTTCCCACCCACTGCTTCCCTTTCATGTCCCTCGACTCTTATGACTGCCATCTGGTTTCTATACAAATTGTAAATAGCCTTTCGCTCCCTGTATTTTACCCCTGCCACCTCTAGAATTTGAAAAAGAGTATTCCAGTCCACATTGTCAAAAGCTTTCTCTAAGTCTACAAATGTTAGAAACGTAGGTTTGCCTTTTCTTAATCTTTCTTCTAAGATAAGTCGTAAGGTCAGTATTGCCTCACGTGTTTCAACATTTCGACGGAATCCAAACTGATCCTCCCCGAGGTCCGCATCTACCAGTTTTTCCATTCGTCTGTAAAGAATTCGCGTTAGTATTATATATATATATATATATATATATATATATATATATATATATATATATATATATATATATATATATTTTGCTTGAGCCTTGTCCCGCAGTTACGCAGTGTCAGCCATCTTTAATCGGATTTGATTTAAGGGGTGGCCAGATGCCCTTCCATTCGCCACCCCGCACCCCCGGAACGGAATTAGCGTACTCAAACTGTCTGCTTCGAGTGTAATCCATGGAATAGTGCGTAAGTGTTAGCCGTGGAACTGAGGCTGAACATGGGGACCAGCCCGGTATTCACCTAGCGGGATGTGGAAAGTCGCCTAAAAACCACATCAAGACTGGCCGGCATATCGGCCCTCGTCCTTAATCCGCCGGTCGGATTCGATACGGGGCCGGCGCGCCTACCCGAGTCCAGCGAGTTCAGGAACCAGCGCGTTAGCGCTCTCGGCTATCCTCACCCCTGTTTTTGCTGATACTCTATGACACACTTCATTTGGAACCGATCTGTCTGCCTGACATCTGACCGGAAATTGCTAGGCGTGTTTCAACGTCTGAAAAATTATGTCTGCTTCAATTTCGCACCACTCGCATAAGAGTGATGCTAGTAGAGCCACTGAGAGAATGCAGTTCTGGTCTTCCTTTAAATACACGCTGAGCGTCAGTTAACTTTCAGGTTGGACGTCGTTAGTTGATGTTAGTGAAGAGTCCCTTTAAGAGAACATAGACACAGTTATAAATACATCACTGAGTCTAAACGAGGTCACGTAATAGGGATACGAGAAGCTGGATGTTCCTTACGCGATATTGCACAAAGATTTAGTACGAATGTTGCCAGTGTACGTGACTGCTGGCAGTGTTGGTCATGAGAATGTGCGGTGGCAAGGAGACCGTGCTCCGGATGGCCGTATGTGGTGGTGGTGGTTAGTGTTTAACGTCCAGTCGACAACGATGTCATTAGAGACGGAGCGCAAGCTCGGGTTAGGGAAGGATTGGGAAGGAAATCAGCGGTGCAATTTCAAAGGAACCATCCCGGCATTCGCCTGAAACGTTTTAGGGAAATCACGGAAAACCTTAATCAGGATGGCCGGAGACGGGATTGAACCGTCGTCCTCCCGAATGTGAGTCCAGTGTGCTAACCTCTGCGCCACCTCACTCGGTTGGATGGCCGTATGGTACTACCGAGAGGGAAGACCATCATGTTCGGCGTACGGCTCTGCCGCTTGGTATTGCATCTGTAGCAGCAATTTGAGCAGCGGTTATCACCAAGGTGACGCAAAGAACTGTTCAAATCGCTACTTCAAGAACATCTTCGAGCCAGACGACCTGTGGCGTGGGTTTATCTAGCGATTATACCTGCGGTGCTGCCTTTCATGAACAGCATTTCAGGGAGTGTTTTCCAACAGGGTAAGGCTCGCCCACATACCGGTTTTGTAACCTAACGTGCTCTACAAACTGTTGACATGTTGCGTTGGCCAGTTCGATCACCAGATCTGTCTCCAGTCGAGTACTTCATCGGACAACAACTCCGTCTTGATACACAAACAGCATTAACCGCCCCTGTATTGGTCGACCAAGAGCAACAGACAAGGAACGCCATGCCACAAACTAACATCCGACGCTTGTGCAACACAATGCATGCGCGTTTCATGCTTGCATTCAACTTTCTGGCTGTTACACCGGTTATGAACGTACAACATTTCAGCGTGGCAACGGTTTATCTGGCGCTTATATTAACCTGTAAACTTGCAATGTCAATAGCGTTTATATGTTACCTGTGCAAATGTATTCCTTAAATTTTGTTATTATTTTTCGTTGTTGCGATTATTTTTTTGTCCTTGTATGCACAGATAATCTTTCTTATGTGTAGCGGCAACGCTAGTGCACTCGAGTACGCGCTCTCCTTCCTACAGTGGTGGAGTCCACTAGTGCCTCACAACACCAAGCGACGTGTTTACAGTTACTGACAGCGCGGAGACTGGTATATCGAATTTCCAAGCGTACGGTGACGGAGAGCTTGGAACTGACGTCATACCACCAATTGGCGAATTTAAAGCGAGTGTCCGGAGCCCATTTCTGATACCTAGTCTGAATGACGAAGAATGATGCGGCACGACACATTGTTGTGAATAACCCGGAACTTGCCCCCCTTCTTGCAGCGGTGTACCGTAGGTCTCTAGAAGAGCGAAGCGTTCCAAAGGATTGGAAAAGGGCACAGGTCATCCCCGTTTTCAAGAACGGACGTCGAACAGATGTGCAGAACTATAGACCTATATCTCTATGTGCGGAACTATAGACCTATATATCTAACGTCGATCAGTTGTAGAATTTTGGAACACGTATTATGTTCGAGTATAACGTCTTTTCTGGAGACTAGAAATTTACTCTGTAGGAATCATCATGGGTTTGGAAAAAGACGGTCATGTGAAACCAAGCTCGCGCTATTACTCCACGAGACTCAGAGGGCCTTAGACACGGGTTCACAGGTAGATGCCGAGTGTTTTGACTTCCGCAAGGCGTTTGACACAGTTCCCCACAGTCGTTTAATGAACCAAGTAAGGGCATACGGACTATCAGATCAATTGTGTGATTGGATTGAGGAGTTCCTAGATAACAGAACGCAGCATGTCATTCTCAATGGAGAGAAGTCTTCCGAAGTAAGAGTGATTTCAGGTGTGCCGCAGGGGAGTGTCATAGGACCGTTGCTATTCACAATATACATAAATGACCTGGTGGATGACATCGGAAGTTCAGTGAGGCTTTTTCCAGATGATGACCTGGTGGATGACATCGGAAGTTCACTGAGGCTTTTTGCAGATGATGCTGTGGTGTATCGAAAGGTTGCAACAATGGAAAATTGTACTGAAATGCAGGAGGATCTGCAGCGAATTGACGCATGGTGCACGGAATGGCAATTGAATCTTAATGTAGACAAGTGTAATGTGACGCGAATACATAGAATGATAGGTCCCTTATCATTTAGCTACAAAATAGCAGGTCAGCAACTGGAAGCAGTTAATTCCATAAATTATCTGGGAGTACGCATTAGGAGTTATTTAAAATGGAATGATCATCTAAAGTTGATCGTCGGTAAAGCAGATGACAGACTGAGAGTCATTGGAAGAATCCTAAGAAAATGCAATCCGACAACAAAGGAAGTAGGTTACAGTACGCTTGTTCGCCCACTGCTTGAATACTGCTTAGCAGTGTGGGATCCGCACCAGATAGGGTTGATAGAAGAGATAGAGAAGATCCAACGGAGAGCAGCTCGCTTCGTTACAGGAACATTTAGTAATCGCGAAAGCGTTACGGAGATGATAGATAAACTCCAGTGGAAGACTCTGCAAGAGAGACGCTCAGTAGCCCGGTACGGACTTTTGTTAAAGTTTCGAGAACATACCTTCACCGAAGAGTCAAGCAGTATATTGCTCCCTCCTACGTATATCTCGCGAAGAGACCATGAGGATAAAATCAGAGAGATTAGAGCCCACACAGAAGCATACCGACAATCCTTCTTTCCAGGTACAATACGAGACTGGAATAGAAGGGAGAACCGATAGAGGTACTCAGGGTACCCTCCGCCACACACCGTCAGGTGGCTTGCGGAGTATGGATGTAGATGTAAATGTAGATGTAGAATGACAAGGCAAGTGAGGGCTCCGCTGCTCCACGACCGACATATCAGAAACGATACTACTGAAAATATGTAATGTAGGTCGTACATCAGTTTTCGAAAGCTACATCTACATCAGCATGGATACTCTGAAAATCACATTTAAGTGCCTGGCAGAGGGTTCATCGAACCACCATCACAATTCTCTATTATTCCAATCTCGTATAGCGCGCGGAAAGAATGAACACCTAAATCTTTCCGTACGAACTCTGATTTCCCTTATTTTATTATGGTGATCGTGCCTCCCTGTGTAGGTCGGTGTCAACAAAATATTTTCGCGTTCAGAAGAAAACGTTAGTGATTGGAATTTCGTGAGAAGATTCCGTCGTAACGAAAAACGCCTTCGTTTTAATGATGTCCAGCCCAAATCCCGTATCATTTCTGTGACACTCTCTCTCATATTTCGCGATAATACGAAACGTGCTGCCTTTCTTTGAACTTTTTAGGTGTAGACAGAATGAGATTTTCACTCTGCAGCGGAGTGTGCGCTGATATGAAACTTCCTGGCAGATTAAAACTGTGTGCCCGACTGAGACTCGAACTCGGGACTTGTGAGTACCGGGCGTGAGTCGTGCTTTGGTAGCTCAGATGGTAGAGCACTTGCCCGCGAAAGGCAAAGGTCCCGAGTTCGGGTCTCGGTCGGGCACACAGTTTAAATCTGCCAGGAAGTTTTTCGGTGTACTCTTTCAGTCCTATCTGGTAAGATCCCACACCGCGCAGCAGAATTCTGAAGCAGGACGGACTAGCGAAGTGTAGGAAATCCCCTTTTGTAGGTCTGTTAAATTTTCTAAATGTCCTGCCAATAAAACACAGTCTTTGGTTAACCTTCCCCACAACATTTTCTATGTGTTCCTTCCAATTTAAGTTGTTCATAATCGTAATACGTAGGTATTTAGTTGAATTTACGGCTTTTACATTAGAATGATTCATCGTGTAACCGAAATTTAACGCGTTCCTTTTATCACTCATGTGGATGATTCTCACTTCCCGTTATTTATGGTCAACCGCCACTTTTCGCACGATTCAGATATCTTTTCTAAATCGTTTTGCAGTTTGTTTTGGTCATCCGACTTTATTAGTCGATAAACGACAGCGTCATCTGCAAAGAACCGAAGATGGCTGCTCAGATTGTCTCCAACATCGTTAATACAGTTAAGGAACAGCAAAAGGCCTATAATCCTACGTTGGGGAACGCCAGAAATCACTTCTGTTTTACTCGATGACTTTCCGTCAATTACTACGAACTGTGACCTCTCTGACAGGAAATCACAAATCCAGTCACATAACTGATATGATATTCCATGAGCACGCAATTTGTGTGGTACAGTGTCAAAAGCCTTCCGGAAATCCAGAAATATGGAATCGATCTGAAATCCCTTGTCAATAGCACTCAAGACTTCGTGTGAATAAAGAGCTAGTTGTGTTTCACAGGAACGATGTTTTCTAAACCTATGTTGACTGTGTGTGCATACATCGTTTTCTTCGAGGTAATTCATAATGTTTGAACACAGTATATGTTCTATAATCCTGCATCATATCGACGTTAACGATATAGGCCTGTAATTTAGTGGATTACTCCTACCACCTTTCTTGAATATTTGTGTGACCTGTGCTACATTCCAGTCTTTGGGTACGGATCTTTCGACGAGCGAACGGTTGTATATTATTGTTAAGTATGGAGCTAATGCATCAGCATACTCCGAAAGAAACCTAATTGGTATACAGTCTGGACCAGAAGACTTGCTTTTATTAAGTGATTTAAGTTGTTTCACTACCCCGAGGATATTTACTTCTACGTTACTCATGTTGGTAGCTGTTCTCGATTGGAATTCTGGAATATTTACTTCGTCTTCTTTTGTGAAGGCCTTTCGGAAAACTGTGTTCAGTAACTCTGCTTTGGCAGCAGCGCCTTCGATAGTATCTCCACTGCTATCGTGCAGAGAAGGCATTAATTGTTTCTTGCCGCTAACATACTTCACATACGACCAGAATCGCTTATGATTTTCTGCCAGGTTTCGGGACAAAGTTTCGTTGTGGAAACTGTTATAGGCATCTCGCACTGAAGTCCGCGCTAAATTTCGTGCTTCTATAAAAGATCGACAATCTTGGGGATTTTGCGTCTGTTTAAATTTGGCATGTAAGTTTCGTTGTTTCTGCAACAGTGTTCTAACCCGTTTTGTGTACCAAGGAGGATCAGCTCCGTCGTTTGTTACTTTATTTGGTGTAAATCTCTCAATTTCTACCGATACTATTTCTTTGAATTTAATCCACATCTGGTCTACACTTGTATTATTAATTTGGAATTGATGGAGATTGTCTCTCAGAAAGGCGTCAAGCGAATTTTTATCTGCTTTTTGAATAGGTATACTTTGAGCTTATTTTTCGAGGATTTGGGGATTACATTATTCAGTCTCGCAACGACCATCCCTGAATCTGTTTTGATGCTTGTTAGTAACACAGGATTATTTGTTGCCAAGAGGTCAAGTGTGTTTTCACAACCGTTTACTTTAATTTTGAAGGACATTTTGAACACAGCAAATGTCGCTACCTGCTCGGTTCCGGAACATTATCACTCGTAAAGAACTTAAATGAACCGAGGCAGCAACGGAAAAAATTTTGCTGTTTTAGGTCAATCCCGATGACATCTTTCTTCGGCCAATCACCATGGGTGAGACAAAGGATCAAAGCAAGCAGTGGAACATGTGGGCTCAATACTGGTGAAAATGTCCAATACCCAGCCATCATCGGGAAAGTCTCACAGAAATCTTCTAAAAGAACTTATTTTGCTCCAAGACAGAATCCCAGTTGATTCTCTACAGCACAGTTATAAATTATGCTTTGTTGAACTGTAAGCTTTAGTCTCACCACCAGTATTCCGCTAACATGGCACCCAGGAATTCTTGGTCTTTTCTTACATGACAAACTCATTGCTTGTCAGACATTTACAGACTGCTGACTAGGTGATTTTCTAGGTGCAACGTTTCCCGAACAGTCGTAATGGCTTCGAAGCAAGACAACTATCAGTGTGCCGAATGTGGTGCGTGGCGTTCAATTGTGGTACGTTTCACAGGGACGGTTGCTTGGTAACGGTGACCTCTCCGCAACAGATTAATCGGGGATGTCATGAAACACCCTGTAGTCAATCGCAAGTATAGCTTCGAGCGATGTCGGCTGTTGGGTTGCACCGTTGATGTGATAGTTACGACTTCGGCAGCCTGACTGTAAAATATTATCTCAGCGGACTTTGCGTGTTGCCACACCCAAGTAACTTTTCTGTGACCATCAAAGGTACCACGTGTCGAGTGCATATACATTTCGGTAGATAAATGTTGTGTGGGAATGGGTGGAACCGAATTCCTGTGTTTGAGTGTGTGACTTTGGACTGAGGAAATTTTCAGGATTCCGCTTTCGTGATTTTAGATGTCACAGGGCTCTCAGAAGCTATCTGAATACGGACAATATCTAATGCAAGACATCTTTCTCAGCATAGTATCACATGTCTCAGTGTTCTTCATATATTAATGCATCTGATGTATCACTTTAACTCCACTCTTGTGCAGTATGGGGCATCGTACATGCCCGAGTACATTAAATGTTCTCCAACACTCAGCGTAAAAGTATAATAACTGATCTTTATCTAGAGAATCAATGTATACGGTAATACAGAACACAATTCACAGAAACATTAGCAATCCCTTTTCTCTTGAGCCATATCTCTGTATGATTTGTGTTTACACTGCTTCAAGTGTTAGTTCATACGCCTCACGCAATGATTGGTACGTAACCTGTTCGACCCATGTGAATGATTATTCTGTTTAAATTTTCTGATGCTAGTGAGTTTTCACCAAATAATCCCCCCTAACACAGTCCAGTCAGAAAAATGTAACTGTTATGAGAAAAAAAGGAAGAAAAAAGCATCTTCCGAATTAAGAGATTTAGGAAAACTATGAAGTCGCCTATGGCACTGCTTCGAAACTAATTGTACAGTTATTTTTCTCCAGTATATGCTATTATCTCTATCTGCAAAACAAAAGCTTCTACAGTTGCTGAAACATCAATTAGAATATTTATAATCCACATTAGCCGCAGTAGATATAATAAGGCTGCCTGAATATGACAGTGAAACTGTAATACAAGGGATAAACGAAACCTGTTTATGATTGTAATATCTAAAACAAAACACTGTGATCCTATTGTAATGAGGTTCGCTATGGCTTCGATCTGAGAATGGAATGCATTTGTGGGGGAAGGAGTAGAAGAAATTTTACAGACGAATATGGGATCAGGATAAGGAATGAGAGAGGAGAAAGACTAATTGAGTTCTGTAATGAATTTCAGCTAGTAATATCGAACACACTGTTCAAGAATCGCAAGAGGAATAGGTATACTTGGAAACGACCGGTTGATAGCAGAAGATTTCAGTTGTATTACGTCCTAGTCAGACAGAGCTTCCGAAATCTGGTACTGGACTTCAAGGCGTACCAGCAGCAGATATAGACTCAGATCACAATACAGTAGTGATGAAGAGTAGGCTGAAGTTGAAGAGATTAATCAGGAAGAATCAATACATCTATATCTACATCTACATCTACTTGACTACTCTGCAATTCACATTTAAGTGCTTGGCAGAGGGTCCATCGAACCACAATCATACTCTCTCTCTACTATACCACTCCCTAACAGCGCGCGGGAAAACGAATACCTAAACCTTTCTGTTCGAGCTCTGATTTCTCTTATTTTATTTTGATGATCATTCCTACCTATGTAGGTTGGGCTCAACAAAATATTTTCGCATTCGGAAGAGAAAGTTGGTGACTGAAATTTTGTAAACAGATCTCGCCGCGACGAAAAACGTCTTTGCTGTAATGACTTCCATCCCAATTCACGTATCATATCTGCCACACTCTCTCCCCTACTACGTGACAATACAAAACGAGCTGCCCTTTTTTGCACCCTTTCGATGTCCTCCGTCAATCCCACCTGGTAAGGATCCCACACCGCGCAGCAATATTCTAACAGAGGACGAACGAGTGTAGTGTAAGCTGTCTCTTTAGTGGACTTGTTGCATCTTCTAAGTGTCCTGCCAATGAAACGCAACCTTTGGCTCGCCTTCCCGACAATATTATCTATGTGGTCCTTCCAACTGAAGTTGTTCGTAATTTTAACACCCAGGTACTTAGTTGAATTGACAGCCTTTAGAATTGTACTATTTATCGAGTAATCGAATTCCAACGGATTTCTTTTGGAACTCATGTGGATCATCTCACACTTTTCGTTATTTAGCGTCAACTGCCACCTGACACACCATACAGCAATCTTTTCTAAATCGCTTTGCAACTGATACTGGTCTCCGGATGACCTTACTAGACGGTAAATTACAGCATGATCTGCGAACAGTCTAAGAGAACTGCTCAGATTGTCACCCAGGTCATTTACATATATCAGGAACAGCAGAGGTCCCAGGACGCTTCCCTGGGGAACACCTGATATCACTTCAGTTTTACTCGATGATTTGCCGTCTATTACTACGAACTGCGACCTTCCTGACAGGAAATCACGAATCCAGTCGCACAACTGAGACGATACCCCATAGGCTCGCAGCTTGATTAGAAGTCGCTTGTGAGGAACGGTGTCAAAAGCTTTCCGGAAATCTAGAAATACGGAATCAACTTGAGGTCCCCTGTCGATAGAGCACAAGAGCGATGTTTTCTGAAGCCATGCTGATTACGCAAAGAAGTGGGATACAGAGGTACTATTTGGTGACGAGACGCGCTCAAGTTCGCTGAGGCTATAGACACAGCAGTGAGGAACAGCTCAGTAGGCAGTGCAGTTGAAGAGAAACGGGCATCTCTGAAAAAGGCAGTCACAGACGTACGAAAGAAAAACACAGGTACAAAGAAGTTAACTGCAAGAAACCATAGGTAAAGGAAGAAATACTTCAATTGATGGATGAAACAAGGAAGTACAAATATTTCCACTGAAGTTCAGCAACACAGAAATGTAAGATTCTGAGGAAAGAAAGAAACAGGAAATGTAGGAAGCTTATACGGAATGGCTGCATGGAAAAGTGAATAAATCGAAAAAGAAAGGGAGAACTGACTCAGCCTACAGGAAATTCAAAAGAACCTTCGGTGCAAAAAAGCAGGCGTGGTAACATTAAGAGTTCAACGGGAATTCCACTCTTGAATGTGATAGAAGAAGAAACACGAATCGATTTACTAGTAGAAGAGAGAGGGGATCCAATATTAGAATCAGAATTTAACAGAGCTTTGAAAGACTTAGGATCAAATAGGCAGAAGGGATAGATAATATTCCATCAGATTTTATGAAATAATTGGGAGAAGTGGCGAAAAAAGGACTATTCACGTTGGCGTCTAGAATGCATGAGTCTAGGGAGAACCATCTGACTTTCGGGAAAATGTTGTCCACACAATTCCGGAAACCGCAAGAGCTGAGAAGTGGGAAAAATTTCGCACAATCAGCTAAAAAGCTCATGCACCCATGTTTCTGACAAGAATAATGCACAGAGGAAGGGAAAACAAAAATGAGAATGTGCTAGTCTGGGTTTAGAAAAGGTAAAATCACGAGAGAGGCAATTCCGCGTTACAGTCTACAATGGGAGCAAGACTAAAGAAAAATCAAGACACGTTCATAGGATTTGTTGACATGTAAAAAACGTTCAACAGTGTAAAATTGTCCAAATTCTGAGAAATGTAGGGGTAATCTGTAGCGAGAGACAGGTAATCTATAATACGTATAAGGGACTGGAAGGAATAATAAGAGTGAACGACCAAGAAAGAATTGCTCGGAATAAGGTGGTAGTGGTAAGACAGGGATTTAGTCTTTCCCCCCTACTGTTCAATCAGTACAAATAAAATAAAGCTTCTGGAGTGGAATCAAAATTCAAGGTGAAATCACATCAATGATACGATTCGCTGATGACATTGCTATCCTGAGTGAAAGTAAAGAAGAATTACATGATCTACTAAACTGAATGAACAATCTAATGGGTACAGAACACAAAATCGAAGAAAGACGAAAGTAATGAGCAGTATCACAAATGAGAACCGCGAGAAACTTAGAATCAGCAAAATACCCGAAGAGGGACGGAGCAAGGATGACATCAAAAGCCGACTATCCCTGGCAAAAAGGGAATTTCTGGCCAAGAGAAGAGTGCTCGTACCAAGCTTAGGCATTAATTTGAGGAAGAAATTCTTGGAGCACAGCATTGTATGGTAGTGAAACATGGAATGTAGGTAAACCGAAACAGAACAGACTTCAAACTTTTGAGATGCGGTGCTACAGGCGAATGTTGAAAATTAGGTGCACTGATAATGTAAGGATTCAGGAGGTCCTGCGCAGAATCGGAGAGAAAAGGAATCTGCGGAAAACGGTGACAACGAGAAGGGGCAGGATGATAGGACATTGTTATGTCGTCAGGGAATGACTCTATGGTAATAGAGGGAGCTGTAGAGGGCAAAAACTGTAGAGGAAGAAAGAGACTGGAATACATTCAGTAAATAAATGAGGACGTAGGTAGCCATTGCTACTCTGAGATAAGAGACTGGACTGGCACAAGAGAGGAATTCGTGGCGGGCCGCATCAGGCCAGTCAGAACACTGATGACTCCCCCCAAAAATAATAAATGAATAAATAAATAAAGAAAAAAAATTCACGTATTCGAAGGCATCATTACAGCTGTCGACAACGTGGTTCCCTTAGTGTCGGCAAGGATTACGACACGTCAGAGCATAGGGAGTTGTAAACTGATAGCTGTCTTTTCTCTGAGTAGATCTTAGCGGCGCTGACCACCATTTCAGCACTCAGCAGTGGACACCACCTACTGCGAGGGGAGCGAAGAGAATGGCTTAATGTTAATGCGATTTCCGGTTCGCGTTCAAAGAGGAATGGCATAATTTTTGGTCGCTATTTACGGTATGGCGTAGCGCATTATCACATGATTATGGGCAACTGTTGTTTGTTGCGCTCCCAAAGGTGGCCATTACGCTATTAAGTAAGTGTTTCTAATGTTTTGGCTCGTCAGAGAATACTATGTAGCTAGGTATTTTAAAATGTTTAGATCATATTGACGACATCAGACAGTTACTCTGTATCAGATATTACCTGCCCCTTCCTCCTGTTTCCAAAACGATAAAAACCATACAAAGTAGTTTCTCTAACAGAGATTTGGAACAATGTAATTTGGTTTAAGCCCAAAAATTACACTGATAGGGCCGGCCGGTGTGGCCGAGCGGTTCTAGGCGCTTCAGTCTGGAACCGCAAGACCGCTACGGTCGGTTTGAATTCTGCCTCGGGCATGGATGTGTGTGATGTCCTTAGGTTAGTTAGGTTTAAGTAGTTCTCAGTTCTAGGGGACTGATGACCTTAGATGATAAGTCCCATAGTGCTCAGAGCCATTTGAGCCATTTGACCACTGATAGTGTGACTGCGAAACACGTACTATTAATGTAAAAAGAATGGAAATCAGTTTTCAAATTCAGGGGGAAAAGATACTTTATTTCTGTTTCTGGAAAGAAGGAGGATATTGAAATAACACAAATGCAATGGACTTGTCTCTGATGGCATTCCGGAAATCATTGCTAGAAGAAAGGATGAAACAGAATCCGTCCTCACTACCAAGCTCCAAGGTGCCGTGACACAGTCACCACTTCTTTGATATAGACGTCACATTTGGTTTACTTCTTAAGTTTGTGTATAAGAGAATCTAATCGAGAAAATGTGTCACATTAAATCTGTATTCTTGACGGTGCGAAGGAGATCATACTATGAAGCGTACGTACGAATCGTATTAACAGCGATATTCATAACCTTGCTTATTAGTCGATATCTTAGCCTTTTATGTTTTCTGGAACTACACTCCTGGAAATTGAAATAAGAACACCGTGAATTCATTGTCCCAGGAAGGGGAAACTTTATTGACACATTCCTGGGGTCAGATACATCACATGATCACACTGACAGAACCACAGGCACATAGACACAGGCAACAGAGCATGCACAATGTCGGCACTAGTACAGTGTATATCCACCTTTCGCAGCAATGCAGGCTGCCATTCTCCCATGGAGACGATCGTAGAGATGCTGGATGTAGTCCTGTGGAACGGCTTGCCATGCCATTTCCACCTGTCGCCTCAGTTCCACCAGCGTTCGTGCTGGACGTGCAGACCGCGTGAGACGACGCTTCATCCAGTCCCAAACATGCTCAATGGGGGACAGATCCGGAGATCTTGCTGGCCAGGGTAGTTGACTTACACCTTCTAGAGCACGTTGGATAGCACGGGATACATGCGGACGTGCATTGTCCTGTTGGAACAGCAAGTTCCCTTGCCGGTCTAGGAATGGTAGAACGATGCGTTCGATGACGGTTTGGATGTACCATGCACTATTTAGTGTCCCCTCGACGATCACCAGAGGTGTACGGCCAGTGTAGGAGATCGCTCCCCACACCATGATGCCGGGTGTTGGCCCTGTGTGCCTCGGTCGTATGCAGTCCTGATTGTGGCGTCCACCTGCACGGCGCCAAACACGCATACGACCATCATTGGCACCAAGGCAGAAGGGACTCTCATCGCTGAAGACGACACGTCTCTATTCGTCCCTCCATTCACGCCTGTCGCGACACTACTGGAGGCGGGCTGCACGATGTTGGGGCGTGAGTGGAAGACGGCCTGACGGTGTGTGGGACCGTAGCCCAGCTTCATGGAGACGGTTGCGCATGGTCCTCGCCGTTACCCCAGGAGCAACAGTGTCCCTAATTTTCTGGGAAGTGGCGGTGCGGTCCCCTACGGCACTGCGTAGGATCCTACGGTCTTGGCGTGCATCCGTGCGTCGCTGCGGTCCGGTCCCAGGTCGACGGGCACGTGCACCTTCCGCCGACCACTGGCGACAACATCGATGTACTGTGGAGACCTCACGCCCCACGTGTTGAGCAATTCGGCGGTACGTCCACCCGGCCTCCCGCATGCCCACTGTACGCCCTCGCTCAAAGTCCATCAACTGCACATACGGTTCACGTCCACGCTGTCGCGGCATGCTACCAGTGTTAAAGACTGCGATGGAGCTCCGTATGCCACGGCAAACTGGCTGACACTGACGGCGGCGGTACACAAATGCTGCGCAGCTAGCGGCATTCGACGGCCAACACCGCGGTTCCTGGCGTGTCCGCTGTGCCGTGCGTGTGATCATTGCTTGTACAGCCCTCTCGCAGTGTCCGGAGCAAGTATGGTGGGTCTGACACACCGGTGTCAATGTGTTCTTTTTTCCATTTCCAGGAGTGTATTATGACACCTGTTCTATAAGTCACAAAAGCAGTATTGCATCTGTCTCTATCATAGCCTACTAATGATCCACTGTTACTGTTTACCACAGACATCAGCTTTATATATCTGTCCAAGTTCTCTCAAGATGACACAAGCGTGCAAATAGCAAAATATTTTTAAATGTGTCGGTTGTCACCTAATACACTTTGGACATTATGTGATTAAGAGTGAATTATCGCTGCCTCTATGTCTGAAAAATATGAAGTTGAAACTAAAAGTTATTTTCCTTTTTGTAGTCTATACCTGATATAAGTAGTAGTACAAAAGTTTTACTTGTTACCACCAATGAGATACATTTGTGACGCTGAGACATTCGCATTTCTGCGTTCCCTGCAGGCAATGTTTATGGACAAGTCACTGTCCTACATGAGTCATTAGTAATATAGGTTTTGGTGACGTGACCAGACACCAAGATTCTTCCAAGACTAGAAGGATTGCGAAGAAAATACGTAATATGGCCTCTTAACAGTTCATAATATACCCAGCTCAGAGCATACAAAATCTTTTTCGTGTGTGAGCAAAACTGCTTTTAAGAGGGGGAAGGATGTTAATGGTGTACAATTCCAGTGATTGCTTACATTGATAAAAGATTCAAGAATTTTAACGACGTGACTTTGTAGGATTTCCCGGCGTAATAAGTCTTGAAAGTCTCTTCGGGTTTAATGCTGGATCCTAAAATCGATTAGACATTTCGCCGTTCCAACTGGTCGCCATCTTCAGGAGAGTGCCGTTTCTGCTGATGAGTGCCGTTGAGAACTGACGCCAGGCTGCAAATCGACGTCCTACACTGGGTGGTCCTTTGATCGTGACCGGAGCAAATATCTCACGAAATAAGAGTCAAACGAAAAAGCTAAAAAGAACGAAACTCGTCTAGCTTGAAGGGAGAAACCAGATGGCGGTATGACTGGCCCGCTAGATGGTGCTGCCATACTTCAAACGGATATCAACTGCGTTTCTTTAAATAGGAACCTCCATTTTTTGTTACATATTCGTGTAGTACGGCTTGGCCGAGGGTGTCGTCGCAAGGAGCAACGCTTTTACAACATTACACGGGTAGGTCGTAGTCTCGTCTGAACCCAATTTCAAATATGTGTTGCAGTAGGAGACAATTATGGGGTCGCGAAGAAATGATCCTTTAATTATACTGCGCAGTGTATTGTATATCCTACTTATGACACCTTCCCTATACAGGGCCACTGAAAAATGTAAACAGTTTTGAAACATTTACTGCTTCCAAATTACAAAAGAGAGGAACACAATCCCAATCCTGGAAAGAGAAATGTTCAAATTTTCAGGCATTCTTAAACCTGATTAAGTTTGTTAGTCATATAGTGCACAGTATAAGGTTAAAGTTATGGATGGGACCATAAACAGTTACTGTGAGTTGCACAATCAAACACACAATTTTATTTTTTTTAAGAACCACTTATTTACACATTTGCTTAAAAGATGGCAGATAAACAATACGGCTGAAGGCTTAGATAAAGAAAACTTGAGATCTTTTCTGGGCTGAAGGCCCAAAAACCACACACCAAACACAAGAACGACTGAAGGCCTGGCTTAGCACTCAAAATCAATTAAAAATAGAAAGTAACTTTTTTTTGAAGAAACACGCAGTGAATGCAATTAACGGCTGAAGGCCTACACTACACGCCTGAAGGACAACTATAATTAAGGCGCATTAATAAACAATTTTTTCTAAGCAATAAAATTTCCCTTCAAACTTACAACAGCACGGCCGAAGCCTGGTTAACATATTGCGCGACTGAAAGCCACAAACAAATTTGAAACAAGGGTGAATGCCTGAACAACAACGAGTCAGATAAATAATTTAGAATAAACCGATTGCATCTTATTAAAAATTTTCCTTTAGAGAATACACACGGCTGAAGGTCTTCTTAAAGGGGTTCACGCAAGTCCTCGGCTAAAGGCCACACATAACATATCGAACAACTAACGGCTTATGGCCTGTTTTACAAACAATTGCAGATAGAGCAGTTTCTAAGAATAAAAAAAATTCTAAGACAATCAGTGTTCAAAATTTCAATTTAACACGGCTTAAGGCCTTTATGTAAAATTAAAAAAGAAACTGAATTAATACACGACCAAAGGCCTCGCACAATACTTCAACTAAAATGAAAATCTCAATTTAAAACAAACAGAACAGGTGTTCCAAGTGTCGGACTGGAAGTGTAGCTAAGACATAAGGTGAGGTGAGACGGGCAGCCAAGAACTGAAGTTAGGTTTTCGGATGGTAACCCAAACCAGGGGCAGCCAAAGGACCGATATACAATTTAATCAATTCCCTTCCGTTCGACCAACGGCACAATGATGGAGAATATCGGCTGAGGACGAGAATACGAACAACACTACGCCCCCAGAAATTGGCGTCTAAAAACAGCCAGGGGAACAATAACCACTCCAAACAAATATGAACCAACAACTTAAAAGGCTGCCGAACTACACGCCATGCTGGAGAGAAACAACACGACGAGGAAAAGGCACACTGCATACGAACAACGCTAACGACCAGGGCAGGTAACTGGAGTATTAACACCCACAGGGAAGAAAATACCGCTGGTGCACTTCACTCTTAAGTAACAGTCAATTCAATAATTAATCACAACATAGGATGACGGCTGCAAGATTTCGCCGACTCCAATACATCATACGATGCTGCTAGCCTGAACGGCCAAGGGGGCAACAACCCACAAATGAAAGAAGAAATGTCACAAGAATGAGGTTTCACAACAGATTAACTGATCACTCAACTTCGGCGTCCAGGTTCAGGGGGCAACGGACTTGTCACTCTCTCAGACACCGCCTCACGACCCGACAGTGCGTGCCCACCACCAGCGGCCTCGGCCTGTCCTCGGCCTGTGGAGACTTGCTTGCTCCTCGGTCCCAATCGACTCACTGCATCCAGCACGCAGACAGCGTTACAGTAACTGATGAGTCAAAACCACAAGCTACACATGGTTCCGTGGAATTCCACAAACAACTCGAACGATACTAAAACCAGTCACTGAGGAACAACAAGGAAGAATCACAAGTCGACAGGCCCAGGAAACCCAGAAGAGATCGGCGACCAAATACACGTCGTCCGATGAGACGACCGACCAAACGACCAACCAAGGTCGTCCACACTCGAGTTTTGTGTGTCGGCAACGATCGGGTGAGTCATGGCCGTCATGACCTCAGTGCTGCTCGGCCCCGACTGCCTTCGAAAGCACGGCGACCCGGAGACACTGGTTCGGACCCAAAAATGCAGAGGGAACAGTAGCCCGTTGGCTACCCGACACCTGTGCACAAGGAAGGAACCGACTCAAGTCGCGCAAGATGATCAATTGAAGGAGCCCAGAAGCGACCCGAAGACCAAATACACGTCGACCGATGAGACGACCGACCTAACGACCAACCAACAATTGTCGCCTCTGAAGTCTCCTTCCGTCGGACAGTACATGTGTGTGTCCCCAGTCGGGCGAGTACTGGCTGTCCAGACCACACTGAAACTTCATCCTAATTCCCTCAGTGCACACCACGAACCGGAAATACTAGCCGTCGCTCCAAAGATAGTAAAACAGTGCTCTTATCGATAGCGCTGCTGCTGCCACTCACGGGCAGGCAGGCCGGCCATCAACTTAGTGACACCAGTAAACTGAATACGAAACGAGACGGCAGAACCGCGAAGGCACGATGTCAAGTAATAAACGGCACGAACACGAGTCGCGCACGGCTCACATTCAACCAAGCGTTACACAACAGAAATCAAAACGGTGGCTCATTTCCTGCCACTCACGAAGCAGCCGGTCTTTCTTTATCGAATTCACAGCTTCAAAAATGCGACGTCGCGGACTTTCAAGAGTGTCACGCCCAGGGGGGCATAGCCGGCCGGTGTGGCCAAGCGGTTCTAGGCGTTTCAGTCCGGAACCGCGCGACCGCTACGGTTCGAATCCTGCCTCGGGCATGGATGTGTGTGATGTCCTTAGTTTAGGTAGGTTTAAGTAGTTCGAAGTTCTAGGGGACTGACGACCTCAGATGTTAACTCCAATAGTGCTCAGAACCATTTGAACTTCTTTTTGTATGGCCCTGTATATAAGTGCTAAGTACTATCAGGCACACAAAACTCATACACTAAGAACCCCTTTATATATATATGCATATATATGGGATCTTAGAGTAGTAGTGTGTAACACCATAGTGCGTAACTAAATTATGTGGGTGCGTGAGATACATCTTGCTGTAATCGAGTTTCGAATTCAAAGAATTCGTCCACATATGGAGCACCCTCTCCTTCAGCATGACAATGCCAGACTACACACAAGTGCTGCGACATCTGCAACAATTCGACGCCTTTGGTTCTCTGTCGTTGAATATCTTCCATACACTCCCGATTTGACCCCAACCTATTTTCACCTGTTCCCGGAACTTAAATAACTCGTTCAAGGACCTCACTTTGACAGTGATGGACCAGTGCCAGCAGATGTGAGGTCGTAGCTGCGTAAAGAAACATTCTATATTGATGTTATCAACGAACAGATCTCTTGTTGGGACACATTTGTCAGTTGTGAGGGTGAATATGTTGAGAAATAAATTTGTAAATACGAAGAATAAAGGCGTCGAATATTAAAATAACCTTTGCTTTATTTAAAGAGCTTCAAGGGTTTTCACATAAAAAATTTCGAGAGGTTTGTTTTCAGCAAGCCCTTATATGCATGCCGCTAAGAGAGATCTGTCACATTCCTCTCCCATAATTCTCTTTTTCTAAACTGTCCACTGCCTTTTGCCAATGCTAAATGCTTGTGAATATAACTAACCCTCTGAAAGAAGTGTGCCATTGTATTCTTTAGGTCAGTTTGTTTGTTAGATGATAATCAGGGTGAGGTCTCCTAACTCCAATTATAATCCTAGTAATAAAAGTATCCAATCTGGCAGCGGGTAACAAAGAGGTAGGTTAATAAAACTGAAGGGACGTGTGAACATGCTAGCCTGTGTCTCACGACTTGCACTTCTACCGAGGCATCCGCCTTCTCTGATTTAAAGTCGTCTAAGGTTGGTTTCCACCAGAAATTTCAGTTAGAGCGTAAGCAGAATAGAAGCAGTCACCCTCATAATTAGCTCCTTTTAATAAAATTTGGATAATCAATTAGGTATTCTCCTTATAATAAAATTTGGATAATCAGTTAGGTATTCTTCGTCACTGGTTAAGGATCAAGATAGTCAGATTGAAATAGCAGTTTTTCATTGATATGCGGTAATGTTTGGAAGGTCGAGTTTCAGACGTGAGTCGCGCGCCTCTCGTTCCAGTATGGCCATGAGCCCTTTGGGCAAGACGGACCTCACTAATGTATACGACAGAGCCTCTTCCCTGGGTGGTCGCTTTACAACCCCGGCACGCTATCCTCGCACTTCGTTTTCGGCGGTATGTACCGGCTAGGGCACTTCACTGATTATCGGTGGCCATACACCTCTTGCAGACATGATGTCGTCACTAGCAAAAAGACAGCTCACAAGGGAAACTACCCATTACATCCCCCTCAGATTTAGTAGTAATATGGCCCAATGGATAGCCCGTCAAAAACTGAATACAGATCAAACATGTAAACAAGAAGAAAGGACACTAAACTGAAAAAAGAGGCCAAATAGAAATGGTGAACAGCCCAGGTTAAGATGTGAAGCATCGAGAGTGCTGTAAGAATCACAGCATCGTGGCTATGTCGTCACCGTGTTGAAATCCTGGGCGGGAGTTCCGTGTTCAAATCTTTCTCAAAAAATGGTTCAAATGGCTCTGAGCACTATGGGACTCAACTGCTGTGGTTATCAGTCCCCTAGAACTTAGAACTACTTAAACCTAACTAACCTAAGGACATCACACACATCCATGCCCGAGGCAGGATTCGAACCTGCGACCGTAGCAATCGCACGGTTCCGGACTGCGCGCCTAGAACCGCGAGACCACCGCGGCCGGCTCAAATCTTTCTCGCCCCCTACACTGTTTTCATAAGTTTTTGAACCGACCGACTTGTCAGTGAAGTGTCTGTTCTCCTTGTGTAGCCTTGGCAGTTGTCACACTACGCACTGGTTGTAGAGCATAGGTCATGTGATCAGAACGTCGCAAGTAAATTTGACGAATAGTAAGAGAAGGCGAGATGCCGTATAGATGTCTCACAGAAATGAAAACAACAAACAAATGGCTCTGAACTGTGTTAAAACAAAGGAATTCAAGATTCAAAACGGATCGCAAGAGTCATAACATACGGCACCTGTATGGGACAGATACGAGGCACGTACTTCTGAAAGTCCTCCATTACACCTTACTGTTGCAAATGGAAATTACATCTCGACATAAATTTGAATGGGTGAACAGACAATTCAATGACTGGACGGACAACTCATAATTAAAAAGAAAAACAGGGCAGGAGTGAGGTTCTAACAATACGAGTCAAGATAGATGTAACGGAACTTGAATAGTGTATTTGCCTCTATTTATTATGGTAGAGAGATCGATCTTTCGGTCCTGTCTGTATATTTATGTATGATATTGCACGAATAAAGGTTGGGCGAGTTTAAAGCTATCGTTAAAAACGCACGCCGCGCGTTTTGTAACTATTTGGTCGCACAATAATAATAACATGCTTTTGAATACAATTAAAATATAACTGCGATACCTGTTTAGTGTTATTGGAAATAATATGTAGTAAATTAATGAGTAAGGTAGCCGATCCTATAAGAAGAGGTAAAATTAGGCATATTGAGGTGTTTTGCTTTACGTCGACGAAGCCGATGATACGGCGTCATTTTTTCGTTTACTCTTAGAAATAAACAAGTAGAGAAGTGCTAATAGTGCGTTGTGAAAAAATATAGGGGCGAGTTTTAAATAACTACGGTGTACGATCAGAGTAACAAAAGGATATTTAGTTACCCGAAATCGTGGATAGCGAAGTGTGATCATTAAACTGAGTACATGTACAGGGCGGTCAATTCTGGGATAAATCTATACGCATCTCGCGAGGGACGCGGTATTGAGACTGTTTTTTTTTTTTTATTATTATTATCTCGTGGAGAGCGGGCTCCAGTTTATGTTAACTTTTACGCGAATTCTTAATAATAGCGGATCGGAGAGAAAAATGTGAAATTGTCTTACGTCTAACAAATATTTGCTCATGTCCCATAGCCTAATGGCAAGGCTAGGGCTCTCTTGGCTGATGATGTGATTATTTCTGGGGCTCATAAGACAAGAGGAGGGGAGCTGCGTCTAAAATATCTCCCTTCCAGTAGGTCAAAAATGTGCACAAGCATTGTTTGGCTGATGTGCATTTTTGCCGGAATTATTTTTGGTGAGAAGTCAGAGTTCGAGAAAACGAATAGTAGAGAGAACATTCGGCATCGAAGAATGGCGGGCAGAACACTATGTTTCAGAGAACATTCTGCTCTAGAGAGCTGTCGGATGCACTACTACACTGAAGAGGCAAAGAAACTGGTACATCTGCACAATATCGTGCAGGGCCCCCGCGAGCACGCAGGAGTGTCGCAACACAACTTATCATGGACTCGTTTAATGTCTGAAGTAGTGCTGGAGAGAACTGATACCATGAATCCTGCAAGGCTGTCCATAAATCAGTAAGAGCACGAGGGGAGGGGGAGAGAGATCTCTACTAAAGAGCACGTAGCAAGGTACCCCAAATGTGCTCAATAGCGTTGATTTCTGGGGAGTTTGGTGGCCAGTGGAGGCGTTTAAACTCAGAACAGTGTTCATCGAGCCGCTGTGTAGCAATTCTGTACGTGTGGGGTGTGACATTGTCCTGCTGGCATTGCCTAAGTTCGTCGGAATGCACAATGGACACGAATGGATGCAGGCAATCAGACAGGATGCTTACGTACGTGTCACCGGTCAGAGTCGTATCTAGACGTATCAGGGGTCGCATATCACTCCAAAAGCGCACTCTCAACACCTTTACAGGTTACACAGTCCGCTGCTGACACGAGGGGCGATTGATTCACTAGATGTCTCCATATCCGTACACGTTCATCCAATCTATACAATCTGAAACGAGACTCTTCCAACCAGGCAACATGTTTCCAGTCATCAACAGTCCAGTTTCGATGTTGACGGGCGCAGACGGGGCAGTCATCGTGGGTAGAGGAGTAGGCCTTCGGCTCCGAAAGCCCATATTTATGAAGATTCGTTTAATGTTTCTTACGCTGACACTTGTTGACGGCCCAGCGTTGAAATCTGCAGCAGTTTTCGGAAGTGTTGCATTTCTGTCACGTTTAACGATTCTCTTCAGTTATCGCTGGTCCCGTTCTTGCAGGACCTTCTTCCGGCCGCAGCGAAGGCGGAAATGTTTTTCCGAATTCCTGATATTCACGGTACACTCGTGAAATGGACGTAGGGTAAAAGCACCACTTCATCGCTATTTCGCAGATGCTCTGTATCATCGCTCGAGCGCCGGCTATAACACCACGTTCAGACTCAGTTAAAGCTTGATTTCCTGCCATTGTAGTAATCGATCTAACATCTGCGCCATGAACTTGTTTTCTTATACAGGTGTTGCCGACCGCAGGGCCGTCTTTTTCCTGTTTACGTATCTCTGTATATGAACGCGCATTCCTATACCAGTTTCTTTGGCGCTTCGCTTTCTAGCGAACATGCATAGGAGCATAACTTATCTGTTCGGAGTGAAAATTTCTCCCTATAGAACGCATAATCACACGTGTATTTCTGTGGAAATCGCTGATCCTAGTGTGACTGAGAATTATCAAACTAAAACAATGTTGCCGCGGAGACATGTTTGGCGTATTTATATGGAAATCACACGTATGGTGTGACCAGGATCTGTCACTTGTTCCCTCGACGGCGCCTCTGGTATCCATTGTTCTGCAAATGTCATGTACTGGAATCACAACACACAATGCTGCACCACGTGCTGCAGCAGTGGAATCGGAGGATTGACTCTCACCACAGCAATACCATGCCTGAGATGTGGTATTTATTCTAATTAAGTGTCGTATTATTATTTATGTATTATTTAGCTGCTGGCGAGCGTCTATCTGCGTCTTATGGTTTGAATGTTTAACTATTGTACTGTGCTACTGGTTATAGTGTGTGTGTTTTGTGTTAAAATAACGCACTTTGCTACTTCTTAGTTTTTTAAAAACTTGTTTACTTGTACATCTTTGAATGGGGACGTGGGGTTACTTGGACCAAAAAAAGTTATAGCGAATGGGAGTGGGAGATTGGTGTACTTAGGGAAAAATTCATAACATCCTTGTGATATATACCACTTAAATGCGTGTTGCGGCATTTATTTAGCGTTTATAGCAAAGCAAGGGGGTCATACAGTGGTGTGCTTAAAGAGAGTGTATTGCTTTAGGCGTCAGGTGTCAGGAATTAGGCACTATGAGCTACGTTTATTGCGTTTCGCGCGAGCACTGAAGGCTGTCCGAGATTGCTATCGCGCGTACCCTGCGGCTACGGCATCAGCGTATGCACTAGGCCGGTTGCTTCCGCAAATATCCTTCAAAATAAAAAAAAATATCTTTATTTATTTGTTCACTTCTTATTTTCAACCTCCTCATTTACAGACTTTGTGTATGTTTCCAACGCACGTCGTCTGTGCTACTCTTGAAGAAGAGGAAAAATATTTTTTGGAGACATCGTCAATACGTGACCACGTCTCCAGCAGAAGGGGCTAATCAAGAGATCCGTCTGTTATCTAACTGAACGAGCAAGTACCAACACGGAAGGCTGGAGACCACTGCAGGATAGATTTTTTTGTATTTACACAATGACTTGTATCTTGCTTTTAAACTACTCTGTTTTGGACTGTAATTACATAATTACGACACTTATTGGTAATTCCCCACCGACAGTGCTGCAGGGATCATGTTATTTCGCCTCTGTTTTATGTCTATTACGATCTCGATATTGTCGTATCTGAAAATTGGCAATGCCATGCTGCACACAGAAACGTAGCAGTACAGTACCTGGAAATATTTATAGTCGTTTTATTTAAGCTGTGCTTATTGGAAGTTCTAAAATGTACGATGAGGCTCAGGGCCTGATATTAAGCTTATAGCTGTAGCAATGTCAAGTATTGTTACATTCTATAACGTCATCTCCGGTGATGAGCCACTAAATTTTAGAACACAACTGGTTCCGCATCTATATCTACATCTACATATCTGCACGTTACAGAGAATGACCTCCGTTTAATATGTGCTGTGAAAGTTGTTTAAGGTTTATAGCAATGGAGGGTGGTCGTAATATAATAACGTCTTGCGTTAGGAGTGGTCTTATGGCTCGTTGTGCTTGTAATATGTATATCGACATTTCATAGTGAATTTGCTTGCATTACTATAAACACGTATGTTAATGAATAATACAGACGATTTAGATACAGCAATATTTAATTTGAGTTTTCAAAGGGTGAGACATCTCACAGTATATGGTAAGTCGTTTATTTCTTTTCCCAGATAACGGTTCTGACATTCTTTTTGGAAATGTCAGATATATCACTTTTACTATCGTTGATCATGTGTTTATTGGCACTCCATGTCCTTTTGCAGTTTAAGTGATATATGGTAATCCCCATAAACTATGGAAATTGCCGTTGGTGGGGAAGCTTGCGTGCCTCAGCGATACAGATAGCCGTACCGTAGGTGCAACCACAACGGAGGGGTATCTGTTGAGAGGCCAGACAAACGTGTGGTTCCTGAAGAGGGGCAGCAGCCTTTTCAGTAGTTGCATGGGCAACAGTCTGGATGATTGACTGATCTGGCCTTGTAACAATAAACAAAACGGCCTTGCTGTGCTGGTACTGCGAACAGCTGAAAGCAAGGGGAAACTACGGCCGTAATCTTTCCCGAGGGCATGCAGCTTTACTGTATGATTAAATGATGATGGCGTCCTCTTGGGTAAAATATTCCGGAGGTAAAATAGTCCCCCATTCGGATCTCTGGGCGGGGACTACTCAAGAGGATGTCGTTATTAGGAGAAAGAAAACAGGCGTTCTACGGATCGGAGCGTGGAATGTCAGATCCCTTAATCGGGCAGGTAGGTTAGAAAATTTAAAAAGGGAAATGGATAGGTTAAAGTTAGATATAGTGGGAGTTAGTGAAGTGCGGTGGCAGGAGGAACAGGAATTTTGGTCAAGTGACTACAGGGTTAGAAACACAAAATCAAATAGGGGTAATGCAGGAGTAGGTTTAATAATGAATAGGAAAATAGGAATGCGGGTAAGCTACTACAGACAGCATAGTGAACGCATTATTGTGGCCAAGATAGATACGAAGCCCACACCTACTACAGTGGTACAAGTTTATATGCCGTTACAAGAAGAATGGGTAGCTTTGAGGGATGAAGTAGTGAAGCCAGCAGAGGATCAAGTTTAAGATGAAGGCTAGTAGAAATCCTTGGGTAACAGAAGAAATATTGAATTTAATTGATGATAGGAGAAAATATAAAAATGCAGTAAATGAAGCAGGCAAAAAGGAATACAGACGTCTCAAAAATGAGATGTACAGGAAGTGCAAAATGGCTAAGCAGGGATGGCTAGAGGACAAATGTAAGGACGTAGAGGCTTATCTCACTAGGGGTAAGATAGATACTGCCTGTAGGAAAACTAAAGAGACCTTTGGAGATAAGAGAACCACTTGTATGAATATCAAGAGCTCACATGGAAAACCAGTTCTAAGCAAAGAAGGGAAAGCAGAAAGGTGGAAGGAGTATATAGAGGGTCTATACAAGGGTGATGTACTTGAGGACAATATTATGGAAATGGTAGAGGATGTAGATGAAGATGAAATGGGAGATACGATACTGCGTGAAGAGTTTGACAGAGCACTTAAAGACCTGAGTCGAAACAAGGCCCCCGGAGTAGACAACATTCCATTGGAACTACTGACGGCCTTGGAAGAGCCAGTCCTGACAAAACTCTACCATCTGATGAGCAAGATGTATGAGACAGGCGAAATACCCTCAGACTTCAAGAAGAATATAATAATTCCATTACCTAAGAAAGCAGTTGTTGACAGATGTGAAAATTACGGAACTATCAGTTTAATAAGTCACAGCTGCAAAATACTAACGCGAATTCTTTACAGACGAATGGAAAAACTAGTAAAAGCCGACCTCGGGGAAGATCAGTTTGGATTCCGTAGGAATATTGGAACACGAGAGGCAATACTCACTCTACGACTGATCTTAGAAACTAGATTAAGGAAAGGCAAACCTACGTTTCTAGCATTTGTAGACTTAGAGAAAGCTTTTGACAATGTTGATTGGAATAATCTCTTTCAAATTCTGAAGGTAGCAGGGGTAAAATACAGGGAGCGAAAGGCTATTTACAATTTGTACAGAAACCAGATGGCAGTTATAAGGGTCGAGGGACATGAAAGGGAAGCAGTGGTTGGGAAGGGAGTGAGACAGGGTTGCATTCTCTCCCCGATGTTATTCAATCTGTATATTGAGCAAGCAGTGAAAGAAACAAAAGAAAAATTCGGAGTATGTATTAAAATCCATGGAGAAGAAATAAAAATGTTGAGGTTCGCCGATGACATCGTAATTCTGTCAGAGACAGCAAAGGACTTGGAAGAGCAGTTGAACGGAATGGATAGTGCCTTGAAAGGAGGATATAAGATGAACATCAAAAAAAGAAAAACGAAGATAATGGAATGTAGTCGAATAAAGTCGGGTGATGCTGAGGGAATTAGATTAGGAAATGAGACAATTAAAGTAGTAAAGGAGTATTGCTATTTGGGGAGCAAAATAACTGATGATGGTCGAAGTAGAGAGGATATGAAATGTAGACTGGCAATGGCAAGGAAAGCGTTTCTGAAGAAGAAAAATTTGTTAACATCGAGTATAGATTTAAGTGTCAGGAGGTCATTTCTGAAAGTATTTGTATGGAGTGTAGCCATGTATGGATGTGAAACATGGACGATAACTAGTCTGGACAAGAAGAGAATAGAAGGTTTCGAAATGTGGTGCTGCAGAAAAATACTGAAGATTAGATGGGTAGATCACATAACTAATGAGGAAGTATTGAATAGGATTGGAGAGAAGTGTGTGGCACAACTTGACCAGAAGAAGGGATCGGTTGGTAGTACATGTTCTGAGGCATCAAGGGATCACCAATTTAGTATTAGAGTGCAGCGCGGAGGGTAAAAATCGTAGAGGGAGACCAAGAGATGAATACGCTAGGCAGATTCAGAAGGATATAGGTTGCAGTATGTTCTGGGAGATGAAGAAGCTTACACAAGATAGACTAGCATGGAGAGCTGCATCAAACCAGTCTCAGGACTGATGACCGCAACAACACAATGCCAATAAAAAAATTTCTTCCTTCATCTGTGTTGTGCTCGTGTTTGTCTTGGTATATTTTATTACAGGTTTTATTTTCACGATCTATAGTTACCATAAAATCAGCAGTTCACATTGAATACACGCTTTTCGTATTTAGAAACCGCTGCAGCCTGGACATGAAAGTATTGCTGACATATTTTTAGAACATTATGAACAATTCTGTACGGAAAATATGGTCTATAAAGGTTTTAGGGATCCTTTTGATTAAAGACTGCTGTCACTTACGTAGCCTCCAACAGGTCTGTGCCCTTTGTAATAGTAACACCAACTTTCAATCAGCATCATTCATTACATTTTTTCTACCGTGTAATATCATACATTTTCTTATGTCTTCCTAAAATTGTGCTTGAGAACACTTTACATGCGGAAACATTTACTTTCAGGGTGTAGTGTGACTCAAATCAAGAGCAGTTACATTCAGAATGTCAAATTGATTGCACGCTTTTCTGCTTAACGTAGTACTTTAGGTAACAACAGATATAATCCTCGTCAGGTTAGTTTTACAACATCGATTCCTTTTAAAATGCCGATGTTATTAGGCATGGAGAACTAGCTTTGGAGTACTTACTTCAGGTTTTTGCTCACTAATTTGGCATACACATGAATATGTGAAAACAACTCACACCCTATTTTCCAATGCAGATGTATGTGTCGTGACAAAAACTGATTCGAGCCTTAAGCGTTTTTCTCTATTTTTTATTTTGTTTTATTTACTATTTTTTTAACTTAAATATGTCCTAGATAATCAATGTATATGTCACACGTTTCGTGTTGCAGACGCATTTTGCCGATGTTTTACAATATTGCACCATCATAGATGTGGAAAATACACTAATGGAAATGGAAAAAAGAACACTTTGACACCGGTGTGTCAGACCCACCATACTTGCTCCGGACACTGCGAGAGGGCTGTACAAGCAATGCTCACACTCACGGCACAGCGGACACACCAGGAACGGCGGTGTTGGCCGACGAATGGTGCTAGCTCCGCAGCATTTGTGCACCGCCGCCGTCAGTGTCAGCCAGTTGGCCGTGGCATACGGAGCTCCATCGCAGTCTTTAACACTGGTAGCATGCCGCGACAGCGTGGACGTGAACCGTATGTGCAGTTGACGGACTTTGAGCGAGGGCGTATAGTGAGCATGCGGGAGGCCGGGTGGACGTACCGCCGAATTGCTCAACACGTGGGGCGTGAGGTCTCCACAGTACGTCGATGTTGTCGCCAATGGTCGGCGGAAGGTGCACGTGCCCGTCGACCTGGGACCGGACCGCAGCGACGCACAGATGCACGCCAAGACCGTAGGATCCTACGCAGTGCCGTAGGGGACCGCACCGCCACTTCCCAGCAAATTAGGGACACTGTTGCTCCTGGGGTATCGGCGAGGACCATGCGCAACCGTCTCCATGAAGCTGGGCTACGGTCCCTCACACCGTTAGGCCGTCTTCCGCTCACGCCCCAACATCGTGCAGCCCGCCTCCAGTGGTGTCGCGACAGCCGTGAATGGAGGGACGAATGGAGACGTGTCGTCTTCAGCGATGAGAGTCGCTTCTGCCTTGGTGCCAATGATGGTCGTATGCGTGTTTGGCGCCGTGCAGGTGAGCGCCACAATCAGGACTGCATACGACCGAGGCACACAGGGCCAACACCCGGCATCATGGTGTGTGGAGCGATCTCCTACACTGGCCGTACACCTCTGGTGATCGTCGAGGGGACACTGAATAGTGCACCGTACATCCAAACCGTCATCGAACCCATCGTTCTACCATTCCTAGACCGGCAAGGGAACTTGCTGTTCCAACAGGACAATGCACGTCCGCCTATATCCCGTGCCACCCAACGTGCTCTAAAAGGTGTAAGTCAACTACCCTGGCCAGCAAGATCTCCGGATCTGTCCCCCATTGAGCATGTTGGGACTGGATGAAGCGTCGTCTTACGCGGTCTGCACGTTCACCACGAACGCTGGTCCAACTGAGGCGCCAGGTGGAAATGGCATGGCAAGCCGTTCCACAGGACTACATCCAGCATCTCTACGATCGTCTCCATGGGAGAATAGCAGCCTGCATTGCTGCGAAAGGTGGATATACACTGTACTAGTGCCGACATTGTGCATGCTCTGTTGCCTGTGTCTATGTGCCTGTGGTTCTGTCAGTGTGATCATGTGATGTGTCTGACCCCAGGAATGTGTCAGTAAAGTTTCCCCCTTCCTGGGACAATGAATTTACGGTGTTCTTATTTCAATTTCCAGGAGTGTAATTAATTTACAACTTTGTTTTTTTTTCTAATAATGCAAATAATATTTGGCGGCAGTAAGAAGATTCGGTACCAAGATAGAACATCAGTCGATTTTACAGTGGAGCCAGCTTCTGGTGGCAAGTAAGCACTAGTTTTATATAGTGTAACAATCTTATGGTGACAGTAGCAAACACGATGTGAAATAGGCCTTGTTTTTATTTCGCGTTTTCGGGGTATGTGGGATAGTATTTAAGGTGAAACCCTTGTGCAACAAATATGAATCCTAACTCATTATTTATATTTTATAGACTAATATTGGTTTTTAATTGCTAGTTGAGAACTATGCTATCCACTCATTGCAGTATTATGAGATGAGTGATATATAGCTTCAAATGAAATTTACCATGATGACTGGTAAAGCAGTCTGTTTTCCTAGTATGGTCTCAGAAATATTAAAGCATTCGCATAATACAGTTTGTGTGTGGGTGTGATGTGAGGGTGTTTCATGCAAATTACGGGAGTGCAGGGCGCAAGGCGGTTGGGGTGTGCATGGCAGGATCCTAATTGTGATATCAGTGATATGTGATATGCGTGGAAACTACAGTTGATTCCCATTCCATGAAAGCGCAAATGCAGCATTGCACTTCATGCTCCATTTGTTGTAGAGTAGGGGCTGTTTAGGGTTGGGGTGCTTCATGCAAATCGCAGTGACATGGGGAGCCGAGACCTCCTCTCACCAGCTCTCACCCCCAAGGGTTTTAGCACTTGGTTCCCCATGTGACCCTCGTGATGCTGCTACCAGCAAAATGTGACAGACACAGTTGTGTCAACTGTAGTATGAAACCACTGACGCTGATGTCAGCGAATCCCTGGGCAGAAGCCGCAGTGCCCTATTACTAGTTATCTCACATAATACCATATTCACATTCTTCCTCGCAGTTTATTCAGAATGACCCATAAATTATAGACCAAACACATCGTTATTGGTACCAGAAACAAATGTCACTCAGCCGGCCGCTGTGGCCGTGCGGTTCTAGGCGCTTCAGTCTGGAACCGTGTGACCGCTACGGTCGCAGGTTCAAATCCTGCCTCGGTAATGGATGTGTGTGATGTCCTTAGGTTAGTTAGGTTTAAGTAGTTATAAGTTCTAGGGGACTGATGGCCACAGATGTTAAGTGCCACAGTGCTCAGAGCCATTTGAACCAAAATGTCAGTCAAAAGACAGTCTGCTGCAAAATCGAAATTCACTTGTTAACATACAGGTACAAAAGTATCCCTTCATCCAGGAAGTATCCCCTCATCAGGCGACTGAATAACCACAAATTCAGAAAAGAAATTTTTTGAAATGTAAACTTCCTTGCACCTCATAATATGATCTTTGGTGACATACCAAGTCTCACTGCACAGAAAAAGTCCACTCATGAACACATTTCACAGTTCAAGACTCAGTACAAGAATAATCAACCGGAGTTATCTTACTAAAATATACAATACCAAAAGAATGGCTCCGGTAACTATGGGACTTAACATCTTGGGTCATTAATCCCCTAGAACTTAGAACTACTTAAACCTAACGACATCACACAACCCATGCCCGTGGCAGGATTCGAACCTGCGACCTCAGATGTCGCGCGGTTCCGGACTGAAGCACCTGGAACCGCTCGGCCACCGCGGCCGGCTATACAATATCAAAATGTTACCGTATCACTACATCGAATACTCATCATCTTATTGATCACAACACAAAGTAGAAACTACATAAAGCATGTAGAAAAACTTCTTCATTACACAACGAAAATATTTGTATGAACGAGTAAAACACACTCGTAAACAAACCAACATGTGTATAACAACTCTGCATTATCATAGTAATACTCAATGTTGAAAAATAGCTATGTACTCTCTCATTAAACATCATATTCCATTGCCACTCATAATAAAAAATTTCCTGGCATATGACTGCTACTTCATTAATGCAAAATAAATCTAAACACACGATAAATTAAATTGAAAGCAGAGCATATATTGACTGCCTGGTTCACACTAACATATGGCATCAGCCTATTTACGCTAAGGAATTAAAATAACACACAAAAAGAAACACATTAGTTACAATGAATACATGAATAAAAGCAGACATGGAACGACCACGTATTCTAATACTAAGACTTTCAGTGAACTTAATGGAAACCATATTTTTACACCTCACTCTTAGCCAACTGAGTTCCATAGTTTTTGTCTATGGTAGCATATGATTTGAAACATAATGCAGTAGTTATTGGAAACCTGTTGCATCAAAGGCACCAATTCCAAAACACACAAAAAATAAAGTAAAATCGCTTTTCTGATATCGCAGCAACTCAAGTCAGACACTGCCTCAGACAAATCTCATAACAGAAAATAGACATGGGATACTTTTCGCAATAGATGTAACATACATGAAAGCCTGTTTGGAAGTCAAGGTGGTGCAGCATTCACAGAAACATATGTGAATATTTTCAAAAGATGAAGCAACAAGAGTTCTGAGCTCATTATCGTTGAACCTTCTTCACTACCTCTTTAATTATAAATACTTTCTTCTCAGTAATGTGACTGGTAGGCTGTTTATTCTGTCTCTTCACCTTTACATTAATGCAAAACTTATGTTCAGTAACTATAAGTAACTCTTCTCCTTCTCTTAATTCTGTTTTACCACGTACTATCAGATCAGCAGGTGTACTCATCATCTCCACCTGAGCGGCTGTAGCCCACTCTGAATCACAAATTCTGATGGGCATTGTGGCATCTGAATTCTGCTCATCGTTGTCAGTCAGTTCATCTACAGCAGTGGCAAATTGATCAACTTTTGTAATAACCTCCCGCATCCTTGTTTGCTCCTGACATCTAAGCTACCTACTAACTCATATTGTTGCCATCTCACAAAAACAATATTCTGCTGCTGTTCCACTTATTTCGAACTAGTTTTTAACAGATCTAATTGACTAAGATTAGCTTCATGTGCCTCATTTTGTTCCTGTAATTCACCAGTGCTATCTTTTGAATGCCTTTGAGTTCCACCTATCGTTTCATGAAGATTATTGACCATCTTTTAATACCTTTTCCTTAACACTTTATAATCAGCATTCATTTCCTCAGTGTTATTCCTTAATTGTCCATCATTTTTCTTGTATCGTGATACAACTCCCATATTGAATTCACTAATACATCCCCATCTCTTTTGTAAGTACACTCATGAATGTTGCAGAAATTCCCTGGGCAGTTACTTGGATTTTCTCCATACTTGTCGTAGATGTTGAAAATGACTAAACCATAAATAAGGTCTTTCAGTAACGTGTACCAAAATGCAGAAATGCAATAACTAGAAGTCAAAGAAGTGATAAAAAATCTTCCACTGTGTTGTGACTACTTCTATATAGAAACACAAGGTAAACAACATAAGAAAGTAATGCGTGACATACCTACTCACTAATCAGAAGTATATTCCAAAAATTAATTATCAATCTAGATGATAACATAGAAAAAAGTGTTCAATATTCTCCTCACATAAATGTAGAAGTTCAAAGTAATCAATCGCACAGAATCTTAAGATTAAGCAGATTCAACAGGTAATCAATACTGGGATGATGAAATATTTCAGAAATCATTAGCCACTGTTCCACACTACTTCAAGTCAGGACAAGCCTCAAGATTTTTCGAATTCCATATCCTATTTGTTTACCAACAGATTTATAAAAAAAGCTATGTATTTAACATTCTAAGGAAATTTCAAAATGATTCTGCACTGAAGTACGCTCAACCTTACACACTCAGTTATGGTACTGGATAGAATGGTGGAGAAGGGGGAGGGTGGGGGGGGGGTCGCGGAATTGGGAAGAAATTTCACACCTCACTCCAGGTTACCGTTTCTGACCATAAGTTTACCCACAAACCTAACCTCTTTATGCACTTTCACGTTTGAACATTAAATTCTTACAAGTGGCAAAGGCAAAAGGTACATGCTGAAGAAGAAAGGTATTTTGTAGTGTAAAATTGTCTTTAACTAACCAAAAACCACTCTGAAAATGTAATTTCAACGTCAAATATAGTATTATAGAGAACAAAGGGTCAGTACAGCACTTGACCCTAGATAGTTATCCTAACATATAAATAAAGTTCCTCACATTGCACTATTTTTTGTTTACAAAAAACTACTACTTTTATTCAATCCAAATGTCCCTTTAACACTCCAATATGAAAATAGATAACACTCTCTGGAATAATCGAAAAATCTGGAATAGATTCAGGCCCTTAATCACCCTGAATTATTCCCAGCTTTTTGGACTGAATGCAGCGGAATGTTAACTTTTCCATAAAGTTTCAGACAGTAAATAAGCTTGCAAATAGTAAAATAACATACACGATTAGAATGAGATACAGTACACAAAAAGTAAATGCAATGCAGACAAATCACATAGCAAATAATATAATCACTGAATATCATAGCATGAAGGGTGTACATGTACATAAATGTTTGTTACACATGTTCTGAATACTTCAAAGAACAGAATTTACAATTCGAGCTGTAAAGGTTTTCCACAGAAAATACGCCAGCAATAAATGCAAAAGCAGTTTCCTTGAACAATATAAATGTGAAAAGATTGCAGTAGCTAATGAGTAATCATGAGCCGCAAGATTATTGATCACAATGATAGGATAAGAAATGAAATGAAATAAAGAACAATAAGCTATTATTCAGAATATTTATAACTTCTTAACACTTGCTAAAGGGTTGGCAGATGCTCTTACGTCCTTGGCGCGTTTTGAAAATGGATTTCTTGCGTAAGTAAGTGTGGATATAAGTATTTACAATATATAACGCACGAATAAAGCTAGTAATGTGATTGACTTTAAAGAGTTTTTTTTTTTAAATTTCGTAGGCAGTGAACACCTACCGTTACTTTTATTGTGCAACGATTTATAATGGATGTAATAAAACAAACCTGAATTTGTGTCAAGCAGAAAAGTCATAAAAGCATTTCAGCCTGCTTGAAATATTTGTAAAACAACGTGGCTTTTACCAGCTTGCAAAACTGTGGGCATGGGGGCCCATCTGTTATAATAGCCCTCAGTTATAATGCAGCAAATAACCACATTTTCTTCAGAGCAATGACTGCGGTCTGCCTGCTGCGTAAACACCAACACCTACTTGTTCCGCTCAATAATCGTGCAAACAACATGCGGTATGAAACTCATAGACTAGTAATTTATATCGGTCCTCGTTTTGATGGCAGTTTGTAATTCATAAAGTTTCTACTACTTACTAATGTCAAATAGTGTGTTTAGCATTGGACGATTGTATGCTAATCGCTGAGTGCAAGCCGCCATAAATTCATCTAACTAGGATAGTGATTGGCAAGGAAAAATTTGTTTGAAAGAATAGATATAAATCCAAAGAACAGACTCCCAGAAGTAACCAAATCACAGTAATAGATGCAGTGTTGGAGCTCTGAAGACACTTCGTACAAAGTGTTCTAGCAAGTAAGGAACTATCTTGAACCTTTCAGTAACTTCGCCATACAAATCGAGAAAATGATTACTGTGGACCATAAGCTCGCTTTGAATGATTATCAAATGCATATTTCAAGAGTGCTCTATGTTTGCCGGCACGGTAACTCAGCGTTTTCGGCCAGAGGACCGGCTGTCTCTGTAGTAAAGAAATAAAAATAAAAATCAATAAAAACGTATTAAAAAAGAAGTAAGCATTCAACGATGAAGTTTAAGGTGTGTCATATGAAGCACTCATACGCCCAAACAAAATGCCGAGCACAAAGACGAAAATAGAATGGATGGGAGGCGGGTAGCATCTTTGAGTAGCAATCAAAATGTCCTCGATTTAGTGCTCGAACCCAACGCCTTCTTAAATTCTGAATAATAATAATTAGGAATGGCAGCTGAAGACTTCTGCCAAACGTAGTCACTCTCATTTTGCCAATATCCTCTAAATTTCTTTCTGTGTGACTTGCGTTTAGTGTTAGGTATAGAATGTTGACTACGCATTGAGAGAAAACTAATAATTTCGAAAATCAGATACGTCTGCATTCTGAGGATAATTCTCAGTCGAATCCTTAGTCGCAGAACGCAAAATGAATTTACATTAGCGAGAGCGGAACGAGCAGGTTACTGGCTAGCACAATATTTCCTGATTATGGTTATAGCTTTATAGTGGTATGCAGGGGAGAGAGAGGGCTTCTCTGATGAGCTGACCTAAAGAAAAGTGATATGCCTTTTATTTTATGACAGTGAAATCAAGCTCTGGAAAAGGGTGAGACTTATACTCGCTTCATTTTTTCGTACAGCGAAAGCGGCCATTTTGACCCAGTCTAAGCCAGCCAGGTTTTAACCCGTTTTCACTTACCTCCTTTTACAGCGTCGCAGAACAACTAAACTCCTTCGCCCTTTCTACAGGAAAAGGTGCCTCAGGAGTATAATAATAATTATTTACACCGATTTGTTCTCTTGAATGGTTATTATTAAATAATGAAGGGACATACTCCCATCTACCCAAGCTCTATTCAACGTTAAAAAAGGTGGAGATACCAGAATGTGACAAAACAAGATCAACCTTAACATATCTACCGTCTTTTTACGAAGGCAATAGTAGTCCGTCTGCTACCGATATTATTTATTGTAACTCTTCACTGCCCCCTTGGGCAAAAAGTCTCTGCAATTCACGCTAATACTGCCGAACCCAATGATTCACTTCACAAAATGGCTGTTACACTCTCTCTTTCACTTGTGCCACAATGTCCACGCGTATTTTAAAATTTTAGTTTTCGCTATTGTTCACGGTGCTTTGAAGTTTGATGACCTCGTATATGGTTCTTTCACACATCAAATTTTTACGGTAGTATGAAACTGTCTTTAGCTCTGTTCTTTCAGCTATAGCAATATTGTCTTTACACACGAAAAATAATTCTAACTTATCTAATTATATCGCGTAATTTATCGCTTCACATATTAACTACATACAAGATGATTTCTTTCATTGTGCACATATTCATATTTCAATAATACAATAAAACAACTGCTTTTGAGTAAAACAATTACAGTTCCTCGGACCTGAAACTGAAAAAAGGAAAAAATACGAGATTCATACATAGGTATACGTTCTCTCCAGATTACTTTTTGGATGTTAAAGTCATAGAATGAATCAGGAATTGATGGGGAGAGGGATTGCCTTTTGATTCACACATGAAAGGGTCTTCAAAGCGTAGTACACGAGAATCCCTGTGGTACCCGATACTTTAGAAGAATCTCCACCACTTTCTCAAATGATAGCATGAAACACATATTTTAATAGAAATTAGATAACATCTTATACTACATACATATATACATAATAATAGTACGCTCTCCTTCATTACATCATTTATTTCTCGGTAATATTAGGTCTGGGGTATGTCGAGACTTCTTCTTTTGTGTTACCTCATGACCTTTCCCTACAAACTCCCTCAATATGCATATCCATAAGTATTTTGGTGAAGTTCACTCCATATATTTAAACTCACGTTGTCTGTAGCTCCGTTGGGCAGCAAGAATACTGGCACTTACGTGAGTGCATACGCAACAATCATAGGGTACCACAGCGATGCAACTGCTCTTCTTACCCATCACAGTTGAGCTATGCCGCATACTTCACATCCGCACGCGTGTTAACGACCGCGGGTTGCAGAGTGCTTTTCTTTCATCGTGGTTTTAGTGCATTGGGCTACATCGCACCCAGAGGAGAGTAGCAAGTTTTTTGAAGAAATGGAGAGTCCCTTCCTTACTACTAGATCCCGGTAAGTAACACAGCATAATGTTTGCTTCCATGCCCCATGCTGCCTTTAGTTACTTTTACTGTCCACCGTTGCAAGTCGGGAACCACGTTCCCTCCACAGTGGGAACAAAGCATCCTTGAAGCACAGTTTTCACCTCACTATATTTTCACTACTCTAATGTAGTCACTAAGTTTACAGTCACTTTTAACTTCATAACAATCATCCATCATACCACCCTCCCTCATGAGCAAAATTTCTACTTGCCTGAGAACATCACCAGCCGCATACTGATCTATTTACAACTTATTATTTACAATTCATTTATTTAAGTAATTGTCCCCTCTCACTGTTATTCAGGCCGAAAGCAAGATCGGCTTACATGAGACTGCTTTGTGCTTCCAGCACAACGAAAGCGAATCGCGTGTAATCTCGGGTCATCTGGAAAGCACGCCTTGAAAAGTTATTTTACTCTCGTAACTTCGCTTTGATTAATTGTCTGGCTACTACTGCATCAAAATTGTGGAGCACCGTCAAGCGCTCGGAGCCGTATCAAATGTTAAAATGTGAATTACTCTTTTTACCACAAGTTTACTATGGGAGGGAGGAGAATTTCATTTCTACCAGGCCCAGACCAAACCTTCGTGGTAATACCAATACATGGCTTCAAATCTTAATACAGTCACTAATAATAACAAAAAATATAAACAAAAAGATGTAGAATAGAGAAGATGATTTAACGTTTCCTTCTTCATTCCTGATACGTTAGTGACATCTTCATATAGATAGCTTTACATCTAAGTGTGTACCGTTTCTCATTCTCCTTTTAGTATCACTGTATTCACTAAACCGGTTGTGTTAGTAATGCTTGTGGTTCATGTTCATTTCATTGTGTCTTTTGCTGACCCTTATGGTAACTCGCCTTCCGCGGTTTGCTGCGTAGATCATACCTATTAAATAAAAATAGTGAGTGCTGCAGCTCAGCTCTTGTAGTGCTGTTATATATATTTAAGTCTGCTCGCTCGTTCCTATGCTCTGTCAGAGCACCTGTGTATACCACAGATGTATAAACGTTTGCGTGCTGCCCTTCACTGCAAAACACTTTGATGGTGTTTGTCATATAAGTGCCCAAATTTTTTATTTATTTTTTTACTTAAGTACTGTGTAAAAGATATAATATCAACATTATGTTGCTGTTGTTGTGATTTTGTTGTTTAATCTTGTACTCCGATATAAAGCTTTACTTTCTTCTTACTATTTTTTGGTCTTGGTGTTACCTACAACTGGCCGGGGTGGCCGAGCGGTTCTAGACCCTACAGTCTGGAAACGCGCGACCGCTACGGTCGCAGGTTCGAATCCTGCCTCGGGCATTGATGTGTGTGATGTCCTTAGGTTAGTTAGGTTTGGCTGTGAGCACTATGGGACTCAACATGGTCATCAGTCCCCTAGAACTTAGAACTACTTAAACGTAACTAACCTAAGGACATCACATACATCCGTGCCAGAGGCAGGATTCGAACCTGCGACCATAGCAGCAGCGCGGTTCCGGACTGAAGCGCCTAGAACCGCTCGGCCACAGCTGCCGGCATAAGTCATGTCGTAAAGTGCGTACCGGAGGAGTGCACCCAGCCCGCGTGGCCCTCCCTGTACCTTTTAGCCTCGGCTGCCAGGCGAGCTTCGCCTAGCGCTGGCCGGTCAACCGGTCGAGGCGCACCGGGGCCCAGAGGGCCGAGCGGTGCCCTGCCAGAGTTATCCGGCACGGTAGCTCAGCGTGTTCGGTCTGAGAGCTGGTTGGCCTCTGGAGTAAAAAACCGAGTGGGAGGATAAACAAACGAAGTTGAGCGGATGTCACGTGACGTACGCAACTACCAAACACAACGATCAACAATGAACAAAATAGAAAGAGTTCAAGTTCGCCCGGGCGCCCGTGTGCGGCTCGCGAGCTCGATAAGTCGCGCGCTCGCCAGGCGTGATATGTGCGGGCGCGAAAATAAATCTTTCTTCCTTTCTTTGTCTGAGCCTTGTCCCGCAGTTACTCAGGGTAGGCCATTGTTAATCGGATGTGGCATGGTACGTTTAAGGGGTGGCCGGATGCCCTTCCTGCCGCCACCCACCCCCCCCCCCCCCCTCCCCCGGGAAGGAATTAGTGTACCCCAGCTGTCTGTGTCTAATGTAAGCCATGGAATAGTGCGAATCTGTTGCAGATGTCTGCGGGTCGTGTAACTGAGGCGGAACGTGGGGACCAGCCCGGTATTCACCTAGGGGGATGTGGGAAACAGGCGTGAAACTAACTCTCTGTGGTCCGTTTCCCTGCTGATTTTTATTTCGCACAGTACATACCGACACAATGCTTTACCTGAGGTCTTATTTTAAAATAACTGACTGCTGTAACATCAGCAACATGATGATTACTCAGATCTCCAACTTTGCTTGTAATTATTAAATAAACTCATTATTAGGTGCATGCGAGACAGTTCTTTACCTTACGATGCACTGAAAATATTTAATTTTATTAATGGTCACCCTACCATCATACTGTCCAACGGCCTTGCCGTAGTGGTAACACTGGTTCCCGTGAGATCACCGAAGTTAAGCGCTATCCGGCTGGGCTAGCACTTGGATGGGTGACCATCCGGTATGCGGAGCGCTGTTGGCAAGCAGTCTGCTCTCAACTCTTGTGAGGCAATCTGAGGAGCTGCTTGATTGAGAAGTAGCGGCTCCGTTCTCGGAAACTGACATACGGCCGGGAGAGCGATGTGCTGACCACATGCCCCTCTATATCAGCATCCAGTGAAGCCTACGTTCTGAGGATGACACGGTGGCCGGTCGGTACCGTTGGGCCTTCATGGCCTGTTCGAGAGGAGTTTACTTCAGTTTACCATCATGCTACTTAGCGACTTTTTGAAATCCTAAGCTAAATATGTAAAAACTTTTATTGGCTAACACGGATGCAATATGGTTATATCACAGCAGAAATTTTCTCATACTGTGTGACGTTTATGTTTTTATCATCAAGTACACTTTTCCCTAGGCAAAGTATTGTTTCCGACTGTAGCTTACTTCACAGAAATTTTGTTTAAAAATCAGTCTTTGATATTTATTACTTCACAGACCAAACGCAAACTTGTGTAGTCTGCAATACTGCATGAACCGTTCTTTAAAAGCCTTGCAGTTTGGGAAAAACTATCTAAATTCCCATCAAACTGAGTGCTTCGATATCCTTCACGATCTCCTAGTAGAATTTCATGTTACTTCGGACGAAAATGTCAAGAACAAAATTAAGGGACATTTGAAGGGGTTTGGAAAAATTTTAAACATTATTTCCATGCTCTATATAGTAATAACAACTGGATTTGCAATCGCTTGGAAAAGACAATACTTCTGACATCCACATGAAGTGTCAATCGAAGCAAGCAGCTACTGGGAACTTCCAGTTAGTAAGTTACAAAACGTCCGCCCTCGGTATCTGAGTCCGGCACGGTAGCTAAGCGTGTTAGGTCAGAGGGCTGCTCGCCCTCTGTAATAGAAAAACAACTAAATGAATCAACGATCAACTTGAACGTATGTCTTGTGACATCTGCCAAGACCAAACCCAACGAAACAGTGCCGAAAAATAAAGTGGTCAGCGTGACAGAATATCAGCTCTAAAGGCCCAGGTCGATTCCTGGCTGGGTTGGAGTTATTTCCGTTTAGGGGCTGGCTGTTGTGTTGTCCTAATCATCATCATTTCATCCCCACTGACGCGAAGGTCGCCCAAGTGACGTCTAATCGAAACACTTGTCCCGGTGAACGGTCTACCTGTCAGCAGGCTCTAGTCACACGATATTTACATTTTATTTTAGTTACAGAAGGTAAATGTTTATCAAAAATGGTTCAAATGGCTCTAAGAAAAGCATCCATTTAAGAGTCACCCCAAAATATGTTTTAAACTCAACTTTGCAAATGTTTATAAATTTCTATACTGAACTCTTGATTCGATGAACCGTTTGCAGAACCGTCTTCTCTCAGCTGTCACAGGTGCAGGCGTCCTCACACACCATTAGGTAGACGTCGTCTTTTCCAAGGCGTGGCCATCATACTGGCAAAACTAAAGTACACTAATGCGTGTGTTCAAATGGTTGAAATAGCTCTGAGTACTATGGGACTTGACATCTGAGGTCATCAGTGCTCTAGACTTAGAACTACTTAAACCTAACTAACCTAAGGACATCACACACAGCCATGCCCGAGGCAGGATTCGAACCTGCGACCATAGCAGGCGCGCTGCTCCGGACTGAAGCGCCTAGAACCGCTCGGCCACGGAGGCCAGCCCAAATATTTATCGCCTGTAAGTTTCTGGTTAAGCTTTCCAACGCTATAAGATAATGCAGTAACAAGTTATTATCTGTCTCGTCCACAATCAGTGCGGAAAGGCTTTTCCTTTTTACAACAACATCATAATCATCATCATTTAAGATTGATTATGCCTTTCAGCGTTCACTCTGGAGCATAGTCCCCCTTATAAAATTCCTCCATGATCCCCTATTCAGTGCTAACATTGGTGCCTCTTCTGATATTAAGCCTATTACTTCAAAATCATTTTTAACCGAATCCAGGTACCTTCTCCTTGGTCTGTCCCGACTCCATTTTACAAGTATATAAAAAATAAATTCGGGAACAAACTTCACAGTGTAAGAAATTTGCAACTGTCTTTATCTTATGTGGTTCCTGATTTCAAAATTATGTCACACACAAAGCAGGCACATCCTCCTCAACAAATTCGGAGGAAGGGCTGAGCCCGTCAGTTCCGTAATGAACACTTTTAGATGAACAGAAAAGTGTGAAATCCTTTAATACTGCATGCTAGACATAGCCGTTGTGTAAGAACTTCATCAGTCCTTTTAATGTGGTACACGTAAAATGTATAGAATTATAAAAGCATTAGTTCTATTAAACCATTGGCTTTGAATTCAATTACTTCCATGTTACACTAAGTACTTCCTTTGTGTTACATCCATAATTTTAAAATGCGCATTATTTTTCTTTGTAAAACATCAAGAACGTCCTGCTCCTAGCACATCAGACTTCACGACACTCTTAGGACCGCCGACGGTTCACCGATCCCAGCGCTGCCTGTTTCCCGGTTACGTCGAGCCTTGTTGACACGCGTGCTCTGGCGGGTACCCGACGAGTCGCGAGCTTCGACGGCGGATCTCGGCTCGAGCACTCCGTTGCCGGTACTGTTGAGGTTGAATACCCGCGGTTGTGGCGACAGGATTGAGCGGTCGGCCGCAGCAGGGCTCGGGCAGGTCAGTGTGGCGCGACGCACGGCTCTGATGCGTAGAAACTTTTTATCTTCCCGCTCTGTTGGTATGCAAGTAAGTACAGGGTGACAATTATTGAACTATATCAAAATAAGTAAACTAGCTACAAACTACGGCGTGCAAACACTTTATTCAAAATGTAAACGTCACTACAGGTATTCGAATTTAGGTTATGACATGTTCGATATGCCAGCCATCGTTGGTGGTGATGTGGCGCAGACGAAGAGCGAAATTCTGCATGACTCGCTGAGGTGTCGGGACATCGATGGTGTCGATGACCTCCCGAATAGCTGTTTCCAGCTCAGAAACGGTTTTGGGGGTTTTCTGTACACCTTTTCTTTAACGTAGCCCCAAAAAGAGGAGTCGCATGTGTTCAGAACCGTAGTAAATGGTGGGCAATCGAGGCACATGCCACTGGGTATTCCAGAGCCAAAATGCTGTGCCCAGAATGCTCCTCCAGGACATCAAACAATCTCCTGCTTAATTGAGACCCAGCACCGTCTTATAGGAACCCCACTTGTCGATATCAGGGAACTCTGAATAACGAGGATGAAATCATCTTCCAAACCCCTCACGTACTGTTCCTAGGCACCGTGCCATCAAGGAGTGTCGCGCCGATTATTCCGTGACTGGACATTGCACACCACACAGTCACCCGTTGAGGGTGAAGAGACTTACGCGATCGCGAAATGCGGATTATCAGTCCCCCAAAAGAGGCACATCTGCCTATTAACGAACCCATCAATTTCCCAACATGGGCGACGGCCAATCGTACAGTTTGAACTTCCAAACGTAAACCGTTCATAAGTTATGAAGATATTATTTCATACAGTTTAATAATTGTCACCTTTAGCTTCAAACGTGCGGTATTCGCACAATATGAGAATGGCCGGCATACATCAATTACTATTTCTTATTTTTCTTTTGTAACAATGTTTGCAGTACGTCTTCAGCAGCAGCAACAGAGAGCTGCTTAATACTGTGCAGCTGCTTGTCATAATGAATCTGTCGCATCTTGGCACTTTCTTTTCAACGTATTTATCCATTCGTTCTTTTTCTCCTTTTTTTTTTATTAGATCTGATGGCGTATATGGTGTATTACAGAAAGGAATTTTGTTAACGATTTGCTCGAACACGCCTATTTAGCTGTATTCGTAGCTAAGATATGTGAATTATCGGTGATATCGTTTATGCTCATTGCTGGATTTGGATTTCCCCATTGCGACTCCCTTTGCGAAGACAGTAAGGGATTCGATTGCTGGTAAGTGTTTCTCCCCTGATTAAATTGTGGCTCATTTCCCTGGTGGTACTGCCAGTGTCGATTCTTAAAATTTCTATTCGCCTATACAGTGAGTGACTATTTGGCAAGGGTTCCCACTGACTACTGTTGTTCTTATCATTCCAGCTGCCGTTACCAAGGTGTGAATAACCAGGCTGATAACTGTTATAACTCCTACGTCTCCTTTCATGATATGGGGAGCTGCCGCCGCCTTTACCAGGCACTGACATCGGCGCAGCCTGTTGTGCAGCCTATCCTCCGCCCCCAACATTGCGATACCTCTTCTGGTTATTACCGTCATTACTAGCCTTCATATCTTCGTTTATAAGGTCAATATAATCAACGCCCGAAAAAAGCGTTTTCGACTAGTTTCTGGGACCTGTACCAGTTTTCCTGTAATGTGAAATGCAATTTTTCCTTTCATAATGTGTAGAACACCACTAAGAGCTACTAATTCGTTCCAGAAACGAGTCTTGCTCAAAAAATTTTTAACCTACCCCGTCTGATGTTGTATGGCTCTGAGGTAAACACTTCTTTTTTTTAATCTCTCCTGTAAACCGTGCTACCAAAAGTTTGCAGGAAATGCATTTTCAAATTGTGCTTATGTGTTAGAGCTCTCTACTGTCTCGCATGCCCAAAGCGCAGCTTCGCCGTGTATGAAACCTAATACATACTCGATCTTTTGCTGTTCAGACCAAGCTGTAGGCAACCCGCATCTAAAAGCTTTAACCAAAATATCTGGATGAACAGATTTGTTTTCTGGGATGAACCCCCGCGACTGTCGGTTTCTTAGAAGAATTTCTTCAAGTACAACTGCTGAAAGTATGGTGTCTTGCCCCCCATGTCTAGTAACGGCGTTATCTGGTACTATGTTGGTGCTACCTGCCGTTCCTTCTGCACATACATTTGCATGATAAATTGGATTATGACATGCATTATTACTCATTTCTCTACAGCTACTATCATTCCTTTCTTACTCTTTGATGTTACTTTATTTTTCTTCTACTTACCCCAGCTGTATTCCTATTTGTGTTTGCACGCGATCCTTCCGCTTAGGTAGACCCTGTGTGACTGCTGTTTGTATATGATCTAAGTCTGTATCTTCAATACTGACGTTTTCTGCTCTGTGTACACATCGGTAATGGTTTCTCAACAGCCTTCTGTAACTCTGTCTCTAACCGGTTATCAGTCAAAGTCTATTTCTATCGTAAGCAATCATCAACTTGTTTTTCATGTGTTGTTCCTATGTCATCTGTTTGTTTGACTATCTACTGAGCTATTAATTGTTGTGTTGAGTCTTGTAACCGCATTGTATCAAAATCAATTTTCAGTTTTTCAATTTGTTCTGACATGTCTTCTGTTTTAGTTTTCAATGTTGAAATGTCGTTAGTTATTTCTTGTAAGTCGCAGCGTATCACTTCAATAACGTGATTGGCAGCGTCTGTCTGCAAAGTGTTCTGCTTCTGACTATGATTACTAACATCCTTAGTCAAAGACTCTAATCTTGTTGCAGTGGTGTCAAGTGTCTGATTGTTTTCGTCAAAAGTTTTCATCAATATTTTGATCGTTTTGATAAAGATTTTGATTCAGTAAATTTTTTATCCTTTGATATAATTGTAAAAATGTGTCAGGTGTAGGCTTTGCCACTTCGGAACAACTATTGCTGCCGGCCGTGAAGTTGCGTCACTTGGTGGCGCGTCGAATCGCTAACGTTACCCTGCACATTTTCAACAGTTGTCTCATTTATAGTATTTAAAGTATTCTCTTCCTCTGAACTATCAATGGCTGTTATTTCAAACTTAGTATTAACTATAACAACGTTTACGCCTTTCCGAAATTAAGTAACCTTCTCTTTCTTCAAAAAATGGCTCTGAGCACTATGGGACTCAACTGCTGTGGTCTTTAGTCCCCTAGAACTTAGAACTACTTAAACCTAACTAACCTAAGGACATCACACACATCCATGCCCGAGGCAGGATTCGAACCAGCTACCGTAGCAGTCGCACGGTTCCGGACTGCGCGCCTAGAACCGCGAGACCACCGTGGCCGGCTTCTCTTTCTTATTCGTCTATTTTCGTTACGTAAACATTTCACAGATGACGCCTAGCAGTAACATACCTATGATACTGAAAGACATATCTTGGCAACTACAAGAATGTTTCTACCATCTTTTGGAAAATTTACGTAATGGAAAATTACCTTAAAATATTAAAAGTATTAAATATTGAAACTACTAGAAAATAAACCAAATTGTATGCGTAGCACATAGTGTTTCCCGTAAAAAGTCAATTCTCGTCCAACATTCATGTTTTACAAGAGCTCTGAATGAGTACTGATGTTCTTTACCCGAGGTGCTGTCTTATTACCTTCGCGAAAATATTTCAGAATCGGCTTTTTCCTCGATGTTTCTGTTCTAGTTTTGCTATCTCAGAATATTGGAAGGTATTTCTTTATTAAAGGCTTGATGCGTCCCGCCACGAGCGCCACGAATTGGTCTCGTGTGCCAGCCTCTTCACCTCAGAGTGGCACTTGCAACCTACATCCTCAATTACCTATTTGATCTATTCCAGATCCTGTCTTCCTCTGCAGTTTTTGCCCTCTACAGCTCCCTGTATACCATGGAAGTCAGTCCCTGATGTCTTAACAGATGTCGCATCATCCTGTCCCTCCACCTTGTCAGTGTTTTCCACATATTCATTTCTTCTCCGATTCTACGTGGAACTTCCTCTTTCCTTACCTTATCAGTCCACCCAGTTTTCAACATTCGTCTGTAGCACCACATCTCAAATGCTTCGTTTGTCTTGTGTTCTGGTTTTCCCACAGTCCACGTGTCACTACCGTAAAACGATGTGTTCCGAACGTATATTTTCTGAAATTTCTTTCTCAAATGAAGGCCTATGTTAGATGCTAGTAGACTTCTCTTGGCAAGGAATTCACTTTTTCTCAGTGCGTGTCTGCTTGTGATGTCCTCCTTGCTCCGTCCGTCATGGGTTATTTTACTGCATAGGTAGCAGAATTCCTTAACTTCATCTACTTCGTAACCATCAATCCTGATTTGTTCACTGTTCTCATTTCTGCTACTTCTCATGACTTTCGTCTTTCTTTGATTTACTCTCAGTCCATATTCTGTACTCATTAGACGGTTCATTCCATTCAGAAGATACTGTAATTCTTCACTTGCACTGAGAATAGCGATGTCATCAGGGAATAGTATCAATGATACCCTTTCACCTTGAATTTTTATTCCGCTCCTGAACCTTTCTATCCTTTTCATCATTGCTTCTTCGATTACAGAATGGACATTAGGGGTCAAAAACTATATACCTGTCTAACATCTTTTTTAATCCCAGCATTTCGTTGCTGGTCGTCCACTCTTTTTATTGTCTCTTGGTTCTTGTACATATTGTGTATTATTCTTCCTATAGCTTACACCTATTTTTCTCAGAATTTCTAACACCTTTCCCCATTTTACATTGTCCCACTCTTTTTCCAGGTCGAAAAATCCCATTAACATGTCTTGAGTTTTCTTTAATCTTGCTACCATTATCCCTCTCTGGTGCCTTTACCTTTCGTAAAGCCAAACTGATCGTCATCCTAACACATCCTCAGTTTTTGTTTCCATTATTCTGTATATTATTCTTGTCATCAACTTGGATGCATAAGCTGTTAGCTGATTGTGCGATAGTTCTTGCACTTGTGAGATCTTGCACTCATCGGAATTGTGTGGATGATATTTTTCCGAATGTCGGACGGTATATTTCCAGACTAGTACATTCTACACACCAACGTGAATAGTCGTTTTGTTGATACTTCCGCTAATTATTTTAGAAATTCTGGTGGAATGTTATTGATCCCTTCTGCGTTATTTGGTCTTAAGTCCTCCAAAGCTCTTTCAAATTATAATACTGCCCCCTGTCTCTTCTAAATCGACTCCTGTTTCTTCGTCTATCATATCAAACTAATCTTCCCCCTCATAGAGGCCTTCAACGTACTCTTTCCACCTATTCGCTTCTCCTCTGCATTATTAAATGGAATTCCGGTTGCACTCTTAAAGTTACCACCCATACTTTTAATTTCACCGAAGATAGTTGTAACTTTCCTATATGCTGAGTCAGTCCTTCCGACTATCGTTTCTTTTTCGAATTCCTCACATTTCTCATGCAGCCATTTCGTCTTAGCTTCCGTGGACTTCCTATATATTTCATTTCTCAGAGACTTGTGTTCTTTTACTCCCGAATTTTGCTGAACGTTTTTGTACTTCCTTCTTTCATCCATCAGTTGAACTATTTCGTCAGTTACCCATGATTTATTTACAGTTATCTTCTTTGTACCTATGTTTTTTTTCCAGCTTTGTACGTATGTACATAATAAATATGAATATATCGGCGTCTTTCAAATGGTCACTAGTGGAAAATATCCTGCTGTGTGACTTGGGTTTACTGACGGCAATAAGAAAAATATTGGCTGCATAGTGAGAGAAAAATAATTTTTTAATTATGAAAATCAGATATATCCTCAGTTTGAGGATGATTCTCTATGGAATCGTTAGTCGCAGCACACAAAATGGATTTACATTGTGGACAGGTACGAACGAGTTATTTTTTAGTGTCATATTTCATGATTATGGTTACTTTTACGATCTAGAAGAAAATACCTTTTCGTCTTAGATCGGTATGGTGGTGGCAGAGAGCTTCTCTGATGACCTGACCTGGAGAAAACGTGTTATTTCTTATTTCTTTTATGTCTTGACCATGACATAGGAAAATTAACGACTGCAAGCTGGTGAAAAGGGTGAGAAATACACTCGCCTAATTTTTACGTGCTGCGCGAGCGATCACTTTGACACAGTCCAAGCCAGACCAGCAATTTTTACATACCTCCTTTTATATCCTCGAAAAACAGCTAAATTTCTTCGCCTTTTCTACAGTAAAAATAATTACGTACACATATTTCTTCACTTCAATTGTTATTATGAATTAATGAACGGACACACACCTATTTGCCGAAGCCCCCTTTATCGCTAAACAAAGGTGAAGATACCAGAAAGTGACAAAAAATATCAATCTTAACACGTGTACTGTTCTCCTACAGAGATCGTAAGATTCCTTCTGGCACCGAAATTGTTTATTGTTACTGTTCAAGCCTTGTCAAAGAGGGCCGAAGGAGCGGACAGATTTTAAGGGCATTCTTTGCCCTTTGGGTAAGGAACTGCCCTTAAAATACGGAAGAATCAGGAAACAATGGAATGAGGTTGCAGCAGGGAATGGACACCACTGCATTAAATCTATATAATATGTGTCCATAGTGCATGGTCCCTATAACTGAAGTGTGATGATGATATCTCCATTGGCAAAAGATTCAGGAAAAGTCCTCCATTCGTATCTCTGCCCAAGGGGAGGTGACCACGAGAAAAATATTGAATAACCAAGGAATGTATAATATTCTACCAGTCGGAGTATGGGATGTCAAAAGACTGAGTGCAGTAAAAAAGCTAGAAAATCCGTAAAGGAAAATGCACAGGCTCTATATTCATTTTTTGGGGATTAGTGAAGTGAAATGGAAAGAAGATAAGGTATTCTATTGGGACGATTATAGGTTAATATCAACAGTAGCAGAAAACTGTATAACGGGAGTAGTATTTGTAATGTATAGGAAGGCAGGGTACATAGTGAGTTGCTGTTTGAAGATTTCAGTGAGATAGTTGTTTGCATCAGGAGACCAATGTCGTATATGAGGATAATGAACAGATAATTAAGTATGTAAATGGAGATGAAAATATGGTAGTCATGGGGGATTGGAAAGAGGTTGTAGGGGAAGGATCGGGAGAAAGGGTTACGGTATAATACGGGCTTAGCAGTAGCAATGAGAGAGGAGAAAGACTGAGTTCTGCAATCTACATCTACATGTACACATTTAAATGGATCCCCTGCAAATCACATGTAACTGCCTGGCAGAGGGTTCATCGGACTACCTTCACAATTCTCTATTACTCCCATTTGTATGGCGCGCGGAAACAATGAACACATATATCTTTCCGTACGAGCTCTGATTTCCTTTATTTTATCGTGGTGATCGTTTCTCCCTATGTAAGTCAGTGTCAACAAAATATTTTCGCATTCGGAGGAGAAAGTTGGTGATTGTAATTTCTTAAGAAGATTCCGTCGCAACGAGAAACGCCTTTCTTTTAATGATGTCCAGCCCAAATCCTGTATCATTTCTGTGACACTCTCTCCCATATTTCGCGATAATACAAAACGTGCTGCCTCTCTCTGATCTTTTTCGATGCACTCCGTCAGTCCTACCTGTTAAGGATCCCACACCGCGCAGCAGTATTTTAAAAGAGGACGGACAAGCGTAGTGTGGGCAGTCTCCTTAGTAGGTCTGTTACATTTTCTAAGAGTCTTTCCAGTAAAACGCTGCCTTTTGTTAGCCTTCCCCACAACATTTTCTATGTATTATTTCCAATTTAATTTGTTCGTAATTGTCATATCTAGGTATTTAGTTGAATTTACGGCTACTAGATCAGACTGATTTTTCGTGTAACCAAAGTTTAACGAATTCCTTTTAGTACTCATGTGGATGACCTTAAACGTTTCGTTATTTATGGTCAACTGCCACTTTTCGCACCATTCACATATCTTTTCTAATCGTTTTGCAGTTTGTGTTGATCTTCTGATGACTTTTTTTCGATAAAAGACAGCGTCGTCTGTAAACAACCAAAGACGGCTGCTCAGATTGTGTCCCAAATCGTTTATATAGATAAGGAACAGCAAAGGGTCTATAACACTACCTTGGGGAACGCCAGAAATACTTCTGTTTTACTCGATGACTTTTCGTCAATTACTACGAACTGTGACCTCTGTGACTGGAAATGACAATTCCATTCTCATAACTGAGACGATATTCCATAAGCACGCAATTTCACTACGAGCCGCTTGTGTGATACAGTGTCAAAAGTCTTTCGGAAGTCCATAAATACGGAATCTATCGGAAATCCCTTGTCAATGGCACTCAACACTTCATGTGAATAAAGAGCTAGTTGTGTATCACAGGAACGATGTTTTGTACACCCATGTTGACTGTGTGTCAATAGACAGTTTTTCGACGTAATTCATAATGTTCGAACACAATATATGTTCCAAAATCCTGCTGCATATCGATGTTAACGATTTGAGCTTCTAATTTAGTGGATTATTCCTACTACCTTTCTTGAATATTGGTGTGACCTGTGCAATAAATTTCAGATTGTAATATGAAATCTGCGCAAGATTCATAAGATGAGGTTTCTTGAAAAAGAAGCGGAGACGCTGGAGGATTCCAATTGGAAAACATCATTTCTCATGCTGGAGATTTCGAAACCAGATATTTTATTGGCACGCATATTCATAAGTAACTACTGACTCACATTACTATTTAATAATGACGAACAATACGCCGAAGCTTAAGAGCATCAACCGGAAGAATCAATATGGAAGGAAGTGGGGTACTGAAGTACTGAACAATGGTGAAATCCGATTGAATTTCTCAAGAATGTGTACACTGCGTTAATGAATAGCTTAGTAGGTATCTCAGTTGAAGATGAGTGGACCTCATAACAAGAGCTATCACAAATTCTGGATTGACAGACATAGGTACAAGGAAGTTAACTGTGAAGAAACCTTGGGTAACAGAAGAAATACTTCAACTGATCGGCGAAAGAAGAAAGTACAAAAATGCTCAGGGAAAGGTAAGAATGCAGCAGCATGACTCCCTTAGGAATAAAGTAAACAGGAAGAGTAGGTTAACCAAGGCTATATGGCTACAAGAATAACATGAAAAAATCGAAAAGGAAATGACCGTCCAAATGACTGACATAGCACATAGAAAAGTCAGAACGACCTTCACGGAAATTAAAAGTAAGGATGATAACATTGAGAGTGCAGTGCTCATTTCGTCGTTAAACGTATAGGAAAGAGCGTATAGGTGGAAAGAGCACACTGGAAACGTCTATGAGAGGGATGAAGTGACTGAGGAAACTGGAATCGATAGCGAAGACAAGGGGAATCTAGTATTAGAGTAAGAATTTAATAGAGCTCTGTAACATTTGAGAAGGCAGCAGGCTGACGATGAAGATTCCATTGGGAGAACATTCCATTGGGATTCCTAAAATCATTGGGGCAAGTGGTAGCAAAATGTCTATTCAACTTGGTGTGTAGAATGTACGAGGCTGCAGACATATCATAAGTCTTCCGGAAAATTATCATCCACATAATTGCAAGGATAGCAAAGGTGCGACAACTACAGTACAATCAGTTTAACAATTCATGCATCTAAGCAGTTGACAAGAATAATATATCGAAGAATGGGCAAGGAAATGAGGATCAGTTAAATAACAGTCAGTTTGGCCTTAGGAAAGGTAAAGGTACGAGAGAGGCGGGTCTGACGTTGGAAAGAAGACTGAAGAAGTTTCAAGACATCCTTATGAGATATGTCGATCGGGAATAGGCGTTCGATAATATAAAGTAGGACAAGATGTTTGTAATTCACGGAAAAATAGGAGTTACTAAGAGGGAAGGAACGGAGGTCTGCAGTTTGTACAAGATACAAAAGAAACGACAAGATTGGGTGAACGCGAACGAAGTGCTCGTATTAAAAAGGGTGTAGGACAGAATTCGAGTCTTTCGCCCCTACTGTTCAGTCTGTACATCGAAGAAGTAATGACAGGATTAAAAGAAACATTGAAGGGTGTGAGTAGTGTCCAGGGTGAAAGGGCAACATCAAAGTTTGTGGATGAGATTGCTATCCTCAGTGATAGTGAAGAAGAGTTACCGGATCTATTGAATGAAATGAACAGGCTCATGAGTAGAGAATGTGGCTTGATACATCGAAGAAAGACGAAAGTAATGAGAAATAGCGGAAATGAGTACACCGAGAAACTTACCATCAAAATGTGGGATCACAAAGTAGACGAAGCCATGGAATTCTACTACCTATAAGGCAAAATAACCCTTGATGCGTTTAGTAAGAAGTACATAGCGGGCTAGCACTGGTGAAAAAGGCGTTCTTGGCCAAGAAATGGCTTCTAGTGTCGAACATAGGCCTTAATCTTCGGAGAAAGGTTCTAGCAATTTATGTTTCGAACACAGCGTTTTATGGTAGTGATATATGGATATTGAGAAAACAGGAACAGATCTGATGCTGCAGAAAATGTTGAAAAGTAGAGGACCCGTAAGGTAAGGTATGAAGAGGTTCTCTGCAGAATCGGTGAAAAACAGAACATACGGAACACACTGTCCAGAGGAAGGGACAGGATGATACATGTGTTAAGATATCACGAAATAATGTCAGTGGTTCTAGAGGCACATGTAGGGGGCACAAACGTTGTTGGAAGACAGACATTTTACTACATCTAGCAAACAATAGACGACATTGAGTGCAAGAGATGATCTTTCTGGCGCGGAGGTTGGCGGAGGAATTAGTGGCAGGCCGCATCAAATCAGTCAAAAACAACCGCTAGTGTATTCTTCTCGGGCATAAGGAAGCTACATCTTCCAGTAGACGGGAACCCGACACAAAGAGCTTACGCAGAGGTCTCTCGGCGGGCTGTGAACTTGGCCGGAACACGATAAATACTTCCTGAACTTCTCACAGACTGATCCAAAAGTTATTTAATTAACTTACTCGAAATTATTTACTCGGTACAAAACTATATCTTCGCAGAAGATTTGCATTAAATAATGCGTGAATTGTGAAAATAGCAACATTGAAAGAAGGAAATGTGACAATCAGTTTTCTACTTTAAAAAAAAATGCAGCACCTATCCCGAAAAACACACATTTTCTGTGCGTCCTAATAACCGGCTTCCTTTTATATGTATTAAGCAATGTTCAGCTCATTCATTCTGTCCTGGCGCCTCAAGGAACGGGTATCAGCCTTAAGCTGAGAAAAAAAATGATTGATGCTTTACAAACTTGTTTCAACTTTTCTGTTTGCTCCATGCTGCCTGGGCGATAGTTTCATCACCTCCTCCGTCCATGTACTCCTTCCCCTGGCGGACTGGAATAGTGTCTAGCGGGTCTTTACTTTACGTGAAACTGATCTCTACATCAGCCCTGCATCCGTCATTCAACGGCTATTTTTAACTCATCAACTTCGCATTGCTACTACAAAGAAGGAAGTAACTCGTGTATAGTGTATTTAACCGGACTGTTACAAGTATGTACACAGTGCATATCCGTACCGTGGTAAAAGGCTCCCAGAAAAACTATTTTTCTGGATTTTCTTCGACACATACAAAGCAAATTTTGTAAGGTAGTTTTAATAACAATTTTACGGTATTACGAAATGTTATTTGAACGAGCTTTACATGAGTGAAAATATTATTTACAACTAATTATGTACCACTGCTCTAACTAAATTAGAAATTTTATAAACTTTCTAAGAAAACTGAAGGTACAACAAAATCTATGTCTTATTATGGCAGGTGGTGTGTTTTAGTATGATGTATAATAAGCAACAGTAGTTATTTATGCCTCACAAATTATTAACGTGTATCAATTATTAATTTTAAATAAAAGGAAAAGTGCCGTAATTAAGTCTTCAGAATACATTCCTCTCCAAGATATAAGTTTACCTTGTAATTCCTTCTTTTGAGCGGGATAGACTCATTGGTTATGGCACTGCAGTCACAGTTAGCAGCTGTATCGTATTCTGTCGACAAGTGAATTCGACCGTCTACTTCACCTGTATTCCACCCTAAATAGTTAAAGTGTTGAAACTGCGTCACTGTAATTGTTCGAGATATCCGCAAAGCTGTTACGATGTTTCGATAATCATCTCGTTACTCATACTTCTTGGAGGAAAAATATCGAAATATCCAAATGGAAAACTGTAAACTTCATCAACTTTTCACAGCACTATTTCGTGACCTGAAAACTTTATTTCATTTTATGATGGAGCTATTTATCATTCTTAAACTGTGATCCTTCCTTGCTATGTGAATGGATCTAAAAAGAGACTGAAGTGTCAATGGTAAATTTAGAATCTCGTCTAATGTTAATTATTTTTCAGCGATAGGGCTTGAAAAAAGAAGAAGCACTGCACATTTTGCTGGCGCTTCAGTTAGTGAAATAAAATATTACATGACTATCTTCTCATATTATATCTAAGCATTGTAATACATTTAAGAAATATTGATTTATTGGAGACCGACTACTCATCAGTGCGTCGTCTTTAACAGGCTCTGCTTTACCTGTCAGATGCTAGGTACAAGCTCACAGTTTAGGTGCCACCTTCAGAGGACAGCAGCAAGCTCCATCTATCATACATTTCCTGAAAGATAAGAAGCGCTTTGTCCGTACTCAGTCAGCAGCGCTATCTAACTTCAGATAAGTAATTTCGTGACGACGCTTACGGAATAGCTGACGCTTGTGGACACAGATGGCCCAAAGAATCAACGTGCGATGGCGCAAAGATCTGTTCCGTCTTCCAGCAAAATTATTTAACATGCAACATTATTGATTTGTGCTACACTTTTTTAAAATTCTTCTAGTTATAACAGCAGTAAAAATGGTTCTCTTGACAACGTTAGGTCCGTGTCTCAGTATTTCTGGCTATTTCTCCTCTTCTATTCTGGAAACCTGTTGGGTGAGACGTACATAACAACTAGCACTGACTCTTCGTAGCTGTTCAATGATTTCCCTGAATGGATCCAGGAAAATGCCGCAACGGTTCGTTTGAAAGGACCGGGTCGATTTCCTTCCCCATCCTTGAAACAATGAGAGCTTTTGCTTCGTCACTAATGACCTCGATGCCGACGGGACGTTAACCGATGATCTCCGTTCCCTCTTCTTGGCTTCGGACCATTTACTCGTATATCTTGAACAAGTTTTATTTAGATCATGCTTACTAATAGATTTAAACAGTTTTGAACTATAATACGATGACCCCCCCCCTCTATACCGTATCCAAATGACACCATTGCCTGAGGATCACACGGTAGTCGGTCGGCTTCGTTTACGCCACCTATGAACCCTTATTGAACGCTTACTGTACACTAACCATGAAAGCAAGGAAATCTGTCGTCTGTGTGTCATATACTAAACCTGTATTTCTCTGTAAATTACAAGATATATGAAGCGTAAATCTAAATATATTTTATAAATTGTTATTTGTAACAGTATCCGCGTTTTAACAGAAGCTTGTGCCCTTAGCTTCTCTACCTCAAATAAATGTACATTACAGTTAGCTAGGAATCCTCATGGCAGCCGTATATTGACAGCCACTCATAACCTTCTATAATCTACTCTTACCCAAGCGAAGGTACTCTATGAACAATAATCAACAAACATTTCTACCAGTTACTCATGTCATTATACAAAAAATATCAATCTGTCTACAAAATTATGTCATTCTTTGATGTGTACATTTTCTCAACTTCTATTACTAATCGACTGTACATTAACCTGTCATATGTGACAGACGAGCATTTGTATCCAATCCGGTGCCACGCAACCAAATAACCAAAGGACTCGGCGACTTTTCTTTCATTTACATATGGTTGATGGGTTGGTAACACAAACTTTATCTAACATTAAGTTAGCTTTGACAGTACAACTATGAGTTATTTTCAAAATTCTGGTTACAATCCAACCAGGTAAAATTTGTCACACGCAGCCAGAAGGGCTAATGTATAAAACAACTATGACGGAAATTCAGCAAATTCCGAAAGCAAAACACAATAAGAGCTGATTTTAAGGAACAGAAAACAATAACTAATAACTTAAAGAAATTGGCACTACCATAAACAATCACGCCTGAAGGGCTGATTTACAAAAATTCCAACTAACAACCAATAAAGCCCGAAGGGCTGATTCAAACAACAAATTGCAAACCAATCACTAACGCCTGAAGGGCTGGTTTTCGGAAATAGCAACTACAGCCAATGATGCCTGAATAGCTAATTAAAGAAATGCAATTAAAAAATCAATGATTAACAAGTAATTGAAAAGTTAATTTTGAAACAGGCCTGGAGGACTATTTTTAATACACGCTATTTGACAAGATGTTTGACTGAATAATTAACAAGACACTTTAAACAGAACCAAAATGTTTCACAAACGAATCAAAGTAATATGTAGGCTTCAAAATTTCCACAGATAATAATTACAATCGGCAAATAAATAATTGAAGATTTGCCTCTCAATACGAAATTAGAGCGAGATGCTTTACATTTCGCTCCTGCATGACCTGGCCGGCACATTACAGTCTGCCCGCAAATCACCAGTTATTTCGTTTTGTTTTAGGGCCAATAACAACTGGAGTCATATGCGACCAAGTCAAAATTATAGGACACCAATACAGAGAGGAGTTAAAAAATGACTGTGCGTCAATCCCAATTGACAGAAGAGAGCTAAAAACTGGGATGCGGAGAAAGGGTAGAAAAGACACCATGCAGAAACGGAGGTTCAAAACCAAAAATTAAATGTCCTTCGCCATATTGCTTTGACGGATAAAAAGCAAAACGCGATCGACAGCCCGCGTGTCGTTCGATAAAACGGCAGATAACTCAGGTGGCAAACACAAGCGGGAAAGTAAACGGTTAAAAATGGGTATTCCGCCAGTGGCCGACAGTTAAAACTTGGGCGCAATCAGTAGAAAGTGGCGGGGGAGCGCCACTTAAATAACGATGGGTAAAAAGGCAGTGCCCAATACGTAGCTTAGTTAAAATGACCCCCTACCGGCGGGAGGGCAGAGAGGAGGTCGTCCAAGCCGCTGGGAGAGGCTTAATAATCTGGAGCGTATTCCAATGAAGGGAATCCCAATAGCGATGCCAAAGGGACACCACCACCTGACAGACAGCAACACAGAGATCGCTGAAAGGAATAGAGAAACCAGTGGGCTGAGGCACGAGGTCTGAAGCAATCGCAGTAACGTCATCAACCTCGTTTCCTGACAGACAGACATGACCAAGAACCCACATAAACGCCACAGTGGCAAGAATGAGCAAGTGATAGTTTTCCTGGATCCATTGCACTAAGGGATGGGCAGTGTACAGTGCACCAGACTTCGAATAGCGCTGAGAGAATCTGAGCAGAGGACACAATTGGAAAGCCTATGTCGCCGGATGTACTGTGGAGCCTCATACAAGGCAAAGAGCTCTGGTGCAAATACTGTGGAGTGTGTCGAAAGCCCATATCGAAAGACGTGGTCGCGAATGACGAAGGCACAGACGATGCTTGGTCCGTGCGAGAGCCATTAGTGTACACAAGGGTGCTATTGCGAAGTTCCAAGCGGAGGTCGTGAAACTAAAGGCGATAGAGCGAGCCTGGAGTACTGTCCTTAAGAAGCGAATGAAGGTCAAGGTTAACACGAACCGCTGCACGAAGCGATGGTGGTGAATGGTTCACACGCACAGGGAAAACTGCTGGTAGTGTGAAGTTAAGCCCCAGGAGCAAATGCCGAAAGTGGACTCCAGGAGGTAACAGAAGCGGAGATGCCCCGTAGTGGCGACCAAAGGAATCATCAAAAACTGAGACATAGGATGGGTGGTCACACATGGCAGACAAATGGCACCTACTGAGGAGAAAATCACGGCGGTAGGATAGTGGTAGTTCAGCAACTTCAGCATGCATACTCTCAATTGGGCTAGTGTAAAAGGCGCCAGTGGCCCAACTGATGCCACGGTGGATTGTTGAGAATGCGTAAGACGGACATATAAACAAAGCCCCCGTAGTCTAGTGTCGAACCAACAAGGAATGGTACAAATGTAGGACCGTTGTTCGATCTGTATCCCAGGAAGTACCATTGAGGACAAGTAGGTCAGTGAGGGAATGCATACAGTAGACTGCCAGGTAAGACACAAGGGAAGGCCAAGAGTTTTCTACCGAGCATGAGCCCCAGAAATTCCGTAGTTACAGCGAACGGAAGAGCAACAGGCCCAAGATTAAAGATGGTGGGAGAAGCCAATTGCGCCGCCAGAAATTCATACGGACGGTTCTGGCAGAGGAAAAACTAAAACTATAATCGATGCCCCAGGAGTACAGACGATCAAGACATCGCTGAAGACACCGCTCAGTGAAACAGGCCCGTGGAGAACTGTAATATATGGCAAAATCGTCAACAAAAAGGGAGCTGGAGATGCCCGGAGGAAGACAGGTCATTATAGGGTTCATACTGATACCAAAGAGAACGACGCTCAGGATGGAACCCTGAGGCACACCAGTTTCCCGTATAAAGGTGTTCTACTGGGCAGAACCCACATGCACCTTGAAAACTTGGCCTTTTAAAAATTCCTGAAGGAAACAGGGTTGGCGACCATGGATGCCCCACTTGCAAAAAGTACAGAGGATACCAGTACTCCAGCAGGTGTCGTAGGCCTTCTCCAAATCGAAAAACACGGCCCCAATCTGGGATTTCCTCCGTAAACCATTCATGACATGGGTGGACAAAGTAACGAGATGGTCAACTTCAGAACGGCGCTCTCGAAACCCACACTGTGCACTCGTTAGCAATTGCGAGACTCGACCCATCACATCAGCCAGGCATGAATCATACAATCTATCGCCTTGCAAATATAGCTGGTGACAGTGATGGGGCGGTAGCTAGAAGGACGTTTTTGTCCTTACCGGGCTTAGGTATGGGTTTGACTGTGGCTACAAGCCAACGTCCAGGAAATGTGCTCTCTTCCCAATTGCGGTTGTACGTATAAACCAAAAAAGTGCTTGCCCGCGAGATAAAGGTGCTGCAACATCTGAATATGGACAGCATCTGGTCCTGGGGTGGAGGATCGGGATGAACTGAGAGCATGATGAACTCCCTCATAGCAAAGGCGGCATAGTAGCACTCACGATTCCGAGAAGAAAAGAACATCGCCCGCGCCTCCTTCGGTCGTTTCCGATGGAGGAAGGCCGGGTGACAGTTGGAATAGCACGAAATTCCCGCAAAATGGCGGCCCAAGGTGTTGCTGATAGCAATAGGATCCACGATGACATTGTGTGCTAGGTCAGGCCGGAAATTATCGAATGTATCTTGGTCCCAGAGAGCCGTCGGAGGTTAGCCCACACGAAAGAGGAAGGGGTGAAACTGATAAACTAACTATTGAATGAAATCCAGTTAGCTTTTTCGCTAGACCGAAGAACGCGACGACACTTTGGGAGCATCTGTTAGTAATGAATGCAGTTTGCCATCGTAGGATAAGAGTTAAACATGCGGAGAGCACGTATCCACGCGCGAATGGCGTCGCTGCATGTCTCAGTCCAAGGGACCGGGACACAACGTGGTAAAGAGTAAGTTCGAGGAATGGAACGTTCTGCAGCAGTAAGGATAACGTTTGTGAGAGATTCCACCTGGTCATTATATCCGGGGAGATCTTGTTCTTCGAAGGTCGCTAGGGATGAGTAAAGCTGCCAGTCAGCCTTAGGGGAGAGGGGAGGAGGGGCTAGGAGTTAGCACACGGGAAAATGGTTTGCAAGAGTAGGTGTCAGAAAGAAAGGATCACTCAACCTGGGCAGTGCAGAAGGGATGGTCCAAATGGGAATAGGTGTGTGAGGAGTCAGAGAGGAATGTGGGTGCTCCACCAGTTTACCGTTGGAGTGTCCACAAGTCTACAACAGATTAAAATAATCAATTAAGATCCGGTACTGACAAATACAATAGTAACAGAAATGGGAACCTGACATGAATTATGCTGGTCCCAAGTTAATAAGCTGGCGCCGCAAGGAAACATTTGTTAATGAAATACAAGTTCGCGGCCCCAGCAGCCAACTAAACAAACACAGTGAGATACCAACAAGCCAGACAAATCGCACACAGTAAACACTCTCTCACTGAAGTTGTTAAAAAAATAGCATAAAATTTCCTACCGTGGGGAGGGGCAGATTGAGTCGACACTGATCACTAAGTGGTCAGGCAATTCAGACTGCATATCGAATAAGTAGAACGGCTAGCGACAGTGGAAGAATCTTGAGGAGGTGACGAACACTTCCGCAGTAGTCTGCAGAGCAATTAATAATTATGCTCACCGTAGCAGGAGGATCCTGATATCAATGCTGATCTAGCAAAACCGGAATGGATAGCTTCTAAGGAATCTTGCTTGTGCGTCTCACACAAACAATGAGTCCGTCATTCCATAATTGATTACGGTTTGCAGCTAGTACGGAGCACCGTGCCAACAGCCCGTACCGAAATGTACACAAGGAGCGCCCTATGGCGCACTCGTTCCCCTCCAGCGACGCCTGGCGTGTTTACTTCGTCATATAAAATTGAACCGGGGGACAATTGTGTTGCAACCACAATGCTGATGACGTATGTCGATGTGTGATTGCTTTTATAAGAGAGCAGCCAGAATAAAAGTCTGAAGCGGAATAAGTTTCTCTATTAATTTAAAGATTCTTTTGCATTTCGTTTTATTTTATTAAAGAGTATATTAAAAATTGAATTTGTAATGACGTAAATGACTGTCTTATTTGTGGTTGGATAAGGCAAGTATTGCCTTGAGAATGATCTGGAAGGATCATTCTGATTGGTCATTCAGATCAATAGCCAATCAGAATTAAGCGGTTCCCGCGCTCAGACAGAGAAGCAGAGACGATAGGAGGATAGAGAGTCGCTCGCGAACCTGCTTCGGCGTAACACCGTGAAGATAATATGTAAAATGAAGAGTTAGTTAGATCATTTCTAATAAAACGTGTCGTGACTAAAGCGGTTTAAGTTATGAACGTTTTCAGGAAAGTGTGATGTTTCGGAAATAATTTGTTGAAGTTTTATATGTGTGTGATCTTTTGGTCGTAGAGACAATTCCGCGTGGCATATTCCATGTTCTTTATGGAATAATTTGGCGAGCACTTCTGACGTAGAAGAGCACTGAAACGACCGAATGTTCTATTCACTAATAGTGGTGCGCCAGCGACTGTTAGATCGCAAAAATTAATCGGGACGGACTTGCAGGAAATCTGGCTGCTCTTACGAGTACGTGTGTAATATGTTGGATAAACAGTGAACTTGGAATGATAGAGCATTTGCATTATTAAATACGGACTTGATAGCCATTTCATGTGCTTCCTTATGAATAAAAAGACGTTAATATAATTTTCAATTGTTCACCGTAATAAAACTGCATTCCCCTACCACCCGGAATTTGTGAAAATAAATATACAGGAACTGATTTACAACTTGAGGTCCGCGGCCTCTGTGTGGTAAGCAGAGGTAAGTCAAATTTCTGAAGAGGTTGGCCTGATTAATACCAGAGTCGGCTCAGTGGGGAAGGATTTCGAGGAGAAGTTGGAAAAGATACTTTACAAGTTGGGCAGTGAGGTAAAGAATTATTTGCTTAGGCAAAATGCACTTGAGAAAGTGACCAATAAGTCTGTTAACAATTTGTTAGGTAGAAAGCAAAATGTGAAAAGGAAGTACTCATTCATTCATTTCCCTGTCCGGTCAGAATTTCCAAAACATAGCAGCTGCAATAGCTTTATCTCCTTCATAAACATATTGTATTGTGCTCGGGTTGTCCAGGAGGGGACATACAAGTAGGTGGCTTGGATTTTCTTCAGCTCCGCAGTCGCAAGAGGTGTCTACACTCGCTGGATGGATTTCCCATTTCTTCAGGTTGGTCTTGCATCAGCGGGGTGGGGGTGGGGGGGGGGGGCGCCCCCTCTTAGGCGGTTGAGGGACCTCCATACAGAGTATTATAGGTTTGCGCCATGAGTTAGTTCTTCCATGTTACAAGACGAATTGCCTCTGGTGCTATCTCCAGTACCGCAGTTATACTAAGGAAACTCTTGCGGGGCTTAAGACTGGATCTTGCTGCCTGATGACCAGGTATCAGGTGGGGCTATTCCAACAATCGGATACAATTTCTGCACTGGCGTTGCGTTGAAGCATCCTGAGATGATTCTTGCAGTATTGTTTTGACTGCAATATCGATTTGCTTGGCATGAGCTGAAGCGTTCCACACAGTAGCAGCATAATCAGCGGCTGGTACACAACGCGCAAGTGCAGAAGTCCGTAGGAGGTGCGGGTTGGCTCCACAGCTGCTGCCAATCAGCTTCCACTATCCCATTGCGATCAATGACTTTCTGTTTCACATTTAGACATTGCTCCCTGTACGTTAGAGCCCTGTTCAGTGTGGCACCTAGGTAGGGCAATGTTCCAGTTGCTCTCCTTGCCATGTGATATCCAGCTTTTGCTGCGCTTCCCTGTTTCGTAAGTGGAAGGCGCTCACTTGATTTTCACTGTGATTGGACTTCAGGTGGTTGGCATCATAGTACGTGGAGAGTTCATCCATTGCTAGAGACAGTTTTCACTCTACTCCTTTAAAGGTCGGCTCCTGAACAGCTACTGCTGTGTAATCGGCATAGATGAAGAGCCTAGTACTTGATGGTATTGCCTGATCATTTGTGTAAATATTGTATAGTGCTGGAGCATGCACACTGCCTTGGGGGACACTGTTCTTCTCCGTTCGCCACCTGCTCCCCTTACCCTGAGCGTGTTTTTTAGGGAATTGACTAGTTTGAACCTGGGACCTGTTGCTGGTAAGGAGACGCCAGACCACACATGACATGTAGAATTCAGAAGAGTTCAGTGAGACTAGCGATGATATAACCAAATACTAAATGATCTCAGCGTCAGCTCCACTGCACTCCCTGTAAAAGAATCTTAATACTAACAAAATATAGTGGAAAGGGTCCAAGGCTTTCCTATTTTTAGTTAGCTGGTAAAATAACGTCGAAAAAGCAGTTAAGTTTACCATTGGAAATTTTATTCTCCTCACAAAACATCGTTTATAAATTGCACTATTGATAAATGGAAATGATTTAATACAGGATGGTAAAAATCAACTGCGTTCAACAAAAATGTGAACGAATATTCCCTGAATGTGTTTCCAAATTCTACAATCGGTCGAAGGATGACCTATGCCATATCACACTATAATCTAGGTTTAATTTAAGTTTCACAAAAGAGAAAACTATCAAAATGGTCTACAGTGACCCTTAATTATCTTTAATTACTTATTTAACTTGTCGTAAATTACAGTGGCTGATGTGGCTTCTCAATAACTATATAAAAGAAAAATCATCGCGTTTCAGATCTGTTCTTCAAGTGGCAAATGTGAACACCATGAGTTTTAATTAGTGATCGACACTAGTATTACGTAGAAAGGGGGTGTAACAGATGAGACTTCTGCAGTTCTGAGTGAAGCCTTATGCGCTCAAAAATGCGGCATCGCGTGCGTTCATTACCTTGTCGGTGTTTAGGCAGCGTCAGGGCAGCGGCGGGCAGCACAGCTCCGCTCACCGCGCCATCTCGGAACTAACTAACTTCTCCTTACTACAATTTACTGAAGTTGGTTTAAAAAACTATCTGGCTGTGTTTTCACCTGACCAATCAGGGTCTCAATGATAACCTTAAGCTCCGCCTACAATAATTCTGTCTATCCAATGAGAAACGTTATACTTTTCGTGGTGGGGAAATGTTTTTAAAGTTTGCAACGTAACGGAGACGCTAAAAAGTCTCACGCTAGAACCTGCAGCTGGTGTGGTCCTTTTAGCGTTATCGTATGATCTATACTGTTCTTCTGGAGGGATGTATCTTTTAACATGGGCTAGGGGGTGGTCCTTGACGTAACAGGGACGCGAAAAAGTCTCACGCTAAAACATGTGGGTGGTAGTCTTAGAGGAAGGCTGGCGACGTGGGTGTCCAGTCCGTCCCTTATCTTAGGGCCTTCTAGCTTAACACGGTTCTGCTCTCGGCTTCTGATCTCGTTTCTCCCCTCGGAATTGCGTCTGCCTCACGGTGGGAAGGTACGACATGCATTTAGGCATTCTTGTGTTAGTCTGTGGTATTCCATTTGCTCACTCGTTACTTGTATTACTTTGGTTAATTTAATGTCACTATTTATTCGGAGCTATGTGAGATACTACTGGGTTTGCTTATCATGTCAGGGTTTTCATGTAAGGTGTTGGATTTGCCTGACACCTTACAAGGGATGTTAGTTTGTAGTCCTTAGTAAGGTAATACACTTTCTTTACACATTTGCTATGATTCACAGGGTCGTATGCAGTCGTCAGATCAACAAAGCGACTCCAGTAATTTCACCACACTCAAAACCGTCCTCGAATTGCTGGGTTAGATTGATGATCTGACTACAGCATGATATGTCAGCACGAAAGCCTGCCTGTTGTGGGATAAACATCGCGGGTGGCGCTGGTTCGGTTAAGTACCTGCCGTTCCAATATCCTGAAACGGAAAATTTTTCAGATCGTTTGGTTCCTTCACAAGCTTAAGTATTGCAATGACTGAAGACTTCCACCACATTTTGAGGATGCGTAGTTTGGCAACACATGTGTTCAATGGGCTTAGAATCCACTCCATCGTTTTACAGCTGAAGGTCTGTATCTGTTCAACTGTAATATCATAGACACCTGCAGCTTTATGCAGCCTCAAACTGGAGACGGCATCTTCGAGTTAAGGCATGGAGAAGGGGTCCCTAAGGAAATAATGCTATGTTTCTGGGACGCACTCGAAGGGGCCTCTTTTGGCGTCCATACTTTTATTTTGCTGTTCTGCAGGAGCTTGGTTGCCACTTTATCAGGAGTCAGACTGGTAAAATATTCTTGTGATTTTACAGGTTCGCCACTCAGGTTTTCAAGCAGTTTCCAGGCTTTTCTACTGTTCAGCTTCATGTCGAATTTCTCTACAAGGTTACTCCACTTGGCCTTGCGAGTTGTTGAAATGACTTGCAGTAATATTTCACCAGCTTGAATCGTTCATTCTGCAAATGGATCCTCTCCAAAGTGATTTTGGTATCTTTCTAACAGTTTGTCGTCACTGGATATGCCTGAAACACACCAAGTTCTGTATCCGCTCGGAATAGTTTTTCTCTAAACTTTCTGCACGCATTTGATGAAGGTTTTATACATTTCAGGTTGCAGTGGAATGTTTATCACTTTTGAGTCAAGCTTTTCACTGCACTTCTGCCAGTCAGCCTTCTTGAAGTTAAACCTCCTCTTGAATGGTACCTCTTCAGGCGCTACTATAAAATTCACAGTGCATATGAGAGGTCTATGTTGGGTACGGGGAAAGGGCTATTCTACAGTCTTCATACACTGTACAGCTACCTTTGAAGAAACAAAGATGTTGCCGCGCGGGATTCACCGAGCGGTCTCAGGCGCTGCATTCATGGACTGTGGGGCTGGTCCCGGCGGAGGTTCGAGTCCTCTCTCTGGCATGGGTCTGTGTGTGTGCTTGTCCTTAGAAATATTTAGCTCAATTAGTGTGTAAGCTTGGGGACTGATGACCTTAGCAGTTAAGTCCCATAAGATTTCACACACATTTGAACACTTTTGAACAAAGTTGTTGTCTGCGTTGTACCATCTTTTCCACCTCTCACTGGTAAAATAAGGTGGGAGCTTCGAATCGTGGATCAGATGTAGGTCATGAGCCTCAGTCCACTTTTCTAGACTCGTTCCGTTTGTGTCGGTATCTGGGTATCCCCATGATGTGCTTCTGCAATTGAAATCGTCTATGACAATGTTCACGTCTTGATCGTTGAATCTGGCTGGTGTTTTAATGGTGAAATTGGCATCGGGTTGTTTGTACACCGATGTTGCATAGAAGAATGTAGTTTGCACCATGAGGAGCTTGATGTTGTTGTCTTCAGTCAGGGAGGCTGATGTGATATTCACGTTAGGTCTGGCAAAGATCGCTCTGTCATATTTGTCGTGAGGCCTTTCCAGTATTAATTCCATAAAAGCAATTCTTGGACGGTTTTTAGTACTTCCCTGTTGTTTTTCCTGGAATCACAGAATATCACTTGTATATTTTTGACATAAATTTGCTACTAAAACTTCTTTCTCTCGGAAAAATTCCTCGATGTTTGTGGAAATAAAAACAAAAGATCTTGAGAAAGACCGGTCAGAATGCAGTCAACCTGAAGGGAGACTGGTTGTGAAAGGATCTGCCATCAGCACGCTTCGTAGCGTCTTCTGACGTTGTCCAGGGTACAACTGTAACTCATTTCTTGTTCTTCTCTTCTTGCAATCTTCGTGGAGGGTCCCTTCATGTACCCCAAGCAGGTGCTTAAAATCAGAGAACATTTTGAATTAGGATTAAATAAAGAAGCTGGACAGCAGTTTAAATACATGAGGGGAGAATTCAATAATTTAACAGGAAATCAGGCGAGTACTGTATACGCTGTTCCATAGGTTAATTCAGGAACGGCAAAGTGTTTTGCAGATGATGGAAAATGCCGTCCAGTTGATTTTCTTGTTGCTTGTAAAGACAGTTTTGTGAGAGGAATATCGGAAGAGACAAAGATTAAGTTCGCTAAAATACTTCTTGAGGGCATTGCACAATCATGGGCAAATTTAATGAGAGCTTCATTTACGACTATGAAATGTCTGAGTCTTGTTTCCTGAACAAATTCTGGAGTGAAGCGAAGGAAACGTGACTTCACAATTGGTTTCTACAGGGTGTTTCAAAAATGACCGGTATATTTGAAACGGCAATACAAACTAAACGAGCAGCGATAGAAATACACCGTTTGTTGCAATATGCTTGGGACAACAGTACATTTTCAGGCAGAAAAACTTTCGAAATTACAGTAGTTACAATTGTCAACAACAGATGGCGCTTCGGTCTGGGAAACTCTATAGTACGATATTTTCCACATATCCACCATGCGTAGCAATAATATGGCGTAGTCTCTGAATGAAATTACCCGAAACCTTTGACAACATGTCTGGCGGAATGGCTTCACATGCAGATGAGATGTACTGCTTCAGCTGTTCAATTGTTTCTGGATTCTGGCGGTACACCTGGTCTTTCAAGTGTCCCCACAGAATGAAGTCACAGGGGTTTATGTCTGGTGAATAGGGAGGCCAATCCACGCCGCCTCCTGTATGTTTCGGATAGCCCAAAGCAATCACACGATCATCGAAATATTCATTCAGGAAATTAAAGACGTCGGCCGTGCGATGTGGCCGGGCGCCATCTTGCATAAACCACGAGGTGTTCGCAGTGTCGTCTAAGGCAGTTTGTACCGCCACAAATTCACGAAGAATGTCCAGATAGCGTGATGCAGTAATCGTTTCGGATCTGAAAAATAGGCCAATGATTCCTTTGGAAGAAATGGCGGCCCAGACCAGTACTTTTTGAGGATGCAGGGTCGATGGGACTGCAACATGGGGCTTTTCGGTTCCCCATATGCGCCAGTTCTGTTAACTGACGAAGCCGGGCAGGTAAAAATAAGCTTCGTCAGTAAACCAAACGCTTCCCACATGCATATCGCCGTCATCAATCCTGTGCATATATCGTTAGCGAATGTCTCTCGTGCAGCAATGGTAGCGGTGCTGAGGGGTTTCCGCGTTTGAATTATGTATGGATAGAGGTGTAAACTCTGGCACATGAGACGATACGTGGACGTTGGCGTCATTTGGACCGCAGCTGCAACACGGTGAACGGAAACCCGAGGCCGCTGTTGGATCACCTGCTGCACTAGCTGCGCGTTGCCCTCTGTGGTTGCCGTACACGGTCGCCCTACCTTTCCAGCACGTTCATCCGTCACGTTCCCAGTCCATTGAAATTTTTCAAACAGATACTTTATTGTATCGCTTTTCGGTCCTTTGGTTACATTAAACCTCCGTTGAAAACTTCGTCTGGTTGCACTGTGTTCTAGGCGGTGGAATTCCAACTCCAGAAAAATCCTCTGTTCTAAGGAATAAACCATGTTGTCCACAGCACACTTGCACGTTGTGAACAGCACACGCTTACAGCAGAAAGACAACGTACAGAATGGCGCATCCACAGACTGCGTTGTCTTCTATATCTTTCACATCACTTGGAGCGCCATCTGTTGTTGAAAATTGTAACTACTGTAATTTCGAAAGTTTTTTTCCGCCTGAAAATGTACTGTTGTCCCAAGCATATTGCAACAAACGGTGTATTTCTATCGCTGCTCGTTTAGTTTTTATTGCCGTTTCAAATATAACGGCCATTTTTGAAACACCTTGTAAATGTACCAAGTTTCGCACACGGAAGTGGGTCGATGCGGAATTTTTGCTAATGTGAACTGGTTACGATAAATAAACAAATGTCGCGTGACTAGGGCCTCCTGTCGGGTAGACCGTTCGCCGTGTGCAAGTCATTCGATTTGACGCCACTTCGGCAACTTGCGCGTCGGTGAGGATGAAATAAGGATGATTAGGACAACACAACACCCCGTCCCTGAGCGGAGAAAACCTCCAACCCAGCTGGGAATCGAGGCCGGGCCCTTAGGATTGACATTCTATCGCGTTGATCACTCAGCTACCGGTGGCGGACAGTGGTTGATTCACATATTGTCCACGTTCCGACAAATCTCATGGATGAAATTTTACATTTCATTGAGAAACCTGAAGAAGCATTGAAATTAAGGCCACGTAATGGAAGCAGTAGACAGGGAAATGGCTACCAGTATGGGGCCAATAGTAATATCCACACTAGTTATAGTAAACATAATACAAATAATTACCTACGTATCAATAAACTTCAAAGAGGGCATGGAAACTGGAACTTTCGTAACAGAGATCGAAACCGGGGACGAAGATGTGAGAAGAAGGTGCCTCATGAAATGCAGCACCAGAATAAGAGGTCGGGAAACCAGAAACCTTCGCATATCAGGTCCGATAGTGGAGAAATAAAGCGGCGTAGAAAAGGACAAGTTATTTCAAAAAGTCTGTGGGTGTCGATATTTCAGCAACAAAGCCAGAAATGTAGGAGACGGAGGTTATAACATGCAAAAGTAAAATGCGGAATAATTTTGTGCAGTGCAAGAAAAACTCTACAATGTGTTGTGAGATTCAATAATGATGCTATGGGACTGGAGAATTTATTTGGCTTAAGGGAAGTGAATGATACAATGAAGGTATGATTGTTGAAAGATACTGTGATCAAAACGGAGGCAGAGGTGTATCTGAATTTGATGGAGGTGGGAAGTTTGATGAATTCTAAAGAGAGACCACCATTAAAAAGTGCCTAAATACTCTTCTGTCAACTAGTGATAAATAATTCTTTAAACAGTGTTTAACAACAATTTATTGTCATTTGTCGTCAGCCTGCTTGCGCAATAATGGTGGCTCATTTATTATTCAGGAACATTTATTTACGATTATGGTGAATGTTCTGAGTGTTGCCGCACGTTATGTCATTTAAGTATTGTATTGCATAATAGTTTAGTATGGAAATGTGCTAAAATGAGTCGAATCATGTATGTAGAATCTTAGAATGATGTATTTTTTGTGGGGACGGCCTTCAGGTAATGAGATTTGGACAGTGCATAAGACCGCTGAACCTAATGTGGGGACTGGTACTTCCTGAGGGAAGGGCTCAAGGGAGTGATTCTGGGCACTTTTAGAAGAGTTCTGGAAGGAGGCAGACCCGCCTGTGGTAACGAGTGGTATTCGATGGTGAAGGTGATTGATTCTGGGCGGTGAACGGCCACTACCGTACTTGAAGATTCTGATGGTAAGTATATTTTTAAAGATTTGAATGTGCTCTAGAGTAGGACTCTATTTCTGCTTGATTTACGGAATTGAGATTAGGCAGAGTACGAGTTACTATTCTCCGTATCTCGTGTGGCAATTTGTGAATTATCATGTTGGACTGTGAACTGTTTTGAGTTGGTGAATTTTTAGTGTACTGCGATTAAGAAATGGACGTCGTTTTCATGTTACCTTCGATGACTATTTACTTTGAGTAATTTGTTACCATTCTCTAAATCTTTCAAGGTAACTTTACTGCATTTGAAGAAAATATTTTCTGTCTATATTTTGACTGTATATCGTAGGACCACTTCCCGTTTATTTTAGATGTCATTACTTAAATAAACTTTATTGAACATAATTCTCTGTCGTCAACATCAATTACAGATGTAGGAATAGAGTACTTTTTTCTAATTATTCATTTTCCTTTTATTTTGTATTTTGTGTGTATTTTACCCGTTCACAATTCTAGCCAATGCATAGACTATTTGACTGCAGGTTATTATTTGCAGCGAAATAGTTGCGGGGCATTAAAGCAGACGTAGACGGCTCAACTCCATCAATACATCGAGCTATTGGTCGTTTTCAACAGAGCCGTGCATGGCCCAAGCAACTAATGTACGAGTAATCGCAGGCAAGGGCGCACATGGTTTGCTCGTATGGGATATTGTTAGGAAGAGCAGATAATCAGAAGTAAACATTAGGTATCGACGAAATAGCGACTGCAGTTTCTTCTTCTAACACAACAGACCATTCCACACCCTCATAGAAGCCTTCAGTGCACTCCCTCCACACCCTATCTGCTATCTCTTCTGCTTTTAATAGCGTAACTCTTAATATTACTATCTTTGCTTTTGATCTCAGCGGTTTTTTGACTTAATGCTGAATCAGTCCTCCCGAGGATAATTTCTTTTTAGATTTTTTCGCATCTTTCCTGCAGCCGTTTCACGTTGGCTATCCTGCACTTCCATTTCATTTCTTAGATATTTATTTCTATATTCCTGCCTTTACCTGAACATTTTCGTACATTCTTCCTTCGTAGTTCAGTTGATGAATTTCATCTATGACGCAAGGTTTCATCGCAGTAATGTCCTTGTACCTATGTTTGTCTGTCACACATCTGTGATTAGCCTTGGTACAAATGTCTACTTCTCTTTAAATGAGCTGCCTATTCGTGTTCCATATCGCAGTACCCACGTCCTTAACAAACTTCAAATACGTCTCGTCATTCCTCATTACTTCAGTATCCCTCTTTTTTCCACATTGATTCTTTCGGACGATTCTTTTAAACTTGGCACTAGTTTTCAACATGACTAATTTGTTATTTGAGTCAATGTCTGCGACTTGTTGCGCTTTACAATCCAACAGCTGATTACAGAATCTCTGACACCGTCCATGAGCAATCCAGCTGGAACCTTCGATTGTTTTCCGTTCTTTTCCAAATATACTACATCCTCTTGTGATTCCTGAACGGTGTATTTAAAATCAGAAGCTGAAATTTATTTGCAGTACGCAATTAGTCTTTCTTCTCTCTCATTCCTGTTTCCAAACCTGCATTCTCCCTAATCCCTTTCAACTATTCCTTCCCCTGTAACCACGTTCCAATCCGTCACGATTATTAGATTTTCATCTCCATTTACGTACTGAATTATCCGCTCAATGTCCTCGTACACCTACTCTGTCTTTTCATCTGCAGCTTGCAACACTGGAATGTACGCCTGAACTACAGTTGTCGACTTTGGTTTGCTGTCGATTATGATGAAAACAGCCTTATCACTTAAATGTTCACAGTAACGTACTCTCTGCCTTACCTTACTATTCGTCACAACTAACTCTATCTCCGATATACCATTTTCTGCTGCTGTACAAAACATTCTCGGACTTCTTGCCGCGTCAGTGCAGGGTAAAACCTCGAGCTTCCGACGATTTCCACCATCGTCCTCGTCGGGGGCAACTGACTTAAAATCGCTTCTATGGTGGCCCTACATTTCCCAAAAGAGGCTTCTGATTGGTGGGTACTTAACGCTGTCACAGATGGTGTAAACGTATGCGCCGATGGCGCCACCTCTCTCGCCGAAGCGTAAACATTTTGAAGACTACCTCAGGCTCCTCTCTGCACGGGAAGTTCACTTCCATGTACCGCAAAGAGCAATCCGTCGTCATGGTTGAAGTTTTTCTCACACATTCTCGTTCATCTTCAGGATAGGAATCACACCCAACCGGTTGCAAATAACTGTTTGGTACATTGACCTAGGTTCCGAAAATTCTAAAACTTCTTCATCAGAATAACATTTTAAGAAACCGTAAAATTACATTGCGAGAAGGCAATGGTCAAAGTGTAGAGCAGATGTGTTCAAGTCAAAAATTAAAATTTAATTATAGACTCCCAGTATATGGAAGCCTAGGACTAAACTTTTGTCTCTTCAAATAATATTACATGTTAGTTCGTGAGACTGTGCTCGGCAACAGCAGATTTCTCCAGCTCTCGATTTTTAATATACCGTTGATGTTCCGCACAGAGGTCGAAAACGATGCAGATTGACTGACCAATGTAATTCGATCCGGTTTCACATGAGATGTTGTATATCCGAGGAATCCTGAGTTCGAGACTGTCCTTAACAGTGCCGGGCGCTGATAACTACACAGTTAAGTGCCCCACAAACCAAACATCTTAACAAAGCTTAATATCTGCTTTATCTTTCTAGGAAGTCAAGAAATATATCTGATACCTTGTGTTCCCAGAGCTATCGCTGTTTTGTTGGATGGAGCGCCGCAAAAGGGAAGGAATGGAGCTGGTAGCTCATCAGGTTCCCTTTTCTTGGAGAACACTAACTTCATATTACGTGATCCATAGCTTTATTTCCGTGTGATTAATTTCGGCATGAAAATGATCCTCGTCTGAATCGGTTTTTTTGTGTATACCATCGTTTTTAAGCTGCTTTCTTTGATTGGGCGCCGAGATGTAAATCAGTGTGCGTTGACGTAGGGTACACTGTATGGCCGAGTCGTCTATTCGACTTACGTTGTACCAGAACATGTAAGAACGGCAGCCTTCCCTCTTTCTATGTCTAGACGGTGAATTGCACGTTTGGGTGCACGCTGTTCATGTGTTCATGGAAGAGATCAAGATCTTCTGCCTCTTGTGACTAGACCATAAGCGTGTCATCAACATGACGATTAAATGGACGAAGGGGAGCTGAATTTAATGCACAGTCCTTAAAATGTTCCATAAAGAAGTTAGCCATTGCTGCACGAAACGGAAAACCCATAGCCATTCCGTCCGTCATTTCATAAAATTTACCCCCATACAGGAAGTAGGTGGTAGTCATAACATGGCGAAACAACTTTATCGTTTGCCTCCTCCTTGTCAGTGATATGCACATATTCCCTTCCTATCCGATTGTGGGCGCACTTCCTCATTCCTTACGTTATCAGTCTGGCTAATTTTCAACATTCGTCTGTAGTACTATATCATCTCAAATGCTTAGATTCTCTTCTATTCCGGTTTTCCCACAGTCCATGTTTCATTACCGTACTACTTTATGCTCCAAAAGTAAATTCTCAGATATTTATTGTTCAAATTGAGGTCTATGTTTTATACTAGTAGTCATATGTTGGCCAGGAATGCGCATTTCGCCAGTCCTAGCCTGATTTTGATGTCCTCCTTGCTCTATCAGTCACTGGCTATTTTGCTGCCTAGGTAGGAGAGTTCCTGAGCTTCGTCTACTTCATGGCCATCAATCCTGACGTTTAAGTTACTCGCTGTTCTCATTTGCGGATCTTCTCATTAATTTGATATTTCTTGCATTTATTCTCTATCCATTTTCTGTATTTGTTAGGCTGTTCATTCCATTCAGTCCATGCTATAATTCCCCACTTTCACTCAGGATATCAATACCGTTAGTGAATCATATAACTGACACCCTTCTGTCTTGAGTTTTAATTTACTTCTGAATCTTCCTTTTATTTCCTTCATTGCTCTACAATGTAATGATTGAACAGTAGGGACAAAAGACTACACTCCAGTCGTACACCCTTTCGAATTCAGAGCACTTCGTTCTTAGCCGTCCACTCTTAATATTCCCTCTTGGCTCCTGTGCATCCCGTATACAACTCGTCTCTCCCTATAGCTTACCCCTATTTTTCTCATAATTTTGAACATCTTGCCTCATTTTACATTGTCAAATACTTTTTGGTGGCCGACAAATCCTATGAAGGTGTCTCAAATTTTCTTTAGTCTCACTTCCATTATCAACCGCAACGTCAGAATTTCCTCTCTCGTGCCTTTACCATTCTTAAAGCCAAACTGCGCGTCATCTATTACATCCCCAATTTTCTTTTCCATTCTTCTGTTTATTATTCTTGTCAGCAACTTGGATGCATGAGCAGTTGACCTGATTGTGGGGTCATTCTTTTATTTTCAGCTCTTACACTCTTCGGAATTTTGTGGATGATATTTTTCCGAAAGTCAGACTGTATATTGCCAGATTCATACATTCTACACACAAACATGAATTGTCGTTTTGTTGCTACTTCCGCTAATGATTTTAGAAATTCTAATGGACTGTTATCGATTCCTTCTGCCTTATTTGATCTTTAGTTCTCCAAACTTCTTTTACATTCTAATACTGCATCCCCTATCTCTTTTAAATCGACTCCTGTTTCTTCTTCTATCAGACAAATCCTCCTCCTCTTTCCAACTATTCGCTCTCTCCCCTGCACTTATCAATGGAATTCCCGTTTCACTCTTCATGTTACCACCGTAACATTTAATTTCACCAGACACTGCGTTAACTTCTCTGTATGCTGAGTCAGTCCTTTCCGACAATCATTTCTTTTTCGATTTCTTCGCATATTTATTTCACCCATTTCGCTTCAACTTCCCTGCACTTCCTATTTATTTCATTCCTAAGTGACTTGTGTTTCTGTATTCCTGAATTTCCGTTGACATGTTTTTACTTGTTTCTTTCAACGAACAACTGAAGTACTTTTTTCCGTTACCCACAGTTTCTTCGCATTTAGCTTCTTTGTACCTACATTTTTCTTTCCAACTTCTGCGGGTGACCTTTTTAGAGATATCCACTTCTCTTCAGCTGTACTGCCTACCGAACTGTTGCTATATTTATAGCCTTAGAGAACTTCAAACATGTCTCATCACTCCTTAGTCCTCCCGTATCCCATATGTTTTCCTATTGATTTTTTCTGATTAAGCTCTTAAACTTCAGCCTACTCTTCATCAGTATTACATTGTGAGTTGATATACATTTGCTGTTGGTTAAGTCTTAAAATCCAGTATCTGTTTTTCGGAATCTCTGTCTGACCACGATGTAATGTAACTGAAATCTTTCCGCATCATTCATCCTTTTCCAAGTATACCTCCTTCTCTTGTGATTCTTGAAAGGAGTATTCGCTATTATTAGCTGAAATTACACAACTCAATTAGCGTTTCTCCTCTCTCACTCCTTGTTCCAAGTCCATATTCTCCTGTAATCTTTTCTTCTACTTTTTCCCGTACAACTGCGTTACAGTCCCTCATGACTATTAGATTTTAATCTCCTTTTATGTGCTGTTTTATCCTTTCAATCTCCTCATTCTCTGTCTCTTCATATTCAGCTTGCGACGTCGGCATCCATAGCTGAACTATCGTTGTCGCTGCTGGTTTGCTGTCGATTCGGACAAGACCAAAACAACCCTATCATTGAACTACCCTTTCTTCCTATTCATCAGGTATCCTACTCCCGGAACACCATTTTCCGCTACTGTTAATATTACCCAGTACTCATTCGACCAGAAATACTCGTCTTCTTTTTCTCATTTCACTACACTGACTAATGCTAATATCTAGATCCAGCCTTTACAGTTCCCTTTCCAGTTTTTTAACTTCCATACCACGATCAACGTCCTATCATTCCACGCCCCAGCTTGTAAAACGTTATTCTTTCGTTGCTTATGCAATCTTTTCCTCATGGTCACCTCCCTCTTGGCAGTCTCCTGCTGCAGATCCGAATGGGGGACTATGAACCGTTATGACACATTTTCAATTACCGGCCACATGTCCTGCGAATACACGTTGTGTGTCTTTAATGCAGTGGTTTCCATTGCCTTCGGTCTTCTCATGCCGTTGATCAATGCTGATTTTTCCGATTGTAGGGGCAGTTTCACGCGCCAAGGACAAGACTGTGTCCTGAGCCTCTGTTCGCTCCTCCGTCCTGAGTGACATGGCTGTTGGCCAAATGAGGGTGACGTGCTATACCGGAAGTGTTTGGCCCCAACTGATCACGATTTGTATTGAAAATATAAGCATTGGTGTTGTTCGAATGAGTGATCCCGCGCGGGATTAGCCGAGCGGTCTGAGGCGCTGCAGTCATGGAGTGTGCGGCTGACCCTGGAAGAGGCTCGAGTCCTCCCTCGGGCATGGGTGTGTGTGTTTGTCCTTAGGATAAATTTAGGCTATGTAGTGTGTAAGCTTAGGGACTGACCTTAGCAGTTAAGTCCCATAAGATTCCATACACATTAGAACATGTTTTTGAAAGCGTGAAACCAGGACATTTTGATCAGTAGTCAAAGATGCTGCAGCTAAATCACGTATGTCCTCCATTCCTCTAGATGACCGTAATTTCTTATTACTAATAAAAGCTAACCTTAGAGAGCTTTGCTGCTTTGTGTTTTCATGTCCCACAGCTGCCACTGTACTATACGACCAGTAAAATAGGCGCGATATCTTACTTGAGCTAGTTCCTCGTCGTCGGTGTGGCTGTTTGCATGGCTGAAGATAGTGTTATCTCTTGATAACTTCGTGTCAAAGCTTGATATTTTCACTGTAAGATGGCACGGGCCTTATTCTTTGGGAGAGTGCAAATGATAAATCTGTCATGGAACACACGACTTGAACAGTTCCTTACGCGCTTTTAGGCCGTAGGTCTACCACATAGATGGAGGTATCTCTACTACTGCAGACACTGGAGACCATTCGTGATCAGTGCTTATGATTTGGTTACTGTGACTGTCCTTGGTGCTATTAAATTTCTCTAGTAAAAATCAAATCTCATAACATTCAATAAATTTTCTTCTGTTATCCGTTAGTTCATATGGGAATGCTGTATGGCATTTTGCTTCATTCGAAATGTCAGATCAGATACACAATGTGATCAAAAGTATCCGGACATCTCCAAAACATACTTTGTCATATGAGGTGCTTGTGCTGCCACCTGCTGTCAGGTACTCCGTATCAGCGACCTCAGTAGTAATTATACATCGTGAGAGAGAAGTATGGGGCGCTCCGCGGAAATCACGGACTTTGAATGTAGTCGGCCGGCGTATTGGCCGAGGGGTTCTAGGCGCTTCAGTCTGGAACCGCGCGACCGCTACGGTTGCAGGTTTGAACCCTGCCTCGGCCATGGATGTGTGTGATGTCCTTAGGTTAGTTAGGTGTAAGTAGTTCTTTGTTCTATGGGGACCTCATATGTTAAGTCCCATAGCGCTCTGAGCCATTTTTTTTAATGTGGTCAGGGGATTGTGTGTCACTTGTGTCATACGTCTGTACGTGAGATTTCCACACTCCTAAACATCCCTAGGTTCTCTGTTTCCTATGTGATAGTGACGTGGAAACGTGAAAGAACACGTACAGGCGTACAGGCCGACCTCGTCTGTTCACTGACAATGTTTATAGTAATGCATACACCAGGATTTCCTACATTCTCTGTTCGTCCGTAACGAAATAAATGTTTTGCTTTTAATTGGATTTTATCTTTTTAGCTTCACCGTACTTTTAATAGCCCTACTATGTAATTTTTCGGGTTATTTAACATTTCTTAACATTAGACTAAACTTTCGACTGACTGTAAATTACTATAATTTCGTATCACCACGTAAAGTAATAGCAAAAGCACTGGCTTTTTTAAGGTCTATAACACACTTATTTAAACAAACTTGGGACTGACTGTCAACCACAGCGTAGAGCCGGTTCCCGACTCCTTACGACAGTACACTCATTCGTATTCCGTGTGCTTGCAAGTTTTGTTTTCTGCGATTTCCCTTAATCGCCTAAAGTGCACATCTGGATGAATACTTTTCGCGCCGTACATTTTCTTTCGTTTATTTTATCTGATTTGATTTTATATACTTTTATTTGTTTCTGTACGTGCTGATACAGGCCATCTCAACAGCGGGAAGACGATACGACAGTGTGCGTTAACAATTCAGAGCAATCATTAGGGTGAAGCTCCAGCCTAGTAAAAAGTTAAATAGGGTTAGAAAGGGTCACGACAACGCAATATGCAGCCCCGAGCAGAAGAAATCTCCGACCTGGCCAAAAATCATACCTGGGACTCTCCGATCAGCAATCTGCCGCACTGATCCCGCAGCTACCGAGGCGAACACCTAGGACTCCTTTGTTTCCGTTCCCAATCTGAGCTTGCACCCCGTCGCTAATAACCTTGCTGTTGGCTGGACGTTAAACGGTATTCTTCCTTCCTTCGTCCTTGTATGTCTTCGCATCTACATTTATAAAATGAAATAAGAGCAGTCGTCGACACAATGCGTTTTTCTGAAAAGAAGTTGTAACATATCGTGTCTTGATAGCCAGTGCCAGAAATCGACATGAACAGTCGCTGTGATAAGTGTTTGTGTATTCGGAAAGTAATCTGAGTTGCTTGATAAACCGAAAGTCACCGTTCTTGATGTGTTACTTATAAATTCTGCAGCGACGCCGCAACACTCGCAGTACCTGATAAACTGTTCAATATAGACGGCTGCTGCAGCGAGAAAACTTTTCATGGTCATTCAGCAGCTTATAAAAAAAGGGACGCCAGACAGACGTAAACAGATTTTCAAGTCCCATATAACATAACGTTAATGTTCCCTACTACTGGGGAACGTGACATATGTTCACGACAATGACTTTTATGAAGACTGGACAATTTCTATGGATAAAGCAGCATGCATTCCGTAAGCAGTAGTCACTATTCAGTACTTCACCAGATACAAGGTGATAATTAGGAGCTCTAACAATGATGCCACATTTCTTGAATTTCTAACTTCCATCTGCAGGTTTCGGACGGTTCTGGGTCGACAGAATAACTGTTTACAGGAATCAAGATCAAATCTTGTTCCAAGCAATTACGCATCAGTATATTAATCAGGCACAAAGTCAAATACAAACATCAACTCTGATTCTTCACAACAATCATAGCGCTTAATAACGAATTGTTAGAGCGCCCTCGATGCTAAAATGAAATTCTTCTTCAATGATAAAAATATCCGTGGATATGTGCATCCCTTGCAGGACTCTTGTAAAATGGTAGGCCTACTATGTTAGTCCTTGGACCTAATTTGCCAACTGTATCAAGAAAATACACGAAACAGAACAAGAAGATTTTTTGTTCACTGCAACTTTCTACTGGTCATCAATCCGCAATATTTTAATGTTATGTGATCTTATCTACCAAAGACAAACTGCGAAAGAATTACATTTGCTGAAAAGTTATGAGAAAATGTAGTTCTGTACTGTCCCTGATGTTGTCAGTTATCCAAACTTTGGAGTCGCTCCTTCCCTTGAAGTAGCTCCTCAATTGGCAGCGCTATGTGACTTAACTTCTGAGGTCAGCAGTCCCCTAGATCTTAGAACTACTTAAACCTAACTAACCTAACGACATCACACACGTCCTTGCCCGAGGCAGGATTCGAACCTGCGACCGTAGCGGTCACGCGGTTCCAGACTGAAGCGCCTAGAACCGCTTGGCCACCACGGCCGGCAGGCGACAACACTTCTCCGCGGCACGTGCTTATAACCACCTGCCGACCACGCCGTGCCTAATGGAAGGACAAAGGACTTCTTGACAATATAACAGGATCCTCATCAAGTTACTGAGGTGACTTCCCCAATGAACGTTCAGTGCAATTTCCAAATAAAACATCTACTGTCCATGCAAGTAGTCTTAGACCATTGCCACGTGTCTGGATCACAGTCAGCTCGCATGACAACGATAGAAAGAGTCAAGAAGCGTATGCCAGTGTGCAAGCATGATGTGCAGCACGTAATACATGCGTCAACGTCATGCGACAAGCAATAGGATTTGATTTGTGGGCGTTACGTCTAAGAATTGCTTTATGCAAGTGTTATTCTTGTTCGAGTATACTGTGATTTTGTATTAGCTACTGTAGACCGTTATGATTTAGTTTTGGTTGCATGTTATTTCTTAGTTGTTTTGTTTTGTGTACGCATTTTCGAAGGAGGAAGAAAATAATGGAAGTTCGTTTCCTCAGCACAGAAAGAAAGTGAAGGTAACGAAGATCTACGAAAATGAGAGAAGGTTGGAAAGGACTCAGCAATAACAAATCCATGACAGAAACTAACGAAGAAGGCGTGAAACCATGTTGAAAATAGATGTATGTAAAATGCTGAAACGTCACTGATGGAAAAGTCGTTGACAATGAAAAATGAGTTAGAGTTATTTTTTCCGTTTCCTATCATTCCTTACTTGGTTCAATATGTATGGAAGTATGTTCCGTTCTTCCAACTAAATGAAAGGTAGTCTGCTTCTTTGCGAAGCGCGTATCGCTTCTCTTATTTAGGGAAGCATGGACAGTGGCCTGTAATACATCTTTGTTTTATATATATAATAAATATATTACGTAGTAGTTACAAGTATGTTACTGTGTTACGTTTTCTCATGTTTTGCTTTTGTTTTTAAGTTTAGAAACAACTTTTGTAGCGAAACTTTAGTGTTGTTAAGTTATCGATTCCATTTCCAATATTGGTATTTCATGTGTGTAGTTCTACAGATGTGTTCATTCGGTCCGCATACTCCAGTTGGCCGATTTCCGGCGTTTCTTCACCAACATTTACTACAACACTTTTTTGAGCGATCAGCATGTCTCTGTTTACACTATGTACTCTTGCCAGCTGTCGTTGTGTGTTAATATTTCGTATTTTGCTTGTGTAGCGTGTGTTGTTTCATATTTTACATTTGTTTTGAGTCTGTGTTTGTGCATATGTGTTTGTAATTAGTTGTGAATGTGTTGTCCCTTGCGAGAGTGTTTTCTTGCAGCTATGTTATTCTTTGTGTGTGTGTGTGTGTGTGTGTGTGTGTGTGTGTGTGTGTTGGGGAAAAGAGACAGGCGGAGAGAGATCCATTCTCTCTCTCTCTCTCTCTCTCTCTCTCTTTCTCTCTCTCTCTCTCTCCCACCTCCCTCACGCACACACACACACACACACACACACACACACAATATGCACTCACATAAAGAGCAAAACATACACAAAAAAGCACTCTCGCAGGGAACGACATATTCACGCGTAACAAATTACACACATACACACACACAAAACAAATGTAAAGTACCAAACCACACACACGCAACACTAACAAAAGATAAAAATAAACACACAGCGACAGTTGGCAACGTTAGACACTGTAAACACAGACATGTTGATCGCACTATAAGCTGTGCAAATGATGTGTTGTAATATAAGTAGGTGGAACAAAACGCTGGAAATTGGCCAACTGGGGTATGCAGACCGAATGAATACATCCCCAGGAATACATACATGGACTAGCGACATTAGAAATCGTAAGTAGCAGCAAACGATAATCAAATCTCACGAACCTTCTGCTACATAAGTCGTTTCCAATCTAAAACATGAGAGACAAACATGTTAAAACGTAACACAGTAACATATTTGTAACTAAAACTTAACACGTTTATTATGTTTATATAAACAAAACATGTATTACAGGCCGCTGTAGGTGCTTCATAAATAAAAAAAGCGAAACTCGATGAGAAAAAACAACCTGCTTTTCATTTAGTTGCAAAGACGGAACATACCTCCATGAAAAATGACTTTATTAATCCAATACTACGCGTGTCTGCGTTTGAAATGAGATATATTTTGAAATAAAATAAAACATATAATTATATATGAAATGAAAGTGAGTTACATCACCGACATAGATATATAACTAAAAACATTACAATCATAAGAAGACACGTACCTTGGAATTACAAGTAAGCAGTGGGGATTATAGTTACATTCTGTAGGGGTAACAGACACTAGCAAGTTAACAGCAGATTACTCACCATTGTACGAGGATTCAAATTTTGTATACCAGATGACCTTGCAAGGAGCGGCGTGACTCCGTCCTGTAAAAGTGTATGAAATTATATATGATTTACAAACAGCATTAAATCATGATAATAAAACGAAATGTACAATAGCAGCAACAGATATTTGCTTAGTATAATGTACAGCATTTTCATAGTGGCTATTGAGAGGGTACAAGTGCTCCATGCCCGATGACTCTGCACATGCGAGTATGACGCTACATAGCCAGACAGGTGTAATTGTTGGTGTATGCAAATATAGCACGCAGAAAATGACAACAATCGGAGTGAAGAATAAGCCTGGCTACAGATTAAAAGTGCTAAATAAATATTCCGAGCAATACAGTTCTCTGCTTCTTCCAAATGATAAACAGTGCACATAAGCGCTATAAAAGCTACATGCACTGTATGGCGTGAATAGTTACAAAGAATTAAACACTTAGGGCTGACTGATTCGCACAATAAAACAGTATAATTCTCTGCCTGTTCAAGGTGAAAAGAACAGTACATACATGTTATAACAGCTACAGGATTGCAGGGCGTAAATATGAGTAGTTACAAGGAAATTAACATTCAGTGCTGACATACTGGCCCAGCACAACATTACAATTACTGGCGTGTTCAAAAGGAAAAGTAGCGAATTTAAGGGCTAAAACAGCTACCTAGACTTTATGGCATAGCTCAGTACAAACAATTAACGATTTAGTACCGAAATATTAGGACATAACAGGGAACAGGGAGAACAGTTCTCATGAATTGCTACGAGAATGGAAAACCTCAGAGTGTGGATAAGTTAGAGTTACTTAATAGTGGTGTTTCGGTGTGACATAGCCGTGATGAACTTCAGGCTCCCAGTTACACGCAACGACTCTAACAAACGCACTTTGTATTGCATTGTCCAGAGAAATCTTTTTAAGTACTTGGAACGCTAAATGTAACGAAAGTTAGAAACACCCTGAATCGAGATCTCATAGCCTCTTGAGACACACTAATAGCTGTTCAGCGAGCCAGAATTTTCATGAGGCAGAAGTTTCAGCACGCACAGGAGTATCAAGGGAACCGACGCCGAAGTCTGATAACCATAAGCATTACGACCACCAGTCTCGCCGTATTTGCGTACTTTTACTTTCGCCTCTGACGTAGAAGAATCCACTCTCCGTAACTACCGACACGTCATATGTCTGCCGAATGGTTAACTAACATAACCTGACAAAGGTAGACTAAAGAAAATGTAAAATCAGTATAACTTTTAGAGACGAAAATAAGGATAATCTAATATAACTGTGAAACAGTTGATCACGGAATTACGATTACCAGCACGGAGTTACGAAACAAAGAGAAAAACTATGTGAACTGGCTCTCACGTGTGGAAAATTTGATGCTGTGGCGATAATGCACAATTATTACGTAAATATTTGAGATTGTTACGGAGGATAGTTATAGTCAAAATTCGGGACGAAATTTTGAAACTATGGGGGTGTGTTAGGCGGCAGAATAATTTCATTTTACGCATTTAAATTTTTTATTGTTTTACCACGCGAACTCAGAACAGAGAAGTGTAACTATGGGTCGGTGTGCTAGTCGGAGTGTCAAAAAGACATATCGCAGTTGTAACAGTCGTCAGAGGATGAAGCAAGCAAGCAATCTGCAAGCGTCTAAAGCAGAAACGCAAACGTCACGGTGCTACACGTCATTGTAATGACCGTAACACGTCGCAACTTCCGCCTCAGAGTGATGTAGGGAAGGAACAGAACTTGGAGAACCAGATCAACGAATGAATTACCACAGGCAGGCAAGGAGCGCTGACGGGACTGATAAATGAGAGAAAGTGTGTTATCACACTCAGATCCACTGCACCATAGGAGCAGGCTCGGATCCTTAAGTGACGGGGCTTTGCAGCTAAGAGAGACTTTCAGTCACGCTGTCATCCCATCCATGTTGCCAGTACCAGAAGAACCACAGTCTGTTGAGCTTCAGTGAATGCACGGAGAGCTGATCGTTGGTGGTCTGTCTGCTTGATCACTTAGACTCCGAGATGTAGTCAACCTGCTGCATACTACATTCAGGGTGCGCCCCAACTATCTACTGGGATATCGCGGTTGGGAAGAATGATGTGCTGCTAGCGTTCCTCCACTAAGGGTCATCATGGATGACCTGTAATTTGTCATCTCCACACCGACCAGGCATGGCATGTTCGCGCCGTCCCCAGGTCGAGTCGTGAACACTTGTTGCAGCCATAGTAGATCCACAGTGGACGACAGTGCCTCTTCTTAACGACAGCCACCATCATGGAACACAGTCAGCTGCTGTCGCCAGACTACACGACGGGAGGTCTTCGAGAGTTTTGAGGTGGGAGACACACTTCAGCGCAGAACATGTGGGTTGGCAACACATTCTGGTCCTTTTCCTTCCTCTACTCCCCCCCCCCCCCCCCCCAGCACAACATACAGCCAGGTCTCACTGACCTCTGGAGCGATATCACTTTTCGCTTACGAGGCGGTAGCATTTCTTCGTGAAGACACTTTGTAACACTGTAATCTCAGGGTTTGAAATAAATTTTACTGCAGATACCAATTTGTCACTGACACCTCTGGAAGGAAACTGGGGCACTACTGAGCCCCAACTTGTTCCTAGCCACCTTCTAACAACATGACCCCAGCTATTCAGGAAGCAACAGTTATATGTGCTTACTACGCATATAGGTTTAGCCTGTGAAGTATGGTGTGTAGTTATTCGGACATGTAAGTTTTGCATGAAAGGAGAAAATATAAAAATTCAGTAAATGAAGCAGGCAAAAGGAATACAAACGTCTCAAAAATGAGATCGACGGGGAGTGCAAAATGGCTAAGTAGGGCCGGCTAGAGGACAAATGTAACGATGTAGAGGCTTATCTCACGAGGGGTAAGACAGATACTGCCTACAGGAAAATTAAAGAGACCTTTGGAGAAAAGAGAGCAACTTGTATGAATATCAACTGCTTAGATGAAAACCCAGTTCTAAGCAAAGAAGGGAAAGCAGAAACGTGGAAGGAGTATATAGAGGATCTATACAAGTGTGATGTACTTGAGGACAATATTGTGGAAATGGAAGAGGATGTAGAGGAAGATAAAATGAGAGATACAATACTGCGCGAAGAGTTTGACAGAACACTGAAAGGCCTGAGTCGAAACAAGACCCCGGGTGTAGACAACATTCCATTAGAACTACTGACGGTCTTGGGAGACCCAGTCCTGATAAAACTCTACCACCTGGTGACCAAGATGTATGAAAAAGGCGAAATAGCCTCAGACTTCAAGAAAAATATAATAATTCCAATCCCAAAGAAAGCAGGTGTTGACAGATGTCAAAATTACCGAACAATCAGTTAAATAAGTCACAGCTGCAAAATACTAACGCGAATTCTTTACAGACGAATGGAAATACTGGTAGAAGACCTCGGGGAAGATCAGTTAGGATTCCGTAGAAATGTTGGAACTCATGACGCAATAATGACCTTACGACTTATCTTAGAAAAAAGATTAAGGAAAGGCAAACCTACGTTTCTAGCATTTGTAGACATAGAGAAAGCTTTTGACAATGTTGACTGGAATACTCTCTTTCAAATTCTAAAGGTGGCAGAGATAAAAAAAGGGAGCGAAAAGCTATTTACAATTTGTACAGAAACCAGATGGCAGTTATAAGAGTCGAGGGACATGAAAGGGAAGCAGTGGTTAGGATGTTATTCAATCTGTATACTGAGCAAGCAGTAAAGGAAATAAAAGAAAAATTCGGAGTAGCTATTAAAATCCATGGAGTTGATATATATGTTTTTGGATAGGGTACGCCTTTAGCAAAACACAGTTTTGTTTTTTAACCCAGACATGTTTCACTGCAGTTGCAGCATCCTCAGTGGGCTTTTATTTTCCATCTGTTAAAGATAAAGAACGTTCTTTGTTGTTTTGTATACATGTAGCTATTAGTTTTTAAAAATGTAATTATAGATATTTGAAAAAACACATAAATTATGAAAATCCATACCTTTTTACCACATGGTGTGGTTTTTCTGACGTCTTGTGTTTCTACAGTGACCGACAGTTTGTCATCTGCAACCACTTATACCTTAAAGTAGATAAATTGTTTAAGCCAAAATTACGATTTGAAGAACTATGTTATTATTATGCCTGAAATTATTTAATTCTATGTGTGTGTGTGTGTGTGTGTGTGTGTGTCTATTTACATGGTGTTTCACTTACTCTTTTTTCGTCTTCATCACTGTCAAACACTGATAATTGAGTTGCCACTGCCACTGTCACTGTCACTCACTGTTTCACTGTTTATCACCTATAAAAACAAAACATGGCTGGCAGTGGAACAGCTGGAGGTGTAAAAACAAGATGGCTGACAGTGGAACAGTTGAAGGTGTTCCTGGCGGCTGTTTTGAACCTTTCAGAGGTGACTGAGATATTTTTACTTTTGTGTGTGTGTGTGTGTGTGTGTGTGTGTGTGTGTGTAAAAGGGGGAGACAGAGAGAGAAAGAGAGGGAGAGAGAAAGGGAGGGAGAGAGAGATTTTAGGTTTCAGGATCTTTTTTTTCTGGTGGGTGGGGGAGGGGGGTTAAGATCTCTATAGGTTGGTTTTGTCTGTTAATTCTTTGAGGGCAGAGAACAGAGTGCCATTGCAGAGAGCTGTGTATTCATTTATTATTTGTTTGCCTTCTACTATGGCTTTTTGTATCTGGTAATTTTCTTCGATTATCAGTTTTTGTGAGGGGCTGTTGCTGCATTTGAGAATTTTCAAATCCGTGTTGATGTTTGTTGGGCTATGTTTGTTGTCCATGAGGTGTTCAGCAAATGTGGAATGACAGCTGTTACTTTTTAATGCTCTTTTGTGTTCTGTATATCTGGTATTAAAGTTTCTGGTTGTCTGTCCTATATAAACTGCTTTGCAATCCTGGCATGTTAATTGGTAAATACCAGATGTGTTGTGTTTGTCTGTGCTTGTGTTGGTTGTCCTTAGTTTTTTCTGTGTTGAGTTGTCTGTCCTGTAGGCTATTTTTATCCCTTGTTTTTTGAGTATGTTGCCTATTCTGTGTACTGTTTTGTTGTTATAGGTGAGAGTGAACCATCTGTTTGTCATTGTGGGTGTTTCCTTTTCATGTGTGTTTGTAGGTTGAGGCTTTTGTTTTTGACTTTGTATGTTGGGTGTCCTTTTTAGTTTTGCTTTAATTTTGTGGTTTAGTTTATCTATAGTGTTTGTATCATATCCATTCTGCACTGCTATTTGTCTGATTGTCTGCAATTCATTCTTGTAGTTGTTATCAGTGAGTGGGGTTTTGTTTAGTCTGTGTAGCATATATTGGAAGCTGGCTAGTTTGTGTGTAATCGGATGATTAGAGTCTTTGTGAATGGTTGTGCTAGTGGTGGTCGCTTTCCTGAGTATAGAGAATTGGTGTTGGTTGTTGTGTCTGTATATTGTGAGGTCAAGGAAGTTTAGCCTTTTGTCATGTTCTGTTTCTATGGTGAATTTTATTTTTGGGTGTTCTTTGTTTGTATCACTGTGGAGTTGTTGGATGCGACTTGGTGTTTCATCTATAAGGCATATGATGTCATCTACATAACGGTACCAATATATTATTCGGTATTGTTTGGGTCTAACTATTGTTTCGAATATTTTATTTTCAATGCGATTGAGAAAGATGTTGGCTAGGACTCCACTGACTGGTGACCCCATTGGAAGCCCATCTTCTTGTGAGTAAAACTGATTGTCAAAGGAAAAGTAGTTTTGTTGTGTGATAAGTTTTAGGATGCTACCTATTTCTTTTATGTGGGGTTCAGGAATTTTGGCTTGTTCTTCTAATTGTTGTCTGATGATGTTGATGGTTTCAGTGGTGGGGATATTGGTGTACATGGATGTGATGTCAAATGATGTGAGTGTGGCTGTTGTAGGTATGTTGATGTCTTTGATTTGCTGTACCAGCTCTTCGGTGTTGCGTATGCTTCTGTTATTTGTGTATATGTAATGTTTCTGTATGTATGTGTGAATTTCTCTGGCTAAGTGGTATGTGGGTGCACTTCTGAAATTGACTACTGGGCGTATAGGAATGCCATCGTTGTGGAGCTATAGTAGGCTGTTCAGTGTGGGTGCTTGGGGGTTCTTTTGTTTCAACCATTTTGCTTTCTGATTTGTGAATATGTGTGAGATATTTTTTAGGTGTGTTATTGTGTTTTTCTGGTATCTTTGTGTTGGGTCACTGGTTAGCTTTGTTATGTTATTGTCTTCCAGGAATTTTAAGGTTTTTTGCTTGTATTCATCCTGTTTTATTATTATCATGGTGCTGCCCTTGTCTGATCTACACCTCCAGCTGTTCCACTGCCAGCCATGTTTTGTTTTTATAGCTGATAAACAGTGAAACAGTGAGTGACAGTGACAGTGGCAGTGGCAACTCAATTATCAGTGTTTGACCGTGATGAAGACGAAAAAAGAGTAAGTGAAACACCATGTAAATAGACACTCACACACACACACACACACACACACACACACACACACACATAGAATTAAATAATTTCAGGCATAATAATAACATAGTTCTTCAAATCGTAATTTTGGCTTAAACAATTTATCTACTTTAAGGTATAAGTGGTTGCAGATGACAAACTGTCGGTCATTGTAGAAACACAAGACGTCAGAAAAACCACACCATGTGGTAAAAAGGTATGGATTTTCATAATTTATGTGTTTTTTCAAATATCTATAATTACATTTTTAAAAACTAATAGCTACATGTATACAAAACAACAAAGAACGTTCTTTATCTTTAACAGATGGAAAATAAAAGCCCACTGAGGATGCTGCAACTGCAGTGAAACATGTCTGGGTTAAAAAACAAAACTGTGTTTTGCTAAAGGCGGAACCTATCCAAAAACATATATACTGTTAAAGCAAACACGGAAAAAAAGAGCTTCAATACCAAGATGATTATCCATGGAGATGAAATGAAAACTTTGTAGTTCGCCGATAACATTGTAATTCTGTTAGAGACAGCAAAGGATTTGGAAGAACAGTTGAACGGAATGGACAGCGTCTTGAAAGGAGGGTATGAGATGAACGTCAACAAAAGCAAAACGAGGATAATGGAATGTAGTCGCATTAAGTCGGGTGATGCTGAGGGAATTAGATTGTAATTCTGTTAGACACAACAAAGGAGTTGGAAGAGCAGTTGAACGGAATGAACAGCGTCTTGAAAGGATGGTATGAGATGAACATTAAAAAAAGCAAAACGAGGATAATGGAATGTAGTCGCTTAAGTCGGTGATGGTGAGGGAATTAGATTAAGAAATGAGACACTTAAAGTAGTAAAGGAGTTTTGCTATTTGGTGATCAAAATAACTGATGATGGTCGAAGTAGAGAGGATATAAAATGTAGACTGGCAATGGGAAGGAAAGCGTTTCTGAAAAATAGAAATTTGTTAATATCGAGTATAGATTTAAGTGTCAGGAAGTCGTTTCTGAAAGTATTTGTATGGATTGTAGCCATGTATGGAAGTGAAACATGGACGATAAATAGTTTGGACAAGAATAGAATAGAAGCTTTCGAAATGTGGTGCTACAGAAGAATGCTGAAGATTATATGGGTAGATCACATAACTAATGAGGATGTATTGATATAGAATGGGGAAGAAAAGGAGTTTATGGCACAACTTGACAATAAGAAGGGGCCAGTTGGTAGGACATGTTCTGAGGCATCAAGGAATTACAATTTTAGTACTAGAGGGCAGCGTGGAGGGTAAAAATCGTAGAGGGAGACCAAGAGATGAATACACTCCGCAGATTTAGAAGGATGTATGTTGCAGTAAGTACTGGGAGATGAAGAAGCTTGCACAGGATAGAGGAGCATGGAGAGCTCCATCAAACCCAGGACTGAAGACCACAACACCACCACACGTTTTGCATAACAATCACTTGATATTAAATAATCACCAATAACGGCAGTGAAATGGGACATTAATAGAGAATAACACAGTAACATTGCTAAATAATATCAATTTTTTCACTGTATTGGACCTGAAGAGATTACTTCAGAGTAGCCTTACAGCAGGTGAAAACTGACCTCATTACTCAGATTGCTCACTTGAAGCATTTCGGATTTATTTACATCATCAGATATCCTGTGATTTTCTGTGTCTTTGGGTATATAATGCTGGAAATAGATCCAGAACGCCTTCAAGTGCGTAATTTGTGAAGTAAAGTCATTTTTCGCTGGCAGTATGACTTATTGAAGCGGGCTATTCGCAGCAATACTGTTCTGCATCATAATACAACTGTGTTCCCCTGCCTCCTATGAAATTTCGTGTCTCACCTATATATCTGTAAATGTGTCTGTTACCTTAAGTCACAGCATGAAACTGTCAAGTAGACAGCTCTGAAGCTAAATGTAAGATTAATTTTCATGAAGAAGTACGTACCAAGGTCCTACAACAGAAAAGTGTGCTACACAAATCGAAATAATCTTCTGCACATATAAAAAACATAGAAACATTAAGTATATTAAAAAAACGTTGCTAAATGAAACAGTTCTCTTTATCACTGAGCACAACATAAACTGTTTGTTTTCCTGCAGGTCTACCACTTGGTTTGTTAATATGCGTGCTGTTGCTTCTCTCCTTTGACTGGTTCAGGCTGTCGGGCACCCAAAAACATGTTAAAGTGAGCATGAAAACATTCATAATTACAAAACGTAAATCAAACCAGCCGAAAGAAATGCAGACAGTGAAGTACAACGGAACACCGGCGGTGTTAATGACTTAATGATGTTAACACTCTTTTTCCTTTTTTTCAGCTGACAAAGACGAATACTGGAATGCATAATCTTGCTCTTAGAAACTCACTAAGCAATGAAGCACTTTCAAAGCTTACTATGCTCAGGGCGAAAATTTTTGAAACACATCGAGATGAATACATTGTATTAGTAAGTAAAACATGACCGGTGGCACTATCTCTGCTGAAAGCAACGTAGTACTTACACAGTCACAGGCTTCACAATAATCACATATTACACTACTGGCCATTAAAATTGCTACACCACGAAGATGACGTGATACAGACGCGAAATCTAACCGACAGGAAGAAGATACTGTGATATGAAAATTATTATCTTTTCAGCGCATTCACACAAGGTTGGCGCCGGTGGCGACACCTACAATTTGCCTGTAAGGCGAAAGAAAGACTCCTCTTAGTTGGTACAAGATGCGACAAACCTACTAAAGAGACAGCCTACATTACATTTATCCGTCCTCTGCTGGAATATTTCTGCGTGGTACGGTATCCGCACCTAGTAGGATTAACGGAGGACATCGAAAAAGTGCATAGAAGGGCAGCTCGTTTTGTGTTATCGCTCAGTAGGGGCAAGAATATCTTTGATATGATACGCGAGTTCGGGTGTCAGTCACGGAAGCAAAGTCGGTTTTCTTTGCGGCGAGATCTATTAACGAAATTTCAATCACCAACTTTATCTTCGGAAAGCTGAAAATGATCGTCATAATTAATAAGAGAAATCAGAGCTCGAACGGATTTCCCACGCGCCATTCGAGAGTGGAATGGTAGAGAAGTAGTATGAAAATGGTTCGATGAACGCTCTGTCAGGCACTTAAGCGTTAATTCCAGAGTAACCATGTAGATGTAGATGTTACATCGTCAAGTAGACGATGTACCCTCACTGTTAGCCATGTGTGGTAGCACATAGCCTCTGAGATTTGTGGTAAGGACTAGGCTGGCACCAACGTCACGCGTCACTTTCACGATTTGCCAAGAATTAGAAAATGTTCACCAAGCGTGACAGGACTTCTCTGTGTATCGACATCAGAGTGCCTTCTCGCAAGTGCTGTGGGGATCATTGTCCCGAGGCAGAAGTGTTACAGCATTGGCTTCTTACACAGGAAGCGCACTGGTACTGCCTCTAACATTACCAATGCCAAATCCGCTATCCTGCATCATCATCATCATCATTTAATACTGATTATGCGTTTCAGCGTTCAGTCTGGAGCATAGCCCCCTTATAAAATTCCTCCATGATCCCCTATTCAGTGCTAACATTGGTGCCTCTTCTTATGTTAAGCCTATTACTTCAAAATCATTCTTAACCGAATCCAGGTACCTTCTCCTTGGTCTGCCCCGACTCCTCCTACCCTCTACTGCTGAACCCATGAGTCTCCTGGGTAACCTTGCTTCTCCCATGCGTGTAACATGACCCCACCATCTAAGCCTGTTCATCCTGACTGCTACATCTATGTAGTTCATTCCAAGTTTTTCTTTGATTTCCTAATTGTGGACACCCTCCTGCCATTGTTCCCACCTGCTAGTACCTGCAATCATCCTAGCTACTTTCATATCCGTAACCTCAACCTTGTTGATAAGGTAACCTGAATCCACCCAGCTTTCGCTCCCATACAACAAAGTTGGTCGAAAGATTGAACGGTGCACAGATAACTTAGTCTTGGTACTGATTTCCTTTTTGCTTTCCTGCATTTGATAAATATATGGTGGGTTGTAAATACCGTACCTGAGCATTGGAGAGTAGCAAATATAGTATCGGAGGTGAGCCGTACAGCTCAGATTCCTTCGAATTCTCATGGTCTGTTTGTCCACTGTTTTTTCGAGATGTTCTTGCTCTGGTAAAGGCACTGGTCTCGCTGCGGTACCTCGATTTCGCTGTGACTGGTCGCGAGAAAGCGCAATCGGCAGTACGGCGGAAGGAGTTATCGATGCAAGGGAGTCTCGTGGAGCGGCTCCGGCCGGACAAAAGTGGCAGCGTGAGGCAGTTGTTTCATACTTATAAAGTCAAGTTGAAGGCCCACCCAGTGTTTTATTCTACATATTTTCTGACACCTTCGAGGTAATGGATGTATATCCTTAAACCCTACCCTAAAACCATGCAATTTGCTGTCTTCTAAGGAGATGACCAAGTTTGGCGGCTGTTTGGTTTAACCTTTGCATCTATCGGCCACCTCTGTCAGTTGTTCTGGGTGTCCGTAACGTCTCCCTTGTGTTTTGGTTCGATACGGCCGCGTGCGGGTTGCGGAGCTTGCTTTCTGAACATTCTCCTTGGAGCCTCTCTAGCTCGGTGCTTCCATATTGACTATGATTTTACAAAGGCACTGTGGTATTTCCTGCCAGTCTTATATCCCCCCCCCCCCCCCCCCTGTGTGTATTTATTAAAACTACTTCTGGACGTTTAGTATATAACCGACCGTTAACACACGCTTCAATGTATTTTAGTTTTGCCAGCATGATGGCCACGCCTTGGAAAATACGAAAACTACCTGACTGGGTGTAAGGACGCCTGCATCTGTGACAACCGAGAGAAGACGGTTCTGCAAACGGCTCAGCGATCAAGAGTTAAGTAAAAAAATCTATAAGCATTTGCAAAGTTGAGTTTAAAGCACATTTTGGGGGTGACTCTTAAACGGCTGTTTCTCTTAAATAATTAATTAAAAAGACTAAAGTAATCTCCGCCCGAACAGTCCATGAAGGTCCAACGGTACCGATTGGTCGCCGTGTCATCTTGAGCCCACAGGCATCACTGGATGCGGATTTAGAGGGGCATGTGGTCAGCACACCCCTTTCCCGGCCGTATGTCAGATTGCCGCTACTTCTCAATCAAGTAGCTCCTTAGTTTCGCCTCACAAGAGCTGAGTGCATCCCGTTTGCCAACAGCACACTGTACACCGGTTGGTCACCCATATAGGTTCTAGCCTCGCCCAACAATGCTTAAATGCGATGATCTGACGGGAACCGGTTTAACACTATGGCAAGGCTGCTGGCTTAAATGGTTAATACTACATTTAAAAAAAAAATCCAGCTGCTCGTTTAAGTGAGAGAAAAATGTAAGATTTGCTGAACATTGTGTACTTTCGGAGTTTAATCTCTTAAAGAGTTTGATACATACACTCCTGGAAATGGAAAAAAGAACACATTGACACCGGTGTGTCAGACCCACCATACTTGCTCCGGACACTGCGAGAGGGCTGTACAAGCAATGATCACACGCACGGCACAGAGGACACACCAGGAACCGTGGTGTTGGCCGTCGAATGGCGCTAGCTGCGCAGCATTTGTGCACCGCCGCCGTCAGTGTCAGCCAGTTTACCGTGGCATATGGAGCTCCATCGCAGTCTTTAACACTGGTAGCATGCCGCGACAGCGTGGACGTGAACCTTATGTGCAGTTGACGGACTTTGAGCGAGGGCGTATAGTGGGCATGCGGGAGGCCGGATGGACGTACCGCCGAATTGCTCAACACGTGGGGCGTGAGGTCTCCACAGTACATCGATGTTGTCGCCAGTGGTCGGCGGAAGGTGTACGTGCCAGTCGACCTGGGACCGGACCGCAGCGACGCACGGATGCACATCAAGACCGTAGGATCCTACGCAGTGCCGTAGGGGACCGCACTGCCACTTCCCAGCAAATTAGCGACACTGTTGCTCCTGGGGTATCGGCGAGGACCATTCGCAACCGTCTCCATGAAGCTGGGCTACCGTCCCGCACACCGTTAGGCCGTCTTCCGCTCACGCCCCAACATCGTGCAGCCCGCCTCCAGTGGTGTCGCGACAGTTGTGAATGGAGGGACGAATGGAGACGTGTCGTCTTCAGCGATGAGAGTCGCTTCTGCCTTGGTGCCAATGATGGTCGTATGCGTGTTTGGCGCCGTGCAGGTGAGCGCCACAATCAGGATTGCATACGACCGAGGCGCACAGGGCCAACACCCGGCATCATGGTGTGGGGAGCGATCTCCTACACTGGCCGTACACCTCTGGTGATCGTCGAGGGGACACTGAATAGTGCACGGTACATCCAAACCGTCATCGAACCCATCGTTCTACCATTCCTAGACCGGCAAGGGAACTTGCTGTTCCAACAGGACAATGCACGTCCGCATGTATTCCGTGCCACCCAACGTGCTCTAGAAGGTGTAAGTCAACTACCCTGGCCAGCAAGATCTCCGGATCTGTCCCCCATTGAGCATGTTTGGGACTGGATGAAGCGTCGTCTCACGCGGTCTGCACGTCCAATACGAACGCTGGTCCAACTGAGGCGCCAGGTGGAAATGGCATGGCAAGCCGTTCCACAGGACTACACCCAGCATCTCTACGATCGTCTCCATGGGAGAATAGCAGCCTGCATTGCTGCGACAGGTGGATATACACTGTACTAGTGCCGACATTGTGCATCCTCTGTTGCCTGTGTCTATGTGCCTGTGGTTCTGTCAGTGTGATCATGTGATGTATCTGACCCCAGGAATGTGTCACTAAAGTTTCCCCTTCCTGGGACAATGAATTCACGGTGTTCTTATTTCAATTTCCAGGAGTGTATTTGCAAAGTTAAGTTGCAAGCACATATTCGAGGAGTCTCTTTTTTTTTTTTTTTATTTATTTATTTATTTTTTTTTTTTTGAAGTGGTTAACATTTCTTTTATGAATCGGGCAGATGTAGACCTTTCTCAAGTGCTTGAGTTGGCCTGTAGTTTATGCTACGTGTTTTTTATTTAAAATCTTTAAGCTTTGTTAGATTTCTTAAAACACTGGAGACCTTTCTTATCGAAAAATTTTGGGTCTAGTTCAAGTAAAGTGTGTAGATTAAAGTGTAAGATGTTTTCCGTGAATCTTACCCAGCCGTTCCACGTTCCCATGCCCTTGTTTCTAAAAGTGTTACGCTGAACGGTCCAAGCACAAGAAGTGCAACAGATAGCAATCTGGAACGGGCAGGACATCGTGGTTAAGTGGTCACGGTGTTAGACTGCAAAGCGAGCGAACCGTGTTCAAAGTTACTTTGCGACCATTTGATATGTTTTGTCCGTTGTTCGCTGTATTTAAATTTGTGTCTGTGTCGTGGTGTAACGTGCGTTTCCGACCTCGAGTTTTAAGGAAGGAACCTAAAATGAAAGCTGATTCTGCGCAGTCTGCACAACTACTCTATCACCTACCGAAAGGAAGTGCCTTTAGAACGAGAACTGCAAACGTTTGATGAGAAGGCGACAAGTCAACCGAATCCTCTAACGTAAAACACGACCAATATGTCATAGACAGCATTACTGACATTAAGTGTTTTGCAAACCCTCGTCGTCAGCTTTGTAAAGGACTCGTCACTGCTACTGTGAAGGCAATGTCGCCACTTTTCTTACGGTAGGCCGAGCTTGTGAGTTCGTGAAACGGCTTCTGGTGCAGTACACCGCTAAGAAAATTTCTCCCTGCCACTATTACACACATATGCTACAGTGTCAAATAACAGGATAGGAGAACGAAGGTTCTACAACGCTCCAACAAATCAGTAACAAAGTCACACATATGACTTAAAGAGGTTTACAGATCTTTGTGATTTGTTGAATGATTACGTCTGCAACACTGGATGTAATATAACATTAAATAGGCACTCAGTGGGTAGGTACAAATAATCGTGGGTTAACTGGACGGTACATAGCAAATGAAATTTACAATCACTCTCTGTTCTCTTCTAAGAGTTCACAAACGGCGTTCCCTGTCTATGTCAGACCTGGACGATAATCTATAACCAAGTGGGCGAGAGCTGCCCTATCAGTTGTCCGGTCATTGGTGTATTGTACTCGGACGGCAACTGGCCACCGCGAAGTCGATATCTTTGTCCTCATCGCCGCCCGTGGCGCTGGTGGAAGTCGCGCAAGTGGCGAGTCTCTATGGCACTGGCATCAGCTCGCATCTTTGCGCCAGTAGTTCTTTCCCCGTGTCCGTGTCTCGTTCGGACGACACAGCAACGTGCGTCATATGATAGGAATCTCTTATCGTTTCACCTAACTAGAACGCTTGGTGAGTCAGTGACATAGCGGAAAGGTCGGGGAAGAAGGCCAGTGTTCACTCTGTCTGCTTGCCGGGGGGTCTCATCCGAGATGTGGAGGAGGCCCTACCGGCGGCGATAGAGAGCACTGGGTGCACCCGACTGCAAATTGTTGCTCATGTCGGCACCAATGACTCCTGCCGTCTGGGTTCAGAGGTCATCCTCAGTTCGTACAGGCGGCTGGCGGAGTTGGTGAAGGCGGAAAGCCTCGCTCGCGGGGTGGAATCAGAGCTAACTATTTGTAGTATCGTTCCCAGAACCAATCGCGGTCCTCTGGTTTGGAGCCGAGTGGAAGGCTTAAACCAGAGGCTCAGACGATTCTGCGGAGAGCTGGGGTGCAAATTTCTCGACCTCCGCTATCGGGTGGAGAAATGTAGGGTCCCCCTGAATAGGTCAGGCGTGCACTACACGCCGGAAGCGGCTACGAGGGTAGCGGAGTACGTGTGGAGTGCACATGGGGTTTTTTTAGGTTAGAGAATTCCCTCCCTAGGCCCGACAAGACGCCTCCTGAGACGCGGCAAGGCAGTAGGCAAAATGCAACAAGGAATAACAATATTAATGTGCTTATAGTAAACTGCAGGAGCGTCTATAGAAAGGTGCCAGAACTGCTCTCATTAATAAACGGTCACAACGCCCATATAGTACTAGGAACAGAAAGTTGGCTGAAACCAGCCGTAAACAGTAATGAAATGCTAAACTCTGATTGGAATGTATACCGCAGAGATAGGCTGGACAGTGAAGGGGGAGGCGTGTTTATAGCGATAAGAAGTGCAATAGTATCGAAGGAAATTGACGGAGATTCGAATTGTGAAATGATTTGGGTGAAGGTCACGGTTAAAGCAGGCTCAGACATGGTAATTGGATGTCTCTATAGGCCCCCGGGCTCAGCAGCTGTTGTGGCTCAGCACCTGAAGAATAATTTGGAAAATATTTCGAGTAGATTTCCCCACCATGTTATAGTTCTGGGTGGAGATTTTAATTTGCCGGATATAGACTGGGAGACTCAAACGTTCATAACGGGTGGCAGGGACAAAGAATCTAGTGAAATATTTTTAAGTGCTTTATCTGAAAACTACCTTGAGCAGTTAAACAGAAAACCGACTCGTGGCGATAACATATTAGACCTTCTGGTGACAAACAGACCCGAACTATTTGAATCAGTTAATGCAGAACAGGGAATCAGCGATCATAAAGCGGTTACTGCATCGATGATTTCAGCCGTAAATAGAAATATTAAAAAAGGTAGGAAGATTTTTCTGTTTAGCAAAAGTGACAAAAAGCAGATTTCAGAGTACTTGGTGGCTCAACACAAAAGTTTTGTCTCAAGTACAGACAGTGTTGAGGATCAGTGGACAAAGTTCAAAACCATGGTACAATATGCGTTAGATGAGTATGTGCCAAGCAGGATCGTAAGAGATGGGAAAGAGCCACCGTGGTACAACAACCGAGTTACAAAACTGCTGCGGAAGCAAAGGGAACTTCACAGCAAACATAAACATAGCCAAAGCCTTGCAGACAAACAAAAATTACGCGAAGCGAAATGCGGTGTGAGGAGGGCTATGGGAGAGGCTTTCAATGAATTCGAAAGTAAAGTTCTATGTACTGACTTGGCAGAAAATCCTAAGAAATTTTGGTCCTATGTCAAAGCGGTAGGTGGATCAAAACAAAATGTCTAGACACTCTGTGACCAAAATGGTACTGAAACAGAGGATGACAGACTAAAGGCCGAATTACTAAATGTCTTCTCCAAAGCTGTTTCACAGAGGAAGACTGCACTGTAGTTCCTTCTCTAGATTGTCGCACAGTTGAGAAAATGGTAGCTATCGAAATAGACGACAGAGGGATAGAGAAACAATTAAAATCGCTCAAAAGAGGAAAGGCCGCTGGTCCTGATGGAATACCGGTTCGATTTTACACAGAGTACGCGAAGGAACTTGCCCCCCTTCTTGCAGCGGTGTACCGTAGGTCTCTAGAAGAGCGAAGCGTTCCAAAGGATTGGAAAAGGGCACAGGTCATCCCCGTTTTCAAGAAGGGACGTCAAACAGATGTGCAGAACTATAGACCTATATCTCTAACGTCGATCAGTTGTAGAATTTTGGAACACGTATTATGTTCGAGTATAATGTCTTTTCTGGAGACTAGAAATCTACTCTGTAGGAATCAGCATGGGTTTCGAAAAAGACGGTCGTGTGAAACCCAGCTCTCGCTATTCGTCCACGATACACAGAGGGCCTTAGACACGGGTTCACAGGTAGATGCCGTGTTTCTTGACTTCCGCAAGGCGTTTGACACAGTTCCCCACAGTAGTTTAACGAACAAAGTAAGAGCATACGGACTATCAGATCAATTGTGTGATTGGATTGAGGAGTTCCTAGATAACAGAACGCAGCATGTCATTCTCAATGGAGAGAAGTCTTCCGAAGTAAGAGTGATTTCAGGTGTGCCGCAGGGGAGTGTCATAGGACCGTTGCTATTCACAATATACATAAATGACCTGGTGGATGACATCGGAAGTTCACTGAGGCTTTTTGCAGATGATGCTGTGGTGTATCGAGAGATTGCAACAATGGAAAATTGTACTGAAATGCAGGAGGATCTGCAGCGAATTGACGCATGGTGCACGGAATGGCAATTGAATCTCAATGTAGACAAGTGTAATGTGATGCGAATACATAGAAAGATAGGTCCCTTATCATTTAGCTACAAAATAGCAGGTCAGCAACTGGAAGTAGTTAATTCCATAAATTATCTGGGAGTACTCATTAGGAGTGATTTAAAATGGAATGATCATATAAAGTTGATCGTCGGTAAAGCAGATGCCAGACTGAGATTCATTGGAAGAATCTTAAGGAAATGCAATCCGACAACAAAGGAAGTAGGTTACAGTACGCTTGTTCGCCCAATGCTTGAATACTGCTCAGCAGTGTGGGATTCGCACCAGGTAGGGTTGATAGAAGAGATAGAGAAGATCCAACGGAGAGCAGCGCGCTTCGTTACAGGATCATTTAGTAATTGCGAAAGCGTTACGGAGATGATAGATAAACTCCAGTGGAAGACTCTGCAGGAGAGACGCTCAGTAGCCCGGTACGGACTTTTGTTAAAGTTTCGAGAACATACCTTCACCGAAGAGTCAAGCAGTATATTGCTCCCTCCTACTTATATCTCGCGAAGAGACCATGAGGATAAAATCAGAGAGATTAGAGCCCACACAGAAGCATACCGACAATCCTTCTTTCCATGTACAATACGAGACTGGAATAGAAGGGAGAACCGATAGAGGTACTCAGGGTACCCTCCGCCACACACCGTCAGGTGGCTTGCGGAGTATGGATGTAGATGTAGATGTAGATGTAGATGTGCCTCCTTGGCCGATTTAGGTGTTCGTATGATTGTGAAAGTGATCACTCTCAAGGAAATGATGAAAACGTAATAGTTCGTCACATAAGCTGCAAGAAATGAACACAACAGCTTGAGAGTCACACAGATTCTCTCTGCTCTGTCAAAACATATGTTTTTTCACATTTTTTAAGTTGTTTTCCGTTCTGGAAGTTTTAACTCGTGGATTTCTTTGTAGTAACATAATTCACATCGCTTTTTTGTTGCTGTCATTTCTGTGAGGCGTTTATGTGGTATCTCGCCTGCTCTCACTATTCATTACAATTTACTTGCTACAGTAATGTATTTTTAGCACACGACTCATATTATATGACCCATGTACAGTATGACAATTGCAGAGGCTACAGAAAGAAAACAAATATTTCAGTGACCGAACGGAGAGCTCATAATGTTGTGAGAAAAAATTGGAACACGGATCGTCCACTTTGCAATCCAACACCATGACCGCTCAACCACTGTTCTTTACTGGTCATTATTGCACTTGTTGAGTTTGGACCGTTCACTGTTTCTATTTTACTTTTTTTCATAGTTCAGTTCATCTTCTTCCGGTTTTCATGCTTGATCTGTGTTCAGTTTCTGACGGACTATCCAATGGGACATCTTACCAATAAATCTGAGTGACGTGCGAAGGGCAGTTTCCCTTGTAAGATACTTTACGCTCGTTTGTAGCTGTTATCGGAGGCCAAGTCATCGGAATTCAAATATGGGTTTAGGAAAGGAAGATATTACTTAAATAATATACATACTATATGGTTATGATGTTTCGACATGCACCATGCAATTTTGAAACGGCTTGCAAAAGGGTAGACAGGAAGACACTTTCCGAAATTTTGGAATGACACGGTAACCCTCAGCCAGGGGTTGCCAAACCTCTTCTCTGATGGAATATTTTGATAATCTGGTAATTCAATGTTTGCAGGTTGATAATGTTTTTTTTTAAACAAAAATTAGATCCCTTGTATTATTCGGTGATTACTTCAATTTAGGTAGAAACTAATAACACAAGACTCATAACAAAATAAAAGAAATAATTACTATCGTCAAAATGCCAAACAAACTACATGTTATTAATAGCGTTTCACAGAGCATATATACTCTTCCCAGGTGGTGTTCCGCAGAACGCAGTTTGCAAAACCCTACCCTAAACATCTTGTATCGACAATAAAGAACATATATGTTAACACACAGATGGTTCCGCGTAAGAGGGAAAGAGAATCAGGCATTTATTATAAATCAGGGAGTTACAGGCTTTTATAGACATTCCCAGACAATGTTTCATATATATTTTAGATCACACTCGTAGGTAGCAAAGTACATTTCCAACGCAAGGCGTTGACCTAGGACAAACGAATTTGTTAATAGGCTGCCATTTGATGAAGACCTGCTGAAAATAGGTAAAACAGAAGATGGATTGCAAAGAGCATTACAGAATTTGCACTTCTGATCAACTCAATAAGATCTCAGAACTTCCACAAACAAAACAAAGGAAGAAAACTCCTAAGAGCCAATATTTTCATAAATAGCCAACTAACATGACAAGTCTCTAACTTTAGCTACCTTGGATACAATATGCCTTTTGACACCAACAGGGTCATAGCTATTAAATTAAAGAAGTTGCAAATGATATGAGTCACCATCAGAAGAACATTAAAAAACAAAACCCGGAATGACACACAGATGAAGTTAAACAATGTAATGACTGTCTCTTCGCCACGTTTAGAAGTGAGTTACTGATAGCGAGAGGGAGAAAAAAGTCGCGTACGAAAGGTGGAAAAGAAATTTATAACGCCTATAAAACGAAGTTCTAAACTAGATCGATTTAGAAATAAATAGGTTATACTCTGGTATAGTCATGCGTGTTCAAATACAGATATATGTAAACAGGCAGAATACGGCGCTGCGGTCGGCAGCTCCTTTATAAGAGTACAAGTGCCTGGCGCAGTTGTTAGATCGTTTACAGCTCCTACAAAGGCAGGTTAACAAAATGTGAGTGACTTTGAACGTGGTTTTGTAGTCGGCGCAAGAGTGACAAGAGTGGTGGGACACGGCATCTCCGAGGTAGCGATGAAGTGGGTATTTTCCCTTACGACCAATTCACGAGTGCACCTTGAATATCAAACCACGGTAAACCATCTAATCTCCACCATCACTGTGGCTGGGAAAAGATTCTGGCAGAACGGGACCAACGACGACTGAAGAGACTAGTTCAACGTGACAGAATTGCGACCCTTCTGGAAATTGCTGCAGGATTCAGTGCTGGGCCATCAAGAGTGAGTGTGCGAAGCATTCAACGAAACATCATCGATGCGAGCTTTCGGAACCGAAGGCCCACTCGTGTATACTTGATGACAGCACGACACAAAACTTTACTCTTCGCCGGGGCCAGTCAACATCGACTTTGGACTGTTGATGACTGGAAACATGTTACCTGGTCGGACTACTCTCGTTTCAAATTGAATCTAGCGAATTGACGTGTACGGGAATGGAGACAACCTCATGAATCCAAGAACCATACATATCAGCAAAGGACTTTTGAAGCTGGAGGAGGCTCTGTAATGTTTTGGGGCATGTGCATTTGGAGTGGTATAGGACTCCTGATATGTCTAGATACGACTCTGATAGGTGACACGTACCTAAGCATCCTGTCTGACCATCTGCATGCATTGTGTCCATTGTGAATTCCGACGGAATTCCAACAGGTCAATGCGACCCCTCATACGTCCACAACTGCTACAGAGTGGCTCCAATAAGACTCTTCTGAGTTTCAACAGTTCCGCTTGTCACCACATCTGGGATGCTTTGTAAAGTGCTGTTCTGAAGGGATCTCCACTCTCTACTACTCTTGCGGATTTATGGACAGACCTGCAGGATTCATGGTGTCAGTTCACCCCCCTCCCCTCCCCCCCCCCCCCCCCCCCGCACTGCTTCATACATTAGTCGAGTCCATTCCACATCGTGTTGCGGCACTACTGCGTGCTTCGGGGGCCCTACACGATATTAGGCAGGTCTACCAGATTCTTTGGTTCTTCAGTACAAATGTATAACATTTTGCAAGGATAAAAATACAACTACACTCCTGGAAATGGAAAAAAGAACACATTGACACCGGTGTGTCAGACCCACCATACTTGCTCCGGACACTGCGAGAGGGCTGTACAAGCAATGATCACACGCACGGCACAGCGGACACACCAGGAACCGTGGTGTTGGCCGTCGAATGGCGCTAGCTGCGCAGCATTTGTGCACCGCCGCCGTGAGTGTCAGCCAGTTTGCCGTGGCATACGGAGCTCCATCGCAGTCTTTAACACTGGTAGCATGCCGCGACAGCGTGGACGTGAACCGTATGTGCAGTTGACGGACTTTGAGCGAGGGCGTATAGTGGGCATGCGGGAGGCCGGATGGACGTACCGCCGAATTGCTCAACACGTGGGGCGTGAGGTCTCCACAGTACATCGATGTTGTCGCCAGTGGTCGGCAGAAGGTGCACGTGCCCGTCGACCTGGGACCGGACCGCAGCGACGCACGGATGCACGACAATACCGTAGGATCCTACGCAGTGCCGTAGGGGACCGCACCGCCACTTCCCAGCAAATTAGGGATACTGTTGCTCCTGGGGTATCGGCGAGGACCATTCGCAACCGTCTCCATGAAGCTGGGCTACCGTCCCGCACACCGTTAGGCCATCTTCCGCTCACGCCCCACCATCGTGCAGCCCGCCTCCAGTGGTGTCGTGACAGGCGTGAATGGAGGGACGAATGGAGACGTGTCGTCTTCAGCGATGATAGTCGCTTCTGCCTTGGTGCTAATGATGGTCGTATGCATGTTTGGCGCCGTGCAGGTGAGCGCCACAATCAGGACTGCATACGACCAAGGCACACAGGGCCAACACCCGGCATCATGGTGTGGGGAGCGATCTCCGACACTGGCCGTACACCTCTGGTGATCGTCGAGGGGACACTGAATAGTGCACGGTACATCCAAACCGTCATCGAACCCATCGTTCTACCATTCCTAGACCGGCAAGGGAACTTGCTGTTCCAACAGGACAATGCACGTCCGCATGTATTCCGTGCCACCCAACGTGCTCTAGAAGGTGTAAGTCAACTACCCTGGCCAGTAAGATCTCCGGGTCTGTCCCCCATTGAGCATGTTTGGGACTGGATGAAGCGTCGTCTCACGCGGTCTTCATGTCCAGCACGAACGCTGGTCCAACTGAGGCGCCAGGTGAAAATGGCATGGCAAGCCGTTCCACAGGACTACATCCAGCATCTCTACGATCGTCTCAATGGGAGAATAGCAGCCTGCATTGCTGCGAAAGGTGGATATACACTGTACTAGTGCCGACATTGTGCATGCTCTGCTGCCTGTGTCTATGTGCCTGTGGTTCTGTCAGTGTGAACATGTGATGTATCTGACCCCAGGAATGTGTCAATAAAGTTTCCCGTTCCTGGGACGATGAATTCACGGTGTTCTTATTTCAATTTCCAGGAGTGTATATAAAAGGTAGTGAAACGATCATGTTGCACGTATGAATGGAAAAAGGTACTAGCAATTATATACATCCAAACGGAAGAAGAAGTCTAGGAAGACCAAAGAAAAGATTGGAAGAAATAGTATGAAGCCGAAAGTTACAGAGACCTAATCCTAATTGGGAAGAAGAAGACATTCAACCGAGATGGCTTATTTCCTCAAACGACCGGCTGTCTTAGAAATCAAACTGCTATATCTACGTGCGATTCCCCTATCATGCCGAGAGTTGAATCACGTCTGAAGTATTTGACATTCCAGGTATTGTTATAAATTGTATCGCAGCAAACAACTTTGAGCTTCCTTGTGTCGTAACACTTAACGCTATCACTGTCTGCTAATCCCTTTATCTCGAGACATCGTCCGACACTGGAACTGAATACCTGCTTGAGGAAGGTGGTCGAACGCACGACGCTGTTTTAAGAATAGCTCGCTCATGTCGTAGCGTCGCGTCGCACAGCGGCACACGAGCCCAGCAGCTTATCTGGGTCTAATGATTTGGTTTCAGAAGTAATTCTGTAGTCTAAATACTTCTAAGCTTGGGAAGCATGGCGAAATAAACAAAAATGAAATAAACAATTTATAAGTAAATGAGGTAAGTGACAAATCGAGGATAAATAGTGGTAGGATGCACCAAATGACTGAATTCTAAAGGATTCATGACTTAGTCATCCAACGAAAACATGATAAAATAAAATGGAGGTCCTACAACAAAAAATTTGCATATCATACATAAAATATACAACAGTAGTAGATAATGGCTCAATGAGTATTTAATCAATAGACCCTGGCTATAGCAGGCGTCCTGAGCTGTCGTCTAACACCTTCACTGTCCTTGGCACTCGTAGCATTTACAAGTTAATAATTTTCTAAGGCTGAAGTAATTAACATTCTTCAGAGCTTGTACCGACGTAGCATCTACAAGTTTTGCAACATAACTGTCATTAAAGTGGCAATGCACACACCTCATCGTCGTGATCACCGTGGTATACTTGGGTTTGTGACATGATGTTTGTGTGATTTTTGTAATTTTGTGGTATTCTGTGGTAGCAGTTAATCGACATATTGTGGAACCTGCCATCTCGTTGAACCATCGCAGTTCTAATGCAGTACTCCGGCAAATCGAACCGAAATATCCGTTCCTGCTCTGTCCCCTGCTTCGCTATCTCTTCTATTTACGATCTGCACCTGATGACATCTGATGATTGCTTGCTAAATAGGTTTTACATAACACACCTCCACGGATAAGCACTTAACAAACCTTGTTAATTGTCATACGAATTGTTACCAAAATTTTACATACTTTCATCATATACTAAATGATGTCTTCTGTCTACATCAAAACTATAAATCTTCGCTGGCTCTGTAATTATTTGCTTTGTTTTATTATTACTCGCGTAACAACTAATATATGAAATAAAATATGTTACTACGAAAACAGCCCCGAAATACCTTTTAGTGATGCTGTGCTCTGACTTTCTTTGGATCATTAATTTTCAACAAAACAAAGTATATTACATTCTTATTATTTTGGATCTGGCTTTCTACTAAAGGAACATTTTTTCGTTACTGTAACTCACTATAAAGTTCAACATATCTTCCTTACTTTATAGTTATTGAAAAGGTTAATCCAAATTATTTCGTTATCAATACTGATGTTACAGTACGCAATGATTGTTCAACATCAAAGTTTTGCCGTGGATTTTTGTTAACAGTAAAACACCAACAATTACCACGACTAACACGAGAACATGAGACTTTTATCAGAGAAAAAATGTTTTTAATATAATGTTTGCAAGACCAGAACTACGTACAGCAAGATTTATTTTATGTTATGGAGGTAAATTATCTTTTTGCACTGTTAATAATATATTATCAACAGCCCGCGTCAACCTGTAAAACACATCATAAAATCTGCTGCTCTTCTCTGCAATTCCGAAAGCTGAAAGAAATAATTTTACTTAACTATTACCTGCCCGCTTCTTTGCGGTATGATAGATTTCATTTAATGCAGTTAGAATGCGCCGCGGCAGCGGCTCTTTCGTTCGTAGCGCAGCTCTGCACCATGAATAATATTTAAATAGCTGAAAATGTCTTAAAGGGATGGGATAAAATACCAGACAAGCTTATTACAAATCATAATGCAAGGTTTCACTAAGTAACTCTATTCAAAACATTTAAACAAATCAATTAATTACACACCTTTCCAAGGTTATGTCTAATGGCGTCCCTCTCACAATCTTGACAAAAAAATGCTACGCAAGCGTACAATATAACGTCACAGGCTCTTCCTACTCACGTAACTCCAAGAAGACGAAAGCGAAATTAATGTTCTTTTTTTACTATTTATTCTAGTCACCTATTCTCATCTTTGTTTGATATTTAATAAGTATCGTCTGTGGCGGTTTCACTACTCGCCGACACAGATATTATCTAAATAAAAAAAGTACACAATTCTATACAAGAACAAAACATGACACACAATGTTTTCTCTTTATTACATAATATGTCTTTAGCTAAGAGACGTTACAATATCAGACTTTGATGTGGTGAGCGAACCAGCTTGGGTTATAATGATGTGACATAAAAATGGAGGAGAAAGAGACATATCAAAGAAAACAATAAAAGATTGCGACTTGCTAAATTATTTCAGCCTTCACACACTGCGGTGTTAATTTTGTTAAATTTTTTTCTTCGATTTTTAGTTTTTAGTTGCAATAACGTCTACTCAGAAACTCTAAACATTCCTCACATTACTTATATCGATGTATAATAAGAGTAACGTCAATAGCATATTAAAAGTTGTTTCGTAGCACATGACTTTTGTTGCAAACCCCCTCAATTCATTGCAACAGCGGTGTCGGGTTGGTTGTTGGTACTGTGTTTTCTTTGAGTTTGTGGCTCCAGTGTCCACTTCATTCACCTATGTACAAACAGATCCTAAAATCACAATCAGGAAGGATGGTTTTATGCTACAAAAACACGAATTTGGTAAAATTACCCAAAATAATTTATCGTATCTACCATAACTCAGGTACTGACTGCCAGTCCCTGACGGTTTAGTACGAAGTACAGGTTAAATAACAAGCAATTGATTTTAAGCCTCAGGAAATCAATATTGAAAGAGAAAACGGATGTGCTCTTTCCATTTCACACATACTTTCACTAGAGATCATGAGTCTCAGCTTAACAGAATCCTGATAAAACTCATCAAAAGCATGAGTACTCATAAATTTCATTACTACTGCATATTAACGGAAATCTAAATTAAGAGCCCAGCACAACACACTTTCTACCAACTGTGGTCCAACAGGAAAAATGTTTATAAGTGCATCCCAGTAATTGCAATTATGTATACCATCGCAATAAATTTTATCCGTATGATTTACACACTGTATGGCTACCACATGAATAATCCAATAATTTCCTCAGAACATCGTGCCAACCAGAAAAGAAAAGAACATTTGTTCACGGAGTCCGCGCAACTGTCTTGTGGCTGCCCCTAATTTGTTTTTGATGTTCAGTGGGAGGACAGATGCCGCAAGCGGCTGGATGTCCAAGTTCGTCACGGGTAAAGTGCATTAATAGCTGTGACCCCGGAATGTGTTATATGCTGTGACATTCACAGCAGATCTGTTACCAATTATGGCGAAGGAGTAATGAGGGCAACAAGTGTTCGAAAGTGGTGCATAATTTCTAAGAACGACAAAGGCAAAAAAAAAAAAAGATGTACAGCGAGCGGGGTGACCCTCCACAGTTACAGATGCGCTGAAACACAAGACGGCTCGCATCATTCGAGAGAATCTACGAGTCACGATTCGCGAGGTGAATGCCGAAATGTTAGCAGGAGTCTCGTTCAGCTGTGCAAAAAACTGGCACTCATTACTTAGGGTACCATAAAATCTGTGCACGGTGCGTATAACTCATTCCCACGGATTACCAGAAAGCTGCGAGAATGGTTGCTGCGTTAGCGTTTATGGAGATACACGAAAGGGACGGCAACTCGTTCATTCACCATATTGTTACAGGAGATGAAACACAGATTTCTGATAACATCACCGCAATGAAGCAACAGTCTACGATGATGGTGAAGTCTCATACTGCGAAGAGCGTACGGAACGACGCCGGAAACCCGCACCGCCGACTAGGCAAGGTCTTAGCGGAGCTGGTTTGCCGTTGCCTTCCTCCAAAACAGTCAATGGAGTGGCGTAATCTTCAGTCCCTAAATAATGTACACAAGCTCAGGCAAACAGCACCCACTGAAAAACAGATGGCTCCTGTTTTCTGCGACAGGGAGCAGTTCTTACTCGACGGTTTTATGCCCCGTAAGTCAACAATTAATAGTGATGCCTACTGTGCTACATATGAACGTTCGTCTTGCTATTCAGGACAGCAGAAAAGACAAGTTCTAGAGTGGAATTCTTCCGTTGGAAGTCCACATACTGTCCGGCAGACACTAGCCTTGCTGTGAAAGAAATCGAGGTGGGACATCTTCCAGCATCCGCCATACATTTCTGACCTGGCACAGTCGGACTTTTTCCTGTTTCATAAACTGAAGGAGCGACTTGCTGGTAAAGCCTTTGCGAAAGATAAAGACCTGAAGGACGTTATCGTGACCTCGCTGAATAGCCAGGTGGCTACGTGCTGTGATGAGGGTATACTCAAACTGCCGGCCGAGGTGGCCGAGCGGTTCTAGGCGCTAATGTCTGGAACCGCGCGACAGCTACGCTCGCAGGTTCGAATCCAGCCTCGGGCATGGATGTGTGTGATGTCCTTAGGTTAGTAAGGTTTAAGTAGTTCTTAGTTCTAGGGGACTGATGACCTCAGAAGTTAAGTCCCATAGTGCTCAGAGCCATTTGAACCACATATACTTAAACTCGTGCCAAGGCAGCACAAGTGCCCTAATGTCAAAGCATCTATCGAACAATCTTTTGATCAATCAGTTTCTGTATCATTATTAAAGGGTATCTTGATATGGTGAAACGGTGTTCACTTTCTGGCTGTTACTCGTTTATACATCCTCATAAGAAATGAATAAAAATACTTAACACTAATTCTCCAATTAATAAGCCTCAATTGATTTCCAAACTGAAATGATTGAAATTTTTATATCTTATTAAAACATGCTATTATTTTCCGATGCCCACATACTGAAATGTGCCTTCCTTACTCCAAGGACCAATAATGTCTCTTTTTTTATCGTGTTATGGGATCGTTTTCTCCCACAAAATATGCAATAATAATAATACTCACTCAAAATGGAATCATACATAATACGCACGAGATTATAAACACCAATATCATACTTGTTATTTTTCTATTCACAGCGTCAACTCGTATTCGTAGTCCCAGCCTTCAGTCACTCCCATACGAACAGCACGTGGTCCTCCACTGAAAATATCTATAGATACCTCTTTCCGTCTCTTTCCTTCTTGTTCGAATTCTAGGAACTTTTCTCGCAGTTCAATGATATCTTGCAGTTCCCTCAGAACAATCAGTACCTAATACGTCTTTTCTCAAACCACTGACAATGAAACAACTCATATATCTAAATAAAACGCATCACACTGAAACTGTTATAACGGTTCATTGCGTAAGTAGGCTGTTTAGATTTTTTTATATTGGTAACGCCACGTAGCTCTCTGAACATCACTGGCTGTGCTGTCCTGTGCTGTGCAGTGTGCAGTCTGTGGCTGGTTTGCATTGTTGTCTGCCATTGTAGTGTTGGGCAGCTGGATGTTAACAGCGCGTAGCGTTGCGCAGTTGGAGGTGAGCCGCTAGCACTGGTGCATGTGGGGAGAGAGATGGCGGAGTTTTGAAATCTGTAAGACTGGATGTCTTGCAGCAGTACGAGAAACGATGATTTTTGGTGAGGTAAGTGATTTGTGAAACGTATAGGTTAATGTTAGTCAGAGCCATTCTCTTGTATGGATTACTGAAAGTCAGACTGCGTTGCGCAAAAAAAAATATTGTGTCAGTTTAAGCACAGTCGTGTATAAATTTTTCTAAGGGGACGTTTCATATGTCGACCCTTAGCCGAGGATACCTCATTGGAATCTTCTGATTTTTTTCTTGTAGTTTGTGTAGTTAGTGTAGCCTTCGTTTATTGCCAGCGCGTAATTGTAGAGAGAATTTCCTCTGTACTTGTAGTTTTTCATTGTTGTACAGTAAAACAGTTGTGGCATGCATGTAGATTTGCACCAAGTACTTCGCAGCTGCGCTTGCAATTAACTAGATATTATTTTCAGTGCTACGTTAATGTGTTCTCTTATTTTGCTCTTCAAATTGTGGTTTTCTGTGTTGTCGTGTGAAATATTGTGACAAAAATGGCGTGTGATAAACGTAATACTAGGCTCCAAAGTAAACTGAGAAATGACGGTGAAGACGAAAGCACTGTGTTAGCGCCACCATGTAATGAATTAACTAATGTTCAAAATAGTAATTTGGTAATTGTCCATAGGGAAATGGAGCGGGCTGCTAATAATGGCGTAGGCAGTGAAACAATTAGTGAACAGGGAAGCATTATCGATCGATCGGTCGGCAACAGGTCGCCTCAGGATTCCGAAATGACAGGACACAATCTTGCAAATACTGTAGATTCAAATTTTGCGTCCTCACCATTTTCTCAAATAAATCAAGACACATTTTCAGCTTTTCAAAATGCGAATATCGCCGGTTCAAATGCACTGCCGAATAGCACTGAGGAACATGTTTCAGACACCAGTGCACTGTTATTACAGTTAATGCAACAAATGGGACAAAGGCTACAAAAGTTAGACACAACGCTTGAACAAAATCAGAAACAAATTGGAAGAAATCTTCAAAAGTTAGACACAATGGAACAAAATCAGAGACTAACACAGCAAAAGCTTCAAAAGTTAGACACAATGGAATAACACCAGAGACAAAAACAGCAACAGTTAGACACAATGGAACAAAAGCATCAAAAGTTAGACTCAGTGGAACATACGCTAGAACAAACACATGAAGATTTAACTACTGAGTTCCATAAAATCGAATCGAAATGTCAAAAAGTCTGTAATGACGTAAATACACAAATTCGTGAACATTTTCACCCTTTTTTTCGCGGCATCAAAATGCAATACAGAATCACGAATCAGCCATAAAAGAACTGCAAACTATTGTTCATGAAAATCATGAGACCTTGCAAGCTAAAATTGACTCAGTTGCATCTACTGATTCGGTTACGCAACTTGCAAAAACTCAGGAAAACTTCAAGGACACAGTAGATACTCCGAAAATTGATTCAGAAAGACACATGGAGGAAATAACTTCATTATCAGAGAAAGTAGTTGAACTTTCGGATCAGCTAAATAATTTATCTACGAAGGTAGATGGTAATCTGAATGACACAAAACCGGTAGTCTTTAATGCCACAGAAGAATTCGAACAAAATAGGAAATTCAAACAAAATCAGAATCAAATTAATACCCAACACCAAAGAGAATTCCGGGAAGTACAAGATCAGGTGTCACAGGTAACACAAGAATTACGTATTTCAGAGGACACTCGCACCCCAATACGGGAAGAGGGACATAGAAATACGGAACCGCCAGAAAATAATAACACAGGGCACTTCGAAAATTATGAAAGAAATTGGCAAGGTACGCCGAATTTTGAGATGGAACCGCCGAAACGATGTAACAATGACCGACATGCGACTCGCCGACATGATGATTTTGACTATAAGCTGTTCATTGCAACACGTAAATTCAAAACATTTAAGAATTCTGGCAACGACATTCATCCACAAACGTGGCTCCATCAATTCTCTCATTGTTTTCCTCCTAACTGGTCATTAGAGCACAGATTAAAATTCATGTGTGGCTACTTAGAGAATGAACCAGCTGTAAGAATGCGACCAGTCATTCAAGATTGTCACAGTGAAGGAGAATTTTATCATGCCTTCCTCTCAGCACATTGGTCTCAAGCTACACAAGACCGAGTAAAACATAGCATCATTATGATGAAACATTTCGAACAATCTGAATTTTACAGTCTTGCGAAATATTTTGAAGACATGTTACATAAGAATCAGTATCTTTCAAACGCATACAGCCCCTCAGAACTCATCCTCATTTGCTTAATCAAATTGCCTGAATATTTACGACATATTATTTTGGCAGGACGTTGCAAAGAGGACATTGAAGCTTTTCAGGGACTGTTACAAGAATTGGAAATTGACACTGACAATCGCGGAACGCGAAAACAGGAACACAACATTTACAGGTCACATCCATCACAATTCCGCGATGAAAGAAACAATAACTGGACACGACAAGGCTATTCTCACAATACAAATCGTGACCAAAACAGACACCACCCGTATGACAACCGTTGGCAGAGTAGTAATAATTACAGGGAAAGATCACCTCTCCGCGGTAGTGACTATCACAGAGATAATCAGAGAAACAGACAATATGGGAACCAAAATAATTATTATCAAGGGAGACAGAATAACTTTCGACGCAACGGTCCACCGTGCAGTGATAATTCCGGGACAAATTCTCCACCACTTAACCGACAAGAAAGGAATTACAGGAACTACCGACGTGACGACAGACGATATAATAATTTCATCAGAACTGGCAGGATTCAAACAGGGCTCGGCCCTCTCGGCTCGGCAAGTTAGGTATCCTAATCCCAATAACGACGCACGCCAACATAGAGATAGCAGACAATGACTCACACCGCAGGCAGCCAGGTGCGCCGGCTGGCTCAGAGAAAAATAACATAGACGCTAACCTTGAGAAAAATTTGATCATTCTTTACCGATGTACCATATACCACATGATAATTCTGTTGAAGCTAAAGCTCTGCATAGTAGGAAGAGGAAATGTTTACACCACAGTCCACATGTAAAACCGTTCATTGAAAGATAATCTGCTATTGAACTTAGTCTTTGCTATAAAATTTTTCACTTTACATTAGTAGCATGCTTTGTCAGAATCTGTTAACATGCAACAATGTTTGAAGTTAAATATCCAGTCAAGAACCAAGAGAACTTATTTAAACAGAAATTACGAATGCATTGTTATAGTGAAAAGAGGACACAGTGTTACTGTGTGTGTACATTCTTGCTTGATAGTTGCACGATTAGTAATGACTATAAGGCTTACATACTTAGAACATATACTGCTAATGAGACTTTAATGCAACATTTTGGTTGACTTGCAAAGACATTCCTTGTTTCAAGTAGCTTTTGTGACATTAAAGATGCCTTAGTATTTGGTTTATTTGACAGCTACACGATTTTATCACGACGCTACTAATGAGCGACAATTTACAATGTTGCTTTTGCGGTGTTTCTGTTTTATATCTGCACAGTTTTTCTGAATTCTTCTGGAAAGGAAAACATGTTTTAGTAGTAACTTTTGTGGTATAGCTACAATGAGACAGCCTTTTCCGTAGCACAACAATATTTTACAGCACAGTATTTTCTTCATCATGGCAATAAGAGTAATAACTAAGATATTTATACGCAAAGCATTTCACTTTTGTTTATCATGAGGTAAGTACATTGACTTCTGTAGAACTTAGCTTTCAGAGGACGATGACTACGACACTTCCACAGAATTAGCTTACAGCAAGACGCACATTTAGCGCTACAGGACAAACATTTGAGTGATTAATTATGTACTTGAACCATTTACTTTTCAAGATTTTTGAATTACAAAGAAAGTTTTCCGTGATACATTTCATTCCATTGCAGTAATCTGTAACACCTGAGGGTATAATTACATTAATCCTCAGGTGGATCCACGCCTGCTTTGTGTGCCATGTGTTTGGCAAGCACAAGGAGCCCTAGCTAATATGGTATTTGCTTATACAAGTTTACACATCGGTACCACATTTCTCTAACACATAAATTACACAGATATCTAATTATTTAACTGAGAGAGACAAACATTTTTTTACTACGTCAGTGACAGATGTTTACGCAATTAGACAGCTGGATAACTTTACACTTATGAAATTGTATTTTGTCTGTGCTGTGTGAACCCTTCATATTTTTCGGAACCATTGTGAAACTATGAGAGCTTTGAATGATGTATTTGGTATGGGATCATGAATTTTAAAGTACATTTGAGGTAGATGACACTTTTGACATGAGCAGAGAAGTTTTTTAGGTTTTGAAATTATTTGAGGAAGCTACGACGATTTTGAGATTCGGCTGAGGTTTTATAATATTATGATGACGATGTGTATTACGCTGTTGCGGTATGTTTATGATCAATAAGCTGATGCTATATGAGGAATTTGATTATGCTACGTATTTATTATGATGAAATATTGAAGAAGTGTCTAGGAATATGTATATGTGTAATGAAGCAAGGAATAATAAGTAGTGGTTAGGGACTCTGGTTTGTGAAAACGGATGTTGGAAACCGAGAATCGTACTTTAAGAATTATGAAATGTGTGGATATACGTGAATGTATCACTATGCTGGCGAAAATTTTTTGGACGCTGTTATATTTATAGGATTTTGTTTCTACACATTTGTAACGCAAATTCTCGACCTGTGAAATTTTTTATATGAGACTGTCACTGTAGTGCAATCTGGTGTCGTAAATATTTTGGTCAGAAAGTTACGTGACCACCTTCACGTAATGGACCGTGGACACCCAGCTGAGCGACAATCGCCTCGATAAAAGCCATTAGTGTGTGCCTTTCAGAGGCACAGGTGGAAAAAAAGGCCATTATCCTCGCTATTGGTATTTCTTTGTAGAAAGCATCGCAAATACGACACACTCGAACTTGAAAATATATGATTATACTGTGGAGCTCTTAATTTATGATATTTACTAAAATGCCTAATGAAACGATGAGAAACTTTTCATGGCTATTGTCTTGCTAGTTGAAAGATTGTTTACTGCACTATGAAACGCCATATGGCTAGTGAATGACGTTGCACACCTTGCTTTGTCTATTTTGTTTCATGTCTAGTTTCTATCTGCACTGCAGCAGTCGTTAAAATAAAATTTTATAGATGTACTAATATAAATATTTTCTGTCTACAGATCCAGTATATAATAATAATGTGATATACTTCCAAAAAAATGAGGGAGCACAAAAAGACATTTTCCTTCACAGGAACTGCATACACAATTTTCTTTTCAAATACTTGGTACATTATTTCATAGAATAAGTTTTTGTGGTGCACCACTTTAATTATATAGACATTAAGATGTGAATATACATTTCCCTTATCTGCGTTGTTGTCTTTAGTGTACTATTTTTTCTGCTTGTGGGTTTGTCATGGTTAGGTATAAGTTATTACATTTATTGCTGCTTGCTTTGCTTACTTGCATTTTTTTGTCATGCTGTTCGTATTAATTGTTTTGTGCTGCTGCATTGCCTCGTCCCTCAGTAGATTTAAGTTAGCTTAAGAGAGGTAGACTATATAAGAGAATGAGTTGCAATGAATTGGAAGGAATGCATTGAGAATCTATAAGAAAATGGTTTGGCCAAAAAAGTAGTGTACAGTGGAGAAAAACAATTTTTGAAAGAAGATGTGAACAGAATACAGAAAGCAGGCTTGTATAGGATTCTTTTTGGCTGGAGCAAATGTTGAAATAAGAGGGACGATCTATGGAATGAAGTTTTGGGTTGGGCTGCAGTACCAAATGTTACACTGAAAACAATCCCTGTCCTTTCCTTTTGTGTTATCCCACTATGTGTTAGTGTACCCTTGCGTATTTGGTTTCTTCCTGTCTCTGTGTACTGTTACATAGAATATTTTCTCTTCTAATACTAATCTACATTCACTATGATGAGGAATACTGTTATCCTCAAATTTAATTTACATTAATAATATGTTATTTACTTCGTAAAGATGTTTAGCCATTATTTGTTCTGTTTTGTTTTAATGCTCACGTGTTAAGTTGATGTTTCAAAAGTTCTTCTGATCTTTTACGTATTTCCATATGTCATAGTTCCTGTAACACTGATGTATATGTTTATTTCTATCCTTTTGTAAAGCCCTATTACTACAAATGTTATCTGTATTTTTATATTCTTTAATGATGTCTTTTGTACCTTTGTTATTGTATTCTTATGTTGTAAAATTGTAATTGATACCAGTTCATCAAATTAAGTAACTTGTAAGTTACATTTCACTGCACACGTTTCTGCTGGTCATAGTATATGGACAATATGTGAGAAGTAGGGACTGATAGTGTTTGCACTTGTGTTAATGATTCAGCAAGAGACTGGTTAACAGCATTGCTGGTTCTAAGGATAAATAAAAAAAACTTTGTGAGTGCGCAAGTGGTGGTTTATGGACTTGCTATATTCTCTGCAAGACTCATCGATGGTGATTATGCACCTGCACAGTCGCAATAGATGGCTGTTGGCCATCTCTGCAAGGACTATAATGGGTCTGCATCTTTGATGGTCCACCAATACTATTATCTCTACAAGGACTGAAGGGGGTCTGCACCTTCGATGGCCAACCAATACCATTATTTCTACATGGACTGCAGTGGGTCTGTACTTCTGGTGGCCCACCAATACCCTAATCTCTACCAGGACTACAGTGGGTCTGCTCTGTGATGACCTACCTACCAATAGTCTTCAACTTCGACTGACTCTGCTGTAGATTTGCTCTGTTGTGGCCCATTACCTGTCTGCATGTCAAGAGTCAGCACTGTCTTTCCGTTGGAAGGACAACACTAGTTCTTCAAGACTGCTTAGAAATCCACTACTTCCAAGTGCAATTTATTTTATTGCCCAGACATTGAGAAAAACACTATAATTTTACTGTGATGAACGATCAGGACTGTATTTATGGACTGTGAGAAAATTTTAGCTTTTCACCAACATTGTATCAATAAGTTTGTGCATTTGATATCTTTGTTATTGTAATTATGAAAAAATTTTCCAATCTGTATTGGTCACTGCCCTAAACAATTTGTAAAATTTTTTGTGGGGAGCATGGAGGCTATGTAAGTAGGCTGTTTAGGATCTTTATGTTGGTAACGCCACGTAGCGCTCTGAAAATCACTGGCTGTGCTGTGTGCAGTCTGTGGCTGGTTTGCATTGTTGTCTGCCTTTGTAGTGTTGGGCAGCGGCAGCTGGATGCTAACAGCGCGTAGCGTTGCGCAATTGGAGGTGAGCCGCTAGCAGTGGTGGATGTGGGGAGAGAGATGGCGGAGTTTTGAAATCTGTAAGACTGGATGTCATGAACTGCTATATACATTATGACTTTTGATCACTATTGAGGTAAATACATTGTTTGTTCTCTGTCAAAATCTTTAATTTGCTAACGATGCCTATCAGTAGGTAGTGCCTTCCGTAGTCTGAATCTTTTATTGAGCTGGCAGTAGTGGCGCTCACTGAATTGCAGTAGTTCGAGTAGCGATGATTTTTGGTGAGGTAAGTGATTTGTGAAACGTATAGGTTAATGTTAGTGAGGGTCATTCTCTGGTAGGGATTACAGAAAGTCAGATTGTGTTGCGCTAAAAATAATATTGTGTGTCAGTTTAAGCACAGTCGTGTAAAATTTTTCTAATGGGACGTTTCAATTGTATACAGACAGCTGTAGCTGCCTTGATAGTTGCTCTCGTACTTAGAAAAATTCCTTGCTTCTGTTGCGTAATACTAAATATAAAATTCTCAGGACGCACTGAAACATTCCTGAATCTAGGAACGCAGTTCCTCATCATAAATTTAAACGCAAAGATCGGCAGCACATTTCAGTTGTTTCTGATTCCAGTTTTTACTAAATCGATGATTTTCAATCACTCTGCTCTTATGTTCCACTTTCACGGCACCCACGTCAACCACAGAACAACCTTCAACATCAAACAATTTTTCAAAAACTTCCTTCTCCACAGTTTCATATCCCCTTGTCGCTTTGAACTTTTCCCGTGCCCGCATGTGCGGTAAATTGTTTTGTGTATTTTGCCCTTCGATCTCTGTTCGTTTATGCAAAAACACCTTCCTCGTTGCCAAACCATTCCGTACTAATGTTACTTCATAATACTAGAGGTTCCCGTCGTCCATTACTACATGCACCTGATTTGTTTCTAATGTCCGGTTTGAATTTACCTCTCCATCAACTCATCCATAGAAATGAATACACGGATTCCCTCCACCGAAGTATCGATCGACGTAGCTGCAAAATTATCGCCAACCATATCCTCATTATCAAAATTATTTTCCACTACTACCCGTGGCACCATACCATCTACCTTCGATCACTGACGTAAAATTATGGCTAAGAGCTAATGCACTTTCTGTTTCGTCTCATATACCATCAGCAAATTTATGCTTAATACCTACGCGTCCAGCTAACAAGGCCATTGCAGCGCCACCTTCTCCACCATTTTAAACCACATTAGCAATGTTGTCACTACCACACATATACTGACAGCAAGCCCTATCTACTTAAGACTCACTTGTGCCTCCCCTTCAGATACACGGTTTGCCAGTCTAATTAACTCCTGGCTATATTTTGCTACTCCTGAACTGAATAAATTATCTAATCTCACAGCCGCATTATTTTAGTATTTCAGATTACATTACTTTATTTTGGATGTATTTTTTGTCCTTCTGTCCTGTTTCCATCTGCTCCCGAATTCATTACCACACTATTCTTTGTCACATCAAATACTTGAACCTTCTTCGTTGCACTCTTTTGCCTTTAACCGTCTCCTATCCTTTGTGTTCATTTCATTTTTCCATCTTCAGACCTGACATTCGGCACATCTTATTCTGTTTTTGCGGTCCATGAGTCGCTGGTACTTCTAAACTATTTTGGTTATGATCCCCCACTGGTAGTTGTTCTTGTTATAAAGCTGTTGAAACTTATTATTATAGTGAGTACCTTCAAAATTATTACTATTATGTTATGGGACTTTTGGTTACCAAGATGCCCCTTTTTCCACTTTCCCTTACCTTTTTTGAAAATTGTGTCCGTATCTTAACCTGTTTTCTAGTTTTTGTATAAAATCTAAAAATTCGTCCATGGAATTGTTGAACTATATACAAGATCCCGTTGTAAATGATCTGGAAGTCGTCATTTGAACTCTGCAATCTCAGTCAACACACCCATCGGCATATTTACGTGCATCAAATTCCTTAGTTCCTTCACACAAATTTCTGACATTGAAATACCTCCCTTTCTATAGCTTGGTCCATTTAAAATTTTGTTTTGAAGCTGTGTTTGCTTCTCCTCTCCGCAGAACTTATTTACAAACTATCTCTCGAAACATTATTCATCACAACTGCACATGACAGAGCGTCTCCTTTTAAACGCTATTTTACTAAATTAATTTTAGCTTACTCTGAGATGCGTGGCACAAATCCCTCGTGGTGAGCAGCGACTTATGTCCTGTCATTTGCAAAACATTTTACTCTTGACCCAAGCCACCTGTAATCTAACTATGTTCCGCTGCCACAGAAGTTAACTCAGTTCGTACGGCATGCTTCCCTACAAATTTTAGATTCGAATGTTTTCTACTTCATTCACGCATTCGACAGTTTGCGCCAACGAACCTGCCTGTTTCCTCTTCACGCATACTTCATTTTTTTCAGAGTCCCTTACACTGTTACTCAGCTTATTCCGTACGTCTTCAATTCTATTTCCCAAAGATTTCTCCAACATATCGGCATTGTTGCTGACATGGCGAATTTCTTTCGAGAGCTTTCACATTTCTACGTTTGAATTTCCTCACTTGTCCCCTATCAATCCCTGAAAATCGGAATTAACTTTCCCAATATCGGCCTTTCTCTTGTGTGTATTTTAAGGGTTTTGTCGTTCTTTACCACTTGTTGCGTATTCATTTCATCAGCGTTCACTTTCAATATAGTCTTCCTCTTCCAGGCCTCTTTTCGTCGTAATTCCAATTATGCCTTGTCACAATGTTATTCTCGGCCGTCCGCACTTCCTTCTTCCCGGCGGCGACCATTTGAGGATTGCTTTTGGCCATCGTCCTTCTTTCATTCACTGTACATAGCCATATCACTGAAGACCTCTTTGTGCAATAGTTTCACGACATACTGCTCCATATCAATTATCTCCCTGATTTCATCTAATCTCCTTTCGCTTTTGATTATCTTTTCTGCTTTCTTAATACTGTCCATCACTTCTGCTGCACTCCACTAATCCACCCGTACCCGCCAGGTCTACTCACGATCTATTCTTTATCAGAGTCCACATCTTTGTATCTTTTTATATACCTATTGCAAGCCCGCCTCGTTCAAATGCTTCCATTAACCTCTAAATCATAAACATAACATCTTCCCTATTTTGTACCATCCATATTTCGTTTTCGGCAAATAATAACAAGTAGATAATTCCATGCTCGAAAGGAATTCCCATGACTCCGCTCGACTGATTCCCCACTTCCAATATTCATACTGCATATATACTTTCAATAGGGTCGCCGGCATGCTGCAGATGTTTCTAAATCCATTCGATGTTAGGAATGGCCTATTTTTTCCTACATTAACTCCAGTGTATGATTTCTGGTATTATCTCCGACTAAAGGATATTTGTTGTGCTTCTATACCTATACACTCCACTGCTTTCTATAGTGCGTTGGTGGATGTAGAATCATACTCTTTTTCTAGCTCCACATATGTTAATTGTACCTCCTGACCCTAGGAGTACGCCTTTTCCCTAACCTGCCCAAGGCTACAGCGGGAAACCTGCCTCCTTCCCTGAATCTCATTCTCCCACCAGTATTTTAGAATAGCAAAAAGTTGACTGACAGATGCCATAATGCTAATCCTCCCATAACTGCTTGTACTGCTTGTGTACATCTTGTTTCATTCTCTCTCTCTCTCTCTCTCTCTCTCTCTCTCTCTCTCTCCCTCTCCAACATACATTTTTCAGACGTTGTTACATTCCGAGCATTTTGGTATAACGAACTGAATGGCCCATTAGAGAGTTTTTTCATTTTGATTGGTTTCGTACCCCAGTCAGCTCCAAATGCATTGTTATCTGCCACCTCACAATGGCTGAGTTTATGTTGCACATAATTACATTAAGTCGTGTTGGTGACTGTTTGTGTAGTCCTAATTAAATTACTTACTTTCAGCGTAAGGCCCATACGGCTTAACAGATCTTCCATCACAAAGTAAGCTTTAGTCATTCTTTTGCTGGTAGCATAATTACGAGTAGCACTTGCTTGACCACATAACGTGAGTTACGATGAATACAATTTTAATAAACAGCGAAAACCTGACATTTGTCGGTCATAAGAAACGCCCCGTTACCACTGAAAGGCACAATAAACTAATCGTTAACATAACTGACTTGAGATGATCAACAAAACGAAGGTAAACGGAGTAAAATTCGTGCCGCTGATAACCACGATGTTGAGTATTTTATATTGCTTGTCGTAGAGCATAGATTGTTAAGATACGTATCCAGCTTTATATCATAATGTAGACTGTATGTTTTCCACTTTTCAGATGGAGACCTGACAATGTGATCTGATATCACGAAACCGGTTGTGCTCCTATAAATAAAAAGAAAAGTTTATGTAACAGCTGAAAGCGGTTTATTCCTAAAACATATTATTGCTAGCTCGAATATTTTGCAAAAGTCTTACGCAAATTAGATTCCTAATGATGCACATCAATCGTTCCTCCGTGAGAAATTCCATTAGCGATATTTCGTGCGCCATACGTAGTATTCTACGTCAGACAATTCGTATAAACACGCTTCCAAATCAGACGTCCACAGCATCTGCCGTGAAACAGATGAATCGCATTAGAATCATCATCATCTTCATCATTTAAGACTGATTATGTCTTTCAGCGTTCAGTCTGGAACATAGCCCCCTTATAAAATTCCTCCATGACCTCCTATTCAGTGCTAACATTGGTGCCTCTTCTGATGTTAAACCTATTACTTCAAAATCATTCTTAACCGAATCCAGGTACCTTCTCCTTGGTCTGCCCCGACTCCTCTTACCCTCTACTGCTGAACCCATGAGTCTCTTGGGTAACCTTGCTTCTCCCATGCGTGTAACATGACCCCACCATCTAAGCCTGTTCATCCTGACTGCTACATCTATAGAGTTCATTCCCAGTTTTTCTTTGATTTCCTCATTGTGGACACCCTCCTGCCATTGTTCCCATCTACTAGTACCTACTTTCATATCCGTAACCTCAACCTTGTTGATAAGGTACCCTGAATCCACCCAGCTTTCGCTCCCATTCAACAAAGTTGGTCGAAAGATTGAACGGTGCACAGATAACTTAGTTTTGGTGCTGACTTCCTTCTTGTAGAAGAGAGTAGATCGTAGCTGAGCCGTCACTGCATTAGCTTTGTTACACCTCGCTTCCAGTTCGTTCACTATGTTGCAATCCTGTGAGAATATGCATCCTCAGTAGTTGAAACTGTCCACCAGTTCTAACTTTGTTCCTCCTATTTGGCACTCAATCCGTTTATATTTCTTTCCCACTGACATTACTTTTGTTTTGGAGATTCTTATCTTCATACCATAGTCCTTACATTTCTGATCTAGCTCTGAAATATTACTTTACAAACTTTCAATCGAATCTGCCATTACAACTAAGTCATCCACATATGCAAGACTGCTTATTTTGTGTTCACATATCTTGATCTCACCCAGCCAGTGTATTGTTTTCAACATATGATCCATAAATAATATGAACAACAGTAGAGCAGGTTACAGCCTTGTCTTACCCCTGAAACTACTCTGAACCATGAACTCAATTTACCGTCACCTCTAACTGCTGCCTGACTATCAATGTAAAGACCTTTAATTGCTTGCAAAAGTTTGCCTCCTATTCCATGATCTCGTAGAACAGACAATAACGTTCTCGTAGGAACCCTGTCATATGCCTTTTCTAGATCTATAAAGCATAGATACAGTTCCCTGTTCCACTCATAACACTTCTCCATTATTTGCCGTAAGCTGAAGATCTGGTCCTTACAACCTCTAAGAGGCCTAAACCCACACTGATTTTCATCCAGTTGGTCCTCAACTAATGCTGGCACTTTCCTTTATCGCCTTAGAATGCATAAACGAAACACCTTCGTTTCTTCATCTATAAGATTACTCTGTACTTCACCGAAATGTCTGGCAGAGGGTTCATCGAATCATGTTCACTCTTATTTCTCTACTGCTCCGCTCTCGAACAGCGCGGGGGAAAAGCCAACTCTTAAATCTTGCTGTGCAGGCTCTGACATCACCTATTCTACTTTCGATTATCATTTCTCCCGATGCAGGTGGGCGTAAAAAATTTTTTCGAATTCGGAGGAGAAAGCTGGAGACTGAAATTCCTCGGAAAGACATCACCGCAGTTAAAAACGACTTTGTTATAATGATTGTCACCCCCAACCCCATATCCATGAGGGTCACCTACTTCACGATAATACAAAGCGAGATGACCTTCTTTGAATTTTTTCCGTGTTCCCCGTCAATTTGTCTGGTAAAGATCCCTTACCGCACAGTAATATCCAAGCAGAGGACGGGTACGTGCAGTGTAAGCAGTCTCTTCAGTGCATTTGTTGCACCTTTTACGTGTTTTGTCAATAGAAGGCAGTCCTTGGTTCCTACTCCCCACAGTACAATTTATGTGATCGTTCAAATTTTCGTTGTTCATAGTTGTTGTTTCTAGGTATATATTTGAATTGACAGTCTTTAGATTTGTGTGATTTCTCGTGTAAGCGAAATTTAACCGCTTCTCTTAGTACTCATATGGGAGACTTCACGCTTTTCATTGTTTAGAGTCAACTCCCACGTTTTGAACCATAGAGGTATCTTGTGTAGATCATTTAGCAATTGATTTTGAATCACTACTTCTTCGACGTAAGACATTCGTAAGTTCCATGTGTCACAAAAATTTGTAACTCAGTGAGTCATAGTATGGAACGCGCTATAGCAGACTGGCGCTGCCAGTGTGGCTCTTGACAGTCAGTGTTTCACTGCTTTGCTCGTACCTATCACTTGTGCATGTTGTGTTGTCCCGTTATTCAGCTAGTGGTATTATCATTTCTTAATTGTAAACACCTCGACGAATATAGTGATATGTTGCAAGACACCAAGACCTTCTCTTCCTGTCTTCTACTGTTGCTGGTTGGTTAAAGGTAAGTTCCTGCCACTGTTATTTTTCTTACTTTTTTAAGCTGATATTAGTTCTATTTTCCTTAAAGCTCAATAATTCTGTAGGGAGTAGATGCTTCAACACCTTGGTAAACACGCATGTGTCACATACCATGTGCGTTTTTTCTCTTGTGGATTAAAATTACCTATTCTAATGTTACTCATAAAATAGTGTTTAATGGTAACATTAGTACCTGTAGTCCATGAGCTTATGACAGTTATGTGGTGTTGCCCAAAGACTGAGGGGCCAAAGCAAGTTTGGTGCCTCACAATACGACTACAAGAAACGACTACCACTGCTATCCGCGAGATCGGAGTAGCCGCACCCACAAGCCGCAGCACCTGCTCATCTACTTAGAGCCGAGAACAGGACTGCCCTGCACCAATTCACCTTCATCGACTAAGACGGCAGCATCGTCTTCTAGAAGGCCAGCCGTGTAAACAAGGTTTAAGGCTGATTTATAACTGAACGTTACTTTTAAATGTACTCTGAAGGAGAGACTTGTATTTTGTCAATATTAAGTGATGGATCAATGTTCAGAAACAGTTGTAAACAGAATGTACAAAATCAAGTAATTCTTCTTAATTGAGCTGTAACAACGTGTTCTAATATCTTACGCGTTTTATTATTTACTCGGTCTCCTCCTGTATGAAACCAAAGAACCCACTATTGAACCAGCGAGTATATATTCGTTCGGCACAACATACATGTACAAACTTCTAAATTGAGTCTGTAACACTAATTCTCTTCCTACTATTAACAAATGTACTGTGCCGTGTGCTCCTGCGCTTTGATTGTTCCGACGTAGTGTGTTCGATCTCTTTCGATTCGCTTTCCGGTGCGCGGGTTGGTGCGCCCTCTGGGATACCGTGGGGAACCCGAAAGGGAGTCTCGTACAGAGAGAGACGAGCTGGCCTGGGCAGAGCGACGCCGGAAGACCGCGGAAGTCGCGTCGGCAAGTGGTGTGCGTGTGACAGTTGCATTGGAGCCGGCCGAGCAGAGGAAACTGCAGGTGCTGCGGTGACTCGCTGTCGTTCGTTCTGTTTACGAGGTCAACCTTCCCCAAGCTGTGGCTACGGACTGGTGTTATTCTGGACATCACTTTATTAGCGGCATTTGGTTAATATTGTTAAAGGTGTGCTGTTTGTTTGGTGCATCTTCATCTGGTGGAGTTACAGCGTGTCTTATTTCTGCCGTATTCTGGCTTACGCTGCTGAGCAGTGAGTGTTCCCACGTCGCGTGTCGAAATACTGACTTGTGCCCTGGTTGATTTACGTACGAACTGGAGTGCCTATGTGGGCGTGTTTGCTTAAATTGTTGATGAAGTGTTTCACAACACTCTTACTTCAGTGACTTTAAATTGCATTTCACTTTGTTACTGAACTTATGTCAGTTAAGGGACACCTAAATTTTCACGCTAGTCAATTAAAGTTAGAGTCTAATGTGATACCACTGTTTACCTGTTGGATTAAAATTAATTCAATCTTAACAACAGCTAGGAATAATTCAAGGCTAATTGTAAGTGCTATGTGTGTTTGTTTTTTTGTCCTTTGCTCTTACTCACTACTGCTGAGTGTTAAACTGTTTTGGAAACCCCTTTGACGTCATTTCACGGTGTGCTTTTAGAAAGATTGGTTCAAATGGCTCTGAGCACTATGCGACTTAACTTCTGAGAACATCAGTCCCCTAAAACTTAGAACTAATTAAACCTAACTAACCTAAGGACATCACACAGATCTATGCCCGAAGCAGGATTCGAACCGTCTAGAATCGCTTGGCCACTCCGGCCGGCTTTTAGAAAGAGTTCTATGTGCACTGTTGTCGACGGCTCCTGTTGCAACGGGGTTTATTGCGCACACACCTGTCGCACGGCAGGGGTTTCGTGTCAACCGCAAACAGTGCGGTAACTAGTTATCAATCCTTTTCGAATCACCGTCTGGCCTACGACTGTTGATGGATTTCTGTGGTTAAATGTAAATGTAGGTACTGTCTTGTTAACTTGTTTGAACTGAATGTGCTTCCCTTGACAGTGCTGTAGTGGTCAGATATTGCTATACGTCTGTGATATTATTTCCTGTAAGCCATTGTGCCCATTAGGTTATGTAAGGCTTAAATACAGTGATCAGTGTGGTAATTTTCTGTGTTTCTTAATAACATTGTACAAGCATTAAAATTTTGGAAAAGGTTTAAATCTCATATTTGCAGATTGTTTGATGTTAGATAACTTGTTGATGATTCATGTTAAATCATCTGATGTACATTTAAATTGAACAAGTTGTATGTCAATATGTTGTTACCAGTTTGAATTCTCTTACGTAATACATTAAATTTTATATTCTATCCTCAATTTGTTGTTCAGCTTTCCGCTCCAGCAGCCCCTGTATCCTGCTCCCAACCATATCCCTTACACATTACTGTTAAACAGCAGACACAGCTGAAACACCAGTTACAATGTCTCCAGCCTAGTTCCATAAACGCATACCCCAAAAAATATCTTTTCTACGTCCATTTACAATGTTCTTCAATAAAATCAATAGTTACTTGAACCACAGCGCTCTTTAAAACACTCGAACACGAGCGTAACATGTACGGAAATCTCTAAAACAAATAAAATTCATTTTAATGTGTCTCAAAGCTTTTTTTCCACTTGCTGATTCATTATCACTTTTATTAGCCTAACTATACAAATGCAGTGACGCGCAGCGTATCTCATCGTCCCCATTCAGACGGGACATTGCAGCGATGATTGGGGGTGCGGTGCGCGTCGCGCGCAAACGCGGCTCGTCGCGTCGGGTGGCTCGAGTGTGTGTACTTTCTATGCAATGTCATAGAGGTGACTAGCTGACGGAAACTGTTGGAGCTGCAGTCAAAATACTGACAATTTTATTTCAGATTTTCTCTGCATAATTTTCAAATCGTTTATTAATTGCTACCATTATTGTGATTCGTTCGAGAGTGAAGGAAGGTGTGAATGTGAAAATTTCTTTTATGTAAAGTTTTTATACTATACAGTGAAGTAATGGTTACGTGAGCAGTGTTCGGAAATGACGTGTGCGTTAGTCATTCGTACTCGCACTTCATTATAAGGTATTTCTTCAGTTTATGGTACCTGGAAAATCTGATGGTGAATTCGGAAAAATAGTTTTGTAGAATTTTGCACAGAGAATAACTTCGTCATGACTAACACTTGGTTCAAGAATCATGAAAGAAGGTTGTACAGACGGGTGAACCCTGGAGATACTAAAAGGTTTCAGATATATTATATAATGGTAAGACAGAGATTTAGGAACCAGGTTTTAAATTGTAAGATATTTCCAGGGGCACATGTGGACTCTGACTACAATCTACTGGTTATAAATTGTAGATTAAAACTGAAGAAACTGCAAAAAGGTGGGAATTTAATGAGCTGGGACCTGGATAAACTGAAAGAACCAGAGGTTGTAAGGAATTTCAGGGAGAGCATAAGGGAACAACTGACAGGATTGGGCGAAAGAAATACAGTGGAAGAAGAATGAGTAGCTTCGAGGGATGAAATAGTGAAGGCAGCAGAGGATCAAGTATGTAAAAAGACGAGGTCTAGTAGAAATCCTTGGGTAACAGAAGAGATACTGAATTTAATTGATGAAAGGAAAAAATATTAAAATGCACTAAATGAAGCAGGCAAAAAGCAATACAAACGTCTCAAAAATGAGATCGACAAGAAGTGCAACATGGCTAAGCATGGTTGGCTAGAGGACAAATGTAAGGATGTAGAGGCTTATCTCAGGAGGGGTAAGATAGATACTGTCTACGAGGAAAGTTAAAGAGACCTTTGGAGAAAAGGAAAACACTTGCATGAATATCAAGAGCTCAGATGGAAACCCAGTTCTAATCAAAGAATGGAAATCAGAAAGGTGGAAGGAGTATGTAGAAAGTCTATACTGGGGCGATGTTCTTGAGGAGAACATTCATTTGGAACTACCGACAGCCTTGGGAGAGCCAGTCCTGACAAAACTCTACCATCTGCAGAGCAAGATGTATGAGACTGGCGAAATACCCTCAGACTTCAAGAAGAATATAAAAATTACCGAACTATCAGTTTAATAAGTCACAGCTGCAAAATACTAACTCGAATTCTTTACAGACGATTGGAAAAACTGGTAGAAGCCGACCTCAGGGAAAATCAGTTGGGATTCCGTAGAAAAGTTGGAACACGTGAGGCAATACTGACTCTACGACTTATCTTAGAAGAAAGATTAAGGAGCGGCAAACGTACATTTCTAGTTATTTGTAGACTTAGAGAAAGCTTTTGAGAATGTTCACTGGAATACTCTCTTTCAAATTCTGAAGGTGGCAGGGCTAAAATACAGGGAGCGATAGGCTATTTACAATTTGTACAGAAAGCAGATGGCGTTAATAAGAGTCGAGGGACATTAAACGGAATCAGTGGTTGGGAAGGGAGTGAGACAGAGTTGTAGCCTTTCCGCTATACTATTCAATCTGTATATTGAGCAAGTAGTAAAGGAAACAAAAGAAAAGTTCGGATTAGGCATTAAAATCCATGGAGAAAAAATAAAATCTTTGAGGTTCGCCGATGACATTGTAATTCGGTCAGAGACAGCAAAGGACTTGGAAGAGCAGTTAAACTGAATGGACAGTGCCTTGAAAGGAGGATATAAGATGAACATCAACAAAAGCAAAACGAGGATAATGGAATGTAGTCGAATTAAGTCGGGTGATGCTGCGGCAATTAGATTAGGAAATGAGACACTTAAAGTAGTAAAGGAGTTTTGCTATTTGGGAAGCAAAATAACTGATGATGGTCGAAGCAGATAGGATATAAAACGTAGACTGGCAATGCCAAGGAAAGCGTTTCTGAAGAAGATAAATTTGTTAACATAGAGTATTGATTTAAGTGTCAGGAAATCGTTTCTGAAAGTATTTGTATGGAGTGTAGCCATGCATGGAACTGAAAAATGGGCGATAAATAGTTTAGCCAAGAAGAGAATAGAAGCATTCGAAATGTGGTGCTACAGAAGAATGCTGAAGATTAGATGGGTAGATCACATAACTAATGAGGATGTACTGATATAGAATGGGGAAGAAAAGGAGTTTGAGGCACAACTTGACTAGAAGAAGGGATCGATTGGTAGGACATGTTCTGAGGCATCAAGGGATCACCAATTTAGTACTGGATGGCAGCGTGGAGGGTAAAAATCGTAGAGGGAGACCAAGAGATGAATACACTAAGCAGATTCAGAAGGATGTAGGGTGCAGTAGGTACTGGGATATGAAGAAACTTGCACAGGATAGGGTACCATGGAGAGAGAGCTGCATCAAACCAGTCCTAGGTCTGAAGACGACAACAACAACAACCATTGTTGTGTTTCGTTACGAGAGTGAAGGAGGGTGTGAATGTGAAAATTAGTTTTATGTAAAGTTTTTAAACTACACAGTGAAGTAATTGGTTACGAGATCAATGTTCGGAAATGACGTGTCTGTTAGTCATTCGTACTCGGGCTTCGTTATAAGGAATTTCGTCAGTTTATGGTACCTGGAAAATCAGATTACGGTTTCGGAAAAATAGTTTTGTAAAAATGGAATTAATTTTATATGTGCGGGTTTTTCAAACTCAGTTATGGCAATTTACTGTTCCGATTCGTTGACGAATTTTGATTGGTTCTTTGTATATGCGAGGGATTGACCGGGTTAGATGCTGCTTTCCGATTGGCTCTGATGTTCCTCTGCCAACTATAAATTAGCATATTTTCACTTAATTTGGAAACTAGGAACTTCTTTTATGATGAGAGCTGAGTAAAGTCGGGGTTGGGACCTCATAGTGATCGGATCTGTTGATATGTGCTGTTCAAAAATGGTTAAAATGGCTCTGAGCACTATGGGACTTAACTTCTGAGGTCATCAGTCCCCTAGAACTTAGAACTACTTAAACCTAACTAACTAAGGACATCACACACCTCCATGCCCTAGGCAGGATTCGAACCTGCGACCGTAGCGTTCTCGCGGTTCTAGACTGTAGCGCCTGGAACCGCTTGGCCACCCTGGCCGACGATATGTGGTGTGTGAAAATAATTAACACTGTGATATTTCGGTAGTAAAATGTTTGAGAAGCGCCGTAACTTGTGGAAGAGAATTCGAGGTAATGCACAGGGTGATATACAGAAAGGTTAGTGACCTTCGAATTATCGTGATACTGCGTGGAGTGTTGTTTCCTCGCAACAATTTGTTCTACTAGACTGATACCAGCAACATTTGAGATTACAGTCCTAAAAGAAACAATCTGTTTGTAAACTTTCTGTGGTGGATAGTTCATAATTACCATAACCTTGCTACAGTCATGCATTTGGTGTGCGTGTGAACTTTCCAGACTTTGTACAACTTACATTAAGGTTTGGTAGTATCTGGTGAATGCACATTTGATGTAATCGAGTGAAATTTTACGTACAGGAATACTTTCACTTAACCATTCCTTCCACCGACAGAATGATTCTGAGCTATTTTTTCTATAGCTCTTTCCAGCTGAAAACTGCCTGTCAGTAACTTCAACAAGGTGTGCGTGTAAGAAGAAAAATATTCAGCGCCAGGCGAGTGGAACGTCGCAAAGCATTGCGTCGCCACCAGTGCTACATTGAGGCTCGGGAACAATGAAAAGCTGTCGAGAAGAGAATTGCGGTTGAAGATAAATGTGAAAATGAACAGTGTCCAACGCCGATCAAAAGTAAGGGTAGAACAGTGTATGACAATGTGTAAAAGCAGGACACGGCAACAAGAACTGTAAATCTATTATGGGAAGAAGAAGGACATCATAGATGCGACAGCAGAAGCAGCGTAGAGTTTGCATCCAATATTTCAACAAGCCCACTTAAGGTGTTGGAGGTAGATAGCAGTCTACTAACTAGTATAGCTGCAGGCGGAGGACGGACCCACAGTTTCAGTGCACCGACACTAAAGTCGATAAATGGACGTACGTTAAGTTTAGCTCATCTGTTATTTGCTCGTATCAAGACTTCATAAAATTGAATGAAATGATGATTCTGTACTTGTGAGGAAAGAAACTTGTGAGGAAAGAATGTGTGACTTAGTTTTATGGAAGTGCCAGCTACAGGGCAGAGATATGTAGGTGAATTAGAAATTAACGATGTTTCAGTTCCTAATTTACAGTAGTTATCTCCAGTTGTCGGAGAGGAACAGGGACAAAACATTTTAACCTAGGGACAGGGTACCAGCTCTTATACTAATAGACAGAGTGATTTTAGAGATGATGATTTGACATCAGCTTGGGTGACCTTAATGAACATGAGACAAGAGAAGCAGATGTCAAACTTGATATATTGCAACTAAAGAAAACTGAATAGGAAAGCGTTTATGATATTTAGCAGCATTAGTGCTTAGCATCAATGACGGAAACAGAAATTTAACTAGTAAGCTTAAGCAGCAGTCTGGTACTATTCTTAGTAGAAATGAAGCAAATAAAAATTTACATAGTTAGCTTAAGCAGCAGCCTGGTAATATAAAGGATTAGGCTAGTAAGCTTACACAGTTAAAAGTTGCAATTGATATAAAGTTAAAAAAACCAGGCTGCTGATCTAAAGGAAATGTGGAGAAAGCAATTGAAGACTTTTAATTAGAAGATCGAAGTTTCTTTAGTTGAGAAAGCTGCAAGAAATCCTCAGATAGTGTAAGAATGAAATTAACAGATACTACACACAGGATAGCTAATGAAAGCAAGCAATGATATTATCCGATCCCAGAAAATGTTCACAAAGTAGTGCCTAAAATAGCTACAGTGGTAGGTATATGTGAAAATTGTCATTAGCAAAATCAATGAAGAAATCGAAAATTACTTAAAATCTGTAAAGGTCGCGTCTCACCGTGTGGAAGAAGTAGATATTAACACGGATCATTTGACTAGTCAGGTGGGTGTGTTAGCAAATGATTGCATGATCATAACACTAGACTAACTAAGGATAAATACAGACAGATAAATACACGTCAGGCACCGAGGGACCACGTCAGAAATGAAGCGGTGTTCACATTGGCCTGACTTGTAGCAACATGAAACAACTACTTCGTGTGGAATGCATTTCCCGACAGATTGTTTTGAACCTGTAACCATGTATGTACTCCTTGTTTTTGACATGCAGGAAGAAGAAGAAGAAGAAATGGCTGCTCTGTGTACTGCATTCATGTGCTCGTCTACAGAATGGGTGCATCCTATCAATATGGGCCGAGGCGAATTCGTTGAGTTACAAAATTTAATGTCTCAACTAACAGAAGATGAAAGGCGATTTAAGTGGTATCAGAGATTGACAAAATCTTGATTCTGGTATCTCCTGAGCTTGGTTGGCTCGTAATAGAGAAACGCTCTACTCAACTCAGGGAATGATATGACTGACAGTTTGCTTGAGGTAAGTGCTGACACGTTATTTTATTATTATATCTCGGAGGGAAACATTATAACAGTGATATTTTTCTATTCACAAAGTGCTTTTTGTTATACATCAGAAAAGTAATTACAAATTAGTAAAGTTTTCTTGCGGTTCCTCGTGCCAAGTGTAGGAGTACGTTGAGTCCGTCGAGAATTTATGGCGTGTATGATTTGATTGCGTGTTGTACAATTTCGGCAGGATAACAATACAATTAGTTACTTATCATTAATGAAATATGAGATTTTATTTAATCATTGCTTCTCCCGGCTAGTGATCGTTCTTTTACTAAAGAAATCTCCACCTGGGAAAGTGCAACAATGTTGCCTGTCAAGCAGTGTAAATGCAACTAAGTTCATGCACAAAACTAATCATGTTTAACTAAATGTATGATAAGTAGTTTGAACTAAACGAGAGTAATGAGTTTTAGTAATTTACAGTGCAGTTGTATGATAGTCTCTTTACTAGTTACAGATCGTTTATCGAATTTAACGCTCCTGTTAATCGAAGTGACAACACTTTCCTTTAAGCAAAATGAACGCAACATTAAAGTATTTTTTTCATGTCAAAATATTTCATAAAAGTTGTTACGAAGTAACCAGGCTTCATACATCATCAGATACGAATTTTGTATCACATAAGATGCTGTTTGTATTCATAGACGTTCACTGTACTCCCAGTGTAAATGAAATTTAATATCTAAGACTGAGTTCTGGGCCACCAATACACAATTAATATCGCAATTATGACCAACAACATTTATGTCCGTGTAGAATATCTATTCTACCGCTCCAGTGCTTCACTAAGATAGCGGCTAACATAAGGCAATCACTTATCGATTCTGATTAAAACCCTATTTTAATACAAACAAATAATATATATTAAATCTTTTTGTACTTTCACTATATGCATTAACGATTGAAAATATTTCTCAATGTTAGTCGCTTATTATTCAGCATTTACCAATAAATGATCAATAGAGCTAATGGCTGCACTCTGTTGTAGCTGATCATAAAACTTACCATTTGAGTTGAACGAGAACTACGATGAAATAAAACTCCAAACAAAGAAGATTCATTTCAATGACTGATAAACTCTATTTTTCAAATATTGAATTAGTAATTTAGTACAGTTTTATACTCTATTTTACGAGACATCAATCACTTCCTATCAGTAAAACAGTTCGAATCAGAAGAAGGATAATCTAGAAGAATCGTAGATATGAAAAGATTGAGGTTCTCATTATCTTTTTCCATGGGTGTTGTCTTAGACATAAGTTCTTACAAAGTATTAAATTAGGTCATTCACAATAATTATTTATTATTTTATTGTCGATGAAGTCATTTTTATTGATATCACAAAAATACGATTAATGATCACTCAAATTCCACACACAATGCTGCCGTGAATATTATTCTGAATAAAATATGGGAGTGGATATTACACATTCCAAGCTGTGTTCAGATAGCTGAGGAGATAGTGTTGAGAAGGATTGATGGAATGATGAATAATTTGTATTAAGAGTATTGGGGTAACAAGGGTTCACCTAAAATGAGGTCCCAAGTGCAGCTGGCAACGCTGGCCGCAAAACTTTGTTGCTCACTTCTATCTTCACGCTGATTTCCTCACCAGGACGCAATTTTTACACATTTTCCCCCATGCTGAGGAAAAAAGGTTCGCATTCATCGTCCACGTTGTTACTTGATGCAGCAGTAGCACTTTGAAGAACTACTGGGTAGCGTAAGCGTTGGTAGTCTTTCATAATTGTAACCATTTTTTACGGATGACAACAAACGTTTTTTTTTTAACATAAGGCCATATGGGATTCGCTGAAGGTTGAGTAAAAGTTGTTGGAGAATCTGACACATTATCCGTGGGATTGTCGATTGCCTCCGACATTGTAGAGATTGCACTTTCCAATAGGTCGTTTCTTGGTGGGTAGGATTGGGAACTTTCTGACAGGACCACTTGTGAGTCTGTTTCATCAATCGGACATAAGCCAATCTCTTCCCGCGTTCCATCATAATCTTCATTATTGGGACTGTCTTCCGCAATTCCTCGAGTTTTTCTTGTTACTAGAGTTGGATTCAGAAAAGCGAGCTCAACTTCAAATTCCCATATGCTCAAACTCTTTGCTGCCTGACTTGATTTTGTGGCTCCATGCGTTTAGCCTGGTCGTACGCATTTCGTAGTTTATTCCAGTTGTCCTTACATCATTACCAAAAACAGAGAAATTAGTTTAGAATTTTAGGTTAGTTATTCATTTATTCGCCTTTGGCTCCCAAAGTCAATAAAAGGTCGCCTAGTTGCCAAAGGATAAAGTAAATTTTTAAATAATTGGGCTTTTTTTCACTGTTCACAGGTACTTGGCAACTGGAGATTCTTACATAACATGACGAATGGAAACAGGGTGTCAAGGATTATGATGAGAAGTGGAATTATCCACACTGCATAGGAACTTTCGACGGCAGGCACGTTCAAATCACTAAAAAGGCACGTATTACATTGTTTTATTGGCTTTGGGATGCAAATTACAAATTCACGTAGGAGCTTACGGCAAAAGTAGCGACGGAGGAACTTTTGAGCGATCTGAGATGGGGAGAAGATTTGAAAGCAACAAGTAAGACGTTCCACAAGACCAAGAGCTACTAACAGCGATGGAGAAGTTTCCTTATGTTATTGTTGCAGATGAAGCCTTCCTTCTTAAAACCTATTTGATGCGTCCATACAGCAAAGCAGCCATTAAAAGTGACGAAGAGACGGTATGCAATTACCGTCATTCAAGAGCTCTTCGGACTGTAGAAAATGCGCTCGAAACTCTAGCCGGCCACTGGAGAATATTTCTAAAGCCTGTTGAAACTAAACTGTCTACACAACACGCTTCGGAATATATCAACCAATATCTCCCCTTGTGAGGAAATAATCCGAATGGGAAGTCAACAAACACATTCATGGTGTAGCCAACCAAGAACCCATTTGTAGAAATATCGTGAGAGAAGCGGCCTTCACCAGAGATAAGTTCAAAAAGCACTCCATTCGAAAGGGTAGAGTTGCTCCGTCAGACGTCCACTATTATTTATTTAATAGCCCCATTGGTTATAACGGACAGTTTTAAGTTCATTATGACCTAGTTTCAATTCAAGTTTGGGTATTACTTTTAGTTATAAATTCATATAACCTAATTTATGTAATAAACATCTGTTATATTCATATCTGGTTTTATTTGATATTGATTGATACTTTTTCCTGTCAATATCAAATATAACGCCTATTGAACCATTAAAAATAAAAAAGAGAACAAAATAATAAAATAAATGGATAAAATAATTGTTTTTACTAACCTGGAATGCCGAGTTTTTCTCCCATATCGTCCCAAGCCTCTTTCCTTGAATGCCGGTTACGATATTCCTGATTTGTACGGTCATAGAGCACCAGATCTGACCGAAAGTACTTAATCAACATCTCCTCCATCTTCAAATAATAACTGGAAACGTATAGGAAAAACTACTTGACTCTTCTGACGCCTTCCCACTGCTAATGAAAAATTTAGATCTTTTAATATTCTTCCCATGCGTCATAAAACGTTTTGCATCAGACTGCATCATCCAACGCATTTGGACGTAACGTCACCTCAATATGAACATATGCGCACAAAACCCAGTATTGCATTTTTGTATGACACGCCTTATAAAGTAAGCCCACGTGTTTCCACATCACGTCAGAGTAGTCTATATTCACCTTAAAGTAAAACATAATATACAAGCTTTTACTGACAGTGTTGGTGGTAGTCAGATAACCAATTCGGCTGAAGTAAGACAGTTCTAACCGTCTGATCCTGCTGAGCATGTGCATCCAAAGGAATTTGGGAATGATTTTGAAAATTTATAACCGAGTTTGTGGACCGATAGTCAAAAGATCGCTTTTATTTCATCAAAACTAATGAGGGAAGCTAGGTCCTAGGGTGTAAAAGCTACTGAACGATACGATTCTTTGACAGAGTTTAAGATGCATTTTTCACAGAATCTGGGGGTGAACAAAAGCAGATGGAACTATAAAACAAATTCAGGTTCGGGTAAATGTTTGTGGAAAGACTCGCTGTAAAGTGTATAGCTAATCGAGCGTATCTGAAATTGGCGCCAGAGGAGATTATAATGGGTTTAGATGAGAAACTGCCTATGAACTGGTGTAGCAAAGCAATAGCTGATTACTGGAACGATATTAATAAATTTATTAATTATGTAGAAAGAGTAGAGAAAATAATGGCGGAGGAGGAGCAGTCTAATAGGGGCTTTCGGCCTCCGACATAACGTAAATGTGAGCAATCTGGGTTAATATCGAGGTAATGCCACAAGAAGAGATGCTAAAGCTCACTATAAAGGGAAGTATGGCCATCCTTTTCCTCTGCGTTTGCCGCCGTCCGCAGCACAGGATTGGCTGAAACCGCGTCACGTAACATCAGCAGCCATTGTGGGCACAAGCGGTAAGTGTGAAGCATAGGAAGTGTTGTGTGTTTTCGAAGTTTTACCCAGAATAATGCCTGAGTGGTGTGCTTTTGGCTGTTCGTTTCGAGGGGAAAAGGCAGGAAAACTGTACAGAATTCCTTCCAAATTGTGAGTAGTCCGTACAAATTTATCATGGCTCGTAAAACATTTGACTTGATTGACTGTACAGCATGATTTAAACTTATATTTAGGATGCTCACAATAATAAATTGTACATTGTTCCACACACCATAATGTACAAAAAGAAAAATAATTCTTTGTGCTGTTTAAGTGTCGGACCTACGTCCTTTAATTCAATAACCAATAACGTTACTAGCAGAGTACTATTGCTGTTGCAACTTCATAGGTAATCTACGTTAATGTAATATGAACACAACTGTTACATTGCCTACAGCCTACTTTTGATCGTAGGTCTAGTTTTATTCTCTTATACTTTCATAATCATTCTCCGAATGTCATAGAACAATTTGCAGACAAAAGTTTATAGGACAGGACAAAAATAAAAAGCATGCCAAATCATATAGTCACGATTATCAGTTCTATTTACTACGGTACCGCACATATATATTTTCATCCGATGCTGCATTTAGTGTAACAAAAAAGATAGTGGGCAAATTTTCGTAGTAGCGAGCAGTCGAAACGAGAAGTAAGGAGGTACAGAACTTTAAATCAGCAATGGATTTTTCTTTACACATGGGAAATAGTGTTGGTTCCCTTTTATCCTGCTGATTATTGTACATAAGCTCTCTAAAGCTAATTACGAAAACGGGTGTTCAAGTGCGATACCGCAACAAGAACTGCGAAATATGCTTTCGCTATAAATAAAGGAAAGCAGGGAAAAAAACTGTGTTTCATGCTCGCCACAACAAATGCTTTTCGACTCATTTACATTCGTTGAGATTTTTTGTTGCTAAATATAAAACATGTTCTGTTTGAAACCAATGATCAGTTTTAGTAGTGCGTTAGACCGCTGAGTGCACTTCTTCAATAAACGCAGCTAAATATGCTGCCAAAGGCAATGTATCACCAGCGGCGCAGTGGGCGCAAATGGCGGCCACTTGCAGGTTGGCCGTACTTTGTCTTTACAGAGCTTTAAGAGATGCAAGAAGTTGGCGCCATGCTATGGCAGATAGGCAAATTAACTCTGATCAAGGATATGCTAATGGATCGCGATCTCCAGTATATGACTATAGTGATGTCCGAAATAGGCAACAGGGGGGAGTGCGAGTGGGCGAGAGTGCAGAATCACGGAGTATAGGAAAATACACTCCTGGAAATTGAAATAAGAACACCGTGAATTCATTGTCCCAGGAAGGGGAAACTTTATTGACTCATTTCTGGGGTCAGATACATCACATGATCACACTGACAGAACCACAGGCACATAGACACAGGCAACAGAGCATGCACAATGTCAGTACTAGTACAGTGTATATCCACCTTTCGCAGCAATGCGGGCTGCTATTCTCCCATGGAGACGATCGTAGAGATGCTGGATGTAGTCCTGTGGAACGGCTTGCCATGCCATTTCCACCTGGCGGCTCAGTTGGACCAGCGTTCGTGCTGGACGTGCAGACCGCGTGAGACGACGCTTCATCCAGTCCCAAACATGCTCAATGGGGGACAGATCCGGAGATCTTGCACAAGATTGGCGCCAGTGGAGACACCTACAACGTGCTGACATGAGGGAAGTTTCCAACCGATTTCCCATACACAAACTGTATTTGACCGGCGTTGCCTGGTCAAACGTTGTTGTGATGCCTCGTGTAAGAAGGAGAATTGCGTACCATCACGTTTCCGACTTCGACAAAGGTCGGATTGTAGCCTACCGCGATTGCAGTTTATCGGATTGCGACGTTGCTGCTCGCGTTGCTCGAGATCCAATGACTGTTGGCAGAATACGGATTCGGTGGGTTCAGGAGTGTAATGCGAAACGCAGTTCAGGATCCCAACGGCCTCGTATCACCAGCATTCGAGATGACAGGCATCTTATCCGCATGGCTGTAACGAATCGTGCAGCCACGTCTCGATCCCTGAGTCAACAGATGGAGACGTTTGCAAGATAACAACCATCTGCACGAACAGTTCGACGACGTTTGCAGCAGCATCGACTATCACTTCGAAGACAATGGCTACGGTTGCCCTTGACGCTGCATCACAGACAGGAGCGCCTGCGATGGTGTACCCAACGACGAACCTGGGTGCAGGAATGGCAAAATGTCATTTTTTCGGATGAATTCAGGTTCTGTTTACAGCATCATGATGGTCGCGTCCGTGTTTGGCGACATTTCGGTGAACGCACATTGGAAGCGTGTATTCGTCATCGCCATACTGGCGTAACACCCGGCGTGATGGTATTGAAAAGGGGGGGGGGGGGGCATTGGTTGCACGTCTCGGTCACCTCTTGTTGGCACTGACGGCACTTTGAACAGTGGACGTTACATTTCAGATGTTTTACGACCCGTGGCTCTACCCTTCATTCGATCCCTGCAAAACCCTACATTTCAGCAGGATACTGCACGACTGCATGTTGCAGGTCCTGTACGGGCCTTTCTTGATACAGAAAATGTTCGACTGCTGCCGTGGCCAGCACCTTGTCCAGATCTCTCACCAATTAAAAACGTCTGGTCAATAGTGGCCGGGCAACTGGTTAGTCACAATACGCCAATCGCTACTCTTGATGAACTGTGGTATCAGTTGAAGCTGCATGGGCAGCTGTAACTGTACACTCCATCCAAGCTCTGTTTGACTCAATGCCCGGGCGTATCAAGGCCGTTATTACGGTCAGAGGTGGTGGTTCTGGGTACTGATTTCTCAGGATCTATGCACCCAAATTGCGTGAAAATGTAATCACATGTCAGTTCTAGTATAATATATTTGTCCAATGAATACCGTTTATCATCAGCATTCTTCTTGGTGTAGCAACTTTTATGGCCAGTAGTGTATGATGTAATAATGTCGGCAGTTCAGAAGAGGCATATATCAAAATATCTGTACTTAATGGTGGCTTAGGTCTCACTGCATAGGAACATGCGAAGTAAACACTGCAGTAATGGGGACTTGATATATGTGTGTAGAGATAATGATACACGTTGACTTCAAACGGAAATGTGTGCAATGTAACAGATCAGTAATCTTTTCATGTAGAAGGGGAGAGCTCACATAGTAAAGCATTGCAGGATTTGAACGAGAGAAATATTGAGGAGGAGATTAATGAGAATTTGTTTGTAGTGAGGACAGAGGCGCACGCTGAGAATGACCTCAGTAGAGGTCACTTAAGTCATGGATTGGAGGACGTTCAGGATGAAAAATGTGATGTGTCAATGTTTTTTGCTCCATCATTAGTGGACAGATTTACTGCCGTTAAGAGGATAAATAGTGAAAATAGTCCTACAAATATCTGTGTAGTATTTAGACTCTGAGAAGGTTTTAAGAGAAGGTAGTTCTACCCGATTCGGTAGATGAATCTGAAGACAGTATCAGTGGGGAGAAGATAGGCCAACTGTAAATAAGTAAGGAATACAAGTGGAAGAAGTGCATTGTTTAGCTAACAGGGGCAGTGATCATTGTGCTGTTTGTCAAAAGTGGTTAGATGCTTTGACAAATCAGGAGGATTTAGTAACAATGCCTGTCATGAGGATTCAAATCGTAGAAGCCACTGGAAAGGTTACGAAATCTCTTAAGGGTGAAGTATTGGTGCCCGTTAACATAAATGATATGTAGTTGTACCGTAACTTTCTGATAATTCAAGGGTTAAGTGTGGAAAAGTTTAAACGTGTAGATCTCTTCAGTGAATAGAAAGGGAAGATAGATTTCAAAGAGGATTCTATGATGATGGAAATAAAAAATATAATTATACTATTTCTAGGAAAAATAATTTAACTGCTGAGGAGAATGACTGTTTTCCATTAGGTATTGCAGAAAAACGAAATATACAGAAGGGTATAATGGATAATGGAGGAAATGGTGGTTGATCCAGAAGAGTTGTTGATTTTCATAGATATTTACAGTAACTGTAGGAGTAAAACAGGGGGTGGGGCAGTGTCTGCTGACTTTGGTATGCACACCACTTGGCGAGTGGTGACTTGCCTACTAGCTACGTTCATTATCATTTTCTGGTGCACTCTATCCTAACTCCTTCGTATTTGGCTTCTATTTTCACTGTGCTCTTCAATTTTTGTTTTATTCTTTTCTATCCAGGGTCTATCCTGTTTGATAAGACCACAAATTTTATGGTTCAAAAAATGGTTCAAATGGCTCTGAGCACTATGGGACTTCACATCTGTGGTCATCAGTCCCCTAGAACTTAGAACTACTTAAACCTAACTAACCTAAGGACATCAGACACATCCATGCCCGAGGCAGGATTCGAACCTGCGACCGTAGCAGTCGCGCGGTTCCGGATTGAGCGCCGAGAACCGCTAGCCCACCGTGGCCGGCTCAACATTTATGGATTGGGAGACAGTTGTATACTTGAAACACCTTTGATGTTGTGCATAAAAAATTGTTGTAATTTAGCGCAAGAAATAAATTATATGGTAGAATACTTTTATATGCCGAGTGTTCAAAAGTTAATAAGTTCTGTACAAAAGTTAATTAGTAATAAGTTTCTGGTATCCATCCTGGATGATATTAGATTCAGCTGTGGATTTTGGTAAAATGAATGTGTAGTGTTGTGGTAGAGGTTCATGATGGGCAACAGCAACAATATTGAAGGAAGTAAGTGGATTCCGCTGTAGTGACAGTCAATGGTTACTGACCACAAAGCAGTAGGGCTTGAAGCTGATATTTTTGTGGGGGAAGTAATACACAAAAAGGGTTGTTTACTCCAATAGAGAAGTGTAAGTTTAGAATGAGTAGGCAGTGTTTCCTGCATCATATGTTGTGATCGAAAGGGTGATGCACAAAAGGGTGCTTACTTAAGGAAGTAGGAGGGGCATATGTGGAGGAAGACGGTGCTGATGTTGTGATAGCTGAAACTATAAGCGATAAAATGTGGCTTAATGAGGGAAGTTCTGTTGCATGTGGTATGCATTTAAGGGTTGAGCAGGCACATTTATTTTGTTAAACCATGTGAAAGTAAAATGGAGTGAGAATTGGATTCTAGTAACTGGATAGCCAGGGGGCAATAAATTCAGGAATGGGCCTTTGAAAGTTGTGAGATAAGTATTGTTGAAGGAGTCAGGTAGATAAAAGGACTTTCGATAAATACCTCAGAGTGCTAGGTAACTGACGATTGCAAGGTACTCGAGTTATTGACAATCCTACTTCAATTTCTTTTCGTTTTGTCAGTCTTCCTCTTTGTCCTTCTGAACTTTAGTCTGTATTCTTTAACTTTTTCCACTTCAGTAGTAAAGTAGGAACAGCAGGGCTACTGTCTTGTTGAAGGTTATAAACAGAGATAAATGTTCAGTTATGGAAGGAAGGGTTAACGTAATTTGAAGTGACTATAAGATGCTGTTAATGAAGAAAGCAATTAATAAAGGAATAAGGTAACTTGATATAGAGAGGATGTGTTATTGTGTTGAGAAATAGGCAATGGATATTGACTGAGTGGTGTAAGATTGCTAAACCGGAAACTAGTCAGTGTATGTAACAGGTTGTGAAATTGAGTACTGATTGTAGAAGAGCTTGTTATGATGAAAAGTGATTAATTTGGGAATCGAACCCGGGACGTTAGGTATGACACTCCGTCGCGCTGACCACTCAGCTACCAAGGGCGGACATACTGTTAGTGAAAAGTACGATCATTTACAGAAAGAAGTTTAGGGCAATGGTGATGGGCGTCCTATTCTTTCTCCAATAAAAAACTTAAAGTATTAGTTCCAGTCAAAGATGTTCTGCCTGGCAGTAACAAGACATGTAGATCCCAGCATTTAATGTCACTTTCGTAGACTTTTCTTTTGTGCCTGTAGCGTGGAGTGCCTATGTGTAAGTTTAAAATAAGTAATGTAGCTGTGTGTGAAATTTATTTGTTATAGAACTGTTATAATTTTTCAGAGGGCAAAATTCAGTTCTCTAGCCGTTAGTTTACCTGAACAATTTAAAAAACCGCACAGAATTATGTGGTTCCGTGGATAAAACGTAAAATACTGCAGGTGTTATATAGTGCAAATAAAATCAACGGACGATTATTGAAACAACACTTACATATTTTAAAAATAAATGTTATATGATTTAAATTAAAAGTTTCAAATGATTTATGCCTTAAATCTCGCTTTAAACATAGCGTTTACAGAGATTCCATCTCGTGGTATATTTGACAGAAAAAAGACTTCGTAAATTAAGACTAAATAGACTCTGTCTTTTGTTCCACAGTTGCAATAACTTTAAGTCTTTCACCTGCACCGTTAATATTTTGTTGTTATCATTCAGGCTGTTAAGTAGATCTCCATAAATTAAATTTTGATGCTTGCTTATGTATACAGTTGACAGAAATGTTATTCCGTTTTTATTCGCATTAACTGCTGGTCGTTTTATTTCTTCAATGCTACATATCTTTGTTTCACTTCTTAATTATTCTGCATTCTGTACCATATTGCTGGAACGTAGTAGTTTCATTTTTCTCATACGTCCCATCTAATACCTGCGGCCAGCGATTCGAAGCTATGACTGATTGCCCTTGGTTTTTTCCGATAATGGTGTGCCTGTCCTTCTGTTCTCGTTCGAATGTTCGTTTATCCGTTCGCGTGCGTCATTCTTGATATATTGCGACAGGAAGGGCATCCGGCCGCCCCTTCAATTAACCGTGCTACGTCCAGCAGTAGCCATGACAACCTTGCGTTGGAGCGCGACACAGGGAGAAGAAATAGAGACGCGTTATTCCTGTTATTATTCCATCGTCGTCGTCCGTCCCTCCAGTTAGAGTCACAGAGGCAATCAGATTGGTATCGGTGGTTGTTGCGCAGTTGGCAATGCTCTTTTCTGTTACTCACGTCATGTGCGCGGCCATTCGGTTCTTTCCTGTCTACTCCATCGTTCTCGTGTTGATACATCTCTCGTTTGATCATCTAGAAATCGTATTTCCGTTGCTTTCGTGATTTTTTCCGCCATTCCGTGTGGTCGTAAAATTCTGTCTGTTCACGTCTCTCCAGTTTTCTTCTAATGTATCAGTCACATCAAGTGCCACCAAAAAATTTTCTAAAGCGTAATCTGGCTGTTAATAACTTTTTATGAGGTGTCGTGTAAGCTTTCACTTTGAAATCAATGAAATATCTATTTTTGGCACGTCATAGGACCAGTAATTTGCTTTGTTCTCCCCATTTCTGTCTAAACTAACTTTCGATTTAGAATTTCACACAGTACGTACTTATAAGTAATACAGTGTATGTCAGTCACGTTTAGGCAACAATACTCTCCTTCTGTAATAGGTTTCAGATTACTCTGTACAAAAAACCAGTATCAATTTCCGGCACGCTGTTCGTGGAGTTCCTCTCCAGTTCTCAGCAACGCAGCTTCTTTCTCTAGCACGACGGGTATAAGAAGATTTTTCTCAAAATATCCGACGTCATGAAGCACAGTGCATTGATTCGAATTACTTTAATGGCGATCAGGAGCTCTAGAAATTATTGCATTGGAAGTCACGGCAGCTTTGACATATTCATACCTGTCTTTCTGTGGAGAAGCCACACTTTATGTGCAGACACATCCAGTAGCCAAGTAGAAATTGGCCGTCCCCCACAATTTCTTTCCTGTAATACTCATACTACACAGGGAAATTCCCGTTTCAATTTTCTAAAATCTGTAGAGAGGAATGAGTAGGTAATAATCTGAATTGTCACCCAGGTCCCGAAACGTACTGTTTGCACCCTACAACCATTTCAAAGCATGTTATTAACGCAAACACTTTTACTATTAATTGAATAGGTGTTATCCAGTGCTACACTTATTTTACAGTTCCCTTTATTAATAGCCAAAGAAACTGCTATTGTATTCGTTGATGATTTCTCTTCAACGTAATGCAGTTCACCCTCTTCCAGTACTGGGTGATTTGCCTCCCTGAAGCACCACAGTCGCGCCTACTGACGATGAAGGTACTTTTCTCTAAGCTGTTGCATAATTGGGGCGAAAAGGGTAGCCGATGGAATCGGATGTTGTGAAGGAGGATCTTCCATTACCATGAGTTCCACTATTCAACAGAATCATGTCGGTGTATTCTACAAACGTATACTCAGCCACGTTGCTCTAAAGCTCACAGGCACTTGAGTGAGGCTCAAGCCAGGTAAGAAGTAGGTTAGATGTCATCTGACATCAGCCTTAACCACCTCCCAACATGACTACTCTGTTGCATACATATCTAGCAAACATGTTTTCTGACGGTTGTAGCACGGGAAACGATACGTTTCCGGACTTGGGTTCCTTTTCAAAAATTATGTACTCACTCTCCTCTACAAGTCCTAGAAGTTTGTAAGCGTGAGCCTGGAGGCCTATCGCTCGATAACGACTTCGGTAGTCGTCTCTCATCTTTGCGCAGGACTCTGAAAGGAGTGTGTCTCCCTCCGAGGGACAGGGGTGAACCCAGGAATTGGTTGTCTGGTCGTGACAGTATGGGTTGTGGAGCGGGATCAAAAACAAGTTTTCTGTAGGTGTACGCTCTTTCGGTACAACAAAGCTCTCAATATCTCCTCTTGAAGGAACCTTGTATTCGTCGTTTGACATCTTCGAAGTGCGTAGAGTTCATTACGAGTGAGGTACTGGACTGTCAATGGCGGGTTAAACATGACGGATTTTTTGCTGTGTTCAAGTTGCAGGTATTCTCGCCCCCGTGGAGATAGGCTGCAATGCCCTTCCCTATGGCTGAGAGAGGGTTGCCATTAAGTTCTGTTAGATTTAGTTTCTGCGAGGCCTTCAAATTGTGGACTGGAACTGTTTCTCCGATGTACCATTTGAGTGAATTTTTATCATCATCTTGGTTTATTTTTTTACTGGAGTGTAACTGATTTCAAGTGTTCTTGGAAGGAGGAGGCCACCATTCTAAGCACCCATTGCTCTCATTCTGTACTCACACGTGCCATCTTTTTGGCTCATGGCCTTTTGGTAACTCAGCTTGGTGTTTAAGTGAACTGCAAATCATAGATATCGTACCTGTCTGAGGTACCAGCCACGACTTAATGTTGTAAATCCTAATATGTGCCCATTTACTTTGGTGGCATGAATTTTCATATTTTGGTTGTCTTTGGTTTGCCGTGTCGGTACTAAATTATTTTACCCTATTATATCGCGTTATGCGTTAATGCATGTTTATGGGTGTTTAACCACGGTATACAACGTCCCGTAAATATCAGCCTTAAATTAAAATTAATTCATGTTGTGTTTTCGCTGCAGTGGATGAATGATATTTCCTTATTGGAATGCAATGGCTCACATAGTAACCAGTCCGTCTGAGTATATATTGTATACTGGTGACTTAAGGTTTCTCCGCATAGTTGACGTGATTATGAGACGCTGAGATGATTGTAGAAGCGTTTCTGCGCCTCCATCAAACACATTGCGGGATAAAATGCTCTATTCTGGTTGTAATTATGTTCTAAAGCTTCAGATTATATATATATTAAAGAATCCTTGTTTGTGGGCCCTGCTGTGGCCGTTACATCTTATTTATAATCAAAGGAGACTATTCCTATCTGTTCCAATGTCTTGCATTAGAATGTACGAGGGCTGTCCAGAAAGTAAGTTACGATCGATCGCGAAATGGAAACGACTATGAAAATCCGATAAAGCTTTGCAAAGAAGTGTTCGGCACAGTCTGTAGTATGACTCTAGGTAGAATTATGTCGCTCTTTTCCTTCCTGAGCTCTTAGTGAGTGCGTAAAAATGTTATAGAAAATAGTGTCTCCAGGCACGTACGAGGGCCTAGTGAGAATTTTCCCCTGAAGCTATGCAACCAACATTACATAACTGTCGTGGGGCTTCTTCTTCAAGACAATTCTCAGCCTCATTCAGCAGGGGCAATGAAGATGTTCCTCCATCGTTTCAATTGGAAATGTTTGGTCACCCACAATACAGCACGCAAATGTCTCCCACTGAGTTTCATCTCTGCTCAAACGAACCGCTGGCTATGAAGACAACATTTTGGCACAGACGACGACCTTTAGGCTATCAGTGACATCAGGTGAGCGTCCTGGGACCTCTGCTGTTCCTAATCTATGTAAATGACCTGGGTGACAATCTGAGCAGTTCTCTTAGATTGTTCGCAGATGATGCTGTAATTTACCGTCTAGTAAGGTCATCCGAAGACCAGTATCAGTTGCAAAGCGATTTAGAAAAGATTGCTGTATGGTGTGTCAGGTGGCAGTTGACGCTAAATAACGAGAAGTGTGAGATGATTCACTTGAGTTCCAAAAGAAATCCGTTGGAATTCGATTACTCGATAAATAGTAGAATTCTCAAGGCTGTCAATTCAACTAAGTACCTGGGTGTTAAAATTACGAACAACTTCAGTTGGAAGGACCACATAGATAATATTGTTGGGAAGGCGAGCCAAAGGTTGCGTTTCATTGGCAGGACACTTAGAAGATGCAACAAGTCTACTAAAGAGACAGCTTACACTACACTCGTTCGTCCTCTGTTAGAATATTGCTGCGCGGTGTGGGATCCTTACCAGGGGGGATTGACGGAGGACATCGAAAGGGTGCATAAAAGGGCAGCTCGTTTTGTATTATCACGTTATAGGGGAGAGAGTGTGGCAGATATGATACACGAGTTGGGATGGAAGTCATTACAGCATAGACGTTTTTCGTCGCGGCGAGACCTTTTTACGAAATTTCAGTCACCAACTTTCTCTTCCGAGTGCGAAAATATTTTGTTGAGCCCAACCTACATAGGTAGGAATGATCATCAAAATAAAATAAGAGAAATCAGAGCTCGAACAGAAAGGTTTAGTTGTTCGTTTTTCCCGCTCGCTGTTCGGGAGTGGAATAGTAGAGAGATATTATGATTGTGGTTCGATGGACCCTCTGCCAAGCACTTAAATGTGAATTGCAGAGTATTCATGTAGATGTAGACATCTAGATGTAGGCCAGCGTAGAGAATTGGCGGAAAACACTGGCGGCTGCCTTCTATGATGAGGGTATTGGAAAGTTGCTACAACGCTACGACGAATGTCTGAGTCAGAACGGCGACTACGTAGAGAAGTACCTGAAAGGTGTAGCTAACTGTTACAAATGAAACATTTCTGATTTTCACTGTGATTTTCATTTCGCGATCAATCGTAACTTACTTTCTGGACAGCCCTCGTATAGTTGTGAAGGAATCAATTGACGTGTCTTTATAGTAGTCCATATTTTGAGATATCTATTCTGTACTACGGGAACGTGTCACTAATATTTCTCTAAGGGGATCATCGGTGGCAGGGTTGGTATGTACGCGGCCCACTCCTGAGGCTGTCGGCCAGGTTGGTGGCCCCAGCGTGCTGTCCGAGGACATGGGCACGGTGCCTGGTCTTCTGTCGCCACACATTCGCAGCAATCTGCATTAACCTAGATTAGGTGCCACCCACAGTTCCTGTCACGTATATTTTAGGCAAGTTAAATTATTGTGATTTGCACATATCGGTTTCCTAGGCGCTCAAATCAATGTCAGCTTTCAGAACTTCCTAAGGTCTCTGACCTTTAACCTGTTTAAGTGGTTTTCACAGAAATTCTTATTGTCGTTCTTTAACGGATAAGTTTGTTTTTAGTAAATTAATTTTTCTTTGAAAACATATCTCGGTATTTTCTCTAAGGTATGGGGATTTAAATTCATTGTTGATTTAAAACTGCAATGTATATTATTATTTATTTAAAGAAAAGCGAAAATTTGTATTTTAAAGGCTTTGTTAATGGTTCATCTCCCGTTGTTATGTGAAAGTAAATTATGAAGTTTATGCTGGGCGTTATTGGGTACTTTGCGTTCATGTTAACCAGGTGTATTTGTACACTGGTAATCCATCAGTTCTAAGTTACTGCTTCTATTAAAACTGATTTTCATTTGTGTTATAAATGGGTACAATTTTTTTTTAAAGTAGCTTGCTAGTAGAAGTAATTACTCTGTTTGTTACAGTGCACTTCTTACCTTGTATTAAATGTAGTGACAAAGTGTATCTAACTGGTAACGAAGAGTGATTCATAAATTATGCCATGTACTAATCTAGTGAATGAAGCATTTGTAATCCCTTAAGCTGTCCAGCCCGTAAAGCCATGCAGCCACTTAAGAGGCTGTAATTTCCCATTTCAATGGGAATTTCCGAACACCGTGTATAGAACCATATTTTCGTCCATTCGATAATTTTCCCGAGATTTTAGTTTTCTTTAAGAATATAATATCTTGGAAGCAGGATTCTTTCCTTTTAATGTCTGGAATATCAGCCTACTCAGCTGCGCGGATTGATGCCGTGGCTACAGTTACTGTTACTGCGAAATTGACTATCCATCTCTTAATGGTCATTCCACTTTCCTGGCTGCTTTGATTTGATAATCAAAATCTATAACTCATTTTGACCCGTGTCTTAGAGATCAAAGTTGATATTCTGTGGGCTGTTGAATATCTCGAATATTCCCAGTTGCACAATAACCTCGTTGGTTTAGGTAAACCAAAAATGCTTTTTGTGGGAATAGGTAGTCCAAATAAAATCAACAGGGCAGATTTTTACGAGAAAGTGGATCGAACTTTTGAATCAGAGATGCCGTACATTTTCCAAATGCCTTTTGGTACTCTCCATTCCTTTTTATATTATATCTTTGGTATATTTGAAAATCCACTCGATAAGCCATGTTTGTGGTTAGACACAATGCTTCAAATCTAGTGGTTATCTCTTAGAAGTTACTTGCGTTCGTGTCTGCCAAAATACTTCATGTTGCTCTCTTCATAATCCAAATGTGACTCAGACTGTTAATGGAGACAAAACCCTTTTTTTGACATATCTTTTAACGGAAGAAATTTCCACATTTTGTCATTTACTATGATTTATCCGTTACAATATTAGTTAATGAATCTCATAACTGTTTCTAGTCTCTCTCTCTTCATGTCCCGGCGGAGGTTCGAGTCCTCCCTCGGGCATAGGTGTGTGTGTTTGTCCTTAGGATAATTTAGGTTAAGTAGTGTGTAAGCTTAGGGATTGATGACCTTAGCAGTTAAGTCCCATAAGGTTTCACACACATTTGAACATTTTTTCTTCGTCATGTTTTGCACCATTCCATTTCCTATATCCAATCCCCAATCCCAATATCTTTTCTCTAAGGTGGAGGATTATGGTCAAAGAGAATTATAATTGCTAGGAAACCATTTATTTATTAACGTTTTAGTTTAGGGAATGAGCTGTTCTTGAAGAAAGCATATTTTGTTCATTCAGTAATGAGAATTTTAATTATATCGTTATTCGAAAACAATTTAAAAGCGCTAAACTGGAGACAAGCATCTTTATTTACTGTTTTCACGGCCATGAAATGTAGCATTAACACTTGCAGATCCTTCCTTTCCCAGTCTCAGAATACATCTTTTTTAAAAATATCTTTAGCGTTTGTTTATCTGAATCTAAATCTTCTGGTTTATCGTCAAGAGAGCAGTTATTATCAGGTTCACCAACTAACTTGTTTTTGTCGTAAAAACGAGTACTGAATTAGCCTCGTCGAAGATTATTGCCGTGGTCTACGTTTATCTATCTTACCAGTCCCATATTATTCATCCAAATCTGCATCCAGCATCACATCAGCTTCGGATGGCTCAGTAAATATATATATTTATATATTATCAGTTAGCCACAGATTAAAGCAGCCATGTCATCTCTACCACGGAACTGCAGAATGATTGGGACGGAAAACATACAGCCTAAATGCCGACAGAGAATCTCATTTACTACACACTCTGGAAAACACATGGGGTCAAAGAAAATTTTATATTGTTGTGGAATACGACAGCGCGAGAGATTTGTTGTAGTGTGTGCAATACAATTACTTTACTAAACAATGTGAACCACTTAAGAAATCGGGGCGTTTGCAGTAGAAAGTACAAACGAGAATCTAGCTGCTCATTTTTTTCAGATTGCTTCGATATCGGGCATAATAAAATATTGCACTATAAAACTGTTTCCCAACGGGAGTAACAAGCTTTTCAAAGGGAGCAAATAAAGATTCGAAATTATAAGGCCTTAACCTCACACACAGAATCGAGTATCAATATCTCGCCCCACTTAGATGAAAACATTAAAATAAAGGGTGCACGAATTGTTGCATAAAATAACAATACACGTACAACAAGGGCGCACCCATCCAAGGAACTTGTCCCAAAACCCAATCTTTAAATGCACCCAACTATGGCCATTACCGTGAGGAAACACCAGAAAGAGAACATCAGCACATGGGCACAAACTACAATAACACATTAACCCGAAGATTCTGTAAGTTAAGTGTTAGTAGAAAGCGTAAAGGAAAACTGCAAGAGGCCTTTGGGATGTCCTACTAGTAACATTTAGAGAAGACGTTCGATGATCAGTTTTTGTACATGCAGTATGTGTATGTAAAGGGTTAAAGTCTGTGTTGGTGATTGTTGCTATAAGGAGAATGACTTTATGGAACGATAGGAAAAGTGTGTGTTTATGTACATACCCTGAAGTACGTTTTAAATATGACTGTGTTATATAATGTATGACTACCGTATATATATATATTTAATTCGTTTGGCTGTGTGTGTTTCCTCGGTAGCATTAATATATTTAATTATACCTTAGAACTAGAGCCTAGACGTACTAAAAGATATTTTCCTTGCGTTGGGTTTCAATTAGAGATTAATAAAGGGCAAATGTCTACATTTAATAATACGAATCGTACTACAATACGGTTATAACTACATCTTGAAGTATATTTCTTAAAAAGGCAAGAGATCCTTGTTACTCTAATGGTGTAGTAAGTCCAAACTCATAGAAAGTAATAACGTGGCATGATAAAAGAGGAAAAGAATATGCATTACAGCAACATTGGCTGAATGGCGTTATACCTTAATGTTACATAAAATCCAAGTGATGAGATGCACAAAGGACTATTAATACACTGATAAACGTATAGTATATCAATATATGAACACATGGAAATGAGACGAACTTAAAAAATGAGAAAAAAATTCAATAAATAAAATGATGAATTTCATCATTTATTTGGTCAGAATTTTGAGACTTAAATATTCCCTTTTAATTGTGTTTTCTTTGTAAGACAGAATTATAAACTTGTGCAAGTAACTGTAGTACATGCGCTCTTTTGCTTGCTAAACAACCAAGTGTCATTAAAGATTAGTCTTTGTGTCCGTTAGGTATTTGAAACGCATCGCGTTAGTGCCAGATACTTGTTTTCTGTCACGTCATGTAGACCCTGCTGCTTCCAATCGCTACCTAATTGTCCCGTTAAAAACTATTAATTACTTCCACTCTATCTGCTTAACGCTATTCCATTTACTTAAATTCCTACCTTTCTGCAATTTTTTTAGATTAAAGCCGCAGTTCACTACCAATAAGTCATGCTAGAATCCACATCTGCTCCTGAAAATATTTTTGAGGTCAAACCTTGATTTAGAAATAGGTAGCCTACAGTTCAATAATCTATCTGAAATAGATAATCATGGCATCTTGGTGTGTAATATATTCTGGAGATGAAATAGTCCTCCATTCCGATCACCGTTCGGGTTACTCAAGATGATGTTCTCATCAGGAAAGGAAATGGCGTTCTAAGTATCGGAGGGTGGAATTGCCGACTCCTTAATCGAGTGTGTAGGTTAGAGAATATGAAAACAGAAAGAGTTGGACTTACATACTGGAACTTGACATGTGTGACTGCAGGAAGAACAGAATTCTCGTTCAGATGATTTGTGGTCATGAACACAAAATGAAATAGAAGAAATGGAGAAGTATGTCAGACTGAAAGTAAACAGAAGTGTGTATCGACAACTACGAATTGCAAACTGAAAACACTATAATGCCCAATATTGTCTCAAAACCAAAGCCGCAGCTTCATATTAGGGAACTAAGAAACTGATCATTAGACAAAATATGATGAATGAGAAGTATTATACGAGAAAAGTGCGAGAAATGGAGAGGATTCAATCAGTTAAAATACTAAAGAAAATAATTTAAATAACATCTATACGTATTGTGATACAAGCTGTAGATGTAAAGTTGGCCTTGCTTTGAATTTTCAGCTTAAACGTTTAATTTGAACTAATTTATCCAGCAACTGCGCTCATTAGTGTAACAGCTATTAAGTGGAGCATTGTAGATTAATTGCCCACCATTTCGCGCTCTTCTTTGATTGGCTACCGTCACAACGGTGCAGACTTGACCTATAGCAACTGCACAGATTTTAGTCGGTTCGGCATTCTCTCACTGCTCTGCCGTTTGTAAAAACGTTAACAGTTTGTCAGCAACATGCGCAATATGAGGAACGAAATTCATTTCTAGACTTGACCTATAGCAACTGCACAGATTTTAGTCGGTTCGGCATTCTCTCACTGCTCTGCCGTTTGTAAAAACGTTAACAGTTTCTCAGCAACATGCGCAATATGAGGAAATAAATTCATTTCCATAATTAAGTTTAACAAAGAAGAAACTCAATGCTTACATGCAAATTTGTTTTCAACAAACCAAATATGGTAAAGGAAAATTCACGGAATAGTTGTAACAAACTTAAATGCTGTCGATGTCTGGACATAAGGTCAACTAGAAAAATAAATTTGTAGAAAGACATCTAATTTTCAATTGTTTTCTAGCTGGAGATATTCTTTCCAACACGTGTATTAATTTTTTCTTTTATTGGCGTCTGTCTGAAGAGAAACTTCTGTACAAATACAGACGAATTGTTGGCAGTCTTTTGTAGAGTGTCACTCGTCTGTGACGTAAACTGATCGGCTTGGTTTTGCGATTTCTAGCAGTGAACATTCCAGCCGAATTATGAAGATGCTTGTGCATTTTACCCCTGCAGTCACCTTAGTTCGAACCTATCATCCAAAGAGCGAGAAGAGTGTATCTGAAGCCGATGTAAGAAATCGAATTACTCCCTCTGATTGGAAGTGACGCTTGAAGTCTGACGTCTTCATAAGCGATGAACATATTCTGAATGAATTTAAATGAGTAACTGCTACGAAGCAAATAAAAAAGTTAGTTAAGCAAATTATTCGAATTTGGCTCCATCAGTTCATGGCAGAATTTAGTATTTCACTCCACTTCTACTGCAGCCAGATGCACAGTGCAGAAAATTTGTTTTAGAATGTCTCTCTAACGAAACTAATGAAACCACAAAAAAAGGTTAAAGTCATTTGCGTGTACAACCTCACGGTTAACCGGCAGTGCAATAAAGTTCTGAAAAAGTTATGGCCACGGTTTATTACCATGTCCGTTTTGTGAATGTCGTACGTCCTCTATTACTTTTATATATCTGTAAGCCTCATAGTTTTGGAGACATTTGTAGCATGACCAAAGTCAGAATTTTGTTATCATATCATTAATAGGAATACCATTTATAACGTTGAGTTACATTACAAACTCAATGATTCTATACCAGTTGCGTAAATAAATAAAAAATAGCAAAACCTGATGAATTAAAGAAAAATTTTTGGAGATAATTTTAAACCAAGGGCAACTACAGCCAACATACTTATACATAAAATTTTTTAGAACAAGTGGATTCAGTCATTAAACACTTTTTAAAAGAGTAAACCGTCATTTAACCGTGTATTACAATATTTAGCTTCAGTATTGTGTAGATTTTGTCTTTTATGACATAACCAAGTACAGTGCTAAAAGTATCTACCCCTTTATTGAGTCATATTCCTTAAGGCAGTCCAAAGCTTTTAAAAAGTAGTCATAGATAGTCATAGATAATTTATAGAACTTGCAAGGAGTAAACTCCAGATGTTAAAATGGGTAAAAGTCATGAACTTATAGCTGAATGGAAAGTCTTTAATTCATGATATATATATTTACAAATTTGGCTGTAGTGAATTACCAAGATTGCATTCAGCTATATATTCATCACTTTCACCAGTTTTAACATATTAATTTTACAGATTCAATGTCCTGTAAGCTATGTAAAGAAAGTTAATACCTACCCATAACATCATGTGTATATCAAAATACAGACGCGGCAGAAACGGCTTCTGGCCATCATCTACGTTCCAGTGAAATTCTGTATTTCCGGTACACAGAACAGCGTTATATTTTTCGATCGTAGTTTATCATTTACGAATCGTAGGCTCACCTTGAAGCCGTGGAGTCTTTTGATAACTTCCATTTGTACCGTATTGTAGCAATATTTAATTCCGTCTCTCTAATGTCACAATTAATAGACAATGTTTAAGCTCAGTGAATGATAATGTTTCTTTATATTGTAGCTCTTCCATCACCTTATGGCTTGATATAGGCTTAGTTTTTTCCTCCTTTCTTATTGCTATAATCAATACAGGACGATTAGCTATAGAGCAATTTAGCTTCTTCAATTAAAATTTGTAGCAAAATTTAAATTTGGTAACTTTTTAAAACTACATTTACAGTTTTCCTTGTTATAATAAATTTACATGAAAGAGACTTTCCTTCTTATTTTTCTAGTATTTCTGTAGTTTGTGTGTTAGGTACCACGTTATTGTGCTTTGGGGGGAAATTCAAAATTCTCATGACCAGGTGGATCATAATTTTAAGATTTATGTAAGGTCATTATCTACTTATAATTGTTGTTTTGGAAGGTAAAATTAAGATTATAGTAGAAGTAAATATAACCATTACACTATCGTCTCTATAATAAAATTTTGCGCTCATAATGTATCAACATATAAAAATGTTAAACAATATTCCATTTCATCTTCACGCAATAATACATTTGGCAATATGTCTTTTGGTTCCTGTGTACTGCTACGGATTTCTTTGCCTGTTATGTGAAATAGGAGGACGTGATAACATACTTGCTACAATGTACACTAATAATTAAACGTGTAATTGTCATATCTGTCTGTCTGTTTGAACATGCTTCTCAAAAACTACTAGACGAATTTTTACGGGGCTTCAACTTGAACATTGCTTTATGCACCATATACGCTTTATTTCATCAAAACCGGATCATGGCAAGAAAGATATTCATACATATTATAAAAACTTTTGTATGTATGTACTGTACATATGTATCTATGTACTGTACATATGTAGGTATGCATAATATGCATGTCCTCTGATACCTCTGGACCAATATCAACCAACCTTGGTACACATATGACTTGTTGTATGGAAAGAATTGCGGATGGGGGTGACAACCACTTACTTATTAGAGAGATGGTCATATAGGGAACATGAAGTGTGGATCCCGATGCAGATTTTATTCACCCAGTACCTGAGAATTGAAGCACTTAGTGACTTGAAAGAAACTGTTATGTAATTTCAAACGTTATGCAATATTTCTTGCTTATAGCGCCCACAAAATAAAGAAAGAAAAAAAGTTTATGGCTTACTACATTTTCGCTGTTTACACAGTAAGAACCTACAAGTGCCAGAATTGACGCACAATCAGCTTAACAGCTCACGCATCCAAGTTATTTAAAAGAATAATATGTAGATGGACGGAAAAGGAAATTGAGGGTCTGTTAGATGACAATCAGTTCGCCTTTAGAAAAGGTAGAGGCACTGGAGAGGCAATTGTGACGTTGCGGTTGATAATGGAAGCAAGACTGAAGAAAAATAAAGACACTTTCATAGGATATGTTGAATTGTGACGTTGTGGTTGATAATGGAAGCAAGACTGAAGAAAAATGAAGACACTTTCATTGGATATCTTGTCCTCTAGAAAGCGTTTTCCAATGAAAAACGTTTCAAGATGTTCGAAATCCTCAGAACAACAGGAGTAAGCTCTAGAGAAAGAAGGGTAATATAGAATATGTACAGGTGTGGATGTAGTCTTTCGTCCCCAATGTCCAATCTATACATAGAAGAAGCAATGAGGAAAATAAAAGAAAGTTTCAAGAGAGAGGGTTTAAAATTCAAGGCGAAAGGATAGGAAAGATAAGATTCCTCTACGATTTTTACCCTCCACGCTGCCCTGCAATACTAAATTGGTGATCCCTTGATGCCTCAGAACATGTCCTACCGACCGATCCCTTCTTCTGGTCAAGTTATGCCACAAACTTCTCTTCTCCCCAATCCGATTCAATATTCCCTCATTAGTTATGTGATCTACCCATCTAATCTTCAGCATTATTCTGTAGCACCACATTTCGAAAGCTTGTATTCTCTTCTTGTCCAAACTATTTATCGTCCATGATTCACTTCCATACATGACTACACTCCATACAAATACTTTCAGAAATGTCTCCTGCCACTTAAATATAAACTCCATGTTAACAAATTTCTCTTCTTCAGAAACGCTTCCCTTGCCATTGTCAGTCTACATTTTAAATCTTCTCTACTTCGACCATCATCAGTTATTTTGCTCCCCAAATAGCAAAACTACTTTACTACTTTAAGTGTCTCATTTCCTAAACTAATTCTCTCAGCATCACCAGACTTAATTCGATTACATTCCATTATCCTCGTTTTGCTTTTGTTGATGTTCATCTTATATCCTCCTTTCAAGACACTATCCATTCCGTTCAACTGCTCTTCCAAGTCCTTTGCTGTCTCTGACAGAATTACGATGTCATCGGAGAAACTCAACGTTTTTATTTCTTCTCCATGGATTTTAATACTTACTCCGAATTTTTCTTTTCCTTCTTTCACTGCTTGCTCAATATTGAATAACATCGGGGAGAGACTACAACCCTGTCTCACTCCCTTCCCAACCACTGCCTCCCTTTCATGTCCCTCGACTCTCTAATAACTGCCATCTGGTTTCTGTACAAATTGTAAATAGCCTTTTGCTCCCTGTATTTTACCCCTGCCACCTTCAGAATTTGAAGGAGAGTGTTCCAGTCAACTTTGTCAAAAGCTATCTCTAAGTCTACAAATGCTAGAAACGTAGGTTAGCCTTACTTAATCTAGTTTCTAAGATAAGCCGTAGGGTCAGTATTGATTCATGTGTTCCAACATTTCTACGGAATCCAAACTGATCTTCCCCGAGGTCGGCTTCTACTAGATCTTCCCATTCGTCTGTAAAGAATTCGAGTTAGTATTTTGCAGCTGTGTGTTATTAATCTGATAGTTCGGTAATTTTCACATCTGTCAACGCCTGCTTTCTTTGGGATTATAATTATTATATTCTTCTTGAGGTCTGAGGGTATTTCGCCTGTTTCAAACATCTTGCTCACCAGATGGTAGAGTTTTGTCAGGATTGGCTCTCCCAAGCCAGTCAGTAGTTCCAATGGAATGTTATCTACTCCGGGGGCCTTGTTTCGACTCAGGTCTATCACTGCTCTGTCAAACTCTTCACGCAGTATCATATCTCCCATTTCATCTTCATCTGCATCCTCTTCCATTTCCATAATATTGT